>NC_132916.1:51232804-51877123 GCF_047675955.1 Chlorocebus sabaeus | reverse complement strand
CAAAAATTACCCAGGTGTGGTGGTGTGTGTCTGTAATCCCAGCTACTTAGGATGCTGAGGCAGGAGAATCTCATGAACCCAGGAGGCGGAGGTTGCAGTGAGCCGAGGTCGCGCCACTGTACTCCAGCCTGGCTCTGTCTTGGTGTTCAGCCACGTGGCCGTGCTCACTCCCAGGGTGACTCTGGGAAGGTCTGAGCCTCCTTGTCTTCCCAGTTAGAATGATCTGATGCCCCTGCTGCCATCAGACGTGGTAAGTTTCCCGAGGACTCTGCAAGAGGTACTGTTCTGGAGGGTGGAGGCGAGACTAATTGTTCCTGCTCTCCTGGCCAGAGTGACCCAACAGGGCTTCTCACCAAGGCCAAGATGGATGGTTTTACATTGAACTAATTATATACACAAGTGCTGTTTAACTGTGTGCCTTGATGGCCGCCTCACTCCTTTAATGACCCTGTGGCCCACATGGCTCATGGGTAAAGGTGTGCTGGGCCCGAGATGCCCCCTCCCAGGGTGCACTTCCAGGACTCAGCTCCTGGACAGGGACAGTCAGTCATCAGGGATAGGGTGGGACCGGGTCAGGGGCTCTCGGCCACTGATGCCTGCTCACCTGACCCCTGGCATTGCTGCTACCTGCTCTAGGTGGCTGAGGAGTGGGCCCAGGGCACCTTCAAACTCAACCCCAATGATGAGGATATCTACACAGCCAATGAGCGCCACCTGAAGATACAACCCCTACAGCCCCACTGCTTTCCTGGCCTCCCCTCTCCACCTTGCCTGGGGCCACTTTGAGCATTAGCACCGTCATTCTGTGATCATTGGTGAAACCTCAGGGAAGCCACACACGGGAGGGAGCCGGAATGACCAGGTGTCTCTAGCCCCTCCACCCCTCTTCAGGCCTAGGTCCTCCTGCACCTGCCCCCAAATAAAATGGGTGTGAGAGGAGGCTGCTGCGTGTTTCCTGTCCTAGCCTGGCTCCCTCATTGCTGGGCTTTTTGGGGCTGGCCTGTGGGGATGGTCAGGGACTGGAGAGGCAGAGCGGGGTCACCTGTAATCCCAGCACTTTGGAAGGACAAGGTATGAGGATGCTTGAGGCCAGGAGTTCGAGACAAGCCTGGTCAACAGGAGACCCGGTCTCCACCCAATAATAAATAACTAGCACAGCGTGGTGGCCCATGCACATCATCTCAGCTGCTTGTAAGGCTGAGGTGAGAGGATCACTTTCGCCTAGGGATGGAGGCTGCAGTGAGCTATGATCACACCACTGTATTCCAGCCTGGACAACAGACTGAGACCCTGTCTCTAAGAAACTAAAAAAATTTAAAAAACTGGAATCAGAGAAAACTGGGCAAGGGCAGTGAGAGTCATAGATGGGAAGGGAAGAGGGGCCTCCCATCACAGCCTCTGCCCTGTCCAGACCCCATCCCCTTCAAACAGGGTATCACAGTGACCTCCTAGGCCAGGAGCGGTGGCTCACGCCTGTAATCTAGCACTTTGGGAGGCCTGGACAGCATAGTAAGACCCCAGCTACTACATTAAAAAACAACAACAACAACAACAACAACAAAACTAGTTAAGCTGGGCAGATGGCTCACACCTGTAATCCCAGCACTTTGGGAGGCTGAGGTGGGTGGATGACCTGAGGCCAGGAGTTTTGAGACCAGCCTGGTGAAACCCCATCTCAAACTCTTTCCCCCAACTCCAAAAAAAAAAAAAAAAAAAAAAAAAAAAAAAAAAAAAAAAAAAAAAAAGCAGTGTGTGGTGGCACACACCTGTAATCCCAGCTACTTGGGAGGCTGAAGCAGGAGAATCATTTGAACCCAGGAGGCAGAGGTTACAGTGAGCCAAAATTGCCCCACTGCACTCCAGCCTGGGCGACAGAGGGAGACTCCCTCTCAAAACAAAACAAAACAAACAAACACACACAAAAAAAAACAAACAAATTAGCCGGGCACAGTGGCAGGTGCCTGTAATCCCAGCAACTTGGGAGGCTGAGGCAGGAGAATCGCTTGAACTCGGTGGTCGGAGGTTGCAGTGAGCCGAGATGGAGTCACTGCACTCCAGCAATCCTGAGGAGACTTAAGAACTAAACATAGTATGGTCTCCTGGATGAGATCCTGGGACAGGAAAAGGACCTTAGGGGAAATAGTAAAGAAATCTGAATCAAGTTGAACCTTAGTTAATAACAGTGTATCAGTATTGGTTTATTGGGGCTGGGCATGGTGGCTGACATCCTAGCACTTTGGGAGGCTAAGGTGGGGAGATCCTGAGGTCAGGAGTTCAAGACTAGCCTGGGCAACGTAGCGAGACCACATCTTTCTAAATTTCTTTCTTTCTTCCTTTCTTCCTTTCTTCCTTTCTTTCTTTCTTTCTTTCTTTCTTTCTTTCTTTCTTTCTTTCTTTCTTTCTTTCTTTCTTTCTTTCTTTTTCTTTCTTTTCTTTCTTTTCTTTCTTTTCTTTCTTTTCTTTCTTTCTTTCTTTCTTTCTTTTCTTTTTTTGTTAGCATGGTGGTATACACTTACAGTCCCAGCTGCTAGGAAGGCTGAGGAGGGAGAATTGCTTGAGCCCTGGAGTTTGAGGCTGCAGTGAGCTGTGATTGTACCACTGTGCTCCCGCCTGGTCAATAGGGCAAGATCCCATCTCTCCAAAACTTTTTTCATTAAAAAAAATTTGTTTTTTTTGAGATGGAGATTTGCTCTTGATGCCCAGGCTTGAGTGCAATGGTGATATCTTGGCTCACCGCAACCTCTGCCTCCTGGTTTCAAGCGATTCTCCTGCATCAGCCTCCCGAGTAGCTGGGATTACAGGCATGAGCCACCACATCTGGCTAATTTTGTATTTTTAATAGAGACGGGGTTTCTCCCTGTTGGTCAGGCTGGTCTTGAACTCCCAACCTCAGGCGATCGGCCTGCCTTGGCCTCCCAAAGTGCTGGGATCATAGGCGTGAGCCACCATGCCTGGCCTTAAATGTTTTTTTAACTGAAACATGGTCTCACTATATTGCCCAGGCTAGTCTTGAACTCCAAGACTCAAGTAATCCTCCCACTTTGGCCTCCCGAAGTGCTGGGATCATAGGCGTGAGGTACCATGCCCAGCCAGGTTTTTACCTGTAGCAATTTACCATACTAATTTAAGGTGTTCGTAAGAAGGAAGCCAGATACAAGGGTATGTGTGAACTCTGCTGTCTTGGCAATTTGTCTGTAATTCTAAAACTTTCAAAATTAAAAGTGTACTCAACTTCTCAATGTGCTGCTAAAGAAAAAAGTAATTTAAAAATTAGAAGTGTTTTATTTTAAAAATCTTTCTTATTTATTTTTTTGAGACAGGGTCTCGCTCTGTCACCCAGGCTGGAGTGCAGTGGCACGATCTTGGCTCACTGCAACCTCTGCCTCCCAGGTTCAAGCAATTCTTCCACCTCAGCCTCCCGAGCAGCTGGGATTACAGGCATGTGTCACCACGCCCGGCTGATTTTTTTATTTTTAGTAGAGTTGGAGTTTCACCATGTTGGTCAGACTGGTCTTGAACTGGCTTCAAGTGGTCCACCTGCCTTGGCCTCCAAGGTGCTGGGAATACAGGCGTGAGCCACCCTGCCTGGACTTTTTTTTTTTTTTTTTTTTTTGAGATGGAATCTCGCTCTGTCACCCAGGCTGGAGTGCAGTGGCGCGATCTTGGCTCACTGCAAGCTCCACCTCCCGGGTTCACACCATTCTTCTGCCTCAGCCTCTCGAGTAGCTGGGACTACAGGCATCCTCCACCACACCTGGCTAATTTTTTGTATGTTTAGTAGAGACAGAGTTTCACTGTGTTAGCCAGGATGATCTTGATTTCCTGACCTCATGATCCACCCACCTTGGCCTCCCAAAGTGCTGGGATTACAGGCGTGAACCACTGTGCCCGGCCTATTTTTTAAATCTTTTTTAGAACCAAGGTCTTGTTATGCTGCTCAGGCTAGATTCTAACTCCTGGGCTTAAGCAATTCTCCTGCCTCAACCTCCTGAGCAGCTGAGACTACAGCATGTGCCACCACACCCAGCCAAAAAGTTTATATGTTTTTTTTAAAAAGAGAGAACTTGAGACTTCCTGGAGCACAGATGTCAAATAGCAGTTGAGTCCACCATTGTGCTCCCTTCCCTCTGGATCTTTCTTCCTGAGTGCCTGTGAAAAGCAAGCTTTGGCCCTGCCTGTGCGGCTCCAGCCCACCGGTGATTGTCATTTCCTGACGGCCAGTCCTGTGGACTCTGGGCTTGCTTAGCCAACCCCACAAATGCAGAAGCCAAGCTTTTACCAATACATCTATCTGTGTAGATGTATGTCTCTATATAGCTTGTTTGTTTGTTTGTTTGTTTGTTTGAGACGGAGTCTAGCTTTGTCATCCAGGCTGGAGTGCAGTGGCACAATCTTGGCTCACTGCAACTTCCGCCTCCCAGGTTCCAGCGATTCTCCTGCCTCAGCCTCCCGAGTTGCTGGAACTACAGGCATGCACCACCACGCCTGGCTAATTTTTGTATTTTTAGTAGAGATAGAGTTTCATCATGTTGGCCAGGCCGGTCTCAAACTCCTGACAGGTGTGAGCCACTGTGCCTGGCCAGAAGCCAACATTTTATTAATAAATCTATGTATGCAGATGTGTGTCTCTATATGTTAATCTATATCTGAATCTGTGTATCCTACTGGTTCTGCTTCTCTGGTTTGAACCCTAACACAACTAGTTTTTTTTTTATTTTGAGTTGGAGTCTTGCTCTGTCACCCAGGCTGGAGTGCAGTGGTGTGATCTCTGCTTATTGCAACCTCCACCTCCTGGGCACAACTAGTATTTTATAATCTGTTAGGAATTCATATGTTTTTCAAAAGATCAAACTACATATTTAAATACATTTCAAATACAAATTTTTAAAATCATATTATGAAGCATTCAGTAAGATCCTACATTATTAGGCCAGGGACAGTGGTTTATGCCTGTAATCCCAGCACTTTGGGAAACTAAGGCGGGCAGATTGCTTGAGCTCAGGAGTTTGAGACCAGCCTGGGCAACATAGCAAGACCCTGTTTCCACAAAAAATAGAAAAATTAGCTGGGCATGGTGGTGCGTGCCTGTAGTCCCAGCTGCTCAGGAGGCTGGGGTGGGAGGATCACTTGAACTCAGGAATTTGAGACTGCAGGGAAGCATGATTGAGCCATTGCACCCCAGCCTGGGTGACAGAGTGAGACCCTGTCCCACCCCCCCACCAAAAAAAGTGCATCATATAATTCTATTGTAAACTATTAGCAAATAAAATGAAAGAAAATTATTATTTAAAAATGGGCCAGGTGCAGCACTTTGGGAGGGCACAGCAGGTGGATCACTTAAGACCAGGAATTTGACACCAGCCTGGCCAACATCGTGAAACCCCATTTCTACTAAAAATGCAAAAGTTCGCGTGGTGTAATGACACATGCTTGTAATCCCAGCTACTCAGAAGGCTGAGGCAGGACAATCTCTTGAACCTGGGGGCGGGAGGTTGCAGTGAGCTGAGATGGAGCCACTGCATTCCAGCCGGGGCGAAGGGGCTAGACTGTCTCAAATAAATAAATAAATAGCTAAACAATGGGTTCAAATGGACATAAAGATGGAAATAACAGACACTGGGAACTCCACATGTGGGGAGGGAAGGAGGGAAAAGGGTTGAAAAACTACTCATTGGGTACTATGGTCAGTGTTTGGGTGATGAGTTCACTAGAAGCCCACACCTTAGCATTTTGCAGTGTACTCATGGAACACACCTGCCCATGTGCCTCATGAACCTAAAGTTTAATAAAATAAAAATAATAAACAGTGCAATAAACAATTATAGACATTTACTCATAAGACACTGAAGATAAAATAGCACTGATGGTCTCAAAAAAAAAAATCTTATTCTGTCACCCAAGCTGGAGTGCAGTAGTGAGATCTCAGCTCACTGCAACCTGTGTCTCTTTGACTCAAGCAATTCTCGTGCCTCAGCCTCCCCAATAACTGAGATTACAGGCGCACACCCTCCGCCTCCTGGGTTCAAGAGATTCTCTTGCCTCAGTCTCCTGAGTAGTTGCGATTACAGGCATCTTCCACCAAGCCTGGCTAATTTTTGTATGGTTAGTGGAGACGAGGTTTCATCATGTTGGCCAGGCTGGTCTTGAACTCCTGACCTCAAGTGATCCACCAGCCTCGGCCTCCCAAAGTGCTGAAATTGCAGGCATGAATCACTGTGCCAGGCCAAATATTTTTCGTTGGAAGGAGGGAGCACAGCCTGCCCTGGGTACAAATGGGGAAACTGAGACTGCAGAGGAAAGAGCTGGACCAGGACGCCTGGGAAAAGTGACTTGGGAAGGCCCCTAGGAAAGTACAGGGCTATCTGCTCTCCAGACGGCTCCAGTGGAAAAGAGGGGAATGAGGTGGGAAGGAGAGGCCCTGGGTGGACCAGACAACCACACCGTGAACCCTCTCAGAGACTTTAGACAGAGAGAGTCGTTCCACAACACCCCACTCTCCCTCTGCCGTCTCTCATTCCCTCCTCTGTCCACACAGGTCAGCCCAAGGACAACCCCTCGGTCACTGTTCCCGTCGTCCTCTGAGGAGCTCCAAGCCAACAAGGCCACGCTGGTGTGTCTTATGAGTGACTTCTATCCGGGAATCTTGACGATGACCTGGAAGGCAGATGGTACCCCCATCACCCAGGGCGTGGAGATGACCATGCCCGCCAAACAGAGCAACAACAAGTATGTGGCCAGCAGCTACCTGAGCCTGACGTCCGACCAGTGGAGGTCCCACAACAGCTACAGCTGCCAGATCATGCATGAAGGGAGCATCGTGGAGAAGACAGTGGCCCCTGCAGAATGTTCATAGGTTCCCAACCCTCACCCCACCCACAGGGGCCTGGAGCTGCAGGATCCCAGGGGAGAGGTCTCTCTCTGGATCCGAAGCCATCTAGCCCTTCTCCGTGTACCCAGTAAACCCTCAATAAATATCCTCTTTGTCAACCAGAAATCCTGTCCCCTCTCTTCATTTCTTATCTCTCATATAATTTGATGCCTCTCCTGGGTTCTCAGTGTGGCGTTGGGGGAATCCTGGCACCAGTGGGAAAGTCACCTGGAGGGGAGGATCACAGTCTCCCAGGGGTGTCCCCTGGGGAAATAGGCCAGAATAGGAGGAGTCGGCTCACTGAACACCAGTCCCTCCATTCTCTCCCTCCTCCCCTTCCTTCTTGCAGCTCAACCCCATCTCACTGCCTGCTTTCTGGAGGGAGCTATTTCTAGCCGAACCTCCAGATACACCCTCTGTCCCTGTCCTGGTCTGGATCCTCTACCCACCCACAGCCTCTCTTTCCTCAGCCTGGAAATCCTATGCTAGGCCTGGAGCCCCTCTTCTTCTGGCCCTGGCTCCTGGAATGCTCTCCTTCCTCTCTGCCCAACTCCCCACCCCTGAGGGCTGGACTGTCCAGGACACTCCAACACCATGAAATTCATGAGCTCTTAAATTTTGGGCTCACCTCGATTTTTCACCTGACAGCAGGTTCAGAGGTGTGAGAAAAATAGGAGGAAGCCAGGAAGGAAACACACATGAAAGGCCTGCAAGCAGCTCAGGACACTTGCAAAAGATAGGCTCTGAGCTCCCCAGGAACCAGTGCAAGAGGGGTGATGGCTCCATCATTTCTTTCTTTTTTTTTTTCTTTCAGATAGAGTCTCGCTCTGTCGCCCAGGCTGGAGTGCAATGGCATGATCTCAACTCGCTGTAACCTCTGCCTCCCGGGTTCAACCGATTCTCCTGCCTCAGCCTCCTGAGTAGCTGGGATTACAGGTACATGCCACAATGCCCGGCTAATTTTTGTATTTTTATTAGAGACAGGGTTTCACCATGTTGTTCAGGCTGGTGTGCTCCATCATTTCTAAGAGATTAAAAAAGTCTTTGCTCAAGGGAAGTTGGTGTCTTCAATGCTGAGGCCAGGCAGTTTCATGATAATTAAAAGTGGGGATGTGTGGTTTTTTTTTTTTTTTTTGAGACGGAGTCTTGCTCTGTCGCCCAGGCTGGAGTGCAGTGGCCGGATCTCAGCTCACTGCAAGTTCTGCCTCTGGGGTTTATGCCATTCTCCTGCCTCAGCCTCCCAAGTAGCTGGGACTACAGGCACCTGCCACCTCGCCTGGCTAGTTTTTGTAGTTTTTAGTAGAGACAGGGTTTCACCGTGTTAGCCAGGATGGTCTCGATCTCCTGACCTCATGATCCGCCCATCTCGGCCTCCCAAAGTGCTGGGATTACAGGCTTGAGCCACCGTGCCTGGCCAGTGGGGATGTGTTTTACCCAAGGCCTCACTATTGATGGGATTAGGGCTCCGACATGTGCACAGGTGACCTCCTGGCAGCCCTAGGACATGGAGATTTTCTCGGATGCTTGGCACAGAAAGTCACTGGCCATCTTTGGAGGAAGCATCATTTTTGGGAAACACTTCTCCATTGGATCCTGAGCCTCAGCTGGAAAACCACGTCCTGTGTTGGGAATTTCTCTGGGAGGCTCCCTGGGTCTGGGGCTCCAGCTGCTCTCTGAGAAGAAGGTGTGGGGGGAGAGAGCATGGCCCAGTCACACCCAGCCCCTCCTGCATGGTTCCTGCTGAGCAGGGTGTTAGAGGGGTGGGGGCACCAGCAGTGGTCAGGCCTGTGTTTCTGTGGGTGGGGCCAGGGAAGGACCCTCGGGGCATCCTAGGGAGTCTGTCCCATGGCTCCTGTTTGACTTTCCTGTGGCTGCTGCTGTCACAAATGACCCCTAATTCAGAGGCTTAAAAAATCGCACTTTGATTCCCTGGTCTGGGGTCAAAATGAATCCTAGAGTGCTAAAATTAGGGTGCCAGCCCAGCCAGGCTCCTTTTGAGGGCTCTGGGGAGAATCGATTTCCAGGATTTTTCCAGCTTTTAGAGGACACCCTGGGCTCCTGTCCCCGTCCTCCTACTTTAAAGTCAGAGCTCAGCATCTTCAAATCTCTCTCCCACTCTTCTCTCTCTCTCCCCACCCCCCACCGTCTTCTCTCACCCTCCCTCCTTCTCTTCTTTTCTTTTTCTCCAGCCCTACACCTGCTCTCACTCTGACCCTCCTGCCTCCTTCTTTCCCTTATAAGGACCCCACCTTGGACCCACCCAGATAACCCAGGATCATCTTCCACCTCAGGCGCCTTCACATCCTCACATCTGTAAAGTCCCTGTGGCCACACAACACAGCACATGGACAGGTCCCGGGACTGGGACACAGCCATCCCTGGGCCCTAATTCAGCCACCCACATCTCCTTTCCCTCCTTCCTCTCTCCTCCGGGTATGAAAAGGGAATCCAGAGAGGCTGGTCAATGAATACACACTTACAGTTAGATGCAAGGAATGTGTTCTAATGTTGGATAGCAGAGTAGGGTGACTATGGTTAGCAATAACGTATTGTATATTTTAAAATAGCTACAAGAGAGAACTTCAAATACACTCAACACATGTAAATGATAAATACTCAAGGCCATACCCCAAATATCCTGACTTGATGATGACATGATGACATGGTGGATGCACAGAACCAAACAGCACATGCACCTCATAGAAATGTCCAATATTATGTATCAGTATAACATTTTCTATGAATAAGAAAGGCAAAAAAAGAAGTTAAGCATAAATTAGGCATTTGACTTAGCAATTCCAGCCCTAGGTATTTATCTAGAAGAAATGAAAGCATGTGTTCCAAAACGAGGTGTACATAAATGTTCTCAGCAGCCTCATTCACTACAGGTAACAACTGGAAACAACCCAAGTGTCCGTCAGCTAGAGAATGGATAGACCCATGTGGTCTGTGCATACAGTGGAGTGTTGCTCAGTTATACAAAGAAAAGAAACTATGGATACAGGCTACAGGAGGGATGAACTTCAAAACATTACAGTAAGTGAAAGAAGTAAAACTCCATGAGGGAAGTTGGTGGGTATGGACGTATTTTTGAACTGGCTGACTTTTACAGTGTTCATTGGGGTTTTAGGTATTGAGTCCCTGTTGACCAGGTACTGTGCTAAGTATGGCCATTAGAGAAATGAGAAGCAGACGCCATCTCCATTGTGATGAGACTCACCCCATCAGCCGTTTCTGAACACTCAGGTACCTCAACTCTCACTGCTCACATTTGCAGGCTTTACTTAATGCCAGTTAAATCTCCCTATTCCCCAAGTGTTCTTTCTTTCTTTTTTTTTTTTTTTTTGAAACGGAGTCTTGCTCTGTCGCCCAGGCTGGAGTGCAGTGGCCGGATCTCAGCTCACTGCAACCTCCGCCTCCCAGCTTTATGCCATTCTCCTGCCTTAGACTCCTGAGTAGCTGGGACTACAGGGACCCGCCACCACACCCAGCTAGTTTTTTGTATTTTTTTAGTAGAGATGGGGTTTCACCGTGTTAGCCAGGATGGTCTCGATCTCCTGACCTCGTGATCCGCCGTTCTCGGCCTCCCAAAGTGCTGGGATTACAGGCTTGAGCCACTGCGCCTGGCCTCTTTTTTTCTTTTCTTTTTTTTTTTGTCTTAGACAGAGTCTTGCTCTGTCACCCAGGCTCCAGTACGGTGGCACCATCTCGGCTCACTGCAACATCCATGTCCTGGGTTTAAGCAATTCTCCTGCCTCAGCCTCCCAAATAGCTTGGATTACAAGTGCCCACCACCAAGCCTGGCTTATTTTTGTATTTTTAGTAGAGACAGGGTTTTGCCATGTTGGCCAGGCTGGTCTCGAACTCCTCCGGACCTCAAGTGATCTGCCCGCTTAGTCCTCCCAAAGCATTGGGATTACAGGCAAGAGCCACCACGCCCGGCCCCCAAGTCTCCTTTCTTTCCAACTCCCCTTATAAGGCACAGCTTTTTAAAGCAATCCCTGCCATATCCATGCCTTCAATTGTTTTTTATGTGCTCTGATGACAGACAATAAAATTTAAATGTTGTTTTTATATAACAGCTTTATTTTACACGACACCTCATTCACGACGATCGCAAATTCAAAGTTACTCTAAGAAAGTAGTAACTAATAGGTTGTCATAAGAAAATAATGACTAAAATTTAGTATGTAAATTTTAGGAAATTTCATAAATGGTGTGTATTTTTTTTTTTTTTTTTTGAGACGGAATCTCGCTTTGTCGCCGAGGCTGGAGCTCAGTGGCCGGATCTCAGCTCACTGCAACCTCTGCCTCCTGCTTTCAAGTGATTCTCCTGCCTCAGCCTCCCGAGTAGCTGGGACTATAGGCGCCCACCACCTCGCCCGGCTAGTTTTTTTTTGTATTTTTTAGTAGAGATGGGGTTTCACTGTGTTAGCCAGGATGGTCTCGATCTCCTGACCTCGTGATCCGCCCGTCTTGGCCTCCCAAAGTGCTGGGATTACAGGCTTGAGCCACTGCGCCCAGCCGATGGTGTATATTTTTTAAAACATGAGTTGTGATGTCACAGAATAGAATTAGCCTATAGAAGTTTCTATCCAACTTTCTACCAGAGAACTCCAGTTCAATGTAATACTTAAGAGTCCAAAACTATCTTTTTTTTTTTTTTTGAGATGGAATCTTGTGCTTTCAGCCAGGCTAGAGTGCAGTGGCACGATCTTGCTCACTGCAAATTCCACCCCCCAGGTTTAAGTGATTTTCCTGCATCAGTCTCCCGAGTAGCTGGGATTACAGGTGCCCGTCATTGCGCCCAGCTAATTTTTTATAATTTTAGTACAGATGGGGTTTCACCATGTTGGCCAGGCTGGTCTCGAACTCCTGACCTCGTAATCCACCCAGCTTGGCCTCCCAAAGTGCTGGGATTATAGGCATAAGTCATTGTGCCTAGCTGAAAACTATCTTATTCCCCATATCGCTTTCTCTTCCTACATTCTCTGTGTAGGAGAAAGTCGCTGTTATTTACCCAGTCCTTCCAACTAGAGCCTTAGCAGCCTGTTTTTCCTTTTACTTCCCCTGTTCTTCCACATCTAATCAGCTAACACTTCCTGTTCTGTCTCCCAAATGATCACAAAACTTTTCCATCCACTTCAGTCATTTCCACTGCCTTTAGCCTTACCCGTTCTCCCAGACGAACATAATGTCTCTCTTTTTTTTTTTTGAGACAGAATCTCTCTCTGTTGCCCACGCTGGAGTTCAATGGTGTGATCTTGGCTCACTGCAATCTCCACCTCCTGGGTTCAAGTGATTCTCCTGCCTTAGCCTCTTGAGTAGATGGGACTACAGGCACCCGCCACCACGCCAGGCTAATTTTTGTATTTTTAGTAGAGATGGGGTTTCACCATGTTGGCCAGGCTGGTCTCGAACTCCTGACCTCAAATGATCCAGCCACCTTGGCCTCCCAACATAATGTCTCTTAATTGGTCCCATTGCTTCCATCAGCCCTTCTCTATTGTGCAGAGAGACCTCACTGCAAACACATCTGATAGAGACTCCTCACTTCTGTGTGGTTCAGTGACTCTCATGTTTCCGGAACAAAATTTAAACTCTACTTCAACTCTAGTGCTGGACAGTGAATGAGCCTTTGTATTCCAGGTTCATCCACTGTCCAGCAGTGTAGCCTCCGACAACTGAACTCTAAGCCTTTGTTTGCTCATCCGCCTAAACTCACTGAGCAGTTGTGGGACCTTGGGGAAGTTACTTGACTTTTCCAAAATGTGTACAATGGGACTGTTTCTGAGGGTTAAATGAGTATGCCACAGTTGGAACACTGTCAGGCACATAATGCTTGCCAGATGTTGACTGTTCATCTTTATCCTATGAGGACAATGGTAATGCACTGTGGGGTTCTCAATTTTGTATAAGAAAATAAAACTTTATGATTTGTTAGTGAAAGAAATATCTGAGGCCAGAGGTGGTGGCTCATGCCTATAATCCCAGCACTTTGGGAGGCCAATGCGGGCCGGTCATCTGAGGTCAGGAGATCAAGACTAGCCTGATCAACATGATGAAACCCTCATCTCTACTGAAAATACAAAAATTAGCCAGATGTGATGGCGTGCACCTGTAGTCCCAGCTACTCGTGAGGCTGGTGCTGGAGAATCGTTTGAACCTGGGAGGTGGAGGTTGCAATGAGCCGAGATCATGCCACTGCACTCTAGCCTGGTGACAGAGCAACACTCCATCTCAAAAAATAAATAAGTAAATAAAAGAAATATCTGAGTACCCCTGTCATGGAAAGAAGAAACAGAGGGAGAAAAGGGAGTTGGTAGGTCCTCGCATTATAGAGCTGGGAAGGATGTGTTCAGTCCCTATTTTATAGACCAGGAGGGGAAAGTGTGATGTGTCCCAGGCTGTCATTCAGGATACACAGCCATGACTCTCTATTGAGAGTGGGACCAGGGCCCTGGGGGTAGCTATGATCAAGTTGCAGACAAGAACTAACACTTGTAGGATGGAAGAGAAGCATTTAGTTAGAAAAGCAGTCAAAAATTTGTGTATAACTACATTTGGTGAACAAATGAAAGCTGTCAGGCTTAGAAAAACAGAAATGCTGGTGGAACTGACTTTAGTAACTGAGGTTCTCTTTCTTTTGTTTTTTTTTTTGTTTTGTTTTGTTTTGTTTTTCAGACAATTTCACCTTTGTCACCCAGGCTGGAGTGCAATGGTGCGATCTTGGCTCACTGTACAACCTCCACCTCCTCAATTCAAGCAATTCTCCTGCCTCAGCCTCCTGAGTAGCTGGGATTACAGGTGCCCACCACCACAGTGAGCTAATGTTTTGTATTTTTAGTAGAGATGGGGCTTCACCATGTTGGCCAGGCTGGTCTCGAATTCCTGACCTCAGGTGACCCACCCCCCTCAGCCTCCCAAAGTGCTACGATTATAGGCGTGAGCCACCGCTCCTGGCTGTACCAGGGTTTTCTATTGAGTTTATTGCTAAGGGTGACTTCCAATAACAACCCCCCTGCACTTTTCTCAGGACTGGAAAGCTCAGGCAGCCCAGGGTGAATAAAAGCCTGAGTAGTGCAGTTAGCACAGAGGGGCACAAGGTGGGCAGCAGCAGGGATGGGCATTGTGAGGCCTTGGGTGGGGCTGTGGGGCTGGACATTGTGAGTCACTAGCCTGACCTGGCTGTTTCCTGGTAACCAGGTGACATAGGAAGCTTTGTGGGTTATAGGCATCAGCCAGGGCCAGCAGCCCTCAGTTGGTAGCTAGGAGGAGGAGGAGGAGGAGCTCCGACTGTGCTGTGTCCCAGCAGTTTTTGTGCCTCTCGACGCTTGTCGTGTTCATTTATTTTTCAGAGAAGACAGCAGGTCCCCGACATCATAGACCAGCCACTTTAGAAAGTGGTGACAAAGTAAGGGCTGAGGCCCCAGATCTGCCTGGGATCAGGCTGCTTCTACAAGTGCTGTGCCAGCCTCAGTACTGTGGCTGCTCGGGCAGCACCGTTTCAGTTTCATCAAAGGCTCAGGCAGTACTGGAGTGTGGGTTCCCCATGGGGTGTATACTGACCTGTTGTATGGACTCCATCTGTGGCTGCTGCAGTGGGGAGGAGGAACCCTGTTATGAATCTGATACTTATGAGGCTGTGGCTGCTGCAACATCAGAATCCACTACTGTAGAGCCTGGCAAGCTGCATGTGGGAGCCACGGAGGGCCATGACCTGCAGCACATCAGCAACCAAAAGATGCCCACAGGTAAAAAAGCCATGGGTGTCGTTTACTCTCTGGCACACCTCTGGCCACCCTTCCCATACCCTCATCCCCAGACACATCCTCAGCTTCCAGCTCCCTCCTGCCCATAGCCAGCTTTCCCAGATCTGGGGCATGGGGGCAAAGGCTGACTCTGTCTTTTGTGTTTGTCGTTGAGGCTTTTTTGATCTAGAAAAGGGAGAGCCCTCTTCTCAATGAAAATTCAAAACCCCAATTTTGCAGTCCCCGTCCCATTCTCTAGCCGACCTATCCAGCCAGTTTGGTACCTAAATGGAGGAACCAGGTAAGGGTCAGATTGTTTCTTCCATCCCTTAAGGTAGCTTATTTTTTTAAAGTAATTAATTAATTAATTAATTATATGGAGTCTCGCTCTGTTGCTCAGGCTGGAGTGCAGTGGTGCGATCTCAGCTCACTGAGCTCACTGCAACCTCTGCCTCCTGGGTTCAAGCGATTCTCTAGCTTCAGCCTCTGGAGTAGGGACTACACGTGCAAGCTACCACACCCGGCTAATTTTTTGTATTTTTAGTAGAGATGGGGTTTCACCATGTTAGCCAGGACAGTGTCTATCTCCTGCCCTTGTGATCCACCCACCTCAGCCTCCCAAAGTGCTGGGATTACAGGCAAGAACCACCACGCCCAGCCTGTAATTTAATTTTTTTTAAAGTTCTGAGATACATGTGCAGGATGTACAGTTTTGTTACATGGGTAAAAGTGTGCCATGGTGGTTTGCTACACCTGTCAATCCATCACCTAGGTATGAAGCCCTGCGTGCATTAGCTGTTTATCCAGATGCTCTCCCTTCACCTGTCCCCTGACAGGCCCCAGTGTGTGGTGTTCTCCTCTCTAACACTATTCGTATTCTAAGACCACTCCCTTGCTGATGACAAATCTAAGTGATAGGTCGTGGGGGACTCTCTTGCCTGTTTTTGTCTGGAGAGCCTGCCTGGCTTCCGGTTCCTGATAAGAGTGAGGACCTGGAGTGTAGTGTGAGAAACAGATGGCTCAGTGAAGAACTGTGATCATCCACTGGAGACCCTGGAAACAGCCATATCATTTAGATGGTGTGGGTTTGTGTGCAGGAGGGTTGGGAGGTAGCTAGGGGTGAATCCATGTGTAGTGAGTGTGAGTGTGTTTGTAAATGTGTGTTTTCCCCAAAAATTGTGGCCCCACATGCCCAGCACAGTACAAGTGTCACTTTTCTTGAATTCCTGGCCTGTGGTCCTCTCACCTCAGCCTCCCGAGTCATGTCTTCTAGTAAAAAGGAAGAAAAACTTCAGCACCACCATACACTTCACATAAATGACCTCTTTCCTCCCTCACCCCAGCTGTACCTGAAGGTCAGTTTAATATCCCTACTCCTTAGCTGGAGAGAGTGCAGAAAGGAGTGAACCCAGATTCTGACCTCCTGAATGGAGGAGGCAAAAGTGAACCCAGAAATGGGTCCCAATGTTGATAGTCTGTATGACTCACCTGTGTCATCACTCAAGCTTGGTGACAGGACCCCACACCACGGAGTTCCAGCACCTATGTGTGCACCTGGAACTGTGTGGCCTATAAGCTGCCAAATTTTGCCCATCATCAAATGGGGCCCCAGTGGTCACAAAACCCAGGGTAGCAAATGGTACATAGAACAACAGATGTTTGCATGGACATTACTGTGAAATACACATAGAAAGCCCACAGGCTTCTGGTCAGCTCATAGATTCTGAGAGTGTAAGGGATCATGTAGAACAGTGCAGGTCAACATCTGTCAGTGCTGGGCTCATTCCTCAGCGCTTGGTCAAAGCAGGTAAGGATCAGGAAGATACTGCATTGTATTTAATAACAGGACTACCTCAGGCCTTAGAAATGCTCCAATCCATGGCCGGGCGCGGTGGCTCATGCCTGTAATCCCAGCACTTTGGGAGGTCAAGGTGGGTGGATTGCCTGAGGTTAGGAGTTCGAGACCAGCCTGGCCAACCTGGTGAAACCTTGTCTCTACTTAAAATACAAAAATTAGCTGGGTGTGGTGGCAGGTTCCTGTAATCCCAGCTACTTGGGAGGCTGAGAGGAGAATCTCTTGAACCCAAGAGGCGGAAGTTGCAGTGAGCCGAGATCGAGCCATTGCACTCCTGCCTGAATGACTGAGTGAGACTCCATCTCAAAAAGAAGAATAAAAGAGAAGAGCAGAGGAGAAATAGCTAACAAGGTTAGTACTCATATCTCTGAGACCCCTTCTGAGTAGGAGTGAGCAGGACCTGGCCTCCTGTCTGCCGAGAGCATGGTGTGGACTTCATCCTAAATGCCTCAAGAATGGAGTTTCATTGCTTTCTCTTGTCTTCTCCATCTCTGTGCGATGATGGCAGTGACACCAGCAGAAATTGGTGAGGAGGCAGAACAGGAATCAGGTCCCCACTTCTCTGACACAGAGCAGACAGGACATAAGTCAGGAGAGACACAGACAGGTCCCAGGCCTGATCTTTCTGGGGGTAGGACAGATGAGTTTTTCTTTTTCACCTCTCCTGGAAGTCACTTGAGGAATGGTCCTTGAGGAGACAGTATTGGCCAAGGGTTGTCTGGCCTAGAAATGCGTTTTTTTGTTTTTGTTTTTGTTTTTTTTTTTGAGAGGGACCCTCACTGTGTTGCCCAGGCTGGAGTGCAGTGGTGCGATCTCAGCTCACTGTAATGTCCACCTCCCAAGTTCAAGTGATTCTCCTGCCTCAGCCTGTCGAGTAGCTGGAATTACAGGCATGCACCACCACGCCCAGCTAACTTTTGTATTTGCAGTAGAGATGGGGTTTCTCCATGTTGGCTAGGCTGCTCTCAAACTCTTGACATCAGGCGATCTGCCCACCTCGGCCTCCCAAAGTGCTGGGATTACCGGTGTGAGCCCCCATGCCTGGCTGACATGTGTTTCAACTGGACAGAGCCCCCTAGCACTAGTACCAGGGGAGGTGGGGAGGGCCATGAGTTCCAGTGCACCAGGAGCCAGCAAAGGGATGGGGACTGATTCCAGAGTCCAACTCATCCTTGCAACTCTTCTGTGGAATCCAGAACACATCAATTTCCACTTATTTTATAGAAGGTTTGGAATCTTCAGTGTCAAACTCTATCCGTGTTGTGTCTTCCCACAGGGTGGATAGAGGAACCCTGGCTATGGGTGTTTCCTGCCAGGGCAGTGACTGTGTCTTCCTCATTAGTCCTTATCCCAGAGCTCAGTCCTGGGGAGAACATGTTAGGCCCCATGGGCACCGTAGTGAACACATCCCTGGGATGAGTTCTAGGTCAGCCCTGGGCTGGGATCTAGCGCACATGTGGAAATGTTCCCTTCTCAGCCTGTCCAGCCTGTTGAGCCCTACACCAACCCTGGAGCCTGCCCCAGCTTCTGAGTCAGGGTCCCTGGAGATGAGGTTGAGCTCCTGAGGACAGTGAGGTGCCCCTGCCCCTCGGCTCCTGCTTCTCTGATCCTGTCTAGACAGGGAGTGCAGGGCCATGGTCTTCCCCTGTGTGCACATGCGCCCCCTGCTGGAATCCCTCTGGACCTGGATGTTGTCCTCATTGTTGTCATATCCCCAGCCCCACACAGTGACTGGCCCTTGTGCACATGCCCAGGAAGTTACCATAAATGTATGGTGGGAGCACAGCTGTAAACCATTTCACAAGGAAACACCAGGGAAGGGGGTCATATCTTCCTCATGTCTGGATCTCCTGTGTCATTTATTGTGGTTGTCAGTCATATATGTGCCTCCTCATATTTCAATACATTTAAATATTTATAATTAAAAGTTCAGGGCCTGGCATGGTGGCTCACACCTGTAATTCCAGCACTTTAGGAGGCCGGGGTGGGTGGATCACCTGAGGTCAGGAGTTAGAGACCAGGCTGGCCAACATAGTGAAACCCCATCTCTACTAAAAATGCAAAAATTAGCCGTGTATGGTGTTGCATGTCTGTCATCCCAGCTACTCAGGAGACTGAGGCAGGAGAATCGCCTGAACCCGGGAGGCGGAGGTTGCAGTGAGCTGAGTTCATGCCATTGTACTCCAGCCTGGGCAGCAAGAGTGAACCTTTGTCTCAAAAAATTAAAAAAAAAAAAAAAAAAAAAAAAAAGAACCTCATCGCGACAGCCACCGTGCAATGGCCCAACCGAATGCTCTTTCACATCTGCTGTGAGCCTGGCTGAGGGGCCGATTGTTGAACTCCTCTAACTCAAAGCGTGCACATCAAAGTGGGAATCTCAGGGCTGTGAGATTGGAAGTAAGACCTATAATGGGCCAGTGGAAGGAAAAAGTTGAAACATGGTTCCTTCAGTTCTTCTTTCTCAGTTAAAGGCTGGCAAGTGTGAGCGATGCCTTTCTAGAGACCTCTGACTCCCCAGAGCCCAGGGAGAGTCTGACAACACTGAGGGAAGGGCAGAGTGATCTCGTGTAACCCAGTGTGGCCTCACCTGGAGTAGGAGGGTGGGCGAGTTGCTCTCTGGAATAATTTCTTGTGGAGTTTTTGTCTCTAAAGATTGGCCAATGGACACCATCCATGAGGGCAGCTGCAGTGAGGCAGATCTGCAGGTGGAGAATGATACTCTAGGAGGATCTCTGGGAGCAGTTGGGTGACACCTGTTTCTTTGGAACCTAGGAAAAGGGCGAGAAAGTCAGAACCAAAGGAAATATGTGTAGAAGTCTGACTTATTCCTTTTGTATTTTAATAAGATAAAGAGGAGACGATTAGTGTCCATGGGCTTTGTGTGCTGTAACCATTTTTTTTAACCATTTTGTAACCATTTTTTTCCTTTCTCTGATTTTAGTAATTACCTTTTCCAGAAGACCAGTTTTTCCTTTCTATGTTACAGCAAACATCAAAGCCTTGAGTTTTGATTGGTTAATATCTTCTGGGACTTGGGAATGCAAGAGTCTTATTAGGTCCAGGCACTGACTAAGATGCGAGGTATCTGGTGAGACTCCCTCATGCTCTCCACTTGAACATAGTTGTTTCTCTGAAATGGTCTCAGAATCTTCAGTCCCACGCTCCATATGCCGCATCCAGCAATACTCCCTGAGGGACTCACAGTCTCCAACCACCAGGGCACTGACATTAACTCTGTGTCCTTTTAGGTCCCCCTGAGGACAGCCTGAGTTTAAAATCTCTACCACCAAGTGAGGAAGACAATCATGATGCCCAGGTAAGACCCCCTTTCTTTTCCTTCTGAGGAAATGTTGCTTTCCTGGTGTGAGAAGCAAACTCACCCATCCACACCCAAAGAATGGACTCAGAGGCCTGCAGAACAGAGAAAGCGAGACTTTTAATGATGGTCTTGCAAGATCGGGTATCTGATGGGCAGACACAACCAGAACAGTTTCTTTGTTTTTTTTTTTGGTTTTTTTTTTTTTGAGACAGAGTTTTGCTCTTCCGCTCAGGCTGGAATTCAGTGGCGTGATCCTGGCTCACCACAACCTCTACCTCTTGGGTTCAAGCAGTTCTCCTGCCTCAGCCTCCTGAGTGGCTGAGATTACAGGTGCTTGCCACCACACCCAGCTAATTTTTTTGTAGTTTTAGTAGACACGGGGGTCTTACCATGTTGACCAGGCTGGTTTTGAACTCCTGACCTCAAGTGATCTGCCTGCCTCGGCCTCCAAAGTGCTAGGATTACATGCGTGAGCTACCGCTCAGGGGCTCAAGTATTTGACTTATGACCTAAGTAGCTGGGCAGGCTGATAAGAACAAACAAAGTGAGCTATTTTGCAGGCTAGTGAACTTTCAACTTAGACTAAACTTATTTGTTAAAGTGAGGACAACTAAGCGGGGTGGAAAGGGGACCCAACAAGCAGGCATTGCCCATCCAACCAGGAGCCTAGGATTTCTTCTGTCCTTTGCTGACCTAAACAGGTTCAAGGCACTTTCTCTTAAAAATGAACCACTGTGTGGCCGGCCACGGTGGCTCACGCTTGTAATCCCAGCATTTTGGGAAGCCGAGGCGGGCAGATCACGAGGTCAGGAGATCGAGACCATCCTGGCTAACATGGTGAAACCCTGTCTCTACTAAAAATACAAAAAATTAGCCGGGTGTGGTGGTGGGCGCCTGTAGTCCCAGCGACTCGGGAGGCTGGGACAGGAGAATGGTGTGAACCCAGGAGGTGGAGCTTGCAGTGAACCGAGATCGTGCCACTGCACTCCAGCCTGGGCAACAAAGCGAGACTCCATCTCAAAAAAAAAAAAAAAAAAAAAAAAAACAATGGACTGCTGTGGCCCAGTGTGGTGGCTCACGCCTGTAATCCCAGCACTTTGGGAGGCCAAGGTGGGCAGATCACAAGGTCAGGAGATCAAGACCATCCTGGCCAACATGGTGAAACCCCATCTCTACTAAAAATACAAAAATTAGCTAGGTGTGGTGGCGCATGCCTGTAATCCCAGCTCCTCAGGAGGCTGAGGCAGGAGAATAGCTTGAACCTGGGAGGTGGAGGTTGCAGTGAGCTGAGATTGCACCACTGCACTCCAGCCTGGCGATAAAGCTAGACTCCATCTCAAAAAAAAAAAAAAAAAAAAAAGACCACTGTGTGTATTATTTCCTTCACCTGATTTCTTTCCTTCTCAATTAATTTTGATGTAAGAATATGACGAGGCACATTATGTCCAACATACACAATAGTCCTTCTTGGGGTGGAGTTCAGTGGGAACATCTTCCCATCTAATACATGACACGCTAGGATGTTTTTAATCACAGCATCCATCATCAACTGTAATGCAGAGGCATTTTCCTCCACACCAGTTTTCCTCTTTGAATTAGGCATTGTGAGTTTACCAATCTAAATCAACTTCAAAGAAATTCCGTGGGAAAATCTCTTGTCTTTTCCACACATGTCCTCTATGCTAGAGTGTTTTGTCTTTGACATGGACTCAACCACTGTTTCAAAAGTAGTTTTGTGAAGTCATCAGGAGACTAACAGATCTGTGTAAGGGGTGCAGCAGAATTGATCTAATCCTCATGGCATCTTCTTTTGTCTCATTGCAGATTTTACCATCACCTGTGCAGGGTACGTACCTTGAACTAACTCACTTTCTGAGAAACAACCTTGCTGGCTTTAATATATAGAAACCTTTATTTATTTATTTATTTATTTATTTATTTATTTTTGTTGAGACGGAGTCTTGCTCTGTCGCCCAGGCTGGAGTGCTGTGGCTGGATCTCAGCTCACTGCAAGCTCCGCCTCCCGGGTTTACGCCATTCTCCTGCCTCAGCCTCCCAAGCAGCTGGGACTACAGGCGCCCGCCACCTCGCCCGGCTAGTTTTTTGTATTTTTTTAGTACAGACAGGGTTTCACTGTGTTCGTCAGGATGGTCTCAATCTCCTGACCTCGTGATCCGCCCGTCTCGGCCTCCCAAAGTGCTGGGATTACAGGCTTGAGCCACCGCGCCCGGCCTAATATATAGAAACCTTAATCTGGGTTCCTGTTAAGAATATTGGGGGTGTGGTGAGAGCAAATGATTTTGCAAGTGTATAGCTCTGACCAGAGGGGCTGTAGAAATGTGTGTGAACCCAGAGGACCAACCAGGAGATTTTGTGTGAGCCAGTGTGTCTTCACCGGGAGTAAGAGAAGTGAGTGCACCTCTCACTGACTTATCCTGATGTTGGTGGTTCTAAAGAGTGGATTCTGGAGAATCTCAGCAGGGAAGAGGATACCTTTCCAGGTAGGCAGCAAGACATCAGATGGGATCTAATAAAACAGCATTTCCAGGAACCTTCATGTTATACCCGCTGCTTGGGAGGCTCAGGGATGGTGTAGAAAGAGAAAAAGAAAAAGTAAATATAAGCCGCGTTTGTTATTTTCCGAGTTTAATGTCATCATGGTGTGAAGTACTATGTTTATGGGCTTTTGAGTATCCTGTGTTTTCGATCACCTCTTCTTGCTTTATTATTTAAAGATGATTTTTCTGAGAACATCTGCTCTTTTCTGTCTGTGCCACTGCAAAATACCAGAGCCTTTGGTTTGGGACACAGTTCTGTCACAGGCAGTTACTTAATCCTGGGGACAGAATTCTTCTGTGATGTGCCCAGATGCATAGGGGAAGTGGATCCTCACCTTATGAACTGTTAGGTTTCATGGCAGCACATTCATTTGTCTGTCCTTGCTGTTTACCTCTGGTGTCAAGAGCTCTTCCTGGGTGTGGAGGATAGAATGAAAATTCACTCTGGGCTCACTGCAGAAGCTCCAATGTCTTGGAAATGGAGGGAGAAGCACAACCTTGAGCACACTGTCAGCATTCCATTTCTTCATGTGAAAGAGAATATGCAGTTTTACTGTCATTTGTGGAAGAGACTTTCCTTTCCCCATTGTGTATTCTTGGTACCTTTGTTGAAGATCAGCTGACTCTGTATGTGTGCATTTAATTCTGGGCTCTCAATTGTATATCTGTGATACTTATGTGTGCCCCCATGCTAGAAGCATGCTGTCTAAATTTCTCTGTTTTTTTTTTTTTTTTTTTTTGTAGATTTCAATTTCATGAATTTGCATCCTCCAACACTATTCTTTTTCAATGTTACCATGGTTATTTGAGGCACACAAAAGTTCACTAAAGTCTTAGGATTATCTTTTCCATTTCTGCACAGATGACTGTTGCCAGTTTGATAGCAGTTGTTGTGAGTCTGTAGATCATTGTGTAGTATTGTGTGTTAGTCATGCTTAGTCTTCCTATCCATGAATACAGGATGCCTTTCCACTTATTTGTATGTTCTTTACTTTCTAGAATCTTTATGTTGACAGCTGATTAGTTAGATTTAAAATGACCGATATAAATTTGTGATTTCTTTTTTCTTTTTTTTTCTTTTGAGACAGAGTCTCACTCTGTCACCATACTGGGGTGCAGTGATGTGATTTCTCCTCACTACCACCTTCGCTTCCCGGGTTCAAATGATTCTCCTGCCTTATCCTCCCAAGTAGCTTGGAATACAGGCATGTACCACCACACCCAGCTAATTTTTATATTTTTGGTAGAGTCATGGTTTTGCCATGTTGGCCAGGATGGTCACGATCTCTTGACCTCATGATCCGCCCACCTCGGCCTCCCAAAGTGCTGGGATTACAGGCGTGAGCCACCGCGCCTGGCCAAATTTGTGATTTCTTATACCAATATTTTGTATTTCTGAATGAATAGGCATCAAATTAAAAAAAAGTTATGTAAAGTAGTTAACCAAAAAATCACCCTTGTCCACACGGACATTTTTTCATGAATTTGTTCATTAGTATACATTTCCTCATTTCAGTAGATCATGTATATTTGAACCTGGAAACTTATCCTCATGTGAGCTTGGCCTGTATGAATGAAGCCTGACCTTTAGGGACTCTCCTCAGGGAGAGTGACATAGGAGCTGATGAAGTCCCTGATCACAGGAGCCCAAAAGGTTGTGTGCACACACCCTTATTCCAGAAGAAGACTTACAAAGAGGAAATCATGACTATTTTTAATTGTAGTATTTTGGTATTACTTTTTAAATGATCTGTGTGAAAAAGAATGTGTGATTAATAGAATAGAGTAGTTTGGGTAAAATTGAGTCCATTTCACCAATAAAATAGGCTTTTACTTCAGTAATAAATCCTTTGAAATAGATGTTAGATGTAGTACCAGCATAATTGGGTCCTAGTGTGCTTACACGGTCTTGAATACGTTAAGAAATTGCTGTTTGTTTTGAAGAGTTTCAAAACATTTGAGAGGGAGGAAGGCACTCTTCCATTGACCCTTAGTGTGTGCTTTAGTTCCATTTGGGATTGACTGTTTTGTGTTACTGCATGATGCCTCTAGTACAAGGCCAAGGCCTCCATGTCTCATGTCTTTCCTGCTCCCCTTCTCTGCCATCCCTCTTCCACTCAGGGGAATAGCCCAGCATCAGTGCAGTCCATGCTTGTTAATCAACCACCTCCATACACCACATCCAGCAGAGCTCTCTGAGTGACTCACAGTCACAAACACCCAGGGCACTGATCTTTCCTCTGTGTCCTTCCAGGTTCTGAGGACAACCTGAGTGTAGTAAGTCTACCACAAAGTGAAGATAATGATGGTGATGGTGGTGATGATGATGATGATGATGATGATGATGCCCAGGTAAGACCACCATTCTTTGTCTTCTAAGGAGGTGCTGGTTTTCTGATGTGAGAAACAAAGTCACCAGTCCAAACCCAAGGAATGGACTCAGGGAGCTTAAAAACAGCAGAAGTGAGATTTTCTTTCCTTTTTTTTTTTTTTTTTTCTTTTTTTCTTTTTGAGACAGAGTCTCGCTCAGTTGGCCAGGCTGGAGTGCAGTGGTGCAATCTTGGCTCCCTGTAACCTCCATCTGCTGGGCTCAATGAATTATCCTGCCTCAGCCTCCTGAGTAGCTGGGATTACAGGCATGTGTTCCCAAGGCTAGCTAATTTTTGTATTCTTAGTAGAGATGGGGTTTCATCATGTTGACCATGCTGGTCTCAAACTCCTGACCTCAGGTAATCCACTCACCTCAGCCTCCCAAAGTGCTGGGATTACAGGCATGAGCCACCCCACCTGGCCAAAGTGAGACTTTTAATGACAGTGTTGCAAGATCCGGTGTCTGATGGGAAGACACACCCAGCACAGTTTCCACAAGCAATTTATCCCCTAGTGTGCAGGTCCCTGTCCTGGTTCCTCATAGGCTGAGTACTGTGGAGTCACAATCTTCCCAGGTGTTGCCTATTGATTTTTGGGGAGGAGGTTTTAGGTATTTTTCTAGGGTTGTCTTACTGCATTGTGTTGCAGCCCACAATACATTGCCGTCCTAGTCAGTTCAGGGGCTCTTCAAGTATTTGACTTATGACCTAAGTAGCTGGGCAGGCTGATAAGAACAGACAAAACAAGCTATTTTGCAGGCCAGTAAACTTTCATCTTAGACTAATCTTCTTTGGTTGAAGCGAGGACAACTAAGAGGGGAAGAGGGGGGCCCAAGAAGCAGGCATTGCCCATCCAAGCAGGAGCCTGGCATATCCTACTTCTTCTGTCCTTTGCTGACCTAAACTGGTTCAAGGCACTTTGTTAAAAATGGACCACTGTATACATTATTTCCTTCACCTGATTTCTTTCCTTCTCAATTAATTTTGATATAAAAATATGACAAGGCACATTATGTACAACATACACAATTCTCTTTGTGAGGATGGAGTTCAGTGGGAGTTTCTTTTTCATCTAATACATGACACACTAGGATGGTTTTGAAGGACAGCATCCATCATCAGCTGTAATGCAGAGGCATTTTCCTCCACACCAGTTTTTCTCCTTGGATTCGGCATTGTGCATTTACCAATCTAAATCAACCTCAAAGATTAATTCTGTGGGAAAAGCTCTTGTCTTTTCCACACGTGTCCTCTATGCTAGAATGTTTGGCCTTTGACCTTGACTCACCACTGTTTCACAAGTAGTTTTGTGAAGTCATCAGGAGACTAACAGATCTGTGTAAGGGGTGCAGCAGAATCGATCTGATCCTCATGACATCTTCTTTTTTCTCATTGCAGATTTCACCGTCATCTGTCCTGGGTATGTACCTTGAACTAACTCACTTTCTGAGAAACAAACTTGCTGGCTTTAATATATAGAAACCTTAATCTGGGTTCCTGTTAAAAATATTGAGGGTGTGGTGAGAGGAAATGATTTTGCAAGTGTATAACTATGACCAGCGGGGCTGTAGAAATGTGTGTGAACTCAGAGGACCAACCAGGAGATTTTGTGTGAGGCAGTGTGTCTTCACCTGGAGTAGGAGAAGTGAGTGCACCTCTCACTGACTTATCCTGATGTTGGTGGCTCTAAAGAGTGGATTCTGGAGAATCTCAGCGGGGAAGAGGATGCCTTTCCAGGTAGGCAAGAAGATTTCAGGTGGGGTCTAATAAAACAGCATTTCCAGGAGCCTTCATGTTATACTTGCTGCTTGGGAGGCTGAGGGAGGGTGTAGAAAGAGAAAAAGAAAAAGTAAATATAAGCCACATTTGTTATTTTCAGAGTTTAATGTCATCATGGTGAGGAGTACTGTGTTTATGAGCTTTTGAGTATCCTGTGTTTTCGATCACCTCTTCTTGCTTTATTACTTAAAGATGATTTTTCTGAGAACACCTACTCTTTTCTGCCTGTGTCACTGCAAAATATCAGAGCCTTTGGTTTGGGACACAGTTCTGTTACAGGCAGTTACTTCATCCTGGATATAAAATTCTGCGGTGTGCCCAGATGCATAGGAGAGATGGATCCTCACCTTTATGAACTGTTAGCTTTCATGGCAGCAAGTTCATTTGTCTGTCCTTGCTGTTTACCTCTGGTATCAAGACATCTCCCTGGGCATGGAGGACAGGATGAAAATTCACTCTGGGCTCACTGCAAAAGCTCCAGTGTCTTGGAAATGGAAGGAGAAGCACAACCTTGAGCACACTGTCAGCATTCAATTTTTCCTTTGAATGAGCATGTGCAGTTTAACCATCATTTGCGGAAGAGGCTTTCCTTCCCCGTTGTGTATTCTTGGCACCTCTGTTGAAGATCAGCTGACTCTGTATGTGTGCATTTAATTCTGGGCTCTCGATTCTATATCTGTGATACTTATGGGTGCCCTCATGCTGGAAGCATGCTGTCTGAATTTCTCTGTTTTTTGTAGATTTCAGTCCATGAATGTGCTTCCTCTAACACTATTCTTTTTCAATGTTACCATGGTTATTTGAGGCACATAAAAATTCATTAAATCTTAGGATTATCTTTTCCATTTCTGCACAGATGGCTGCTGCCAGTTTAATAGCAGTTGTTGTGAGTCTGCAGATCATTTGTGTAATATTGTGTGTTAGTCATGCTTAGTCTTCCTATCCACGAGTACGGCATGCCTTTCAAGTTATTTGTAAGGTCTTTACTTTCTAGAATCTTTATGTTGACAGCTGATTAGTTAGATTTAACATGACTGATATACATTTGTGATTTTTTTTTTTTTTTTTTTTTTGAGTAGAGTCTCACTCTGTCACCATACTGGGTGCAATGATGTGATCTCCGCTCACTGCCACCTCTGCCTTCCGGGTTCAAGTGATTCTCTTGCCTTAGCCTCCCAAGTAACTGGGACTACAGGTGCATGCCACCACGTCCAGCTAATTTTTGTATTTTTAGTAGAGATGTGGTTTCACCATGTTGGCCGGGATGGTCTCGATCTCTTGACCTTGTGATCCGCCCACCTCGGACTCCCAAAGTGCTGGAATTACAGGGATGAGCCCCCATGCCTGGCCAAACTTGTGACACCTTATACCAATATTTTGTATGTCTGAATGAATAGGCCTCAAATGAAAAATATTATATAAGCTAGTTAACCAAAAATCACCCCCATACTCATGGACATTTGTTCATGGATGTGTTCATTTGTGTTGGTATACATTTCCTCATTTCAGTAGATCATGTATATTTGAACCTGGAAATTTATCCTAATGGCAGAAAGTATTGAGAGTCACGACTCTCAACTTCACTGGTGTAGGTTGTGCAGGCTGTGTGAGTTTGGCCTGTTAGAATGAAGCCTGATTTTTAGGGAATCTCCTCAGGGAGAGTGACACAGAGCTGCTGAAGCCCCTGATTACAGGGGCCCAAAAGGTTGTGTGCACACACCCTGGTTCCAGAAGAAGACTTACAAGGAGGAAATCATGACTATTTTTAATTGTAGCATTTTAATATTTCATTTTTTAAATGACCTCTATGAAAAAGAAATTGTGATCAGCCTGGCGAGGTGGCTCATGCCTGTAATCCCAGCACTTTGGGAGGCCGAAGTGGGCGGATCAGGAGGTCAGGAGATCCAAACCATCCTGGATAATATGGTGAAACCCTGTCTCTACTAAAAATACAAAAAAATTAGCCGAGTGTGGCGGTGGGTGACTGTAGTCCCACTTACTCGGGAGGCTGAGGCAGGAGAATGGTGTGAACGCAGAAGGTGGAGCTTGCAGTGAACCAAGATCCTGCCACTGCACTCCAGCCTGGGGAACAGAGGAAGACTCTGTCTCAAAAAAAAAAAAAAAAAAAAATATATATATATATATATATATATATATATATATATATATATATATGATCAGTAGACTAGAGTAATTTGGGTAAAATTGAATCCATTTCACTGTTAATTAAGTAATTAATCCTTTAAAATAGATGTTAGATGTAGTACCAGCATAATTGGGTCCTAGTGTGCTTACACGGTCTTGAATACGTTAAGAAAATGCTGTGTGTTTTGAAGAGTTTCAAAACATTTGAGAGGGAGGAAGGTACTCTTCCATTGACCCTTAGTGTGTGCTTTAGTTCCATTTGGGATTGACTGTTTTGTGTTACTGCATGATGCCTCTAGTACAAGGCCAAGGCCTCCATGTCTCATGTCTTTCCTGCTCCCCTTCTCTGCCATCCCTCTTCCACTCAGGGGAATAGCCCAGGATCAACTCAGTCCAGGCTTGTTAATCAACCACTTCCACATGGCACATCAGCAAAGCTCCCTGAATGACTCACAGTCACAAACACCCAGGGCACTGATCTTTCTTCTGTGTCCTTCCAGGTTCTTCTGAGGACAACCTGAGTTTAGTGAGACCACCACGAAGTGAAGATTATGATTGTGATGATGATGATGATGATGATGTCCAGGTAAGACCACCTTTCTTTGTCTTCTAAGGAAATGTTGGTTTTCTGATATGAGAAAAAAACTCACCCGTTGAAACCCAAAGAATGGACTCAGGGAGCTGAAAAACAGCAAAAGTGAAATTTTCCCTTACCTCCCCTCCCCTCCCCTCCCCTCCCCTCCCCTCCCCTCTCCTTTCCTTTCTTTTTTTTGAGACAGAGTCTCGCTCAGTTGCCCAGGCTGGAGTGCAGTGGTACAATCTTGGCTCCATCTCCTGGGCTCAATGTATTCTGCCTCAGCCTCCCAAGTAGCTGGGATTACAGGCATGTGTCCCCATGCCCAGCTAATTTTTGTATTCTTAGTAGAGACAGAGTTTCAGCATGTTGGCCAGGCTGGTCTTGAACTCCTGACCTCAGATAATCCACCCACCTCAGCCTCCCAAAGTGCTGGGATTACAGGCATGAGCCACCCCGCCTGGCTGAAAGTGAGACTTTTAATGACAGTGTTGCAAGATCCGGTGTCTGATGGGAAGACACACCCAGCACAGTTTCCACAAGCAATTTATCCCCTAGTGTGCAGGTCCCTCCCCTGGTTCCTCATAGGCTGAGTACTGTGGGGTCACAGTCTTCCCAGGTGTTGCCTATTGATTTTTGGGGAAGGGGTTTTAGGTATTTTTCTAGGGTTGTCTTACTGCATTGTGTTGCAGCCCACAATGCATTGCCATCCTAGTCAGTTCAGGGGCTCTTCAAGAATTTGACTTATGACCTAAGTAGCTGGGCAGGCTGATAAGAACAGACAAAGTGAGCTATTTTGCAGGCTAGTAAACTTTCATCTTAGACTAAACTTTGGTTGAAGTGAGGGCAACTAAGTGGGGAGGAGGGGGGCCCAAGAAGCAGGCATTGCCCATCCAAGCAGGAGCCTGGCATATCCTATTTCTTCTGTCCTTTGCTGACCTAGACTGGTTCAAAGCACTTTGTGTTAAAAATGGACCACTGTATACATTATTTCCTTCACCTGACTTCTTTCCTTCTCAATTAGTTTTGACATAAAAATATGACAAGGCAGATTATATACAACATACACAATTCTCTTTGTGAGGATGGAGTTCAGTGGGAGTTTCTTTTTCATCTAATACATGACACACTAGGGTGTTTTTGAAGGACAACATCCATCATCAGCTGTAATGCAGAGGCATTTTCCTCCACACCAGTTTTTCTCCTTGGATTTGGCATTGTGCATTTACCAATCTAAATCAACCTCAAAGAAATTCTGTGGGAAAAGCTCTTGTCTTTTCCACAGGTGTCCTCTATGCTAGAATGTTTGGCCTTTGACCTTGACTCACCACTGTTTCACATGTAGTTTTGTGAAGTCATCAGGAGACTAACAGATCTGTGTAAGGGGTGCAGCAGAATTGATCTAATCCTCATGGCATCTTCTTTTTTCTCATTGCAGATTTTACCATTGCCTGACCAGGGTATGTACCTTGAACTAACTCACTTTCTGACAAACAACCTTGCTGGCTTTAATATACAGAAACCTTAATCTGGGTTCCTGTTAAAAAATATTGGAGGTCTGGTGAGAGCAAATGATTTTGTAAGTGTATAACTATGACCAGAGGGGCTGTAGAAATGTGTGTGAACCCAGAGGACCAACCAGGAGATTTTGTGTGAGGCAGTGTGTCTTCACCTGGAGTAGGAGAAGTGAGTGCACCTCTCACTGACTTATCCTGATGTTGGTGGTTCTAAAGAGTGGATTCTGGAGAATCTCAGCAGGGAAGAGGATGCCTTTCCAGGTAGGCAACAAGACTTCAGATGGGATCTAATAAAACAGCATTTCCAGGAAACTTCATGTTATACCTGCTGCTTGGGAGGCTGAGGGATAGTGTAGAAATAGAAAAAGAAAAGGTAAATACAAGTAAAGTTTGTTCTTTTTAGAGTTTAATGTCATCATGGTGAGAAGTACTATGTTTATGGGCTTTTGAGTATCCTGTGTTTTCAATCACCTCTTCTTACTTTATTATTTAAAGACAATCTTTCTGGAACACCTGCTCTTTTCTGTCTCTGCCACTGCAAAATCTCAAAGTCTTTTGTTTGGGATGCAGTTTTGTCACAGGCAGTTACTTCATCCTGGAGACAGAATTCTTCTGTGATGTGCCCAGATGCATAGGAGAAATTAATCCTCACCTTATAAACTGTTAGGTTTCCTGGCAGCACACTCATTCGTCTGTTTTTCCTGCTTACCTCTGGTATCAAGAGCTCTTCCTGGGTGTGGAGGACAGAATGAAAATTCACTCTGGGCTCACTGCAAAAGCTCCAGTGTCTTGGAAATGGAGGGAGAAGTACAACCTTGAGCACACTGTCAGCATTCTGTCTTTATTTGAATGAGAATATGCAGTTTTACCATCATTTGTTGAAGAGGCTGTCCTTTCCCAATTGTGTGTTTTTGACACCTTTGTTGAAGATCAGTTTACTGTATATGTGTGCATTCAATTCTGGGCTCTCTATATTTGTGAAACTTATGAGTGCTGCAACCATGCTGTCTGAATTTTTGTATTTTGTGTGTGTGTGGATTTTAATCTCATGAATGTGTATTCTCTAACACTATTTTTTTTGACATCATCATGGTTACCTGAAGCACATAAAATTCATTAAAATAGTAGGATTATCTTTTCCATTTCTGCACAGATGACTGTTACCAGTTTGATAATAATTGTTATGAGTCTGTAGATCATGTGTGTAGTATTGTGTGTTAGTCAGGTTTGGTCTTCCTATCCATTAATACAGGATGCCTTTCCACTTATTTGTACCTTCTTTACTTCCTAGGATCTTCATGTTGACAGCTGATAAGTTAGATCTAACATGACTGATAGAAATTTTTGATTTCTTACACCAATATTTTGTATGTCTGAAAAAATAGGCATCAAATATATATATATAGGTATATATACACACACAAATATGAGAGGGAGGAAGGCACTCTTCCGTTGACCCTCAGTGTGCATTTTAGTTCCATTTTGGGTTGACTGTTTTGTGTTGCTGCCTGATGCCTCTAGTACAAGGCCAAGGCCTCCATGTCTCACGTCTTTCCTGCTCCCCTTCTCTGCCATCCCTCTTCCACTCAGGGGTACAGCCCAGCATCAACTCAGTCCATGCTTGTTAATCAACCACCTCCATACACCACATCCAGCAAAGCTCTCTGAGTGACTCACAGTCACCAGCCACCAGTGCACTGATCTTTCCTCTGTGTCCTTCCAGCTTGGCCTGAGAACCGCTTGTTTTTAAGATGCCCACCATGATACAAAGATGAAGATGATGATGATGATGCTGATTGTGATGATGATGATGATGATGTCCAGGTAAGACTCCCCTTTTTTGGTCTTCTACAGCAATGTTGCTTTCCTGATTCCTTCACTTCTCAGTTAATTTTGATATGAAAATCTGGCAATGCACATTATGTACAATGTACCCTATTCTCTTTGTGGAGCTGGAATTCAGTAGGAGTGTCTTCCCACCTTATATGTGGTAGAGTGCTTTTAAATGACAGCATCCATTATCAACTGGAATGCTGAGGCATTTTCCACACCAGTTTTCCTCTTTGGATTAAGCATTGTGCATTTGCATATAAAATTAAAGGTAAATTCTGTGAATAAAGGTCTGGTTTTTCTATAGCTATCCTCTGTGGTAGTCTTTGGGGACTTTGACCTATGGCTCAATCACTGTACCACCTTCTGGTTTTTTATCATTGTCCAGAGAATAACAGATCTGTGTGAAGCGCACAGCAGAATCTGATTCTCACGATGTTTTCTTTTATATAATTGCAGATAACAGCTTGGAAAGAAAGTGGTATGTACCATGAAATAACTCACTTCCTGAGGGAAAAACTTGCTAGCTTCAGTGTATAGAAACCAGATTCTGGGTTCCTGCTGGGAAAGAGGCTTGGGGTTCTCATGAAAGTGATTTTGCCAGTATAGAACTCTGGCCCGAGAAGCTGTAGGGAGGTTTGTCAACCCAGAAGAAAGATGAGGGGATCATGTATGAAGCAGCGTGGGGTGGGAGACAAGCCCATCATTCAGCTTCAGCTAAAGTAGGAGGAGTGGGCGAGTCACTCTGTCTAATGACTTATCCTGGTGTTTTTCTTTCTAAAGACTTGATGCTGGAGAGTCTAAGTGATGAGGAGACTCATCCAGGTAGGGAACTACGTGCCAGGAAAAATCCAATGGGAAAAGGTTCCCAGGAGCCTCCAGGTTATCCCTGCGGCTTGTGAGGAGGGGCTGAAGGAGGGGGTATGAAATCAGAAAGAAAATGGAAATATGTGTGAGGTCTGGCTTGTTGTTTTCAGAGTTTCTTGGCATCATGGTAAGAACTGTCTCTATGGGCTTTGGGGGTGCCACGTTCATGAGAGATTCTCTTTGCAGTCCACCTGCTCTTTTCTGCCTGTGGAATATCAGAGCCTTTGGTTTGGATTAGTCAGCACTCCTAGGGATTGTACACAAGGGTGTAGGCTTAAGCACTGGGTGTCATCTGTGATGAAGGGAATCTGGGGGACACAGCTCTCTCACAGGCATTTCCTGGAACCTAGAGAAACAGTTCTTCTGCTGTGTGCCAAGGGGAAATCGAGAGTCACCCTCTGAACTTTCAGGACTTGTTAGTGCATATTCATGTTTCTGTCCTCACTGTGCGCTCCTGGTTTAAAGGGATCTCCTGGGGTGGATGGCGGAGTGAATATTCATGCTGGGCTCACTGGTAAAACTCCAGTCTCCTTTGAAGGGAGGAGGAATGTTTGACCTTGAGCATATTTCCAGCCTCCAGTTCCAACTCAGTCACAGATTCTGAGATGAGGTTTCTTTCTCCCCAGTTCTCTAATTTTTGGAGAAGCCAATAGTTCCTTCCCACAAAAGATAGCATCACACTATTTCCTATCTTCAAAACTTTGGCTTCAATTTTGTTCTTTAAGTTGATATTCATCACTTAAGTTCTAGACTTTTTCTTTTTTTATTTTTTTTTCTGAGACAAAATCTCCCTGTCTCGCCCAGGCTGGAGTGCAGTGGTGTGATCTCAGCTCACTGCAAGCTCTGCCTCCCGGGTTCGCGCCATTCTTCTGCCTCAGCCTCCCAAGTAACTGGGACTACAGGCGCCCACCACCACGCTTGGCTAATGTTTTTGTGTTTTTGATAGAGACAGGGTTTCACCATGTTGGCCAGGCTGGTCGTGAACTCTTGACATCAGGTCATCTGCCCACCTCAGCCTCCCAAAGTGCTGGAATTACAGGTGTGAGCCAGAGTGCTCAGCCAAAAAAATAATTTTTACATAAGCTAGTTAACCAAAAATCACCCCCGTACTCATGAACATTTTTTCCTGAATTCATTCATTTCTATTGGTATACATTTCCTCATTTCAGTAGATAATGTGTATTTGAACCTGAAAGCTTATCCTCATGGCAGAAAGTGTTCAGAGTCATGTCTCTCAGCTTCACTGGTGTAGGTAGAGCAGGCTGTGTGAGTTTGGCCTGTTTGAATGAAGCCTGACTTTTAGGGAATCTCCTCAGGGAGAGTCACACAGGAGCTGCTGGAGCGCCTGATCACAGGGGTCCAAAAGGGTGTGCAGAAGTGGTTCCAGAAGAAGACTTACAAAGAGGAAATCATGACTATTTTTAATTGCAGCATTTTAACATTGAATTTTTAAATGATCTCTATGAAAAAGAATGTGTGATTAATAGAATAGAGTAATTTGGGTAAAATTGAGTCCATTTCACCATAACATTGGCTTTTAATCAAGTAATAAATCCTTTAAAACAGATGCTAAATGTAGTACCAGCGTAATTGGATCCTAGTGTACTGACAGGGTCTTGAATACGTTAAGAAAATGCTGTTTGTTTTGAAGAGTTTCAAAACATTTGAGAGGGAGGAAGGACTCTTCCACTGACCCTCAGTATGCATTTTAGATCCATTTGGGGTTGTCTGTTTTGTGTTGCTGCCTGATGCCTCTAGTACGAGGCCAACAGCTTCATGTCTCGTGTCTTTCCTGCTCCCCTTCTCTGCCATCCCTCTCCAACTCAGGGGAATAGCCCAGCATCAACTCAGTTCATACTTGTCAACCACCTCCATACACCACATCCAGCAAAGCTCCCTGAGTGACTCACAGTCACCAACCACCAGTGCACTGATCTTTCCTCTGTGTCCTTCCAGTTTGTCCTGAGGATGGCCTGTTTTTAAGAGGCTCACCACAACGCAAAGATGAAGAAGAAGAGAAAGAAGATGAGGATGATAATAATGATGTCCAGGTAAGACTCCCCTTTTTTGTCTTTTACAGCAGTGTTGCTTTCCTGATTGCTTTACTTCTCAATTAATTTTGATATGAAAATCTGGCAGTGCACATTATGTACACTGTACACTATTCTCCTTGTGGGGCTGGAATTCAGTAGGTGTGTCTTGCCAACTGATACATGGTCTGCTAGTGTGGTTTTCAATGACAGCATCCAGTATCAACTGGAATACTGAGGCATTTTCCACAATACCAGTTTTCCTCCTTGGATTAAGCATTGTGCATTTGAATATAAAATTAAAGGTAAATTCTGTGAATTAAGGTATTGTTTTTCTATAGCTATCCTCTGTGCTAGGCTTTGGGGACTTTGACCTATGGTTCAATCGCTGTACCACCTTCTGGTTTTTTATCGTTGTCCAGAGAATAACAGATCTGTGTGAAGCGCACAGCAGAATCTGATTCTCATGATGTTTTCTTTTATATAATTGCAGATAACAGCTTGGAAAGAAAGTGGTATGTACCATGAAATAACTCACTTCCTGAGGGAAAAACTTGGTAGCTTCGGTGTATAGAAACCGGATTCTGGGTTCCTGCTGGGAAAGAGGCTTGGGGTTCTCATGAAAGTGATTTTGCCAGTATAGAACTCTGGCCCGAGAAGCTGTAGGGAGGTTTGTCAACCCAGAAGAAAGATGAGGGGATCATGTATGAAGAGGCGTGGGGTGGGAGAAAAGCCCATCATTCAGCTTCAGCTAAAGTAGGAGGAGTGGGCGAGTCACTCTGTCTAATGACTTATCCTGGTGTTTTTCTTTCTAAAGACTTGATGCTGGAGAGTCTAAGTGAAGAGGAGATTCATCCAGGTAGGGAACTACATGCCAGGAAAAATCCAATGGGAAAAGGTTCCCAGGAGCCTCCAGGTTATCCCTGCTGCTTGTGAGGAGGGGCTGAAGGAGGGGGTATGAAATCAGAAAGAAAATGGAAATATGTGTGAGGTCTGGCTTATTGTTTTCAGTTTCTTGGCATCATGGTAAGAACTGTCTCTATGGGCTATGGGGATGCTGTGTTCATGAGAGATTCTCTTTGCAGTCCACCTGCTCTTTTCTGCCTGTGGAACATCAGAGCCTTTGGTTTGGATTAGTCAGCACTCCTAGGGATTGTACACAAGGGTGTAGGCTTAAGCACTGGGTGTCATCTGTGATGAAGGGAATCTGGGGGACACAGCTCTCTCACAGGCATTTCCTGGAACCTAGAGAAACAGTTCTTCTGCTGTGTGCCAAGGGGAAATGGAGAATCACCCTCTGAACTTTTCAGGACTTCTTAGTGCACTTTCATGTTTCCGTCCTTGCTCTGCGCTCCTGGTTTAAAGGGATCTCCCGGGGTGGATGGCGGGGTGAATATTGACTCTGGGCTCACTGGTCAAACTCCAGTCTCCTTTGAAAGGAGGAAGAAAGTTTAACCTTGAGCACATTTCCAGCCTCCACTTTCCAACCCAATCACAGATTCTGAGATGATGCTTCTTTCTCCCTAGTTCTCTAATTTTTGGGAAGGCCAAGAATTCCTTCCCACAAATGATAGTAGTACACTATTTCCTCTCTTCAAACTTTGGCTTCAATTTTGTTCTTTAAGTTGATATTCATCTCTTAAGGGCTAGATTTCTTTTCTTTTCTTTTTTTTTTTTTTGACAGAGTCTCACCCTGTCGCTAGACCAGAGTGCAGTGGCATGATTTCAGCTCACTGCAACCTCCCCCTCCCTGGTTCAAGCGATTCTCCTGCCTCAGCCTCCTGAGTAGCTAGGATTACAGGTGCCTACCACCACATCCGGCTAAGTTTTGTATTTTTAGTAGAGACTGGGTTTCACTATGTTGACCAGGCTGATCACGAACTCCTGACCTCAGGTGATTTGCCTGCCTCAGCCTCCCAAAGTGCTGGGATTACAGGTGTGAGCCACCACGCCTGGCCAGGGTTATTTTTAATATAATTGTGTCTATCTCAAGTAATGGTGCTTGGAGTGTTTTTGTCAATGGTTTTGGAATAGCACCAGCACTCACTTCTGTGGAGCAGACTATTAGAAGGAGGCATATCTTTCATTGTCATAACTAATGCCAAACTTTTTCCAAAATGATGACACCAATTCATGCTCCTCTAACAGCATATGTGAATAGTTGTTTCTCCAAATCCTCATAGACTCTTAGTTTTATCTCTTTCTAAAAATTCCATCACTGTGGTTAGTCTTTCATTTGTATAACATATTACTTAAAATCTTTACCGAAAAGAAAGGTTGTTTTACTCTAATGATGCAGGGCAGTAGATTTGTTTACACCGCCTCACCACAGACACATAAGTAACGCACTGCGCCGACATTCCAACAGTTGCGACTTTACTAGGCAAAGGGAAATTTTCAGCTTTGTTATAATCTTATGGGACCACTGTCATACATGTTGTCTGTCATTGACCAAAATGTCATTCTGCCACATATGACTGTAGTTAATAAGCAGGTACTTAAGTTATAAGAATGAACATAATAACAGATATAAATTGAGTATCAGATATTATATGGGCATTTCTGTATGTTGCCTCCTTGAAGTGTCACAATCACTTTGAGACAGAATTAGTTTTGTTATAGTCATTATACAGATGAGGAATGTGAGTCTCAGTTAAGTAAATTACTCAGGAGACAGCAAGAGCTGGATCTCTTTAACACCAAAGGCTAATCTAGAAACTAACATGCTGCACCGCCTGTAGTGGCAAAGTAGACTTACCATAAAATGAAATGTGCTTCCACAGCTGGGTGTGTGAGCTTAGTGAGGCTGGTGTTACCCATTGCTCCATGGCTCAGAAATTGGTCTTGCTGAAACTGGGATGGAGAAGCTCTTGGCTCAGGGAGTGAAAAGTTACTGACAGGTTGTATGAGTGCAATTGAAGGATTATGCTTCCATAGAGCATGTGGTTGTTCTCATGGAATGAGAACAGAGACAATCAAAGAGCATCACCTAGAGCGAGACTCTGTCTCAAAAAAAAAAAAAAAAAATTGCCCATGTAATAGGTTAAACATTAGATACAGTCAATCAAACTGGGTCTTACCGTGTTAAAAAAATATGTGTTTTTAGACAGTGATAGGAAAGAAGAAAAAAATTAAAATAGTTGATGTGGGGTCAGACACAGTGCTCATGCCTACAATCCCGGCACTTTGGGAGGCCCAGGTGGACAGATCATGAGGTCAGGAGATCCAGACCATCCTGGCTCACATGGTGAAACCCCGTCTCTACTAAAAATACAAAAAATCAGCCAGGCGTGGTGGTGGGCGCCTGTACTCCCAGCTACTTGGCAGGCGGAGGCAGGAGAATGGCGTGAACCCGGGAGGTGGAGCTTGCAGTGAGCCAAGATCATGCCACTGCACTCCAGCCTGGGTGGCAGAGCAAGACTCTGTCTAAAAAAAAAAAAGTTGATGTTTTCTGTGTCGGACTGTGAGTAAACTGCTTTTAAATAGAATTTTGTATGAAGTTCTTTAGGCAATAAGTAAAAATGGAAGGGAAACCTGATGGCAAAGAGCAGCCAGGACCACAGTTGCCTGTGGATGCAGAGACTGTGGTGGAGCCTGGAAGGCACCAAAGACCATGAGTGCCCCCGGGCAGTCAGTTCAGTGACAGCACCGCTCATTTTCTGATCGGCAGGCACCCCACTAGCACATGGAGAGAACAGGGAGGCCTAAGATGAGTCCAGGCCATGGCAGATCTCCAGTGAGGGGATTGTGGAAGATGTGAAAAGCATTCTGGAGGGGAAGGTAGCCCTGCAGTTTAGCGGTCCAGTTTCCCTCACTGGTCTGACATGGTATAGCATAGAGGTGCTCACACAGCAGTCCCCAGTATCCTCCCACTTCCCTAAAGGCTTAAACATACCATGGTGTGTATCAGTTTCTTAAAGAGCACAATAGCATGTTACTGAACAACTAAAATTGCAGAGAAGTGGCCTCGTTTCCTGGAAGTGTTTCAGGGAGGGGGAGGTGGTGAGGCTCCACTGGGGAAATGCTCATGACCGAAGCAAGTTGAGGCCTGAGGTCAGATAGTTGGGCTCAGCCACATAGAGACCACCTCGTACCCTACCAGAACAATCTGGTGGTGTGTCCAGCCTCAGCTGTCTGGGGTGGCAGTTTGTGCCTTTGGGCTACAGTTGAAGACCAGTTGCCTCATCTAGGCTGGCTCCCATACCTCTCCTGGCAACAGCTTCTTAAATCCCAGAAGCTGATAATGGTGTGGTAAATGGGTCTTGGGAGAATGGAGGCAAGAATATGGTGCTCAGGACTTCTAGGTCCTAACATAGGCTGTGTTCCTGGCCCTCCCCTTGTAACAGAGGCACCTCTGTCCCTGACTGGTGTTTCCACATCTCTAATTTCTCCTCAGCCTGGACTGCAGAGGTGGGAGCCCAGGAGATGCTGGCGTAGAGGCTGTTTAGTGGGATGATGTCATAGTGCACAAAGCTGGGAGCCTGCTCTCATTGAAAAGGGGTTGTCTCTTCTTTATCCAGGGTGAAGGACTTCCGAGGAGCTGACCAGGGTGCTGACCCAAAGGGCAGGCCACCGTGTGCTGCAGGAACATCTGAGGGAGGCTCAAGCTCTGCCGTCAGGCGTTTTCCCAGGCTTGGCGTAAAGAAGTGATGGAGACTTTCGTGTGATTCCTAGGCTCCCCTCCTGGACAGCACCAGGAATGTGCCTTTGAGGTGGCTGGGCTTCAGGCCAGCCTGAGGGCGTGCTTGGGTGACTGAAGAATGCAGCTATTTGCTGGGAAGATCTTAAGGAGAAAACCAGAACCTCTCCCTCTCCCGAGCTCTCATCCTGGGGGGAGCCCTGTCATCCTCAGTCAAAAGACATAGTCATCCTCAGTCAAAAGAACCTGCATCGGGTTTCATCTTTTGCCTTCTTTCCTGCCACCCAGGGTGGGAACAGGCAAACGTGGCTGAGGAGAGTGACACCCAGCCACACACCCCATGGGTCAATCACTGGAGCTTCTGAAACCTGCTGCAGCTGGGTTCCTTCCTTCCCCCAGCCCAACTTCCTGCCCCCAGCTTTGTCCCTGGAGGTCTCAATCCTGTTCTCTACATTCTGAGGGGAACTCTTGGCCCCAGCAGACAGTAAAACTCCAAGGCCACCTCCCACCCACCCCCAGCACTGGGTTTGGCCTTTACCACCCAGGACCTGGTGCTTCTAGGCCTGGCATTTCCCCTTTGGCAAGAGAGTGAGAAGAGACATAACTGTGCTCCAGGAACAAAAAGTGCCATTCCGACTTGAAATAAAGAGTCTGAGCGCATTGATTCAGGTGCAGAGGTGGCTGATCACATCTGACCCAATGAGGGGCTCAGGGCTTCCACTCAATGACATCGATGGTGATCTGGGTCGCCTGTCATAAGGTCTTGCCCTCGTAAGCCTTGCTGTAAGAGTCCTCCTCAGGGACACGGAAGGTGTGCACGTGGGCCTGCCTGCAGGACCTTGCAGTCCTCGGGGGCCTCTGGCAGCATGGTGAGGGCCTTGGTGGCCTTCAGGCACACCCTGCCCATGGGTGAGTACAGTAGCTCCAGGAGCAGACTAATGGCTTGTGCGTCCAGGGCCACGTACTTCCCAGCAGGCCACCAACACAGGGCATTCCTAACAGCCTGAGTGGGCCTCTTTTCACCCCCTCACAACCTAGCCCTCAAGGGGAGGTGCCACCCTGTCCCCACCCTGCAGTGATTCACTGATTCATTCACACAGCAAGATGCTGAGGCAAGAGCTGGGCTTTCCCATCTCAGCGCTCTTTTGGGCCAGGTGATTTTCAACTTGGAGCCAAAGTTCTCCTACTGCGACCTTTGGGTCTGGAGCAGCAAACAGAGCAAAGCCTTGTCCTCTGGAGCTCCCCTTGGGGATGACAGAAAGTGATGGCAAGGATGGCGGTCACAGTGGACACAGGAGGATGCGGGGAGGCTGGGGAGGCTGCAGTTTCAGAGAGAAAGCTCTCTCCTGGAAAGCCACTCTCCTGGTCCCATGGGAAAGGACCTCTGTGCAAACCTAAGATGACGGGGCAGGGGTGGTGCCTGGGAACATGCATTTCCACAGACCACCCAGGGTCTGGTTCAGTGGCCACACTTGGAGAAATACTCACCCAGGCCTCTAATGAGACTCTCAGAAGAAAGAGAAGCCAGGACTTAGGGAAGGCAAGAGGTACACCCCAGCAAAGGGACGTGACCACAGCCAAGGCAGGAACTCTGTGTGTTGGTGACCGGCCCATCCTCACAATGAAGGGCCCAGTGTAGGAACACCCCCCAACCACCACAAGCTCTGAGTCTTTGTGCTGCCCCAGTTTTGAGGCCAGGATGTAAACTGTGATCTTATGTGACCTGGGGTGAGAGACAAGACACTGCGCCTCCGTTTCCTCACCTGTGAAGGCAGACATCACCTCCCTGGAGGGTTGTCTAAATGTGAGTTTTGGAGACAATGCCTGGCACACAGGAGGCTCTCAGTGACTGCTGGGTGTCAGGATCATCATCAGTGCTTCTCCTGTTCTCACCTTCCTCATGGGGAGGAGGTGCCAGACCCTCTCCTGCATCCTCCTGCAGGCAGGGGCCAGCGGGTCTAGGATGAGCTCCTGGAGCTGCTCCTTCCTCTGCAGCTTCCACATCAGTGAGCGGATCAGACCCTTGCTGATGACACCGTGGGACCCTGCATGACAGGAAAGGGCACTGAGGGTGGACTGGCCACTCCCCCTCCCATGCTGGTTGGCCTCAGGGCTCAGGAAGGATTTTGCAGAGCAACTGGGTGGGTTTGAAAAGAGAACTTGCAGCCGGGCGCGGTGGCTCACACCTGTAATCCCAGCACTACTGGGAGGCCGAGGCAGGTGGATAACGAGGTCAGGAGATCGAGACCATCCTGGCTAACACAGTGAAACCCCATCTCTACTAAAAAATACAAAAAATTAGCTGGGCGTAGTGATGGGCGCCTGTAGTCCCAGCTACTCAGGAGGCTGAGGCAGGAGAATGGTGTGAACCCAGGAGGCGGAACTTGCAGTGAGCTGAGATTCAGCCACTGCACTCCATCACTCCAGCCTGGATGACAGAGCGAGACTCCGTCTCAAAAAAAAAAAAAAAAAAAAAGAAAAAAAAAAAGAGAACTTGCAAGTTCCCCATCATCCCCTCAACCTGCCTGGCCAGGGGCCTGAGAAGCCAGCAGGAGGCTGTGGGTGAAGCCATGTCAGGGGCTGAGAGGGCAGGTGCAGAGGACCCAGGAGGGGCCAGTCTTTGGTCGCTGGCATCTCAGGGGGCATCTGCCATAGCAGGGCACAGTGGCCTGAGAGGCAGCAGCCACCCCTGGGAGATCTGGCAGCTCACTGCCGTGGGGTCCAGGCACACCAGGAGACCCTCCACTTTTCCCTACCACCACCCCAGAGTAGGGGAGCCAAGAAAGCGCCCCCTTCCCATCCAAAATATTTCAAAGGAGTTGGGAACTCATGCCTGGTCAGACCAGCCCTTGAGAAGAGCTTGGGTTTGACTCTGAGATGGAAGACCTAGAGTGCAGGCCAGTGTCTCACACACCAAAAAGAGCTGTGCCCCAACTAAAGGCGACGGGAAGCCATAGGCTCTGGCCAAGGGGTCTTGAAGGGACCTGGGGCTCTGTGGGAAGGGGGTCTCCATATGGCACAGCTGGGGTGCAGGTACTGGGAGAAGTACAATGAGGCAAGCCTCCCCCATAGACAGGCCCCACCTGGCTCCTCCCAGATGGAGCTGGAAGCCTGGTGGGGAAGTGGTCGGTCCAGCCCCGAGAGCCTGTGGGGCAGGTAAGGGGCGAGAGATTTTGTGGGATGTGGAGGCCTGTGGAGGAGATATGCCAGAGGGGTGAGGAGTTACATTGTCCCAGCCTGAGCAAAGGACAATTCCGAGCTCGGGGGCACAGGAGTGTGCTCAGCAGGACTGGGTGGACAGGCCCTTTGTTGGGAAGGTGAAGAGTACAGCCTTCCAGGAGCAGGTGCCTGAGGCTTCCAGACAGGCTTGTTTGGGAGGTGGCCAGAGGAGATGTCTGTTTTCCGGGGCAGGAATTGGAGGGGGCGCCCAGGCTGGAGAGATTGAGCCAGGCTGTCACAAGGCTTTGAAACTTCCCATATGAAAGCCTGGCTGTTGGAGAGCGTGGGTTTGGAACTTGAGGCTAGGGGGTTCTGTTCAGTCCGGTGCCAGCCACAGTCTTCGGATGGGCAGAGCAATGATCGGGTGAGGGTGTAAAAGAAAAGTACCGAGGAAAGAGAAGAGGAAAACTGGCTTTAACAACAGTCTAGGCTGGGTGCGGTGGCTCACACCTGTAATCCCAGCACTTTGGGAGGCCGAGGTGGGTGGATCACCTGAGCTCAGGAGTTTGACACCAGCCTGGTCAACAGATGGTGAAACCCTGTCTCTACTAAAAATACAAAAATTAGCCGTGCGTGGTGATGGATGCCTGTAATCCCAGCCACTTGAGAGGCTGAGGCAGGAGAATCGCCTCAGGCGAAGCGGGAGGCAGAGGTTGCAGTGAGTTGAGATAACACCACTGCACTCCAGCCTGGGCTACAGAGTGAGACTCCGTCTCTTAAAAAAAAACAAATACAATCTGTACTGTGGAGGCCCTGGGCAGGTGTCACGAGCTCTGAGCACGGACTGTTCCCTCTGTTGGGAGCTTCTTCCCTTCATCCCTCCTGGTTAACTGGACTCGGCATAAAGATCATTTCTTCCAAGAGCCTGTCCCTGACTCTCCAATCCAGGATATGTTTATTGTCTGAGAGCGCCCGATTCCTGCTACCAATTGTCATTTCTATTCACAACATTTCTTTCATTTTTTTTTTTTTTTTCAGAGTCGGGGTCTCACTCTGTCACCCAGGCTGGAGTGCAGTGGTGCAATCACAGCTCGTTGCCACCTCCACCTCCTGGGCATAAGCGATCCTCCCCACTCAGCCTCCCAAATAGCTGGGACCACAGACGTGCACTGCCATGCCAGGCTAACTTTTAATTTTTTTTTTCCCCGATTCAGAGTCTTGCTCTGTCGCCCAGGCTGGAGAGCAGTGGTGTGATCTTGGCTCACTGCAACCTCTGTCTCCTGGGTTCCAGCAATTCTCCTGCCTCATCCTCCTGAGTAGCTGGGATTACAGGCACACACCACCATGCCCGGCTAGTTTTTTTCTTCATTTTTCGTTGAGATGGGGTTTCAGTATGTTGGCCAGGCTGGTCTCGAACTCTTGACCTCATGATCCACCCGCTTCTGCCTCCCAAAGTGCTCACAGGCTCTGTGCTTTTTTGTTTGTTTGTTTGTTTTGAAACAAGGTCTTGCTCTGTGGCCCAGGCTGGAGTGCAGTGGTGCAGTCTTGGCTTACTGCAGCCTCCACCTCCCAGGTTCAAGTGATTCTTGTACATCGGACTCCGGAGTAGCTAGAGTTACAGATGTGTGCTACCATACTCAGCTAATGTTTGTATTTTTAGTAGAGATGGGGTTTCGTCATGTTGGACAGGCTGTTCTTGAACTCCTGATCTCAGTGATCTGCCCACCTCAGCCTCCCAAAGTGCTGGTGTGAGCCATCGTGCCTGGTCCCAATTGTGTTCTTGCGGGGGAGATGGGACAGAGAGGATGAGAGGGTGTCTGAGCCTTTCCCGCACTGATGGAGCCTGTGTCATCTGCCTTTTGTGGACAGGATAGTGATCTCTCACACCAAAGCCTCAGACCCCTCCCACCCTGTGACCTTTGTGACCAGCTCCACCTATGCAGCAGACAAGGGGGTGAGCCTGCGGGTCCCCACCCATTTCTCCCCGCCTTTGCCTGGGCTTGTCCTGAAGCCTGCTCATGGGAACAGCTAGAAAGAACCATGCACTGCCAGTCTGAGTTTATTTTGTTTTTTTTTACTTAGAAAGATACAGACTGGGTGTTGTCATGTTGCCCAGACTGGTCTCGAACTCCTGGGCTCAAGGGATCCTCCTGCCTCGGCCTCCCAAAATGCTGGGCTTACAGGCATGCACCACCACATCTGGCCGCAGCTAGTCTGTTTTCAGAGATGGTCTTTGGGTTAATGACAATTCTCTCTCTGCTTAGTTGCCAGGCAGTGTGGCTTTCTGAATCCAAGGAGGCTGGGCTGAGGGAGATGGGATTTATTTGCTCAGTTTGGACTCAGCATTTGTTGCACTCGATTTAATAGACTCATAAAATGTCAAAGGTTTACGGGAGCTTAGAGTTCATCTGGCCCAAACCTGGCTGATCAGAATCTCCAGGGGAAGTTTTTATGAAATGCCAGATTTCTGCGTTCTGAGATCCTGATTTAGTAACTCCAGGATTGGAATCTGAGTTTTTCTTTTTTTCCTTTTTTTTTTATAGAGGCAAGGTCTTGCTCTGTTGCCCTGGCTGGGGTACAGTGGTGCGATCACAGCTCACTGCAGCCTTGAATTCCTGGGCAGAAGCGATCCTTCTGCCTCAGCCTTCCAAGTAGTTGGGACTCCAAGTGTGCACAACTGCACCCGGCTAATTTTAAATTTTTTTGTAGAGATGGGATCTCGCTATGTTGCTCAGGCCGATCTCAAACTCTTGAGCTCAAGCGATCCTCCTGCCTTGGCCTCCCAAAGTGCTGGGATTACAGGCATGAACCACTGTGCCTGGCTGACACTAGCTTTTTTTTTTTTTTTTTTTTTTTTGAGATAGAGTCTTGCTCTGTTGCCCAGGCTGGAGTGCAATGGCCCAATCTCGGCTCACTTCAACCTCCACCTCATGGGTTCATGCAATTCTCCTGCCTCAGCCTCCCAATTAGCTGGGATTACAGGCGCTCACCACTACACCTGGCTAATTTTTGTCATTTTTAGTAGAGACAGGGTTTTGCTATGTTGGCCAGGCTGGTCGCAAACATCTGACTTCAGGTGATTTGCCCACATCAGCCTCCCAAAGTGCTGGGATTAGAAGCATGAGCCACCATGTCCGGCCAGCATTCTTACTAGAAAGAAGTGTGTTCAGGAGGCATTAGAAACTAGCCAGTTGGACACAGAAGCCTTTGCTGCTCAGGTCTCAGCAATGCTTTGCTGAAGTTTGGGGTGGTCCTATGCAGTCATCTCTGCCCTCCTCCTAGGAAGGACTCTTCCAGACCCTCTTCAGCCCACAGTGCTGCCTCGTGACAGCTGCCTCAAGATTCTCTGTGACGGCTGGGCATGGTGGCTGACGCCTGTAATCCCAGCACTTTGGGAGGCCGAGGTGGGTGGGTCACAAGTCAAGAGTCCAAGTCCAGCCTGACCACCATGGTGAAACTTCATCTCTACTAAAAAAAAAAAAAAAAAAAAAAAATTAGGTGAAACATGGTGAAACCTCATCTCTACTAAGAAAATACAAAAATTAGCTGGATGTGGTGGCATGTGCCTGTAATCCTAGCTTCTTAGGAAGCTGAAGCAGGAGAATTGCTTGAAATGGGGAGGCGGAGCTTGCAGTGAGCCAAGATCATGCCATTGCACTCGAACCTGGGTGACAGGGCGAGACTCCGTCTCAAAAAAATAAGAAAAATAAAAAAGTGAAATTAGTTGGTTATGGTTGTGTTTGCCTGTAGTCCCAGCTACTTGGGAGGCTGAGGTGGGAGGATTGTTTGAGTCCAGTAGGTCAAAGCTGCAGTCCTCCTTGATTGTACCACTGTACGCCCACCTGGGGGACAGAGTGAGACCTTGTTTCAAAAAAGAACCCTTGCAGTGATGGAAATGCCCCATATCTGCACTGTCTGCAATGGTAGCCACTAGCTACATGTGGCTATTGAGGTCTTGATATATGACTAGGATAACTTAATAAATGTATTTAGTTTAATTAAGTAAAATAACTAAATAAATTTATTTCGTTTAATTAAAAAAAATTTTTTTTTGAGACAGCCTCACTCTGTTGCCCAGGCTGGAGTGCAGTGGCGTAATCACAGCTCACTGCTCAACCTCCTGGGCTCAAATGATCCTCCCTCCTCAGCCCCCCAAGTAGCTGGAACCACAGGCATGCGCCACCACACCTGGCTAATATTTAGACTTTTTGTAGAGACTGGGTCTCACTGTGTTGTCTAGGCTGGTCTTGAACTCCTGGGCTCATCCTCCTGCTTCGACCTCCCAAAGTGCTGGGATTACAGACCTGAGCTGCCATGCCCAGCCTGGTTTAATTTCACTTTACATACATACACACATGCATTTATTTATTTATTTAAGATAGGGTCTCGCTCTGTCACCCAGGCTGGAGTGCAGTGAAATTCTTTCTTCTGAGGAGACAAGAATTGAGGTTGTTACAGATGTGTATGGATTCACCACCGGGAACTTGGATACCTTCCACTGGTAACAGGTCGAGGATGCTAGGTGAAAATCTATGGAAGCCGCATGCTTTTTACAAATGTAGTGGTTCTCATGTCCAGCCACAGCCATTGCACCTGTGTGAACGTCCCCTTGATAAACCTATGTCTTTTTTACTGTCTCCAGATCTCTTCCTCTACCCTTCCACACGGTGCCTTCCCTACTGCAGTAAAGTGGGGTCCCGCAGGGCACCCTTTCCCTGAAAAAAAAATTTTTTTTTGAGATAGAGTCTTGCTCTGTTGCCCAGGCTAGAGGGCATTGGTGTGACCTTGGCTCATTGCAACCTTTGCCTCCCAGATTCAAGCGATTCTCCAGCCTCAGTCACCCGAGTAGCTGGGATTAAAGGCGTCTGATACCATGTCCGGGTCCTTTTTTTTTTTTTTGTATTTTTAGTAGAGACGGGGGTTTCGCCATGTTGGCCAGGCTGGTCTCGAACTCCTGGCCTCAAGTGATCCACCCACCTCAGCGTCCCAAAGTGCTGGGATTACAGGCTTGAGCCACTGAACTTGGCCTCTCTCTCTGTGTCTTCATGTGTCTTCAACGCCAAGAGGGAGCCTCTGGCCCCTTAGGGTCGGGGTCCCAGAGGCCCACAGTCAAGGCTATGGCCGCCTCCCAAGGAGGTGCATCCCTGCAAGAGGCTGCATCCAACAGTCAAGGAAGAGGCTCCGCTGGGGCCCGCTGGGGAAAGCAAGTGGAGGTGCCCCTTGAAGAAATGGGGATCCCATCAATCTCAGGGGTTCTGTCCTGGTCTGCCGCCCTGGATCATCCACCCTCTGCTGGGATGGGGAGCAGACGACGCCCTTCTTGGCTGGCGCTGAGGGTGGGGGGGTCACGCTTCCCCAAAGGCCTAGCGGGGGTTCCAGTCACAGGCCCCACTGGGCAGCGCCTGGCGCCGCCCCGCCTCTCCAGCTTTGGCACTCGCCCTCAACAAAGATGGCGCGGACGACCTCATGTGATCCTTCTACTTCAGTCTCCTGAGTAGCTGGGACCACAGGTGCATGCCATCACACCTGTCTAATTTTTTTGTACTTTTTGTAGAGATAGGGTTTTTCCATGTTGTCCAGGCTGGTCTCAAACTCCTGGGCCCAAGCGATCCACCCAGTCTGGTCTCCCAAAGTTCTAGGATTACTGGCATGAGTGACCGCTCCCAGCCTTATTCTTCGAGTTTTCAGAGTTCTTTATATATTAGAGATATTTGCCATTTAAACATGGTCTGTGTTTGGAATATTCTGAATAATTTATCCCAGATAAATTATATTCTGTCTTTGTTTACATTGTTTTTGTGATGCAAAGTTTTTCATTGTTATGTGATCAAATCAATTATTTTTTATTGCCCATAGGTTTTGACTTAACCTCAGAAAGCCTGTGCTCCAACAAAAGTTAAAGAGGAATTCACCCATACTTTCTCCAAGTACTTTTATATTGTGCTTTTTGTTTTTTGTTTTGTACACTTACGTCCCTTCCTTTTTGCCTTTCTCCTCTCATAGAAGTTATGCTTTTGGAAAACTGACACTTGAAATTGCCTTTCCCTTTAAATAAAACTTGTCCTTTTAAATAGAGTTCCTCCCTTTAAGTCACAGGTCTGATTCTTTAAGATGCTCTACTTTGAAATTTGTCTTATACAATTGTACTCTGATGTGCTCTGATCTGCCTATTATATGTTGGTATGTTTAGAATGGATTTCTGGTAGTTTAGAAATAATCTTTCTGGTGGATTTAATCTTTCACTCCATCCCACACTCAAACCCCTTTGCTAGTGTCTCTCTCTCCTGTGTTCTCATCTGCAGTTTTTCTCAATCCCTCCTTGCTTGCTAAGATGAAGTGAAAGCCAATGGGACTGGGGCACTGGTATTTGTTGATTTTCCTCCTTTTAATCCAAGTTATTTGCTGTTTCAGCATTGTCTGTCTTCAAGTAATAATGAAGGTTTAGTTGTGTATAGACATTTCACATGGGTTGGGAACATTTTGAGAGTGTTTATTACGCTGCCTCTATTATCTACAGCTAATAGAAAATCATCTGTGTGTTTGTGAATTCAACAAAATGTATTCATGGCCCTGGCTCATCAAAGATACTTTACCTGCTCCACCAATAGAACAGGTATCCATATCTAAACACAATTATTGCAACGATTTCTGATTTTTGTGGATGCTACTACATGTGGGGAAAATCAATAGTGATAGAGACAGGAGGCAGCGAAGGGTCCCCTAGTGAAAGCCCACGCTGAGCCTAAAACAGTCTGAAGGCTGAAAAACCAGACTGCCGATCCCAGAGAATCATAACATTGTGCTTTAAATCTCTACATATTTAACAGGCTTCCCAAAATCAAACTTCAGTTTCAAAATTGTGTTTCCTGATACCGGGCTTTTGGAGGCTTCAGAGCACCCCTGTAGTATCCAAAAGGAAGGTACATATTTAGGTAAATGGGATTGCCAAAATGGTGTTTAATCTCCTTTTTTGTGAAAATACTAATATATGTTCCAAAATTGTATGGGATTTCAAAAATTCTAATGTCGAAAATATATGCTATAAATCATAATTAAGGTGGTTATGTTAAATTATTGTAAATCACAGAGATAACCAAACTTCATTGTCAAATGTGTTTCTGACTGTAACTACCTTGGACATTTCGTTATTCACAGACAATTGTTGCCTTATTTTAATCCTTTTTAAAAGATGGTTTATAACAAGCTATAGAAATTTGACAGGTGCTCTCAAATACAGGTTTCTGATAACTTTGGAAATTGTGACATTGGAATGAAGGAAAGAGATACAGGAGTCATGAAGAGCTAAAATGTTCATGAACATCAAGCAAAACAAGCTAACTGAATGGACTGAACTCAGAAAACTGAAGCAATCTCTTTGACATTTGCTTGGAATACTGCTGATCCTTGTTTTGTTTTTCAGAGTCCGGTATACTCCTGTGAGCAAAACTTGGAACATGTTTGTTTCTCTCTGCCTTTTTCCTCTACAATCTGGAAACTAGTTGTGAATATTCTTAACCCATAGCAATATAGTTTTTTGCACCAGTGCAATAAGAATTCATTTTCTTTTGAAACAGGATGCAATTGGAGAAACTGGTTGTGGTTTACCAAAGTTTTGACTGGAAGGGTATGCTTCCCTATCAGGAATCAAGCTTGACTTGCAGAACTGATAAAAGCCCCTTGGGAAAAATTGGCCTCATACTCTTATCTACACAGTCCCTGTACAGGGTTCCTGACCTGTGGTCAGTAAAGAATGTCACTTTCTGACAGACCCAGGAGCTCCAAGTTTATCTTGGGACCTTAAGGGAAGAGGATCATCCAAATCACAGGTATTTGAAGATACTAATCCATGGCTGTGCTTGACTTTAAAAGGTCTTATCTGACATTCCTTGTAGAACAGAATTCCATCAAAGCCAACCTAAAATGCCTACTTAGAGATAATTGTTCTTGCTGCACTTTATGCAAATAGTCAGGCCAAGTACAAAACTAAAGACTGTTTTGCAAACAACTCAGTCCTTTAATGATTTTTTTTTAACAAAAATGATGACTGGAGAGAGAGAAATTATGTTTTGAAATCTATCATGTATTTGTCATTAAATTCTAAACTCATTAGCTCATACTTTTTTTTAAGTTTCTGCCTACATTTTAGACTAACCCTGCTTGTTCTTGTGAACCAACCAGTGATCTCTAGCTGCAGCTCAGAAGAAACAAAAGGGAATGGGTAATGTAAAAATCTGGATCAATATTCTGGTTATGAGCAATTATCCTGCAAATCCTGCCAAGTGATGGGAATGAATAGGGTGCCCATAACCCAGAGGTTTCCTTTTTGGGAATGTAAGACAAAGGGAGCTAACCAAAGTCAAACACAATGCACTGAAATCTTAGCAAGCATAACTATAGCCACCAGTTATCTGGGCATGTCACAAGATGTCCTTTTCTCTCCCTTGTTGGAGGAAGACTCAATTCCACAGCTTCACTTCAGCATTCAGCTTATGATAAGGAGTCCTTGCAACTCCCACGAGACACATTTCTGTCCCAAACTCAATTCCAAGCTTTGGATCAAAGCCCTAGAATAGAAAACTGGATCTAAGGGATCTGGAAGCAGATGATAACAGAAGTTAAAAGGCACAACACAGGTGAGCATGACTGATTCCTGCCAATTAAACCTAGCTTCTCATTCCATGGATAAAGATCACACTAATATCCATGGCATAAATGAGGTCTAGGGAATTCAAGGCTACTGACAGCAAGGGTGATAGGGCGTACAGGGGTAAGAGCAGATACTCCCATCCCCTAGGCCACCCTGTTAACATGGTTGAAAGTCACTTTAACACCCCTGGGTGGCACCCTGCTGTGGTCACCAAGACTCGGCTATACAAGGACAGAAGAGAGAAAGAGGAACGCCTCATTTTCCCTCTCTCATATATGTTGGGTATTTGATAGGAAGAGAAAGGAACCAGGAATACCTGCTCCCCTCTTTCTAGAAAGTAGCCGTTCATCTTTAGTCTGTACCCCTTTTGAATGCATTCTGAACCCCTGGGACTCCTCTGAAAAAAATCCCTTCTTTTTTCCTTTATTTTCATCTATCCCTTTCACTGATAGGTAATTGTGTCTCCAAACTACAGGATACTCCCCTCAGATGCATCCTTCAAAATGGGAAGAGTTAACTTCTCAAACCTTAAACTGGTTGGCTTAGAATTGGGCTCAGGGGAAGGGAACACAGAAGCCTAACATGCTGACAAAAGGGTAAAAGTTTTTATTACCGGTCAGGCTTTTTGACACTCCCTCTCCTTGCGCAAACTGGTAAAAGGCCTCAGGATTTTTGAGGTGTCCTTATTCCATTTCTATGTATGTTTTCTAATAACCCAGTTTGTCTCTTCTCACCTTCTGACTATCAAACCCCAAACAATCATGTAACCAAAGCCTTTGTCTATGGCTCCTTTTGCCAGGAACCCTTAGATAGGCCTCTGAGGGAGCTCTGACTGCCATTTCCCCAAAATAGCACCCCCTGTCAGCAGGAAGCAGTGAAGATCTGTCTTTATCCTTAACCTTATCCTTATCCTTGTCCTTATTCTAAGGGCAGTTAGATGTACTTCTTTAGCAGGGGAATGATAGAGACAGGAGGCAACCAAGGGTTTCCCCGGTGAAGCCCCACTCTCAAGCCTAAAACAGCTCAAAGGCTGAAAAACCAGACTGCTGGTCCTGGAGAATCTCCGATCGGCCTGCGCGCTAGGGCGACGGGGTGGAGCCTTGGGAAGTTCGTGCTGTTTGCAGGGGGTAGAAGCCTGACCTCTCCTGTTCCTGTGTGGTAACCTGGGATTCAATCTGTGACATGGGGACCTGTTAACAGGAACCCCTCTGTTTTGCTGAGTTTTTTCCTTTTCACCAGTAAATTCCATTTCCCCTCCCCCTTCAAAGTGTCTGCAATTCTAATCTTTCCTGGTCATGTGACAGGAACCCAGTTTTTTCTACACTGGCTACCCTTATATTTATGCTTTTATTGACTCCCCAAAATAATCTAGCAATGTAGGTTTTATAATCTTAATTCTAACAATAAGTAAACTGAAGCACAGACAGTGCTAGAAAAATGGCCCAAGCTCAACTCAACTGGCAAACTAGAGTTGAGTTTTTTGTTTGTTTGTTGTTTGTTTGTTTGTTTGTTTTTGAGACAGAGTCACTCTGTTGCCCAGGTTGGAGTGCAGTGGTGCGATCTCGGCATCACTGCAACCACTACCTCCAGGGCTCAAGTTATTCTTCTCCCCCAAACTCCCGAGTAGCCGGGATTACAGGCACACACCACCAGGCCCAGCTAATTTTTATATTTGTAGTAGAGATGGAGTTTCACCATGTTGGCCAGGCTGGTCTCAAATTCCTGACCTCAAGTGATCTGCCCGCCTCAGCCTCCCAAAGTGCTGGGATTACAGGCATGAGCCACCGTGCCCAACCACTGCTGAGATTTAAACTACATCTTTCCTAATCCAGTACCCATCTGTTCAAACCAATTTGTCCAATTTCATTTTCCAACAGTTACTGGGTAGATTTAGTCTGTGAATGAGACCCTGGGAAAACTTTCATATGAAAGCTTCATGTTAGCTCTAGAAATCACCACCTCCTGGCCAGTGTATTCTCACTCATTAATTATACATTTTATATATAATGAATTCATTGTCAAGTGTGGGTGAAAGGAGGGGAACTCTATTGTATAATTGCTGTAAACTTGTGGTCAGCAAAAACACAGAGAAAACTGGCACATGAGTTAGTGTATTCTATTTTCCAGTTCAATTTTATGAACTTAAAAAATTTAAACTGCCTTTCAGTATTTTATTTCAAAATGATCTGTATTTTGTTTATAAATCAGCAATATATATTAGTCTAAATGTTATGAAATTTGATGATAGGATAACAACAAAAGAGCTACACAAGTTTAATATGTTCGTTAATTTCTCAGTTTTTTTTTGGTAGCATAATGCAATCTACTTTTATCTTAAACATTTTAATTATTAATGAATTTTAAAATCATGAGCAAAATCACTTTTAATTTGAATGCATTTAAGTTTTTAATACATGTACAAGATTTTAACAAATAAGCATAAATCAAAAACATCAGAAATAAAACTACATGGTCATAATTACATTAATTTTTTGAAATTACTGATTGTCAAGTTAGAGTTTTTCATTTTTAATTCATTAATCATTTCTTGAAGTTTCAATTTAAATGTTTCAGGAGTTATTTCCATAAATTCTAGAGCTAGATTCCGAATGACCTCTAGATACATTAGATTTTTCTGTACAAAGATAACCTGTAAAAGATACAAAATTATTACATGTAAACTCTTGCAAATTTTTTAAAGTACCTTTTGACAATATATGGCTCATAATTTTATTTCATTTCCTTTCTACTAATTTAGGGGTAAAATCATAAATTATACAAAGAAAAGTAAACATGGTATGTCATTCATCGCATTATTGGCAATACCATTTGGCAATATCTGACTTACCAACTTTTTTCATGTTCTTTCTATGAATTTGGTGGTAAAATAATACATTATGTAACAAAAAAACATATATAAAATGTCATTGTTATATTATTAGCAATAACTAATAATAACACTAAACATCTATTAAACAGAATAAATTGGATCAACTCATTTTTGGGAAAAAGCTCCAAGAAAAACTTTCACAGAGTGAAGGAGACTTGCTCTGCTACTCACTCACTGTGTGAAGGGAAGCTGCCTACTGACAGAGAATGCCACACTAGAACCAAAGGAAAAATTTCAATTGTATGAAGTCTATAAAGTGTTTGGATGTTTTTGTTACTCTAACTGATGCAGAGATTTTTTTACAATATAGGTTTAATTTATTCATGTTTAATTTCCTCCATTTTTATCTTTCAGACTCGATGTTTTTGCTTTGAAAAACATTAATAATATAATTATGTTTTAAGTTTGGCTCAATGCTTCAGTACATGTATGGCAAATGGGAATGATACAGTCACTTTCAAACTGGTAAATAAAGAATCCTGTGGTTTTTTTTTTACTCACTAGAAGATCCAGCATTTGAAGGGCTGGAATAAAACCCTTCTTCCATGACTAATAGTACTGGATCAGGGGAACTCAGGTAAGCCAAATTGCTAGTAATTTCATTAATCATGGCAGGTTTTCTTTTGAAATGTCTTCATTTTCTTTAAGAGCAAAGTAGAAAGTTTTTTGTTTGTTTTTAAAAAAAGATCTGATGATCAAAATAAGGAATATATATCAGTATGTAGAACAAAAAAAAGAGTGTTTCAGTTGGTTTGCCAACTTCAAGTTTCAACATGGTCTCCAGATGAAAGGACAGGCCGTATGTAAGAGGATTAAAATGTGTGCTCATTAAATGGTTCTAGATATCAAGAGTGATTATTGCTAAAGGAATAGAATGGATACCCACAGGAAATCATTTTATTTTTGGAATGCTGTAATGTTTATATCACTGATTTAATTATTATTTCTTCCTCTACTTTTTCAACATATTATTGATTTTTAAAAGTATTCTTTTAAGGTTCTTACCTGTAGATTTATCCACATTGCCAAGCACATTTAGAATAAACAGGACTACATTCTGAAAAGCAGTAAAGTCACTGATGAAAGGGGCTACATCATTATTAAGAAGAATTCGCGGTGGCAGGCCCTTCTGGAACTTATATGCTCTTATCAAGGTTGTAGGAAAGAGGACTGCAGCTAAATAATCCACAGCCAGTACCCAACTTCTCTCAAAATGTGCTTCTGTTTTAGAATAATAATCATATCTAAAAGACAAATGGAAAAGTACTTAATTATAATTAGTCACCTCAGAATTTCAACCTCATTACCTTCAGAAAAAATTGGTTCCTGCCAACAAACTAAATTCATAATTTTATAATTTAGAAAATAGCATTGATAATGTGATGACTTTATTCCATCCCTCAGGAGGTGTGAAGATGGCTCATTAAACTTCTAAATCTAGGAAGAATCATCTCATTAATTGTTTACATTTTACATTGCATTTTATCTTCTTTAATTCAGCACATTATACTTGAATACCACCAAATAACCAAAAGTAAGGCATTTTTAAATCATACTCTTTGCCAGTGTAGAGATAAATATCAAAGGTCTAAAGCAAAATTTTTGCTAGACTTAAATATCCTTTGTGAAACTCTTGATTTCTTGAAGCCATGGAATCCTAGAAACATTGAGCTTTCTAGAAAAAAAGATGTCTGATTTTTACTATCTAATTTCGAAATAATTGGCATTTTCTACCACAGGAAGCCTCGGGTAGAGAAAAAGCCTCTGTAATTGTTAGAAAAGACTCTGTAATTATTACAAAAGCCTCTATAATTATTTTTCCCCATAATAGGTGAGAAAGTTTAGCTTCCCCTAAGAAATGGGGACAAATAATTACAATGGAAAGATTAAAGGTATATTCAGTAGTTTTTAAAACTATAAAAGTCACATCTTCTGTTTCTATCAGCTGTTTAATCATGCTGAACAACTTGTAGTTTTGCAAACAGACTTGTTTTCCCTGAGACGTTGTATACTAACCATGTGGTTCACCAGGTACATTCTGTTTCAAGTCTCATCATAGATATTATGCTCTTCACAAAGCTTTCCAGCCCACCTGAGGTGGAATCTACCACTTTCTTCTCTTCTATATTCCCATAACATCATATCATTCACATATTTGAAGATTTTTTTCTCTAGTTATTTCTATTATAATGTCTAGAAATTAGATTATCTGATTTTATTTTGACAGCAACATAGAAAGGATCCATTAAACTGAAGGTGCTTGCATTATGCTTGTTGAGATTAAATAAACTGTAACACAACCCAGATAATACCCATTGTCTGTTTGACACCCATTCTTGTGGGATCCTCCCTGCTCTATACTTGGAAGTGGTAGGGTGGGCAGAGTTGGATTGTTGATGACAGAAGTGTTTGGTCTGGATTCAATTCCCCTTGATACATTACAGTCACCCACCAAGCAAAGATGAAAGGAAATGTGAAGTCATAAAGATTTTGAGCAAGGGCCACAGAGCTCTAGTAACAATGTACTAAACAAATTGGAAGTAAGTCAGAATCACTGGGAGAGAAGAGATGAGGGCAGCAGTTCAATACACAGAAATCACAAGAGCAGTGAAGAAATTCAATAATAAACTCTTCAGATGCATCAGTTGAATGATTTGTTGGTCAGTTCACCTAATGATCAGATAGAATGGAGTCACTAAAGAAAGAATTAAAGTACACTTGAAATAGTTCACATAAAGTAGAAACACAAGTATACGTAAGTCAGCCAATCTGAGGATACAGAGCCACAGAGTTTTATTTGAGTATATGCAAGCTACAAAATATTCAGTATTGTCTCAAGTAAATACTCCTTAATATATATTTACCTAAAGAAAGTAATTGATGAGCTTTTAGGGTTATTTCACAGTATGTAATAGATTGCAACCATGGCCCTAGTTCTTTACCAATCCCTACAATTCTGTCTTCTGCTCTGTAACTCTCAGTACTGGTTCTTCCTACATTAGGTGATAGGCAGATATTCCCACTCCTGACTCAGTCATGTAACTTGACATAAAAAATATAATATTAACTAGTTTGGCATAGCATAAACTTGAAATGCATTTTCACAATTTGATTATTCTTTCTTGCAATTCTGCCATCACTGTGGAAAACAACCAGGCTTGTCTGATGCAGAATGAGTCAGGGAACAGAGCTGAGCTTCCCCAGTCATCCCTGCTGCAGCCAATCAAAATCAGCCAACATGAGAGTGAACCCAGGAAAGACCAGCAAAGCTGCTTATTTAAACCCCAGACATCTGAGCAATAAACACAGTTGTACAACACTGAGGTTTAGTGGTTGTTGATTGCGCTGGTTTCTTTCAAACAAAGCTAACTTAACTCAGGGCCACACACATAGTAAATTGCAGGGCCCTGTTTTAAACCCTGTCAATCTATCTGCCTTTAAAACCCATGTTCTTTACTACTGCTTTTTGTCATGGTGATAATAGTTACTTTATACTGAATATTTCTCATATGCCAGTAGTACATTAAACATAACTTATGGATTTCTTAATTAATACTCAAAATTGCACTATGTGGCATATACTATTGTTATTGCTACTTTAAAAATAAGAAAATTGAGTTTCTCCCAATTTGTATTCCTAGGTCAAAAGAGCCAGGATTTAAAACTCAGGTCTGTGTAACTTCAAAACAAAACGTCTTAATTTGTACACTATTACTTCATTTCAAGGAACAATCATTAGCCTTGAATCTTGTAATATGAATTCATAGACCTTGATAAACCAGACCTCATAAACAGGTAGATTAACAAATCAGAGCACATAAGTGGGCATTTGAAATCTTCCATAATAATCACAATAAAAGATTTACCTTTCACCAATATAAGGCTTTGAAACTATTCAAATGGCCTGAGGAACTATTATTAAACTTTCAGTGAGGTGAATTAATAGAAAATATGCATTTTTTGCTTTATTAATAGTGCACCTATATATAAATGTATCCATAACACAATATTTTATTATATTCTGAACTGATCCCAATTAAAGAGACAATAGAAGGGAATTTTTAGGTAAAAGAGTTTTTTTAGTAAAAATGCTGTTTTTAACAAATACTTGTACTTTTGCAACCTACCAAATCTCCATTAAAATGACAGAAGAAATAAAATCAGAACATGTGGGGAACAACAGATTTTGGAAGCTGGAAATTGAAAATAACTAGTTGAAAAGATTTAGTAGAATCAAGAAAACTAAATTTTAAGCAACCAGAGAGGAAAACAGAAAAATAATGCTGATATAATTTGTAGAATTCTCCTCGATTTAAGTCTGAGTAATACCCTCTGGGTGAAAGGAGATTGCTAAAATCAGGGAGATTAAAAGACTTTAAAGAAGCAATCATATACAAAGATTTCCTTCCAGATTTCAAATAGTAGGTAACTACCACTGCTCGCCCTGGAAAGGGTAGAACAGAGGGTCGTTGCACTGTGTGAACTAATCATGGTTGAAGGTAGGGACACCACCTTGGATACAGGGGATGTAAGTGGAAATGATATACTGAATGCAAAGACGCCCTCTCCTTGCTTCTTCATTCTCTCTTGACTTTCAATAATACTAGCAGTGATGCCTTGACTTCTGAAGCAGGTGAATGAAAGTGTCTCTTCTGGAAACTGGGTGAGCTCAAGAGAAAAGACTTGAAGTTATTGGAACCATAGTGTTGAGACAGCCAAATGCCTAGGTAGATGAAAAGGGGACCCCAGAGAATCTCCAACCTGCCCCACAAGTGTTTACATCAGATGCTTTTGTGCAGATGAGGAAACCTGCCCAGGGCCTTGTCTGAGCATGCCAGCATACTCACTGGCGGCATGGGGTGGAGCCACAGGGAATTTGCACCTTACACAGGGGAGGAGCCTGCTCTTTTCAGCTGGAGTGGTGGCCTGGTGTTCAAACTGTGAGGTAGGAAACTTGCTAGCAGGACTCTCTCTTGGTTTGCTGAGAATAATTTTTCCTTTTTCCTTTTTGCCCCATAAATTCCATTCCCCTCACCCTTCAAAGCATCTGTGCCTGACTTTTCCTGGTTGTGTGACAAGAACCCATTTTTTTTCTACAACAGTGTCAATATTTAAAAGGTTACCTAAACAACCCAGCAAGATTACTTGAGAGATATGTTCTTAGTTGAAAACTTCCACTCACACAGTCAGGTCTTCTAAGTGATTATTTTTAAATTTGAGTAGACAGTCAAATATTACCGGATACCTGAGGAAAGCCACTAACATGAATAGAGACACCAAAACAAAATAGACCTCCAGCAACCCCCAGAAGCACCAAGTGACCAAGCAAAAGTCCTTTCCAGGGCTCATTGTGCTCACTGAACCCCTGCACCCACTCACCTGTATGCTCCCCGTCCCACAGAGCATTTGAACATGGTGGCCAAGTAAGCAAGCCACACTCTTGCTACAAGTCCTGCAAAGTGGTCCAGGGAGCTCTGCCATCTCAATAAGATCTGTTTTGGTCTATATGTTTATGTATGTCTGTATGCATGATATATATGTGATATTTTTCTCTTTCCTTATGATAGTGCCAAACTTACACTCTTATGGCAACTGGGGTTATGGGTGAGTTCTTTCTTAGATTCAAACTCCATGAACTTGTGTTTTAAGCTCTTTGAATTCATTTGAGCATTTTTTTGATCTGGTCCATATTTAAAAGTCATGACAGAAACAGAAGTGGGTCCTATAGGGAGGCCTCAGGTGTCTGACTGGGTCAGACAGAAACTGGACTGCCTTCAGTAGGTAGGTCTCGTTACCAAAAGATAGGAAATCATGATTTCATCTGGATGCAAAGATTCTGGAACTCCTCCATCTGGAACTTCAGGGAATTTAATGTTAAAAAAATTAAAAATAAAATAAAATAAAATAAAAAGAACTATGGACCCAGAAGTTATGCTTTTCTAGAGAAATGGGTGAATCTTACCAACGGTTAGAATTACAGTGGCCACAGTGAGAAAACTCCTTACAAAATGCAAACAAGTGCTTGTCTTCATAGTTACAACAACTCCAAGGACAAAAAAGACTTATTCACACCTATTTTAAAACCCAAACCAAGAGGGGCCCAAACTAAAGAAATTTGTGCATTGAGATGTCTGCTTTTATTGTAAACAGCCAAGCCGTTGTAAAAAAAAATAACTGTCTATTTTTACACCAGCCATCTGACGAATCCACTCCCTTTGTCTGTACTGTTTCCCCACCAGAAGAAACCACAAAGGCTTCACTTTTGGCGTAATAACCAACCATTCCCTCAGAAAGAAAAACTCTGAATGGTGGATTTTGTGGGAGGAGAGGGTTCATATCAAATCTGGAAAGTCCCTGTGTTCAATCCTGTCTAATTGACACTTTGATCATTTTCAGAAAAACATTTGTAAGAATTAGCCCTCTCTGTTTTTTCAGTTTGATCCTGCTTCTCCGTGGCTTCTCAGTGAACTGAAACTGTGCTTTTAAAACCCCTGCTCGTTATCCGTGCTGCCAATTCTGTTTACCTCTTTCTTGCTGTCATAATCTTTACTATACCCAAAAACTCTTTCTTGGAAAAACAACTACTTATTGGTCTGTCATTCAATTGTGAAAACAAACTAACCTAAAATATTAATTAATCTGTGACTATAAGATTAAAAGTTTCTCTGCTGAGTATGGACATAAAAAATTTCTTGACTAATATGAAAAAATCACATCTGTAAGGAAAATCTCAATTTGTAAGACTGTCTCCTTTTCTACACTGGCAACAAAAGGAGGACTAGGTCACTAGAAACTTACAATGAAAAAGGCATTGTTTTAAATCTACATAACAAGCCTTGCCTTTGTTTAAGGTACTTTTCATGGCCATTGTGCCTTAACTGGGCCTTTACCTATACCCTTATTTCTTGGTTTAGGCAAATGATGTTATTTAAACTTGAAGTCTAAGCTCTTTATCTCTGAAATGTAAATTTTCTACCTGACCTTATGTAAGAGACATTCCTTTGGAAATGCAAATTTGGAGAGAGCTAAGGAAAAAACTAAGGAACTATTCAGAAACTTGTAAGTGAACACTTCCAAAAGTTTCATCTTTTTCTTCTCTCTCTCACTAACACACACATACACACACACACGTAAAGGAGGGTTTTGGCCATATGGGCACATAGTCTGCTTCATTGGCCAGAAAAAGACAATTTTGGATCCAGATATTCTTTAATAAATTAATGAGTGTGCCTGGCACATGACTAAAACTTTTAGAATAAAATCATAATAATATGGACAGGAGGCAGAGAAATGCTGGGTAGAAGAGGGCAGTTCCCCAGCAAAGTCCCCATCCATAAACCTGGGCCCATGGCCCTAAATGAGAACTTCACATCTCTGTTTTCCCACCCAAATGTTGCTTTTTCCAAAACTACTCTGGCCCTCCATGTCCCCCATCCCATACCCATAAAAACCCCAAACTCCACTGGCAGAGGAGCAGAGTGGTGCGGCAGAGAAAAAGAGAAGAAACATTTGTACATTGAAAAGGCAGCAGGATAGTCAGAGAGGAGTTGTTATCTTCCCACTTCATCCCCTTTCCAGCTCCCCATTTATCCCACTGAGAGCTGCCTCCATTACTCTATAAAATGTCTACATTCACCATCCTTCAGGTCCATGTGACCTAATTCTTCCTGAACACTGGACAAGTACCCGGGTACCAAGAGGGCAGGATGTAAAAGTCTGTCACCCTGACTTTTCACTGAGCTGGTTAACACTTAATCATCCATGGACAGTAACTACTGAAAGAGCATTAATTGTAACACACCCCTAGATGGTACCATTAGGCCAGAGCCCAAAAGCACTTGCCCCAGCCTCTGGCCCTGGCACCCACTCACCTGCATGTACCCCATCCCATAGGGCATTTGAACATGGTGGCCAAGTAAGCAAGCCACACCCCTGTTATGAGTCCTGCAAAGGGGTCCAGTGAGCTCTCCCATCTCAATAAGATCTCTTTTGGTCTATATGTTTATATATGTCTGTATGCATGATATGTATGTGATATTTTTCTATTTCCTTATGACAGTGCCAAACTTAAATTATGAAAGAGCTGTATTTAATTGACTCAAGGAGAATAAGTGCCTATATAATTTAAGTATTATTTCAGAAAAACAAGAACTAACCCAAATGCTTTGCACGTTTACATTACTACAGTAAACCTGGTAGAAAAAAATAAGCTTATGTCATCTCTATATTACAAAATTTGTCAGACAAAAAAATAAGCAAATCACTAGTTGATTAACATTTGATTTTTATGAGCCATTCAAACATAATTGTTAAAAACAGGTAAGTTAAATGGACATAAGCAAGATAAAATTCCCACGTGAAAGATGTCCTTTGTATACCAAAATTTTTTTCTTAACAGCCTTATCATCGAGAATGGAAAGTTGAGGCTGAGGGAAGTCTATACAAACAACAATTTAATTCTCAGGCCCAAAAAGAAAAAAACCTGAAAAATAGTGTCAGCAAAAGGAGTCAAACTTTGTAAAATATTTGAAGGGATTTATTCTGAGACAAATAAGAGTGACCATGGCCCATGACATAGCCCTCAGGAGGTCCCAAAAACATGTGCCCCAGGTGGCTGGGGTACAGCTTGGTTTATACGTTTTAGAGAAGCATGAGACATCAATAAAATACATTTGAGAAATACATTTGTTTGGTCCAGAAAGGCTGGACGATTTGAAATAGGGGGGTGGGGGTGGATCCAGGCTATAGGAAAATTTAAACATTTTCTGGTTCAACAATTGTTTGAGTTTGTCTAAAGACCTGGGATTAATGAAAATATTCAAGTTAAAATAAAAGAATGTGACGACTATGGTACTTTTGATGTCTCATAGTGGCTGCTTTAGAGAAAATAGATGACAAATATTTCCTATTCAGACCTTTAAAAAGTGCTAGATTCTCAGTTAATCTCTTCAGGACTGGGAGGGCCTGGAAGAAAAAGATCTAGCTATGTTAACAGAGATTCTTTACAAATGCAAATTTCCCCCAAGAAGGACAGCTTTGCAAGCCATTTCAAAATATGGCAAAGAAACATGTTTTGGGGTAAAATATTTTGTTTTTCTTCTTTGTCACATATGCCATAGTCATGTTGGAAATAAGTTATGATACATAGGGTTAAATAAAACCCACCTGATGACAATTTATGGTTCATAGGGCATGACTCCCCAGACCCCTTAGGTAGGAATTTGAGCAAGTTTTAAAAAAATCAAAGCTTAGTCCAATAGAGATAATATTGTGCCTCTTCTACAGTTTTTTATTGCAGAGGGACCAAAGGTATTTGGGATGGTTAATAAACGTATTTTGTGCCACACTGACAAATTCACCAGGAGAAAACACACGCTTCTGGAAAGTATAATTCATAGATTTATTAGTCTACAGATTACTGGTACAACAGTTCACAATTGCTTGTTTCCTAGTGTTCACTGGAAATTAAGGTTAATAGGAGTTAAGATTCTTAATTATATATAACTGAAATAGTTAGAAATAAAGAAAACAAAGCTATATGAAAGTAGACAGGTAAAATGTGCTTTTGGTAAGAAAAGCTATAATATATGAGGATGTTTTGTTTTGTCCAAGAAACAGAAGAGCAAATTTTATCCTGGTATAGAATGACCTGTTGTTCCAAAATGAGAAAAGAAGAAGTACAGAATGTATAAGAAAGTTATAAAAGGTTTGTGAAAGATAAATCTTGTGAAAAAATTTGTGTTGATCAAGTTGGCTAAAATTAGAAGAGAATTATTTCTATGTTTTTCTAAAAATTGAGCATTAATATCAAAGGTACACTGATGCAAAATTAGAATTTGTTTCCTTGTGTTAAGCCAAGGTTTTCTTGGAGTATTGGTCTGTTCTTAGTAGGACATTGTGAAAAGTTTTTTTTACCCTTGAAGTAATTGTCCTAGAAAACAAAGATTCTGTATTTTACTAAGATAATTTCCTGTGCTTCATGTTGTCTTCATTTGGTTTTTTGATCATGTAAACAACTGAGTCCTCTCTATAAAAGATCGAAGTTTTTTCTATAACTGTAATTTTTCTGTTTGCCTTTAAAATCTTTAAATTATCACTCTGGTTAAAATGGATGACTATTAATATTTAGAAGTGATCTGTGATCCTATTTTATCAAGTATTTTAAACCTTTGATATTTTTGGCAAGCTTCCAAAAAATGAAATTCTAAATCAAGTATTTTTATTGACCTCAAATTAACTTTGGGACTTTGCAGGTGGGCCTTTGGAACATCTCAGAAAGATAGCCCTCCTTATAAAAAGAGAGATATTAAAGTAATTGGGCCTATCTGATAAATAATATGGAAAGCATTATCAAATGATAAGTAATGTTAAACTTTCTTTAAGTTGTATTTGTATGGATGTGTTATTAATATATGTTCCAGAAATTTTATGAAATTCCTAGAAATCTGATCATCCCATTGGACCGAATGAGAATTCCCAGAACTGTTACAAAGAGACTGATTGATTCATAAAACTTCTAACCAACATTAAGTCAAACAAGAATTAATTGATTACTAAGAAAATGTTTTGGCAGATTTTCATGCTATGTCAGCCAGAAGTGAAGTTGTTTAGATAAGCAATTTGAACAAATATCATGAGATTGACTCAAGTCAAATTACCTATGATAACCCATTTAGTAAGCAAGCTATTGACCTGATTTGGAAATACAAAACTGACTTTTTTTTTTTTGAGATGGAGTCTCACTCTGTCACCCAGTCCCCAGTCTCTGGAGTACAGTGTCACAATCTCAGCTCACTGCAACTTCTGCCCCCGGGTTCAAGCAATTCTTCTGCCTCAGCCTCCCCAGTAGCTAGTACTACAGGCATGCGGCACCATGCCTGACTAATTTCTGTATTTTTAGTAGAGACGGGGTTTCCCATATTGGCCAGGCTGGCCTGGAACTCCTGACCTCATGATCCGCCCAGGTTGGGCTCCCAAAGTGCTGGGTGTACCAATCAAAACTGACTTTTAAAAAAATATTTTTTAAAAAATTAAAATTTTAATTTATAATATATAATATATAATAAATATATTAAAAAATATATAAATTCAATGTTAAATATGGACTCATGGAATGCACAGATGGCCTCCTAGTCCTTCCTGGGTCCTAAAAACTTCCATTATTAAAAGCTCTATACTCATCAATGAAGAGATAAAATAATCCAAATTATGAGGAAAATATTGGTGGAGTGACTGTTCTGAAATGAGGAAAATATTGGTGAAGTGACTATTCTTATCACCAATATTTGGTTTGTTAAACTGATAATGCTGGTAATATAATAAAAACCTCAAGTGATACATTTTTGGCACATGCTGGATCATTTGAACACAGACAAATATATTTAATTCATTTGTCACCTTCAGTGCATATTTTCTGGTTTTATAGGTGTTTTTCTATGCAGGAAGGCTAATGCTATCACAATAGTGAAAAGGTTATTGGAAAGTGTCTTTATGGGGCATTCCTGGAAACATCTCTAGCAATATAGGTACTCATTTTACCAGAAAAGTTGTAAAACAGTTTAAAAAGGTATTAGAAACACAGTGGCATTAGACAAAGCTAACGGAATTTGTTGGATTGCATTGGTCAAAGGTCCTACTGATTGATAGCAATCAAATCCACTCTTGTAGGAAAAGACAGATTGACTCTGTGAAATAGTTATTGGAAGGCCTATGTCTCTAATAATAAAACCTCATATATCTCATGTTTTTCTAAATTCTGATATGACTCAAAATTGTGAGGCTTCAATGCATTTTGCTAAAGCATATTTTCACTAGATGAAAGAAGCCCTTTGTGGCCCACCAACTAATAACAACCAGATCATTCATGATCTAGAACCTAGAGATCAGTTCTTTTGGAAATGACACCAAAGAAAGACTGCCCTTGAACTCCATCAGAAGGGACCACACCAAGCTCTTTTTTGCAGCACAACTTCAGGGATTTGAGTCTTGGATCCACATTTCTCAACTTGAGAGAACCCCTCCAGACCCTTGGAACTGTACACCCACTGGAGACCTCTAGGTAAAGCTTACTAGGGAAGTTTTTTTTTCCCCCCAGAAGAAGATGGCATCCTTGATGTAGACAGCTTTCCCAAAATCATGAATAAAGTCTTTTCTCCTCTGTCAACATGAAGTTTTTTCCCCCTTTCCTTTTTGGCCCATGTTTCTTTTCTGTTTATACATGGCAATGTAATGTGATAATGAAGATTTCATAATCAATTACTTCTGCATGGAACTTAACTGAGTATTGCATATGTCATGTTAAACCTAAATCCTCACATGATCTTAGAGATACTCTGGTTCATCCTGTAAGAAATTTCACTGATATTCCATGTGCAATATCTAGTTCTTTCTAAACAGCTAGACTTTTAGACTGAAATATTCAGATTGCCTGTTTAAATCTAACAGTAGGCAAAACCTATAATGAGAGTTTGGTAGTTAAATTAAGCCAGAATTGAATTTGAAAAACAAAAGGAAGATAATTCGACATTTGTAGGCAAATTTATAACCTTAATCCTTTAGTTGTCAGTATCTTCTAACCATACAATGATTAAAAAATGAGGCCTTAGACAAATATTACTAATGCTGACTCATAATGCTGACTCATAATGCACAAGGCATCTCAAACAGGAGACTATCTGTAGGGTTCTTCCGGAATATGTTTTTATTTGTGGAGGATTTAACAACCAACCATATATGTGGGCAAATCCATGTCTCAATAATTGCAAAATAAGGAGCCACTGGCAATTAAGGGATTCCAAGGGTACTCCTGTCACTCCATAACTAATTGGAAACTTGATATTGGTCTGTAACTCTTAATTTGAACTATGGAATAAAGAGGAGTTTACCAGCAGGTATGAATTCTTCTTAATGGGTATTGTTGGGTAGAAAATTCCTTCCCTGGCTTTGTATAAATGTAAAGGAGGTTATGCTTAGAAATATGTCTCATGCATTAGTTACTATAACTGATTCTATTGCAAACACTATAATTGTCCAGCAAACTTCTTTAGATTTTCTTGCTAAAGGCATATTAGGTAACCGGCTTGCTTTGGACTACCTTTAGGGAGGAATATGTGCACTAGCTAACAATCCCTGCTGTACTTAAGTAAATTTATCAGGTAGAGTAGAAGCTCAGTTGTAAGAAATCAGCAAACAAGCTAATTGGTTAAAACAAGTAGATTTTTATTCTGGCTTATTATTTATATATTTGATTTGTGTTGGTTCAATTGATGGATGGAGGCTCCTTCAGTCTCTTAGTATCAGCCTCCTGATAGCCATCATAATAGTCTGCCTGGCACACCTTTACCTCCCCAGAGTCTTAAATCCTCTTATGCAGCTATTCATTCTATGTCAAATGGTCTCACTAAAATTAGAATAATGAAAACATAAAGAGAACATAAATAACCAGTCAACTGTCCTGATGTGTGAACTGTGAATTCCATACTGATACCAAATCAATCAATGATGAAAGTGACAGAGAGTGGTGTCAATGTCCAAGGTTTTGGTCAATCTCTCAAAATTGAGAGGCAGACCAAAAGGTGGGGAATTGTTAAATTAAATTTGGTCTAAAATTGCCACCATATGTAGCAAACTGCAACTTAATGTAGTTTGTAAACAAACTGCAATCGAACTTAAGAGTATTTTCTTGTAACAAATATGAGTCTCATCAAATCATGGCAGCTGAGCTTCAGCCAATCACAGGCTGCCAACTGATCAAACCATGCCTATGTAAGGCAAATTTCTCATCACACTATGTCCAAATAAGGCAAATGTTGAGCTGTAACCAATCAAAGTGTTTCTATATGTCACTTTCTTTTTCTGTCTATAAATACTGCCTGCCCACATCACTGGGTGAAGCTCTCTGAACCTCTACTGGTTCAGGATGATACTGATTAATGAATCATTCATTGCTTAAGTGAACTCTGCTACATTTATCTGTCTACAGTTTTTCTTGTAACAGTGTCTATGATTAAATAATAAAGGTCATCTACATATTTATATTTTATTTTGTCTTGTACAATTAGGAAAATGTGTTGCCTGTTGCTTGTTTGTTTGTTTCTTCATGCAAGGCTTTTTTCCTCAAAATTTTCCCTTTCTTCATAAAACACCTTTTTAAGCCTGATCATGTTAAAATATTTACACATCCTCATTATAATCTCCAATGGTTAGGCTTATTATTTAATATAAAGATTGAAAAATACTCTAGAAGAAGAAGAAAAATATATAAATAATGCCCAGAATTATTTAGCATATTAAATAAAGATACTTTAAAGATACATTCTTACCTGTCTTCAAAACTTTTGATAGTATCTGCCAAGGTTGAAGTATGTGCAGCCCATAAGTACTTCAACAGATCATCAAACTTACTAAAAGGTGACTGCAAATACTAAGGTAAAGAAGACAAATGTATTAATATTTAAGCAACTATACAATACTTCTCCCTGAAATTTAGTCATGTTCAGATATATAATTTAGCAATATTCTACATAAAAGAAGAATTTTATTTCTAAGTAAAAATATGTATATGGCCTTAATGCCTAACACTCGTTAAAGAACACAAAAATATCATTAGTTTTAATAATAGCATATGCATCTGTAAATATTGAACCTCAAGTATTTTCAGACTTTATATTTTATACAGATCATAAGGTCTTTACTTTTTCCTATTAACGCTGCTAAAATTACCATAAAATCATGAGTAACAAAAATATCTTATTAAAATATTTCATTAGATCTGAACTAATGCAATAATCTACTAAAGTACTAGTAAATATATCTTTTCTTCATTGATTTTAGTCAAATTTCTTCTAATATCCTAGTGGACATGAAGATTCAATTAATCAGAATAGCCTCTTCACCATTCAGCCAAATATCCTGTATGCTCACCATTTTTTATAATGTATTTGAGGCAAGAAGAATGGATAGATTTATGTTAATGCTGTATTGAGGCAGTAGGTATTAATTACTCATAACACTCTACTATACAATATATTTTTAATATATCATGCATAACAATTTACATTTGCATACTAAGGAAAATATTATGCAATGCACAAAAAAATCCTAGATGAAATGATATCACAAAATAAATTCTCTTCCTATCTCCTAAGATTATAAAGACGGAACCTGGTAAAAGGTGTTCCACTTGTTCATTGTCTCAAGGAAGGATGAACGACAGCTAGAAACATCATAACAAAACTTCTTCTCATTCTTGGGTGGGGGCAAAAGCCTGACTTGGTCTGATGATATACCCATTATACCAGAATCAACCGCAGCAAGAAAGGGTAATGAAGACAGAAAATAATTCAAATCTGTAAGAACAAAAGATTTATTATTACCACAAGCACTAACAAATTTCAAAGAGGATATTTTTAAGGAAGGCATAAGTCATTAAAAAAATTCACAGACCCAGAAACATGATGAAAGCTAAACACTAGGAAAAAAATATTGAGCAAAAATCCCCCTAAGGGTCAAATACATAACTTTGATTGTGTTTTGTTAATAACCCCATAATCATAAATATATAACATGTTGGCTAAAGTAGTTGACTATAATATTTTAAAACAAAAAGTAATTTTAATGGATTTAATAATAGTCACTTTTCAAAGTATTAAGTAGAAATGGAAGAAAGTTATCAACTTTTCCTCAGAATGGTACAAAACCTCTCGTTACGGTTTTATTGTGAATTGTATTTGTAGTTTTCTCTAAAATATTTTAACATGATTATAGCTTTGGTAAATGAATGTTTTCTATTTTATATATGTAAGTTTAATTTGTAACCATGATATAACTACATTTTTATCTTATTTTATGCCTTTAAAGCAAAAATTTTGGGTCAGTTTTGACAATAGATCATTGGATAATTGGACTGACAACCAAAGAAGACTATTTTTACATTTTTAAAAATTTTACCTATGTATAACCTATTCCAGCAGACTCAGACATTTTCATTAGTTGGATATTAGGCTTATACTGATTTCCACTAGAAATCAGTGACGTAGAATATTTCATCCTAGACAGGCATTTGTGAATGGAGTCCTGTGCCACAGTGTAGCTGGCTAATCCTCCAAACTACTAAACCAATCTAAGAATAACAAACTCTGAATTCTAGTTCTGTGGCCACTATTATTTGTGGGTCTTTTAAAAGAACAATTAGGGGTAGTAAGAGGAAAATGCTTAAGGATACATATGATGTGTGTCGCTCTGAAAAAGTGAAATTTAATGTGGTCATGTTTCTAACTATTGGGAAATACCTCTAAGGATTTGTGGTATAAATTGTTTCCATTACTAAAGCATAAAATTAAACGAAAGAATTAGAAAATACCTTCTGGTTATTTTAGCATTAAAGTATATGATTAAAGCCTGAGATTACTGATTGGTATAATGAACTGAAGTAGGTATTAATCTCTGGCATGTTTATGGGTTTCAATATTAACCACATCTGGTCTGAGCAAAATGAAAAAGCATCATTTGTCTTGATGTCTCACTTCTCATCGTTCCTTATTCTGGAGATTCTTTGTTACCAGTTGGACCTCCCACTTACTGCCAGAACTGGCCCCTCAGAGGCCATTGCTTTTGCAGAATCTTATTTTCGTCGTTCTGTGAAAAGCTGAATATGTCCTAAGGAATCATTATTGACGTTGTGGTTGTTAAATCTCTTAATGTGACCTAAAGACCATAAGGTACATGGTGAAGTAGATTCCTTTTTAAAATAGGAACAAGGTTGTTTTAGTTCTGTCTCTGTCTCTAAGATTTTAGATTTGAATACTTTCTTTCAGGAAAGGTTAATATCCATTTTGCCACTTAAACGAACATACCAGCCCACCAACTGTCCACAGAGACGCACATATGATCTCCAGATTCATAGCCACAGTTTGTCTGTCGGGTTGGATCAGCTAATCTGCCTGGAGGAGAGAGGATGCACAGTTGTATTTATTATACACATTTTGGAACTGGCTGTAACTACTGCTTAACCACATAGATTTTGTTTGTAGATAAAAAGCATTTATTTCTGAATGATATATGTTGGTATTCCCATCATTCTTTTCTATCTTTTATTTTTTAGACCCCAATAAATTTCTTTTCTTTTCCTTAACAACAACACAGTTTTCTACTTTTGAATTATAGGTCCTAAATATTATTTGCTTTTGTAAGGATTCTCTCTTCTATTTCCTCCTCTACCTCCTAATAGAAACTATGAAGCAATATGCATACACATAAAAAGAGATGATCGAGAGTCAAAACAAACCCCTGCTCCACCACTCACTAGCTTGACTTTATCTAAATAACCTCTAATGCCTTAGTTTTCTCATCTACGACATGGGGATACTAATATTAACTATATTATAAGGTTGTGATGTGAGGTGAGAAAAAGCACCAAAAGTGTTTCAACTGTAATATGCATTATGTAAATATTAGAAAATAATCATTGCTTTTCTTCCAAATGAAATTACTCTTTTCTTAACCTCTCTCACATACACAGTATTTTCTTTATTGGCTGTGTTATCAGTGTGGACTGGGAAATAGGCACCACTCTTTCTCATGAGCTTCTATCAACCAGAACAAAAGTATCTTTCAATTCATGCATATTTTATCCCAAAACGTAACTTCTGTCTATACACTGTAAGGTACTTTATTTCCAAGAGGAAGCAAATGTTTTACAGAGAAAGATCCTCATGCACAATGTGATGATTCTTTATAACCTCTTATCATAATTAGAACTCTAAGAAATTCAAACTAATCTTGACATCACTTTGTATATCCGCTTGACTGTTCGGTTCATCTTATTGCTTAGAAAGGAGTGTGGCACTTAGTAGAATTTCAATAAATATTTGTGAACTGCTCAATAAGATGAGATGTGATGTCTTTTCACAGGTGATAACTATGTCTTATGCCTCATTGAACTTTCTAATAATAATGCAAAAACCCACAAAAGAAGGATTTATGAAAAAGGAGAAGGATAGGTAGAAAAACAAATACTATAAGGGAAAAGAGAGCAAGATAAAGAACCAATTTTTAAAAACATGGTAGGGTATATACAGAGTATAATTTCCCAAACACTTCTTAGGTCTACTGGTAGATCATTACAATGAAAACAAGAGTCATTCTTACCTGTCTTATATTGCCAGCCATACTGCAGAGGCAATCCCCATAAAATATTTTGTTCATTTTCTGGTGCAAATTTTGCAAAATACCTGGCCGTCTGGTTCAAACAGGATTTTATACATCCCCATTCTCTCAAGGTGATACCCACGGATTAATAATGTACATGCTGTTCTCTACCCTGTAGTCACTGAGCTGACCAGGACTGTCCTTCCACAGAGGGGGCTCTATATCTGAGAGATTGGAAGTCCCTGCTAAAGAAGCAGAAAAGTAACCAACCAGTACACAAACCCAGGAAGGAAGAAAAGCCATTGTGCCAGAGCTGGGGATTGAGATTGTGGCACGGCTTTTATTGGAGAATGGAAGAGGAAGTCATGATGTTTGATTACCTGACTTTGCTTCCCCCCCCCCCCCGCCTGGATAGGGTGAAAATGTAGAGGAAATTGATGTATTAGCTAATATTTAGTATACTTAAATTTTCCAGCCTCTTCAGTGTCAGAATACTGTGTCAGAACCTAAATACAAGGTTAGGCTTGTTTATAATGTATTAGATAAAACTATTTATCAACAAAAACCTTCCAGAAGTTTCCCAGGCTACATTGTGACTACAAAAACACATCACAAATGGCTTTTGAAGCTTCCCTCTCATAATAAGACTTTAACATATTGCATGGAAGAAATATTAAATAGCTGAAGATGGAAATATTAGGATTTATAATAATGTGCAAAGGTGTACTAGAAAATATGTGTGATCCAGTTGTAATACAACTTTCTGCTTCAAGAAAGAAGCTTAAAGAATATCTAATTAGCTCAATTCAATAGTGAAAGTCAGTCTACTGGAAAAAGAACCTGCTAGCTAATTCTTAATATCTATTTTTCATTCTTTATTAGTAAAAAGAATCATAGAATTTTAGCTGGGAATATGGTTTCCCAGAATTAAGGCTAAATTTCCAGTTTTCTTTGCACAAGCAACCATGTGACTAAGTGTGGACCACAGAGATATAAACAGAAATAATATCCACAGTTTCTGGGACATGTCCTAAGATGGAGGGCACATGTCAATTCTTCTTCCCTTCCTCCATGTTGTGGTCTAGATTATTGATGTGATGGTTGAAATTCAATCCCGACACCTAAACACAAGGCACTATCTTAGGGATGAAAGAATGCAAAGTTGGAGGTGGCTTGAGTCCCAGAGAACTGTGGAGCCATGAGATGCCCTTGAATTCCTATATCTGAGTTTTGCCTGAGCAAGAAATACCCTGCTCTCTTGTTTCAACCACTGTTATTGAGGTTTTATTCACACATTGTCAAAATTCTTGCCTTATTAATAGGTAATGCATCTGAAAAGCTCAATTATTCACATAATTAGATCCATATGCTTCATAGTAGGTCAATGGTAGTGCTCGCTCCTGGCATGGTCCATATTAAACATCCTACAACATGATTCCACTCTTTTTTCCTGTCATATTATTTACCCAATAGCCATTTGATAATTAATAAATTTCCAGAATATTAATATAAAAGGGAATGATAGGAATTGCTATTGTAGATGAAGAATGCAATCATTCTGGAATTTTAAAAGAATATTAAATCTTTATAAGAATAAATACATGAATAGGTACTATAAGATATGTTTCTCTAAAACCAAATGCCAGATTGTTCTCAATGGAGAAATCTTAAGAGCATTCTCTTTAAAGTCAGAAATAAGGTAAAAATGACCACCAGCATTATAATCATTTAACTTTTGTTTGAGGATACCAAACAATAAAGTTAGTAAAGATAAATACATTACAAGTATAAAATTGAGAATGAAGATGTGCTAGTACTTTTTTTATAGATGACATGACAGTGTTCAGAAAATGTAAGAGAATAAACTGGAAGAGTAACTACAAAGAAAAAAATTTACTAAAGTGGTTAAGAACTAAATTACTATATATAAATCAATAGCTTTTATATATAAAAGCAATTGGGAAATATAATAGACGAAATGGAAGAAAAGTCCTCATTTTAATGTCAACAAAAGGGCCAAAATATAAGTGTCTAATTATGATAGATCTGTCTGGAAAAATCTTTAAGACTACAAAATAATTGAACAGTTTTAAAATCATACAATGTTTCTTAATAGACTCAACCTTATCAACATGTTAATTTAAAAATTTGTACAATAAATGAGAAATATTAATTAACAGGATTTTTAGATGTGCTTTCTAGAAAGATTTTTAGAACCACTGAGGCTAAAACTTGTCAAAAAATAAATTGTGAAGAAAATAGAAAAACTCTAATAATAATGGATAATAATAGTGAAAGAAAACTTTCCACAACAGGTATTAGAAGATTATTACAAGCCCTCAAAAATTAAAGTAATACACCACAGTCATTGATGTAATGGTGTAACCAGTTACTCGTTAAATAAAACAGAAATACTGAACTATATTGGAGAAAGATTTTAAACGAAGACCAAAATACAATGAGAATTTAATGAGGAGCTATACTGGAACTAGATCTATACATTGCTTCTATGTCCACTGGTGGGGTAGTTATTGGAATCCCCATACACAGTGGGAACAAAGTAAGAGTACATCTTGATGGAAAGATATTTGTTAAAGATATAAAAGAAATAATGTCAATAGTAGAATCTGGAGCTTCTCATGCAAAATTATTAATAGAAGAGGAAATAAGTTAGATGCTTACAAACAAACCTCAAGTGAAAATCAAACATATGATGGCATGCACTGATAGTTACATAACCTGATATTCACTCTTCTCTTATTTCTTTGTAAGAAGACCGTTAATCCTTAGCACAACACAGTCTTCCTGGAACAGAGATTATATTATTTAGTCTCACTGCTTGATGTAGCTACGTGATAAAGCTGTGGCCAAATTGTTAAGCTGCAGCTTTCAAGGAATCTGCTTTATACCTTGTCCTTTATTCTTTTGTTATTTCTTCCTCTGCTGGTTGGAATGTAAATGTAACTACAGACTGATGCTGTCTTAGATTATGAAGGAGCAAGGAAAGGTAGGAGAACAATAAAATAGAAGACTTTTGATTTCTAGTCTCTACAGCTCTAGATTGGCTACTTCTGATTGCTGTCTCTATGAAAGAAATAAAATTTCAGTTTAAGGCAATAATATATTTTTTGCTGGATTTGTACTGCTTGGAGAACCTAATCTGAACAGACATTCTAATTTTCTCTTTTAACATTTCTGAACCTCATTTTTTCTTAACTATAAAGTAGAAATAGTGTTACATGCTCCTAAATTCACTAATTATAACTCATTTTCAAGGTAAGCTTCTGATATTTGGGAAGATAATTTGTATTAGATATTGGATAGACAATTACATGTTTGAGTCACGCACATACAATTACTCAAACTCAAAAAGATCAATGGGAAATAAATACTAATATCCCAATTTACCAATAATAGCTAAGACTTATCAGGGTTAAGGATTTTTACCCAAAATCACATACAGGTCCCAGATGAGAAAGCCTAATTTTGATCCCAGGCCTGCCTGATGTCAAAGCCAGGGCACTTGTAGGCTGTGTTGTATTGTGCCACAAAATAATGATGCAAATAATATTACAGGGAAATTTTAGCTTATTTAGGAGAAGAAATTGTGTTCAAAAAAAATCTGCATTTTATGGCACTTGAAGATGTTTTATTCATTTTCCTAGAATGCTGATTGCAAGTATATATTTATTTATTTATTTATTTATTATTTATTTATTTAGAGACGAAGTCTTGCTCTGTTGCCCAGGCTGGAGTGCAGTGGCGCTATCTCGACTCACTGCAAGCTCTGCCTCCTGGGTTCATGCCATTCTCCTGCCTCAGCCTCCCAAGTAGCTGGGACTACAGGCGCCCGCCACCACGCCCGGCTAATTTTTTGTATTTTTAGTAGAGACGGGGTTTCACCGTGTTAGCCAGGATGGTCTCGATATCCTGACCTTGTGATCCGCCCTCCTTGGCCTCCCAAAGTGCTAGGATTACAGGCGTGAGACACCGCACCCGGCCGCAAGTGTATATTTAGATGGTCATGTTGAGGCAACTGTCAGGAGATTGAAGACAGGCGATCTGTAATGTCAACTTAAGCTTGTTACTAGCAGTGTGAATTTGAGGACTCTAAATTTGCTCCTCTGCAAAAAGAGAATAGTAAAACCATTCTTTCTTATTACACAGGGGAATGGAAAAATCTAAATAAGAAGATGTAGGCAAAAGGAGTAAAACAGTATAAAACTATGTAAAAATTTTTAAAGCCTTTTCATTAAAATTAAACAACTACTCTGGAATATGTTTGATCCATTTCTATATTCTTTTAAATATGTGCCTTGACTTATTAATGATTTGGTTATGTTATTGAATTAGTTCAAAGCAGTCATTGTCCTCTTCCTTTTTCCATCCTCAGTAACAGTAGAAAAACTTAGATTATTTTGTATAGAAAACACACAGCTCATGGTCACACAGATTGAATGGCAAGAATCAAAAACGTTTTAAAAATTCACAAAAAGACAAGCTGTGGTTAACTTTCCTAACATAAAATAAACGTTCTTGGCAAATATTCCAAAATACTTAACTGATTGACACTTATGAAGCAGTATGAATGAAACCATAGGGGCACAGGGAGGAGAACATCACACACCCAGGGTCTGTCGGTGGGTGGAGAGCTAGGGGAGGGATAGCATTAGGAGAAATACCTAATGTAGACGTGGGCAGGTAATATTTACAGCCAGAAAAAGGATGTGACATACAGAAACAGCCTGATTGATTCCAGCTCAGCATTTGCCTTATTTGGGCATGGTCTGATCAGTTGACAGCCTATAACTGGCTGAATTGTGGCTGTGATGATTGGCTGAGACTCAGCTACTTGTTAAAAGAATATACTCAAATTATGTTGCAGTTTGTATCTACTGAGTTAGGTTGCAGTTTACTACAGAGAAATTCAAAGTACAGAAGTAATTGTGGAAGAAATCTATTTAGTTTAATACTACTCTTTATCTTTGTATTTCACATATGGTAATTTCTAGTGAACTATTTTTAAGTTCAATGACATCCTTGCCTCATCTGTGTTGAGTTTATGAATGAGCCAGTCATAGGCATTTTTTATCTATGTTACTGTGCTTTAGGTTGCTAGCATTTCTATTTGATTTCTTATAATTTCTCTCACTAAGATGAAACTACAAATACCATCTTGCGTGTTGACCCTTTTTTCAAATGGAGCCTTTAGCATAATAAATTTAAATTCTTATGTCGTATTTTGAGCCTAGTGCTAATTCATTTGTGTCTTGGGAATATGTTTGTTTCCTAGGCTTCTCATATACCTCCTAATTTTGGTTGAACATCAACACCTTGTGTAGACAATAGAAAATGAGATAAATAGATTTTTGCTTGGATCCAGGCATATCTTTCCGTTAGATCTTTCTTTAACACAAGGGTTTTGTGTTAATCTAACTGAGCTGGATATGAAAATTTTTGTTTCTCTGGTTATACTCCGTGAACCACAGACCTCAAATTCCTCTCCTGGAGTTGGTTTGTCAGATAATTTTTCTTAATATCTTCTCCTTGTTCAGGCTTAGACTTTCCCACTGTGATGAAATTCAGAAATTACATCTATTGTAGCTAGCCAGTACTGTTTCATGTTTACCTTTACTGGACATTTGTTATCCTGGTGAAGTAGAATATAGGGGTCATAGCACAAAACTCCATTAGGACCCTTTATCTCCTATTCCCAACAACTCTACAGATTAAGCCTTTTTCCCTCATAGTGGGAATAGGGCAGGACCTCACTCTGTCAACCAGGCTGGAGTGCAGTGGTGCAATCTCAGCTCACTGGAACATCCACTTCCTAGGCTCAAGCTATCCTCTTGCCTCAGTCTCCCAAGTACAGAGGGACTACAGGTATGCCACCATGCCTGACTAATATTTGGGTTTGTTTGTCTGTTTGTTTGTAGAGCAGGGTTTCACCATGTTGCCCAGGCTGGTCTCAAACTCCTAGGCTCAAGAGATCCACCCAATGCCTCAGCCTCCCACAGTGCTGGGATTACAGGGAACATTAGCAACACACGTGGTCCCAGTATTTTTCACTAGTGAAGTTTATGTGAGGTGAAAGGAAAGAGGAAACAGGAAGATTGCTCCGTTGTGTTTGGATTGGCATAAGATTTACATGATGTCAATTTAATTTCCACATTCACTATATGGTAGAGGTGAGGTAAAACTCTTCCTTGATTTGCCTTTCATGGCAGCTATCTCCCCCTTTCCTCTTGAACTTATGTCTTTTGATAGCTTCAGTGTTTTCTTTCCTCAGAATTCAATATAACCTGTCTTTGTACAAAGGTAGGTTAATATTTATTGTTCCTTTTCATGTGTTGTTAGTTCTATGTTTCCAGTTCATTAATTGATTTCTTGAGAAACACATACAATGGTATCTTGCCTGCCCTTTATTGTTCAAACAAAAACTGTTTCCAAAGTCTTCATGTTCTTTTCCTGAATCATAATCAACAGCTAGAGGCATATCATTCTGCCAGCAAAAAATGATTTTTTTCCAAATTTTCAATAAAATGGTAGTATCAAACATTTTCAATCACATGTGACTTGTTTCAAATACCTGAACTTAGAGTCCCTTAGACTCACCTTTTCTTTGCTACACTGAAAATTTATTGAGCTTCTTCCATTGTGTGCTCTGCTCCATTTTAAATAATGGACAAATATAGTCCTCACTGTCTTCACAGATATTTTATCTATTTATATCTCTTTGACTCAACTGACAGTTATTATATCTTTTCCTTGACACACTCTTTTCCCCAGTAGGTAGCCCCTGGGCATGCTCATTCACATGCAGCTCATAAATCATGGGGCAGATTTAACAAGATGCAAGCTACTCCCATTAAATGCCCTATTCACACCATGTTATATCACCATCACGCTATCGACTTTCACTCTACTCTTCTGGTGATTGCCAGGGATTTGTAATAATACTCTCCCTAGATTAAGTAAACAATTTGGTACCTCACTCTCTGGTTTTCATTCATATCCTCAACAACTAATTATATTAAGAGAATCAAAACTAGTTCTCAAAATTATTCAGGTAGTAATAGGAACATTGTCCATGATGGTTTTGACATTTGTTCTCTGCTGATAATGTGGATCCATAATCGTGTATGAGTAAGATCACTGTGGTAGATGCGAAGTAGCCACAAATATTTGCAGCTCCAGTCATGAGAAATAACACTCATTTCTCTGCTTCTTCAGTTATAATAATCTGTGATTTGCTTTCATCAGTAAAATGTGGTAAAAGTGATGCTGAGTAACTTTCAAGGCTAAGATTGAGAGGCCTTATAGTTTCTGCTCTTGCCCTCTTAGAATACAGACACCAAGAGAACAAACTCCAGTTTGTTGAGGAAGCATTACTAGAAAACCAAGTGACAGCCAGACAACCAGAAGACATGAGACCATCCTAGGCCATCTAGCTTCAGTCTAGTCATCATGTGACTAAAGCTACATGAGTAAGCCCGGATGTAACAAATAAACCTGTCCATCTGAGTCCAATCCAAATTGCTGACCCGCAGACTGCAAGCTCATAAATGTGTTTACAAGACACAGAATTGGGGGGTAGTTTGTAACAGCGGTAAATAACTCACACAAACAGCAAGGGAGTTTGAAAATCAGCCGTTTTTTTAGATTTTAAAAATGTAATATAAGCGTCATGTAACACCCTGAGTAGAGGCTGAAATAGGATCCTGTAATCAAACACATGAAAGTTTCTGCAATGAAATGTATGAACAGTAACACTTAAGGAGCTAAAGACTATAAATCATTATGGTTTGTTTATGTAATACTGAGCAGATTTTAAAAAGTAATAGTCTTTTTAACTTCATTTCATGAAGAATAAAATTTGAAATATAAAATAATCAATCAGGTCTATAGCTTATCCGAAATACATTTTGTAATCCATCATAAAAATTATATACAAATCTCCCTTTACAACATTCACTAATTCATATGGTGATACTGTGTATTTTTCTATTATAATGGTGACAGCTGAGTGGACACTATGATTTTTATAGAAGAGTCAATAGAAATTTAAGAAATTTTATTTGCTATATCACAGATCTGTAGAGTTTATTTATTTTGCATACCCAAAACTTTGTACACTTTTACTGTTATCTTGCCATTTCCCTTTTCCCTCAACCCCTGGCAAACACCATTCTACCCTCTGCTTCTATGAGTTCAACATTATAAGATTGCATATTAAGTGAGATCACACAGTATTTGTCTTTCTGTGTCTGGCTTATTTCACTTAGCGTCAAGTCCTCCAGGTTCATTCGTATTGTTGCAAATGGCAGGATTTTCCTCAGTTTTTAAGGCTGAATAATATTCAGTTGAATGTGAATGTATTTATAAATGTGGTATGTGTCTGTGCACACACACATATACATACCATGTTTTCTTTATTCATTTATCTGCTAGTGGACATAAAGATTATTTCCATATCTTGACTATTATTAATAATGCTTCAATGAACATAGGACTGCAGATCTACTGTACAGTATAGTGCCTATAGCTAACAATACTGATCATAAAATTAAACTTTGCTAAGAAAATTTATTTTGGTTAAGTATTCCTACTACACACAAACAAATATAATGATAGTAATTATAAAGGGGCCAGGAGAAAACTTTGAGAGTTGACAGATTCATCTATGGCCTTGAAGCTGGTGATGGTTTCGTGGGTTTATACTTATCTCTAAACTCATAAAGTTGCATGTGTTAAATATGTAGAGCTTTTTACATGTCAATAACACCTCAATTAAGTATTTTTTAAAGAACTCTTATTTATCATATTGAATTTATTTTTCTATATGGGGTTCATTTATTTTCCTCTTCTCCTATGAAGAAGCTTCATAGTCCCTTCTTATTATATAGTTATTTTAAGCATTCCACAGATTTCTCTGGTACTTAAACAAATTGCTGAAATTAACAGGACATTAATATCTTTCAAAACTCTAGTGGAATTCACGTGTATCCTGGTTTCAGGGTTAAAAAAAAAAAAAAAAAAAAAAAACACAACCATGCTCTTAGGCTTCCACTCTGTCCACCAGATCATTTAGGCAGGCGCGCACACACACACACACACACACACACACACACACACTTTTAACAGGGAGACTGGCAAAGGTTTGTAAAAAGCTCTTTTTTCTAAGACATACTTTAAAATTAATGAGTTTGCTAATACACGGGCATGGAAGAATGAAGCGTGTACATAGGAGATAAAGAAACACACACTGATTAAAGATTAATTGCTACAGTTATTGGAGAAATTATTCTGATAGCAAAGTTGAACAGAAATAACATAGTAATTAACAAATGATATATGACCATCTCTCCCTTTTTTTTCACCTTGAAGGAAGGATTCCTTCATTTTTCACCCAATCTATCCTCATGCTTTTTGTTGTTGGTTCTTTCTTAACTTTAAAGAGCCCCAAGTATCTATTAGCACATTTCATTTCTAAATTCTCAATTTCTGGAGGTTCTTGTTTTAACTCAGACTCAAATTACTACTAATACCCAATAATCTTTTTTAAAAAGATAGATACATTTTTTTAAAGATGGATAAATAAAACTACTTCTGAAAGAAACATATGTAGATTAAAAAAAGAAGTAATGAAATATGCACCCTCATAGCTACCATGTTATTATTATTCTTTCTCTTACCACTAAGCTTTTTTTTTTTTTTTTTTTTTAAAGATGGAGTCTCTCTCTGTCGCCCAGGTTGGAGTGCAGTGACGCGATCTCAGCTCACTGCAAGTTCCACCTCCCCGGTTCTCCTGACCTCATGATCCGCCCTCCGCCCCCGCCTCAGCCTCCCAAAGTGCTGGGATTACAGGTGTGAGCCACCGCACCAGGCCATCAATAAGCTTTTTAGAGATCTACTCATATTAGCTCTCACTGTTACATTATTTTTACATTTACATACCAAAGCAAGCCTCCAAATTTAAACCCCATAACAGTTCAATCAATGAGCACTTACTAACTCTAAATTGTTAATCCAATATTTTCTTTGCATTTCTTTTTTTTTTTTTTTTGAGGCGGAGTGTAGCTCTGTCGCCCAGGCTGGAGTGCAGTGGCGGGATCTCAGCTCACTGCAAGCTCCGCCTCCCGGGTTCACGCCATTCTCCGGCCTCAGCCTCCCGAGTAGCTGGGACTACAGGCGCCCGCCACCTCGCCCGGCTGGTTTTTTGTATTTTTTAGTAGAGACGGGGTTTCACCGTGTGAACCAGGATGGTCTCGATCTCCTGACCTCGTGATCCGCCCGTCTCGGCCTCCCAAAGTGCTGGGATTACAGGCGTGAGCCACCGCGCCCGGCTTGCATTTCTTAACCTGTCTGATATTTATCATATTTTACAATTTTTTTATCATTTTTTTCCCTGAAACATTCTCCATTCTTGACTTGGTTCTCTGAAGGTTCTCTGAGTATACACAATGGAATATTGTATATTGTGTATATGAAATGTACAGTATTTCTCCTTCCTTTTGCCAGGCATAGCATATTCCTTTTCTTATGAATCTCTTCTTTAGTCATTCAAAGTAATTGTCTTGAGTTCTCTCATACTCTTCTCTAATTTATGTAATTTATAATGGTAAATTTCCAAACCTACATCTTTAGTCTACCATAATATGCTTAAATCAGGACAAATTATTTAACTACAGACTTTATATTTGTATGGTATAGAAAGAAATCAGCCTAATTTTTCCCCAGAGTAAATTCAGTATATTCCCACAAATCTTCACATATTTCTTTATCTTCTTTCTTGTTTAATTAGCTGATACCAAAACGATGACTAGGAATTCATAATAGTTCCTTCAAGGGAATAGTTTCAATGGGTGGAAATTAGAGTAGATGCGGCCAACTGGAGAAAATCAAGTTCATATGGTAGGCATGAATCAGACTATTTATATACACATGTCGTTTGTATTAATCTACTTTCACACTACTGATAAAGATATACCTGAAATGAGGCAATTTACAAAAGGAAGAGGTTTAATGGACTTACAGTTACATGAGGCTGGGGAGGCTTCATAATCACGGCAGAAGGCAAGGAGAGCAAGATACATCTGACATGGATGGCAGCAAGAAAATAGAGCTTGTGCAGGGAAACTCCTCTTTAAAACCATCAGACCCAAAAGACTTACTCACTATCATGAGAACAGCGTAGGAAAAATCTGCCCCTGTGATTAAATTACCTCCCACTGGGTCCCTCCCACAACACGTGGGAATTCAACATGAGATTTGGATGGGGACACAGCCAAAGCATATCATTCTGCCCCTGGCCCCTATCAAATCTCATGGCCTTACATTTCAAAACCAATCATGCCTTCCCAAGAGTCCCCCAAAGTCTTAACTCATTTCAGCATTAACTCAAAAGTCCACAGTCCAGAGTCTCATCTGAGACAAGGCAAGTTCCTTCTGCCTATGAGCCTGTAAAATCAAAAGTAAGTTAGTTACTTCCTAAATACAATGGTGATACAGGCATTGGGTAAATATAGTCATTGCAAATGGGAGAAACTGTCCAAAACAAAGGGGCTATAGGCCCCATGCAAGTACAAAATCTAGCAGAGCAGTCTAATCTTAAAGTTCCAAAATGATATCCTTTGACTCCATGTCTCACATCCAGATCACATTGAAGCAAGAGGTGGGTTCCCAGGGTCTGGGCATTTCTACCCCTGTGGCTTTGCAGGGTACAGCCTCCCTTCCTGCTGCTTTCATGGGCTGGTATTGGGTGTCTGCAGCTTTTCCAGGTGCATGGTGCAAGCTGTCAGTGGATCTACCATTCTGGGGTCTGGAGGACAGTGGCCCTCTTCTCACAGCTCCACTAGGCAGTACCCTGGTAGGGACTCTGTGTGGGGGCTTTGACCCCACATTTCCCATCTGCACTACCCTAGCAGATATTCTCCATGACAGCCCCACCCCTGTAGCAAACTTTTGCCTGGACATCCAGGCATTTCCATACATCCTGTGAAATCCAGGTGAAGGTCCCCAAATCCCAATTCTTGACTTCTGTGCACTGGCAGGCTCAACACCACATGGAAGCTGCCAAGGCCTGGGACTTGCAACCTCAGAAATCATTGCCTGAGCTCTACATTGGCCTCTTTTGGCCATGGATGGAACAGCTGGGACACAGGACACCAAATTCCTATGCTGCAAACAGCACAGGGACCCAGGGCCCAGCCCACAAAACCACTCTTTCCTCCTAGGTCTCCAGGTCTGTGACAGGATGATATGCCATAAAGACCTCTGACATGACCTGGAGATATTTTCCCCATTGTCTTGGGGATTAACATTGGGTTTCTTGTTACTTAAAGCAAACTTCTACAGTCAGCTTGAATTTCTCCTCAGAAACTGGGATTTTCTTTTCTATTGCGTTACAAATTTTCCAAACTTTTATGCTCTACTTCCCTTTTAAAACTAAATGCATAGGCTGGGTGTTGTGGCTCATGCCTGTAATCCCAGCACTTTGGGAGGCTGAGGTGGGCAGATAACAAGGTCAGGAGATTGAGACCATCCTGGCTAACACAGTGAAACCCCGTCTCTACTAAAAATACAAAACTTAGCTGGGCGTGGTGGCATGTGCCTGTAGTCCCAGCTACTCGGGAAACTGAGGCAGACTTGTTTGAACCCAGAAGGCAGAGGTTGCAGTGAGCTGAGATCACACCACTGCACTCCAACCTGGGTGACAGAGTGGGAGACTCTGAAAAAACAAAACAAAACAAAACAAAAAGAAATAGAATTCTAGAAAGGATCCGTTGGAAGATGGCCGAATAGAAACAGCTACCGTCTGCAGCTCCCAGCGTGATCGACACAGAAGACAGGCGATTTCTGCATTTCCAAGTGAGGCAACTGGTTCATCTCTTTGGGACTGGTTGTACAGTGGGTGCAGCCCACAGAGGGTGAGCCGAAGCAGGGCGGGACATCACCTCACCCGGGAAGTGCAAAGGGTTGGGGGATTTCCCTTTCCTAGCCAAGGGGAGCCGTGACAGACTGTACCTGGAAAAACAGGACACTCCCACCGAAATACTGTGCATTTCTCAAGGTCTTAGAAACCAGCAGATAAGGAGATTCTCTCCCGTGCCTGGCGCTGCAGGTACCACACCAACAGAGCCTTGCTCACTGCTAGCACAGCAGTCTGAGATAGAGCTGGGAAGCGACAGCCTGGCTGGAGGAGTGTCCTCCATTGCTGAGGCTTGAGTAGGTAAACGAAGCAGCCAGGAAACTCAAACTGGGTGGAGCCCACCACAGCTCAGCAAGGCCTACTGCCTCTAGACTCCACCTATGTGAGGAGGACTTAGCTGAACAGAAGGCAGCAGACAACTTCTGCAGACTTAAATGTCCCTGTCTGACAGGTTTGAAGACAGCAGTGGTTCTCCCACCATGGTGTTTGAGCTCTGAGAATGGACAGACTGTCCCCTTAAGTGTGTCCCTGATCCCTGTGTAGCCTAAAAGGGAGACACCTCCCAGTAGAGGCTGACAGACACCTGATATAGGTGAGGGCTCCTCTGGGACAAAGCTTCAGAGGAAGGATCAGCTTTGCTGTTCTGCAATATTTGGTATTCTGCAGCCTCCGCTGGTGATACCCAGGCAAACAAGGTCTGGAGCGGACTTCCAGCAAACTCCAAGAGACCTGCAGCTGAGGCGCCTGACTGTTAGAAAGAAAACTAACAAACAGAAAGAAACAGCATCAACATCAATAAAAAGGACACCTACACCAAAACCTGTAGGTCACCAACGTCAAAGACAAAAGGTAGATAAATCCAAAAAGACGGGGAGATACCAGAGCAGAAAAGCTGAAAATTCTAAAAATCAGAGCACCTCTTCTCCTCCAAAGGATCCCAGCTCCTCACCAGCAACAGAACAAAACTGGATGGAGAATGAATTTGATGAGTTGACAGAAGTAGGCTTCAGAAGGCTGGTAATAACAAACTTCTCTGAGATAAAGGAGCATGTTCGAACCCATCACAAAGAAGTTTAAAACCTTGAAAAAAGTTAGATGAATGGCTAAATAGAATAGACAGTGTAGACAAGAGCTTAAATTACCAGATGGAGCTGAAAACCATGGCATGAGAGCTTCGTGACGCATGCACAAGCTTCAATAGCCAATTCAATCAAGTGGAAGAAAGGGTATCAGTGATTGAAGAACAAATTAATGAAATAAAGTGAGAAGACAAGGTTAGAGAAAAAAGAGTAAAAAGAAACAAACAAAGCCTCCAAGAAATATAGGACTATGTGAAAAGAACAAATCTACATTTGATTGGTGCACCTGAAAGTGATGGGGAGAATGGAACCAAGTTGGAAAACACTGTTCAGAATATTACCCAGGAGAACTTCCCGAACCCAGCAAGGCAGGACAATATTCAAATTCAGGAAACACAGAGGACACCACAAAGATACTCCTCGAGAATAGCAACCCCAAGACACACAATTGTCAGATTCACCAAGGTTGAAATGAAGGAAAAAATATAAAAGGCAGCCAGAGGGAAAGGTCGAGTTACCCCCAAAGGGAAGCCAATCAGACTAACAGTGGATCTCTCAGCAGAAACCTTACAAGCCAGAAGAGAGTGGGGGCCGATATTCAACATTCTTAAAGAAAAGAATTTTCAACCCAGAATCTCACATCCGGCCAAACTAGCTTTGCAAGTGAAGGAGAAATAAAATCCTTTACAGACAAGCAAATGCTAAGAAATTTTGTCACCATCAGACCTGCCTTACAAGAGCTCCTGAAGGAAGCACTAAACATGGAAAGGAACAACCGGTACTAGCCACTGCAAAAACATGCCAAATTGTAAAGACCATCGATGCTATGAAGAAACTACATCAATTAATGGGCAAAATAACCAGCTAACATCACAATGATAGGATCAAATTCACACATAACAATATTAACCTTAAAAGTAAATGGGCTAAATGCTCCAATTAAAAGACACAGAGTGACAAATTGGATAAAGAGGCAAAACCCATCAGTGTGCTGTATTCAGGAGACCTATCTCATGTATAAATATGCACACAGGCTCAAAATAAAGGGATGGAGGAAGATCTGCCAAGCAAATGGAAAGCAAAAAAAAGCAAAGGTTGCTATCCTAGTGTCTGATAAAACAGACTTTAAACCAATAAAGATCAAAGAGACAAAGAAGGCCATTACATAATGGTAAAGGGATCAATTCAACAACAAGAGCTAACTATCCTAAATATATATGCACCCAATACAGGAGCACCCAGATTTATAAAGAAAGTCCTTAGAGACCTACAAAGAGACTTAGACTCCCACACAATAATAACGGGAGACTTCAATGCCAACCTGTCAATATTAGAGAGATCAACAAGACAGAAGATTAACAAGGATATCCAGGACGTGAACTCAACTCTGCATCAAGCAGACCTAATAGACATCTACAGAACTCTCCACCTCAAATCAACAGAATACACATTCTTCTCAGCACCACATCACACTTATTCTAAAATTGAGCACATAATTGGAAGTGAAGCACTCCTCAGCAAATGTAAAAGAACAGAAATCACAACAAACTATCTCTCAGACCACAGTGCAATCAAATTAAAACTCGGGATTAAGAAATTCATTCAAAACCACACAACTACATGGAAACTGAACAACTTGCTCCTGAATGACTACTGGGTAAACAAACAAAATGAAGGCAGAAACAAAGATGTTCTTTGAAACCAGTGAGTACAAAGACACAATGTACCACAATCTCTGGGACACATTTAAAACAGTGTGTAGAGGGAAATTTATAGCACTAAATGCCCACAAGAGAAGCAAGAAAGATCTAAAATTGACGCCCTAACATCACAATTAAAATAATTAGAGAAACAAGAGCAAACAAATTCAAAAGCTAGCAGAAGGCAAGAAATAACTAAGATCAGAGCGGAACTGAAAGAAATAGAGACACAAAAAACCCTTCAAAAAATCAACGAATCCAGGAGCAGTTTTTTGAAAAGATCAACAAAATGGATAGACAGCTAGCAAGACTAATAAAGAAGAAAAGAGAGAAGAATCCAATAGATGCTATAAAAAATGATAAAGGGGATATCACCACTGATCCCACAGAAATACAAACTACCATCAGAGAATACTATACACACCTCTATGCAAATAAACTAGAAAATCTAGAAGAAATGGATAAATACCTGGACACATACATGCTCCCAAGACTAAACCAAGAAGAAGTGGAATCTCTGAATAAACCAATAACAGGCTCTGAAATTGAGGCAATAATTAATAGCCTACCAACCAAAACAAGTCCAGGACCAGATGGATTCACAGTCGAATTCTACCAGAGGTACAAAGAGGAGCTGGTACCATTCCTTCTAAACACTATTCCAATCAATAGAAAATGAGAGAATCCTCCCTAACTCATTTTATGAGGTCAGCATCATCCTGATACCAAAGCCTGGCAGAGGCACAACAAAAAAAGAATTTTAGACCAATATCTCTGATGAACATTGACGCAAAAATCCTCAAAAAAATACTGTCAAACCGAATCCAGCAGCACATCAAGAAACCTATCCACTATAATCAGGTTGGCTGCATCCCTGGGATGCAAGCGTGGTTCACCATATGCAAATCAATAAACATAATCCATCACATAAACAGAACCAATGACAAAAACCACATGATTATCTCATTAGATGCAGAAAAGGCCCTTAACAAAACTCAACACCCCTTTATGCTAAAAACTCTCAATAAACTAGGTATTGATGGAGCATATCTCAAATAATAAGAGCTACTTATGACAAACCCACAGCCAATATCATACTGAATGGGCAAAAACTGGGAGCATTCCCTTTGAAAATTGGCACAAGACAAGGATGCCCTCTCTCGCCACTCCTATTCAACATAGTGTTGGACGTTGTGGCCAGGGCAACCAGGCAAGAGAAAGAAATAAAAGATATTCAATTAGGAAAAGAGGAAGTCTAATTGTCCCTGTTGGCAGATGACATGATTGTATGTTTAGAAAACCTCATCATCTCAGCCCAAATCTCCTTAAGCTGATAAGCAACTTCACCAAAGTCTCCGGATACAAAATCAAGGTACAAAAATCACAAGCATTCCAATACACCATTAACGGACAAACAAAGAGCCAAATCATGAGTGAACTCCCATTCACAATTGCTACAAAAAGAAAAAACATACCTCGGAATCCAACTTACAAGGGATGTGAAGGACCTCTTCAAGGAGAACTACAAACCACTGCTCAGTGAAATTAAAGAGGACACAAACGAATGGAAGAACATTCCATGCTCATGGATAGAAAGAATCAATATTGTGAAAATGGCCATACTGCCCAAGGTAATTTGTAGATTCAATGCCATCCCATCAAGCTACCAATGACTTTCTTCACAGAATTGAAAACAACTACTTTAAAGTTCATGTGGAACCAATGAAGATCCTGCATTGCCAAGACAATCCTAAGCCAAAGAACAAAGCTGGAGGCATCACGCTACCTGACTTCAAACTATACTACAAGGCTCCAATAATCAAAACAGGATGGTACTGGTACCAGAACAGATATATAGACCAATGGAACAGAACAGAGACCTCAGAAATAACACCATACATCTACAACCATCTGATTTTTGACAAACCTGAAAAAAACAAGAAATGGGGAGAAGTTTCCCTATTTAATAATTGGTGCTGGAAAAACTGGCTACCCATGTATAGAAAGCTGAAACTGCATCCCTTCCTTACAGCTTATACAAAAAATAATTCAAGATAGATTAAAGATTTAAATTGTAGGCCTAAAACCATAAAAACCCTATAAGAAAACCTAGGCAATACAGTCAGGGCATAGGCATGGGCAAGAACTTCATTACTAAAACACCAAAAGCAATGGCAACAAAAGCCAAAATAGACAAATGGGATCTAATTAAACTGAAGAGCTTCTGCATGGCAAAAGAAACTACCATCAGAGTGAACAGGCAAACTACAGAATGGGAGAAAATTTTTGCAATCTACCCATCTGACAGAGGGCTAATATCCAGAATCTACACAGAACTCAAACATATTTACAAGAAAAAAACAACCTCATCAGAAAGTGGGAAAAGGATATAAACAGACACTTCTCAAAAGAAGACATCTATGCAGCCAGCAGACACATGAAATAATGCTCATAATCACTGGTCATCAGAGAAATGCAAATCAAAACCATGATGAGACACCACCTCAAATGAGTTATAACGGCAATCATTAAAAAATCAAGAAACAACAGATGCTGGAGAGGGTGTGGAGAAATAGGAACGCTTTCACGCTGTTGGTGGGAGTGTAAATTAGTTCAACCATTGTGGAAGATAATGTAGCAATCCCTCAAAGATCTAGAAGTAGAAATACCATTTGACCCAGCAATCCAATTACTGGGTATATACCCAAAGGATTATAAATCATGTTACTATAAAGACACATGCACATGTATGTTTATTGCAACACTATTCACAACAGCAAAGACTTGGAACCAACTCAAATGTCCATCAATGATAGACTGGATTAAGAAAATGTGGCACGTATACACCATGGAATACTACACAGCCATAAAAAAGGATGAGTTCATGTCCTTTGCAAGGATATGGATGAAGCTGGAAACCATCATTCTCAGCAAACTATCACAAGCACAGAAAACCAAACACCACATGTTCTCAGTCATAGGTAGGAATTGAGCAATGAGATCACTTGGACACAGGGCAGGGATCATCACATGGCAGGGACTGTCGGGGGGGGGGGGGGGGTAGGGGGTTGGGGAAGGGATAGCATTAGGAGAAATACTTAATGCAAATGACTAATTGATGAGTGCAGCAAACAAACATGGCACGTGTGTACCTGTGTGTCAAATCTATACATTGTATACATGTACCCTAGAACTTAAAGTATTAAAAAAGAAAAGAAAAAGAAATTAATTCTAGACAAAAAAAAACTGAATGTCTTTAACAGAACACAAGTCAACTCCTGAATGCTTTGCTGCTTATAAATTTCTTCTGCCAGATACCTTAAATCATCTCTCTCAAGTTCAAATTTCCACGAATCTCTAGGGCAGGTGCAAAATATCACCAGTCTCTTTGCTAAAACATAACAACAGTCACCTTTGCCTCAGTTCCCAACAAGTTTCTCATCTCCATCTGAGACCACCTTATTCTGGATTTCATTGTCCACATCATTACCAGAATTTTGGTCAAAGCCATTAATAAACAAGTCTCTAGGGAATTCCAAGCTTTCCCACATTTTCCTGTCTTCTTCTGAGCACTACAAATTGTTCCAATCTCTGCCTGTTACCCAGTTCCAAAGTTGCTTCCATATTTTTGGATATCTTTTCAGCAACGCCCCACTGTACTGGTACCAATTTACTGTATTAGTCCAATTTCACACTGTTGATAAAGACACACCTGAGACTGGCAAATTTACAAAAGGAAGGGGTTTAATGGACTTACAGTTCCACGTGGCTGGGGAAGCCTCACAATCACTGCAGAAGGGAAGGAGGAACAAGTCACGTCTTATATGGGTGGCATCAGGCAAAAAGAGATAGCTAGTGCAGGGGAACTCCTCTTTATAAAACTCCGAGATCTTGAGAAACTTATTCACTATCACAACAACAGCACGGGAAAGGCCTGCCCCCATGAGTCAATTACCTCCCGCTGGGTCCTTCTCACAACACGTGGGAATTCAAGATGAGATTTGGGTGGGGACACAGCCAAGCCATATCATCATTCAAGGAATTTGACCTTAATTCGACAAGTAATGGGAAATAATTTTGGCATTAAAAATTATTATTATTATTTTTATTGATAAATTATAATTTCATACATTTATCAATACAGTGTAATGTTTTCATATATGTATACAATGTGGAATGAGTAAGTCAAGCTAATTAACATACCCATCACCTTGCTTCCCTATCATTTTTTATGGTGAGACACTTGAGATTTACTCTCTTAGTTATTTTTGAAATATATAACACATTATTATCAAGTATAGTTACCCTGCTTTGCAATTTATCTCAAAACCTATTCCTCTTGTTTCTCTGAAACTTTGTATCCTTTGATCAACAACTTCCTATTCCCTCCCTCCCCATCACTTCCAACTCTGCTAACCATCCTTCTACTCTCTACTTGTATGAGTTCAACATTTTTAGATTCCACTTATAAATGAAATAATGTTATCTGTCTTTCCAGGCCTTGTTTAGTTAACTTACCATGATGTCCTCCAATTTTATCCATGCTGTCCCAAATGACAGAATTTCCCTGTTTTTTTTAAGGTGGAATAGCATTTCATTGTGTATATATGCCACGTTTTCTTTATTTGCTGGTAGACAGGTGGATTCTACATCTTGGCTGGTATGACTAATGCTACAATGAGCTTGGGAATGTAGATATGCCTTCAATATATTGATTTCAGTTACTTTGGATATATACCCGAAATTGGGATTACTAAATCACATGGTAAGTTCTATTTTTAGTGTTTTGAGGAACCTCTATATTGTTTTTCATAATGGCTATATTTACATTTCCACTAACAGTAAAGAAAGGTTCCTTTTTCTCCACATCCTCTCCAACACTAGTTTTATCATTTTTATAAAGACCATTCTAGCAGATGTGATATTTCATTGTGGTTTTAATTTGCATTTTCCTCATAATTTGTAATGCTGAGCATTTTTTCATGTACCTGTTGGCCATTTGTATATCTGAATAATGTCTGTTAATGTCATTTGTTATTTTTGTAATTGGGTTATTTATTTTCTTCTATTGAGTTATTTGAGGTTCTTATATATTTTGGATATTAACCTTTAATCAGTTGTATAGTTTGCAAATATTTTCTCCCATTCTGTGGTTGTCTCTTCATTTTGTTAATGGTTTTCTTTGCTGTGCAGAAACTTTTTGTTTGCTGCTATTTGATTTGTCTGTTTTTGCTTTGTGGTTTATGCTTTGTGTGTCATATCCCAAAAATTGTTGCCCAGACCAATGGCATAGTGATTTCCTCCATATTTTCTACCAGTAGTTTTACATCTTCAGGTCTTTTATTTGTCTTTAATCCATTTTGAGTTGATTGTTGTATATGCAATAAGAAAAGAGTCTAGTTTCATTCTTCTACAAATGGATATCTAATCTTCTCAACATCATTTATTTAAGGCTATCCTTTTCCATTGTGTATTTGTAGCACTATTGTCAAAAATCAATTGACCAGAAATTCATTAGTTTATTTCTGGATTTTCTAATAGTACCATGCTGTTTTCATTACTATAGCTTTACAATATGCTTTAAAATTAGGGCATTTCATGCCTGCAGTTTTGTTCTTTTTGTTCAAGAGTGTTTTGTTTGGGGTCATATGTGGCTCCATATACATTTAAAGGTTGTTTTTTTGTATTTCTGTGAAAATTATTGTGGAATTTTTTTTGAGACAGTCTCGTTCTGTCCCCACTGGAGTGCAGTAGCATGCAATCTCAACTCACTGCAAATTCCATCTCCTGGGTTCAACTGATTCTCCTGCCTCAGCCTCCCAAGTAGCTGGGATTACAGGCACACCCCACCCAGCTAATTTTTGTATTTTTAGTAGAGATTGGGTTTCATCATGTTGGTCAGGCTGGTCTCAAAAGTCTGACCTCATGATCCACCCATCTTGGCCTCCCAAAGTGCTGGGATTACAGGCGTGAGCCACCGCACTTGGCCTTATGGAATTTTCATAGGATTGAATCTATAGCTGTCTTTGGGTAGTATAAACATTTTCACAATATTAATCCTTCCAGTCCATGAACATGGATATATTTCCATTAATTTGTGTTTGCTTCAATTTTTTTTCCAACAGTGTTTTGGAGTTTTCAGTATATGGGTCTTTTACTTCTTTGGTTAAATTTACACCTAATTATTTAATTATTTTGCCATTATCGTAAATGTGATTTAAAATTTCTTTTAGATAGCTCATTATTAGTATGTAAAAATGCAAGTAATTTTTGTATATTGACTTTGTATGCTTCAACTTTAGTGAATTTGTCAGTGCTAACAGTTTCTTGGTGGAATATTTAGGGTTTTCTATGTACAAGACCTTATCATCAGCATGTACAGGCAGTTGGAAAGAAAAAATTTCTTTCTTTCCAATTAGGATGACTATCATTACTTTTGCTTGCCTAATTACTCTGGCTATAATTTTCAGTACTGTATTAAAAAAGAAGTAGTGCGAGTGGGCATTCTTATCTAGTCCCTAATCTTAGTGGGAAAGCTTTCAATTTTTCACCATTGAGAATGATACTATCTATAGGTTTGTCATATATGGCTTTAAATATGTGGAAGTACATTTCCTCTATACCTAATTTGTTGAGAATTTTGATCATAAAAGCATGTTAAGTTTTGTCAAATGTTTGTTCTGCCTCTATTGAAATGATCATATAATTTTTATTTTTCATTTTTTAACATGGTGCTATTGATTTGCATGTATTGAACTACCCTCACATCTTGGATCCTCTTGTATAATAATATACTCTGTTTCTCCCTACTAATCATTTAATAATTTCTTTATGTATTTAGGTGCTCAAATGTTGAGGGCATATATATATATATATAAAAAATAGTTATTTCCTGTTGGTGAATTAACCTCTTTTATTATCATGTAATGACCTTCTTTGTCTATTTTTATAGTTTTTGATTTACAGTTTATTTTGTCTATATAAATACAGGTTCCTTTGCTTTATTTTGATTTCCATTTTCATGGAATATCTTCTTCCATCTCTTTACTCATAGTCTATGTGTGCCCTTACTAGAAAAGGGGTTCTCTTGTAGGTATCATATAGTTGTATGATTTTTTAATGCATTTGGCCATTCTATAATCTATTTACATTCAAGGTAATTATTGATAGGTTAGAGCTTGTGTATTAATCTGTTCTGATGCTGCTCATAAAGACATAGCCAAGCACTGGTAATTTATAAAGGAAATAGGTTAAATTGATTCACAATTCCACACTGCTGGTGAGGCCTCAGGAAAAACAATCATGGAGGAAGGGGAAGCAAACCTGTCCTTCTTCACATTGTGACAGCAAGGAGAAGTGCCAAGCAAAAGGAGGAAAAGTCCCTTATAAAACTATCAGATCTCATGAGAACTCCCTCACTATCATGAGAACAGCAACATGGGGGTAACCGCCCCCATAGTTCAATATCCTTTCACTGGGTCCCTCCCATGATACATGGGGATTAAAGGAACTACAATTCAAGATGAGATTTGGATGGGGACACAACCTAACCGTATCATTATGCCCCAGCCCCCTCCCAAATCTCATGTCCTAATATTTCAGAACACAATCATGTCCTTCTAAAAGTATACCAAAGTCTTAATTCATTCCAGCATTAACTCAAAAGTCCAAGTCCAAAGTCTCATCTGAGACAAGGGAAGTTCCTTCCATCTATGAGCCTGTAAAATCACAAGAAAATTAGGTACCACCTAGATACAATAGAGGTACAGGCAGTGGGTGAATACACCCTCTTCAAATCGGAGAAATTGGCCAACATAGGGGCAACAGACCCCATGCAAGTCCAAAACCCAATGGGGTAGTCATTAAACCTTAAAGTTCCAAAATGATCTCCTTTGACTTGTTGTCTCATATCCAAGTCACACTGAAACAAGAGGTGAGCTCTCACGGCCTTGGGAAGCTCCACCCCTGTGGCTTTGCAGTGTACTGCCCCCCATGGACTGGTGATGAGTGTCTGCAGCTTTTCCAGTGTACAGCCCCCATCGACTGATGATGAGTATCTGCAGCTTTTCCAGTGCATGGAGCAAACTGTCAGTGAATCTACCATTCTGGGGTCTGGAGGACAGTGACCCTCTTTTCACAGCTTCACTAGATAGTGCCCCAATAGGGATTCTGTATGGGTGCTCTGACCCCACATTTTCCTTCCACACTAACCTAGCAGACGTTCTCCATGAGGGCTGCACCCTTGCCAAAAACTTCTTCCTGGACATCCAGGCATTTCCATACATCCTTGGAAACCTAGGCAGAGGTTCCCAAACCGCAATTCTTGACTTCTGTGCACCCACAGGATCAACACCACATGGGTGCCACCAAGGCTTGGCATCTGTGCCATCCGAAGCCATGGACTGAGGCGTACTTTGGCCCCTTTTAGCTAGGCTGAAGCAGCTGAAATGCAGGGCACTAAGTCCCTAGGCTGTATACAACATCTGAAATCTGCTGAAAGCTTTGAATGTGATCTGTTTCTTATCTTTTGCTATTTTTAGTATTCTTTCTTCATCTAAATTTTGACAATTTAATTATAATTTGTCTTGGTGAACTTCTCTTTGGGTTGAATTTTACTGGCAGTCTCTGAGCTTCTATATCTGAATATCATCATCTTTCCATAGATTTGGAGATTTTTCATCCATTATTTTCTTAAATATGTCTTCTAGGCCTTTATGTCTCCCTTCTCCTTCTGACACTCCTATTATGTGGTGGATAGTCTTTACTTGATGGTATCCCATAATTTGTGTAGGTCTTCTTTATTATTTTTCATTCTTTTTTTCTTTTCATTTCTCTGACTGGATTATTTCAAATGCCCAGTCTTTGATATCATTACTCTTTCTTCTGCTGGATTAAGTCTGCTATTTAAGCTACCTATTGGATTTTTCTCAATTGTTATATTCTTTATCTCTAGGATTTTTATTTTTTATTTTTTACATTTCTTTGTTAAATTTCAATTTTGTTGATGCATTGCATTCTAAATTTTATGTTTCTATTTAAATTTTCTTAGAGCTTTCTGAATTTCTTTATAGGTTGATTATTTGGAATTATTTTTTGGTCATCTCATAGATCTCCATTTCTTCCAGGTCTATTAGTTTTTTTGTTTTGTTTTGTTTTGTTTTGGTGGTATCATATATTTTCCTGATTTTTCATAATCCTTAAGTCCTTATATTGACACCTGTGTGTTTTAGCAGACAGCCACTTCTTCCAGCCTTTTCCAGTGTTCTTTGGTGGTGACAGACCTTTACTATATACTCTAGCCTGGGATCTGGAGTAATCAGCTTATAGCAACCTCAGACAGGCTAACCATGGTTCAGGTGTCCTAGTTGGGGTGGGTCACTTCCTGTGCTCTGAGGTCTAATGGTACTGCTCGTTGTACTCTCTGGTTCGGTAAGATCACTAACTGGACTCTATTTTCAAGTGGGGCTTCTGGCTGGACTCTATGATTGTCTCTGAATGGGCAGGGTTGTAGATTTTCTTCCTTGGCTGGGTGATTCTGTTGCTCAGAATCTGTAGTTGTGCAGGATTATATGCTGGGCTCTGAGACTGGATGAAGTAGCTCAACCACATAACATGAACTGGGCCAGAGGCCATGTTTCACAGACACGCATGTAGTCTTGCCTCCTTTCTATGGTGACCTTAAGCAGAGCACCCAAGCTTTTTGGAGTCACTGCTCTTCAGCTTACGTTGAGTGTGGCCACATGCTCTCTCTGTGAATACCAAGGCTATATGGAGTAGCTGGCTAGGGACTCAAGCCTGGCAAACTTGTGGACTGTGTTCCTGCTGCACTATGCTGTTGGCTAGTCATGGTGTAATCCTGCTGGTACTTCCAATGCTTGCAATAGGCCAACAGGAGTGAGCTTTCTATGAAGGGTCCCATAGTTGTGTGGAAACTGAATGTCTACTTCCAACTCATTTTTCTCACTGTAGAAACCATGAGTCCATGGGAATTCTCTGTGTGTGGCACTGTACTGTCTTGGGGTTTGGGTGGTGCAGTCAAAGAGAACGATTCCTCTGATCCCCTGAACATGGTTTTTCTCACTAGAGTGGTCCAAGCGGATCTCTCAGCCTCACTCCTGAGTGCTGGGATTTCCCACAGTTTGTCAACATTTATTTACATATAATTTAATCCTTTATGTTTTATCCAGAGATATTGATAACTTTTTTAAAATACCAGTTTGTACAGACTTACTTTGTTCTTCCAAGGTTGGCACAATGCTACATTGTAAGTTCGTATAATCAACCTCTTAGCATGGAAATTTTAACGGGTTGCAAATTTTTTTACTTAAAATGATCCTGCAGTAAGTAAATATTATTTGCTATTTTATTCCCAGTATCTCACATAGTGCCTGGCACATAAAAAGGGACCATGAATGTTTACTTAAGAAAATATGTGCATCTACATTAGAAAAACTTTCTTTGGGTTAAAATATATATCACTTGAAATTAAATTTTGAGAGACTGTATCACATGGAATTCCAAGAAGGATATATTAATTTATACTACCTCTCTTATGAAAAAAATGTGCACATCTCACTAACTCTCAACAATTCTATTATAAATCACTGTAATGTTTGCCTGATAAAATAAAATTTTAGTTTTCTTTTGTATTCTTCCTTTAGTGAGATCCACAGTCTTTACAAATTATTTTTAGCCAGTTTCTCTCTCTCAGATTGACTGTTCACTCTGTTTAGCTATTTTGATGTTATTTCTTTTTGTTAATGACTTATAAAACCCATTTACAAAACATGGTCTGGACATTAAAATTTTCTTTGTAATATGAGACAAATATTTCAACTTGGATTATGTTGACTTAACTACAAGGATTATTAAATTTTTCTGATGCAATTATGTCTTCATTAAATCTAACAGGTAAATTTATTATATAAATAGTTTCTTAGAGAATTAAGATGTCAAAAAATAAAAGAATAATTGTTATTTTAAAATATTAGACAAATTAAATGAATCAACCCATTTCATAAGGATATTGGGTACTACAATTTAGTTTGCTTGAACAGCTGTTGGCATATTCATAATTATAAAATTCTGCCAAATTAATGTTAACCTATCTGTCTGGGAATTCCATAGTAAGCAAATTCATGCCTTGCAAAAACTATACTATTATGTTAACATTATGTTTTTTGTGTTAACCTTTATGTTAATATCATTTTGAAACTATGATAAAATAAAGAAGATATTAACCCTAATGTCTAAGTATTTACCAAATTTTAGGATATTTCTTGAACTTTTGTTATATTTATATGCCACCTACTACAATTTTTAAATTGTTCTAAATGCCTTCAGTTCTGTTAGCAGGTCTTTTTTTCTAGTTTGACATAAACTCTTACATAGTAACTCTGTAGGCGTGGCTATTAACTTGACTCGAAGTTAAAGTCTTTCTATTTGTACTATAAACTTTAGCAAAACAGTTTTTTCTTAAGGAATTGACATATTTTAATAATGTAGAATTATATTTTCTCTAGAAATCCTTCAGTTTCTCCTTTTCAAAATGATATCAGCAATATATTAGTAATTATAAACCAATAAGCATAGAAATTAGCATTATAATGAATATACCACTAGAAACTGGGATTCCCTTCAGACTGTTCACTCTTTTGAGCTCAGAGGTCCCGTGTTTGTCATAGGATTCAAGGAAAGTAAGCCAAATATGACAAAGATAATGTTCAAGGAATTACACAGAGCAACTTTCCACCTGAGTTTTAGCCCATATTTTGGACAATGATGGTCTACGTATGGGTTAAAGAAGTTGGGAAAAGACACAAAGGACAGGTAGATGAGCTACAGATTCAGTGAAGATCCAGTTAACTATGTATTCCAAATCTTGACAACAAACACTTCTCATTTTCTGTATAAATGTAGTGGACAAACAGAACACAAACAATTAATGAGAGCTCAATCAACCAGCTCTGGGCACAACATAGTGGTATTGTGTACCACTTACGGAAGACTGCTGGCTACATTACAAACTAAGGTAAGTGAGGACAGTAAAAACTGTGTCATTGTTGAGTTACTGACCACTGGATACAGTAGACCCCAGGAACATAAATTCAAGAGGGCCTCTCATGACCTTCAAGTCCTTTGCTGATCTAAACAACAGGTTCTCAATTGGAGATAATTTTGCCTACCAGAGGGCATTTGGCAATGTCTGGAAACATTTTCTATTGTCACAAATGGAAAGGAAGGTGGCTACTGATGTTTAGAGGGCAGAGACCCGGGAGGAGGCTAATTATCCTACAATGCACATAGCAGCACTCCCACCCTCAACAAAGAATTATGTAGCCTGAAACATCAATAGTGCCAAGGTTGAGAAACTTCAGGCTAGGCGTGGTGGCTCATGCCTATAATCCCAGCTCTTTGGGAGGCTGAGGCAGGCAGATCTTGAGGTCAGGAGATAGAGACCAGCCTGGCAAACACAGTGAAACCCATCTCTTCTAAAAGTACAAAAATTACCCGGGCGTGGTGGCACACACCTGTAATTACAGGTACTCAGGATGTTGAGGCAGGAGAATCGCTTGAACCCGGGAGTCGGAGGTTGCAGTAAGCCAAGGTCGCCACTGCACTCCAGCCTGGCGACAGAGCGAGATTGTCTCAAAAAAAAAAAAAAAAAAAAAAAAGAAACAAACAAAAAAAAAACCCAGAGAGAGAGAAACTTTAATCTAGATGAAGGAAAGTTAACAGGTTCATTCAGTAGGATGTCTTTTTTAAAGGAGTGTCAAAGACATTCCATCGATAATATAAACACTGAATTTCCTTGCTTGCTCAGGCAAGACAAAGTAGCCCAGTGAAGAACTTCCCTGAGTGGCCCTCTGATGGATAGAAGCATTTATGTGAGAGAAAGGAGATGTTTATTGTAGTTAAGTTCATTAAAAAAATTGAAATTTGTATCCTGCAAAGGGGAGGATTAGTATGTAAATCTGCACATAACTAGATAAAACACATCCTATTGTTCATTGACTTGTAGCTTTCTTTTTTTGCTGTGTCTTAGTGTGGTTTTAGTATCAGGGTGATACTGGCCTCACAGTGTGAGTTTGGAAGTGTTTCCATCTCCTCTATTTTTTAGAATAATCGGAGTAGAATTGGTATTAGTTCTTCTTTAAAAGTTTGGTAGAATTCACAGTGAAGTCATTTGGTCCTGGGCTTTTCTTTGATGGGAGGCTTTTCATTACGGCTTCAGTCTCATTACTTATTATTGGAACATGACATCACTCTTGATGTTAACTAGGATCACCTGGCTGAGATAGTGTTTGTCAGACTTCTCCAATGTAAAATTATTATTTTCCCCCTTCCCTTTTGCTCTCTGTGAAAGTTGCTGTGCATAGCCTACACTGATGGTGTGGTAAGTTAGTTATTCAATCACTTATTTATATCAGTGTGGAATCATGGATATTTGTTTTATACTTTGCATTTATTCCAACACCATGCTATTTTGCTGCTCAGATTATTCTAGCTTTGGCCATAGAGAGCTCTTTTGGTGGGCTTTCACGCCTCATGGACGTACCCCAGTGTAGTGTTTTATGTTTTATGCAAGATTTTTTGTTTTTTATTTGTGTGTGTGTGTGCATTTGTTTGATATTTTATTTGTTTTCAGCACTTTCTTGCTTTCTGGCACCACACAATGCTCCAGGCTCATCTCTTAGACTTGTGCCCTGGTCTTAGAACCAGCCATTTCTCTAAAGAGCCCTGATTGTTTGTATTGGAAAATGGTATTGGAAACCAAGATCTGAGTACTGGGTGTGTTCATTACTACTGGGGAATCATTGGTTCTAGACCTTCTCAAATATGTATATATACTAACCTATGTTTTTATAAATATTACTATAAATGGTCATCTATACCTATATTAAGCTGAACATGAGTTCATATTGATGTCTCCAATTCTAATCTATTGCAACTTAGACTTTCTAGCCTTCTTTTTTTGCTGGTCTGTAACCTCTCACTCCATAAATGAGAAATCTGACTCATGATCTACCATCCAGTTACTTAATTATTCAATAGAGTGAGTTCAGTTTGTTGATATTTTGTTAAGAAACTGTTGTGTCATATTCACAAGAAATATTGGCCTCTAGGTTATTTTCTCTAGCAATGTCTTTATCTTGTTTTGGTATTAGAGTGATGCTGGCACCATAAAATGAATTACGAAGTATTTACTACTATTTTGTGAAGAAATGCAAATAATTATTATTTCTTCATTAATTGCTTCATAGAATTCACCTAAAAAGTCATCTTGCCCTGGTGCTTTCTTTCTTGAAATATTTTTTAATTATTGATTTAATTTCTTTAATATATATACTGAGAGATTAAGGTTATTATTTTTCCCTTTGAGTAAATATTGCTAGTGTGTGTCTCTTAAAAAATTGGCCTGTTTCATCATTTCATCTACTTATCTAATTTGTGGGCGCACATTTATTCACAGTATTCCCTCTTTCTCCTTTGAGTGTCCATGAAGTCAGTTGTAATGATCCTTCTTTCATTTGTGAAATGGTAATTCGTATCTTCTCCCTACATTTTTGTGTGTTGGTAAGACTTGCTGGAGGTTTACCTATTTTACTGATCTTTTCAAATAACTACCTTTGGTGTTAGGTATTTTCTATATTGTATTTTCATTTTATTTTATTTTATTTTATTTTATTTTATTTTATTTTATTTTATTTTACTTTATTTTATTTGAGACAGGGTCTTTCTCTATCAACCAGGCATGATTATGGCTCACTGTAACCTCAAACTCCTGGGCTCAAGCAATCCTTCCACTTCAGCCTTCTGAATAGCTGGAACTACAGGCACCAGCCACCACACCTGAATTATTTTTTATTTTTTGTAGAAATTGGGTCTTGCTATGTTGCTCAGGCTGGCATCAAATTTCTAGCCTCAAGCAGTCGCCTCTCTGTGGTATCCTGAAATGCTGAGATTACAGGTGTGAGCCACCCAACCCATCCTGTTTTCTCATTTTCAACTTTATGAAAATGAGAAAACAAATTGATGCTCACATTTTTATTATCTCCCTACATGGCCAATTTATAGTAATAGATTTAAGACAAAGTATGTTCTCACACCACAGTGGAATTAAGCTGTTTCCTGGGACCTTATTTTATGCTACTGCCTTTTTCCAAAATTTCACCTAGGCTTCTGAACTTCCCAGCGGCTCTATAACTATCTTACTTGTTCATTGTAATAACAGAAAGTTGACTGGAAAATCTCCAAATATTTGGACATTAAACAAAACATCTCTAAATAAAACTAGAGTCAAAGAATAAGCCTTGAAAAGCATTAAAATATATTTTGAATGAAATTATAGCTAGTAAAAGTAGTGCTTCAAAGGAAATGTTTGATTTTTAATACACATATTTAAAAAGAAGTTAGAAAAAGTTAAAATTAATAACCCATTCCACTTTAGAAAGCTAGAGAAAGATTAACAAATTAAATTTAGAAAGTAGAAGTGAAAAAAATAAAAAAAATAAGAACATGAGTTTAAAACACTGAAAATGGGAAAGCACTCCAGAAAATAAACAGTGACAAAAGCTGATTCTCTGATAAGATCAATAAAATGCATAAACTTCCAGCAAGCTTAACCAAGACAAAGCAAAAGAGTGAATTCCAAGTCATACCATTCATTTATAAAGAATCTTTTATGTAATAGTTTGGGTGAAAATTATTGTAACTCTTTCTTCAAATTGGTGAATTACATGGAATTTAAATGATCCCACAGATCCTGGCCTAAATTTTAACTGTTGGCTTCTGATTAAAATTGGTCTAACAAAAGTGCCCTAACAGTATTAGAAGAACTCAAACAAGAAGACTCTGAGTAATAGCAAAGATTCCTACTCCACTTTTTTATCCTCATCCGTAACAAAAAACCTAAGCACAACTATTATAACAAGATGTTTTATGCTTCAGAATTCTGAGTAGTACATCTGTTTCCTGGGACCTTATTTTATGCTACTGCCTTTTTCCAAAATTTCCCCTAGGTTCCTGAACTTCCCAGGGGCTCTATAACTAGCCTACTTGTTCCGTGGCCCACAGGGGCAGCCTGAACAAATGAGAAGCAGCAGCAAAAAACAGAAACTCCACTCAACTGTTCGAATGGGGTGTGTTCCAGACAATCGGGTATTATAGTTGCCTTTTGCATACACCTTCCAGGATTGAAAAATGAATAAATAAACTTTGCCCTGCCTGTGTGTCAACTTTAAACAAATGACTCTTGTTCTCTGATATGGTATCTGATTTTGTCAGGGATTAGTTGTCTTCAAATCTCATTACTCAAAGTAACTGTAAAAAAACCAAGGCACACAAAAAATTCCTAGTCATTTTAGGTATAAAGGTCTTCAAAGCAGCATCTAGAAACAACCTTTGAAAAATTCTTTTTCTGCCTTTCTGGTAACTCCAGCCCTTGTAATTATCATGCAGGGTGGATACAGGAGGATTGTCAGCCATCATCTTGAACCTGATGGTAAAAAACACGGCCTACATATATACACCGTGTACCATTTCCCCTAAGAAAACTTCATTTGCTTGTGATAAATAAAATCCCTTTTTTCTCCAAGTATGAGTTGCTATTTTAACTATTAACCACTAGGTGGGGATAAGTTACATGGAGAAAAATAAAATGCATACTTGTGCAAGGACTTAATTTCCTAGAAACCTTGAGTTTCTGATACCCGACTTGCCTCATTACTTCTCTCAACAGCCAATGGGCCAGGACAGCAAGTCATAGACAAACAGAAAGGTAACCTTGAGATGAGTGAGGGTTTTAAACTTTAGAACAGGAAATGTCAATAAATATCATATAATCCAAAACACTCATTTTACTTCCTAGAATACTGAGGTCCAGCCAAGAGACATTTTGCCCAGAATCACATATTGGATCAGGAATAGAACCAGACCTAGAATGTAGATTGTACAGTTCTTTTATCTGGCACTTTTATTTGCAAGGGTAGTGCCCTGTGTGTAAAAGATTGCATCAACTCTGTGCTGGGGCACAAGCCTATGGTTCCAGATACTCAGAAGGCTAAGACGGGAGGATAACCGCAGCCCAGGAGTTTAAGTTCAGGCTGGGCAACACAGCAAAGCCAGTCCCCTACCCTCTGCCACAGTCCAGTCTTAAAAAATATAAATAAATAAATGGTTGCATCAGTGTACCAATTAGGAGGGTGAGCAGAGGATTGTTCTGGCCATATAGTAGAAGAAACTGTTCTAAGGAACACGTGGGCCTTTCCACCAGCAGAGTGGCTGCACCAGTGAGGCAACCAACCCATTAGCAGGAGGTGCACAGCTGCCTTCTTGAAAAAAAATTCAGTCAGTCCAAGAAGTTAATGAGTTGGTAAATCTTAGCATCCACAGTGTGTGTCATTGAAGACTATCTGTTCTGAGGCTTTGCAGAATTCTGAGATAACTTTCTTTGATTTGACAGCTTTAGAAGAAGGGCATTTGCAAACATTAAAAATATATTTAATAACACATTCATTATATAACATCTTCAGTATGATTGAAAGTAGGGGAGTCAGGGTAATTGGCCAGGCTGTCCAGGGCAGAGTCATGTTAAACCAAGTATTCAGTTCCTGAAAAATAACATAACCTTTCATATGATCACATCTTTAACACAGAGTCATAATAATGAGTTGTTGTGAGAGTATAGCATAGAGAAAAAGACTATGGACAGCTTTAGAATTGGTCTGACAGATCAGTCAGCTTTTACCTTGGAAATCAGGGAAGTGGGTCAGGGAAATCAGAGGACTAATTGAGTGAAACAATGAAAATAAGAAAGAGTCCAAGCATGAGGTGCTGACGAACCAATCTGGGTTAGGGACTAAAGTGCTAATGGATGTCCACTGAAGAAATAAAATGAGAATATAAGGTGTCTGGAAAAGGAAGAAAAAAGAACAAAGATGAGGTGCAAGTGGCATAGATTGGAGGCGGCATTCAAATTCATTTTGAATTTGGAACTTAGTCTAAAAGCATGTTAACAACTGAAAAAAGAGCTTCTTACAGCTTTTCTGTAAGAAACTAATTTAGTTCAAACAAGCATTGCAGATTTTGTTAAATGCCCTTGTTATACACAGGGGCAAATTTCCCACGCCAAAACAAAAATTCATGAATAAGTTTTATAGATAAGATTTGTCTCCCTCCTCTCTCAGGCTCCTATGATTCCCCAAAAATGTAAAAGAACATAATCCTGCCAAAAATGTGATTCAAACAATGATGATATTTCACTGTGAGGGACATGAGGAAACCTACTACCGCAAAACATACATCAGAGTAGTAAATCTTTTGAAAAATAAATCATTAACATGCACAAACATACAGTGATCCAACTGGAAAAATACTTGTTAGTCAGAGAGAATAATAACGGTGCTTTCTTTTCCTAATTAGTATTCAGTGTTGATACAAAATTCAACATTGTTTCTAAGCAAGATTCTTTGTCAACATAAAAAATGAAAATAATTCATAGATTAATTTGAAGAAGCACTTTTTCAGTATACGTGCTAGTTTTCAGTTCTTTTGAAAAGGACAGTTTATTCATATTCATATTTTCATTTTGAAACCACTTAATCCAATGCAGGATAACATTTTTAAATGAGTTACCATTGCAGATATGTGATAGGAGCTGAGTTTTAATATAGTATTTCCATCTGTCATTATTACTTAAGGGAGGATTCATTTATATTTTAACACTTGAGATTTAAAAATGATAATTTTTATTTTTAAAGGAACTATTTCAAGTTGGTTGGCTGAGCTGATTTTTGTTTTTACTTAGTTCTCATTGAAATTCAAAAGAACTGCCAAAAAGTTAAGGGAAATCAGAGAAGAGTGACTTCAAGCAATTTCTGGAAGACATGATACTGACGAGATTAAACTTAATGAATGGCAAACCACCCAGAAGTTTACTAACCCACCTGGAAAGCCAATGGACAGTTTTCAGAAAGATCTGAAAACACAGTGAAGTTCTACTTGACAAGGAATACAGGCAAGCCTAGCCTAAAGAAGGGGATGATGGGTGAGAAGGGGAAAGGGAGTTCTCAATCTTACCTTACATCCATCTTATGAAAGTGCATGGAGGCTCATTCACAGGCCATCATCCTGTCCTGCACTTGGCCCAAATAGTGTATTAATAATCAATCCAATAGCAACTATTATGTTTGATTGAAAAACAAAAGCAAAGCCAAACCCCACTATTTCCATTAGAGTCATGAAGAATGTGATATAAATGACACTGCACCATTACCTAATCTTTTTCAGCATTGTTTAGAAAGCTTTAACCTAGAGAAAGAGAGAGAGGAAGAGAAAGAGAAAAAGAAAAACAAGGATAGAAGGAAGGGTGGGGAGGGAAGAACGGAAGGAGAAAGGAAATCAATAGAGTATAGTTATGAAAAAAAGACTAGGCCAGGCACGGTGGTTCATGCCTGTAATCCCAGCACTTTGGGAGGCCGAGGCGGGCGGATCATGAGGTCAGGAGATCAAGACCATCCTGGCCAACATGGTGAAACCCCGTCTCTACTAAAAATACAAAAAACTTAGCCAGTTGTGGCAGCGCATGCCTGTAGTCTCAGCTACTCGGGAGGCTGAGGCAGGAGAATTGCTTGAACCTGGGAGGCGGAGACTGTAGTGAGCCAAGATCATGCCACTGCACTCCAGTCTGGCAACAAAGCGAGACGCCATCTAAAAAAAAAAAAAAAAAAAAAAAAAAAAAAAAAAAAAAGGCAAATTTATTATTATGTACAAGCAATAAGATTATTTATTTAGAAAATCCAAGATAATCAAATAAAGAACTGTCAGTGTCTATGAGAGAATTTAGAAAGGCAAGGTGTTTCTGGAAAAAAAATGGAAAATAAAAGACTTTTCTATATTTGAGAAAAATAAAGAAAGAGGTGCCAGGTGTGGTGGCTCATGCCTGCAATCCCAGCTACTTGGGAGGCCAAGGCAGGAGGATCACTTGAGATCAGGAGTTCGAGATTGCAGTGAACCATAATCATGCCAGTGCACTCCAGCCTGAGTGGCAGAGTGAGAGCCTGTCTCCCTAAACAAAACAAACCAAAAAAAAGGAAAGAAACTAGAAAAGTAAACAAGACATTTGCTAACAGTTTAAAAACAAACAGATAAATAGAAGAAGAAAAAAAGACAAGGAATTCACTCAAGCATTTGAAATAATTTGGTATATGATAGAAGTATAATTTTAAATCAGTTTGACTTTCGAATAATGCACTGGGCTAAGTGACTAAACATCAAGGTAGACCACGACCTCAGAGAAATATATTCTACATCATAGCAAAAAATTGAAAGGTGTTTAAACAGAAAAGAAAAACCCATGTTCATGAGTTAATGAAAACATGTAAATATAAAATAAAATGCTAGAATAAAATATTGATGAATAATCCCAGATTGGGGAGAAAACTATCTAGTTATGCAACCAAATGCAGAAACCAATAATTAATTTGTAAAGAAGATTCTTTTTCATTAAAAAAATTGTTTTTGTCTTGTTTTGTTTTGTTTTTGTTTTTGTTTGAGAGGGAGTCTCTCTCTGCCACCCAGGCTGGAATTCAGTGGCATGATCTCGGCTCACTGCAACCTCTGAATCCTGGGTTCAAGCGATTCTCCTGCCTCAGCCTCCCGAGTAGCTAGGACTATAGGCGCTCACCACCATTCCCAGCTAATTTTTGTATTTTTAGTAGAGACAGGGTTTCACTATGTTGGCCAGGCTGGTCTCGAACTCCTGATCTCAGGTGATCCGCCCTCCTCCGTCTCCTAAAGTGCTGGGATTACCTTACTCAGCCAAATATATACACATACACACACACATATATACATATATATATATATGCGCACACACACATACACACACACACACACACAGAGTAAGTGAAGGTGGGAAAATGGGATAGGGAAACCCACTGAAAACTAGAATTTATTGGATGTGTTTAATGTTGGGGCCCCTCCCATTCAGAGTAAATGATGAAGCCTGGTGTTCTGCAGGTGACCTTAGCAGATGAAACACTTCCAGGAAATTCTACTACAAACCTCCATATACATGTTTCTCAGCTTTGGAACAAATACGGTACTGCCATAATCTGCCCTGAAATTCTTGGACCTGAGACAATGCAAAACAGATTAGTGGAATATATTATGTAGGTAACTAATGGTACTGACTGTTTCACAAGGTCGTGCAGATTCTAGTGTATCAGTTGTCAGAAGAAACTAGAATATAAAAGACATAAGTAGAAATTGGTGTTACTCATGAATCTCTGAAAATGTGTTTCTCTTATTGATTTCTCAGATATGTATGTCCTCCAAAGCTCTGGCTTTGTGGAGATCAGGGCTAGGAAAAGACTGATAAATGTTAGCAGTGGTCTCTCATGGCCATGCATTAAGGCTGAAGAAAACATGTTGGAAATGTAGTTATCCAATTTTCTTCTTCATAACATGCACTGGATGAGCCCCAGAGGAGACTGATGGCATGTGATTGGTATGGTGTTGCATAAAAGTAGACATACAACCTGGGACTATGCATGGTAGAAAGGAGGGTAATGGAGTTCCATATTGAACCTCTCTTTCCTCATCACACTCACTAGGAGGCCAGAAGAATATGTAAAACAATAATATGATTTAGGTTTAAATTACATCTTCTAAACTATACTAGAAGTATCAGAAATACTTTTTCCTGCCATATACAAATCACCAAGGGGTCCAGGGCCTCTCAGCTAAGGCCTTAGGGCCGCTAAGCATGGCCACTACCCTGTGACTAGTAGGCAATAAGTAAATGTTCCCTCTTGGCCCACTATCGCTTCTCTCCTCTGCTCTCAACTCCACGTGTCCCTTGATCCCTCTTGCTCCTGCCACAGGTTCATGCCTCTTCTCTTCAGTGTGTCCTGCTTCAGATTGTCAAATATTCTGATATCATCCATCTCCAAGGTCCTGGAGATAGGAGTGAAGCTGTGAGTAGAAAGTAAGGACCTAAGAGGGCCTCTTCCTGTCATGTCTCCTGGGGTTATTAAGATAAAGTTATCTCTGCCTCTTCGTGTGATTTATGTTGTATTTCCAAAAGCTGGCTTTTTATCCAAGATTTGTCTTAAACTTAGCCCTAGAAAGAAGGGTAGATACAGGAAACACGGTCATCAAGGATTGCAAAAATACCAATCTCAGGCTCAGGGAGTGGAGACAGTAGTTTAACAAAGAGACTTGTCTCTCCATCGGTAACACTCCCCAGGTAAGGAAGAGGTTTGGTGGGTTCACTTATTGGTAAATGACACATTTAGAAAGGAATCCAGACGCCAAATAAGGGGAAAGAGAGAAGAGGTAATAGAGTGGAATAGAAATCTGTGGTCCTGCAGAAAGCTTGGATAGGTGTGTGCAAATTTATAGCAGCAAGTTCTCCAGCGGGTGTTGGTTCTGTGTGTTTTCAGCAGGAAGCTGATGACTGAAGAAAATGTGGGAAATGTATGTAGAGAACATGGCAGTTTGGAGTTGATTCTTATGCAAAGTCCACAGGGTAAGGGTGGGGGATGTTGTCAGTATTAGAGGCCCCTTCAGAAGGCATCCATTTGAAAAGTTCACTTATTGGGATGGCCCTCCACGGAGGGGATAAAAAACCACATGGAACCAAAGATTTGGTCCATAAAATGGATTAACGCACATCTTCTCCACCCCATTTCCCTTCTTTAAATTACTCTAGATAGGCTCTGTGAAACAAGACTGTTCTGGTTTATCTGATTTTCATTATAAACCCAAGTCTACTAAGGGCCAGGGTCCTCTGGGCATCGGAGATTCATCTCTCCTTTTATAGGTTACCCCTGAGGTAGAAGTTTCATGGAGGTTGTTGTGCTTCCAAATAAACAAGCCTAGCCACCGCTTTCCCAGGCTGACCTGGGGAAGATGATTCCACTGCATTAGATCTTGGGGGTGGAGGACTCTTTACAGTATGGCAAAGATGAGCAGACATACTCTTGCCTTAAGTATATCTGCTTGAATAATGCTCTAGCAACACCTGAGCTGATTTATCTCTTAGCATCTCTGAATAATTTGCAAAGCTGTTCCGGGTTACTGCCAAGAACAGTGTAAGTTATGTCTTGTCATGAAGAATTGGTGAATAATAGAGTTTATTCGGTTGTAATATGCAAGTCCATAGAAATATGCCTACAGGACGCCCAGGAATCCTGCATCCTACTTGGATGTAGGAAAACCCCCCAGTATACTTTCCTCAATCAGGGGACTATGACCAAATGCCACTCTTTCAGGCTCCCCCAGATCTTGAGCCTCCTGTGTGTGAATGTTGATTCTTGATGAATCTTGATTTCTAGGTCACCTCTGGATTACTCTGGAAGGAAGGAATGAGGTGGAGGGCAGCAATATTGCTTTCTACATTCCAGTGAAACATTCTTAGAATTGTCATTAATGTAGTACATTTTTAAATAACTACTAAGAAGCCAGATGATTTCAATAAATATTCCAGATATACTTAAAATATATCACCCACACATCTATACTAAAGAAAATATGTTAATGACTACATGTATATATTTTGTATTTTAAGACTCCATTTTAAAAATCCTTTTACCTCAGTAAAACTGTGATTTATATTCAAAATGTGTCTGATTTTAAATCTTACCACTCAATGGACTGCACTCATCAGTCTTTAGTTTACAATGTGACTAAAAACTGCTCCCATGGTGGCATTCGATACAGAAATGGGAAATTAAACTAATTTTTAACAAGCTGGAGTAACAGTTTTTTTCTCACCTGAGGATGGATAGAATAATATTCCCACACACCAGGAAATATTGTTACATCAAGGGAAGAACATATGTTCAAATTACCTTTTTTCTCATGACTTTTTCCCTTGTTGATCATATCAAGATTTGAAAAACTTCATCAAATAACTGAGGATTTGTAAATATTATCCAGATCCCAGGCATACGGGTCATGATATGATGAATTTTCTAAAGATATGTAAAAGACCTTGGTACATGTCTAGTGCTCCCAGTACAAGTTTATTTATCACATGCACTATGAAATATTATATCTGCTAAGTGAATGTCAGTTTATACTAAGCATCATCAAATAATGTTGGACTAAATATAGTCTTTAAAATATTCATGGTTGAGTGCTCAATTTTTTATTATAGAAGCCTGCAGGAATCCCTCACATTAAAATTATGCTGTGCTACGTAGACCTGATAAATGCTAGAATCCCGCTGTTGTAAATCACACATTTATAAAAGAAAGAAAATAAAACGTATTTTAATACATTGTATTAAAATATCTCGTGGGTATAGAGTGAACACGTGGATTCAGAACCAGGTTGACTGCCAGCTCAGAGCCCTGTGACTCCCTTTTTTCCTATCCTAGTACCAAAGTGGCACAGCAGCTCTCAGGGATGGCCCTGGAGTAAGCAAGCATGCCCTCCAGATGCTAGGCTAATGAGACCACTTACTTAAGTATGTTTTGCCTCGTTCTCAAGAGCACCTGTTTGTCTCCTAGGACGAAAGATCATATACCAGACTATCTGTTGCAAACCTTGACATCTGGTTCATGTCATAACGTTATATGAGAGCAAATGAATATTTTATGCAAGCGAATTTATCCCAAATTTTCTAAATTTCATAGTTATTGTGACATCAACATTAAAAAGGTGGGTTTTGAAAACATTAATTGAAATGATTCTTTAAATGGCTGCTATTCTCTTACTGGGCCCATAAAATAAATATGTGGTTATACATTTATTGCCAATTTATGATACATTTGAAAAGACTACATTAAGAAAAATAAAACTTCAAAAATTAAATACATATTTAATGTATAATGCTGAAATTCTCTAGATTATCACTAGATGGTAGTATATAACATTCAATATGCTCTATTCCTCCGATTGTGCTGTTCTCTGCTTCAAGCTCTTTCCAAATGGCTTTTTAATGATCACAGACTTAATTACAACTAATATTTAATATCTTCTCTAGACACTGATCAAATAATATTATAGTAACTGAGTGATCTTGGACAAGTCTCTTATCCTTTCTGTGCCTCAGTTTCCTCATCTATGAAGTGCAGTGCACAATTCCCCTTGTAGCCTTTTGATGTCACCTGAATATACCAAAGGTAAACCCATAACGTAAAAAGTGACTCAGAATCTTTCTCCAGGGTTTTTCAAACTGTACTTAGGAGTAGCTAGTACATCCCTGGTAGTGGGAGCAGCAAGATGTAAAATGCAGGTGCTGGAGGAAGCAGGGCAGGAAGCTGCCCTTGAGCAGAAAAAAAAAAAGAAAAAAAAGAAACTGAAAAGCAGAGAGGAACACAGACAGTATACTGAGGTAGAGAGGGGAGGGTTCAGTGGGAGAGAGTCCTGACCAGGCTGATGTCCCTGGTTCCAGCTATTCCTGGAAGCCATGATGTCGCCCTTCCAGGAGTTGATTATTCATTCATTTCCTTCCTTCCTTCCTTCCTTCCTTCCTTCCTTCCTTCCTTCCTTCCTTCCTTCCTTCCTTCCTTCTTTCCTTCCTTCCTTCCTCTATTTCTCTCTCTGATGAAGTCTCGCTCTGTTGCCCAGGCTGGAGTGCAATGGCGTAATCTCGGCTCACTGCACCTCTGCCTCCTGGGCTCAAACGATTCTCCTGCCTCAGACTCCCGAGTAGCTGGGATTACAGCCACGCGCCCCCACACCCAGATAATTTTTGTATTTTTAGTAGAGACAGGGTTTCACCATATTGCCCAGGCTAGACTTGAACTGCTGACCTCAGGTGATCCACCTGTCTTGGCCGTTCAAACTGTTGGGATTACAGGCATGAGCCACCACTCGGGGCCACATTCCTGTACTTCTTTAATCAAACTTCATAATAACGCGTTTCTGTAATAAATATTCACTTTTGCCCCAGCTACTATGACTAGGATTAGGTACTTTAATCAGTGCAATTCTTACCAATTCTTCCCCAGGTGAGAAAGAGATACTACTGTAGCTCTTAAAAATTAGTTTAATTTCCCATTCCTGTATCAAATGCCAGCATGGGAGCAGTTTTATTCACATTGATAAACTAAGTGCTGATGGAAGCTGCTCACTCATTCTGTCTATTGAAGAATAGTGGAGCTGTTTAAGTCCTTACCCACGTGGTCTATTTCAAGTTTAACTCCCAGCTATACATTTAACACCAAAAGAGGAAAAATGCAAAGAAGGTAGAAGACAAAATAAGGAGAAGTGCAAAGTTTTGTCTCATTAGAACTAATTAGAATCTTTTTTTTTTTTTTTTTTTTTTTTTTTTTTTGAGACAGAGTCTTGCTCTGTCGCCCAGGCTAGAGTGCAGTGGCCGGATCTCAGTTCACTGCAGCCTCTGATTTCTGGGCACAAGCGATTCTGCTGCCTCAGCCTCCTGAGTAGTTGGGATTACAGAGCACCCGCCACCACGCCAAGGGTAATTTTTTTATTTTTAGTAGAGATGAGGTTTCGCCATGTTGGCCAGGTATTCTCCAACTCCTGACCTCAGGAGATCCTCGTGCTTTGGCCTCCCAAAGTGCTGGGATTATAGGAGCGAGAATCTTAAAGAGATACACGGGCCGGGTGCAGTGATTCACGCCTGTAATCCCAGTACTTTGAGAGGCCAAGGCAGGCGGATCACCTGAGATCAGGAGTTGGAGACCAGCCTGGCCAACATGGTGAAACCCCGTCTCTACTAAAAACACAAAAATTAGCCGGGCGTGGTGGCGCATGCCTATATTCCTAGTACTCAGGAGTCTGAGGCAGGAGAATTAAACGTGGTTTAAAAGGGACAGTCTTTTACCAGTGTTTCCATTCACCCTTCACTAAATCATTGAAATAAAGAATACTATGGGTTTGAAACAATTAAAGAAGAAATTATCAATAAGCCATGGCTGCCCACCCCACTCCCATTCACAACAGTGTCATTTTCTCCAAGGAAACGGAACTTCCCAAGTTCTCCTTGCTGTGAGTGGACTCACATTTTCCAGTTCTCAAAGATCTCAGTATTGGGAATGTCTATGAAATACCGTTTTCATCCACCCACTATAGTTAATCTGGCCAATTCACATTTTCTCCCACATGAAAATTATAAAATTTTCTTCATTTCCATAACTATTTCTTTAAACTTGATCTCAGTTTGGGTTATAGGAGTCCCTTCTTTACTCTTTCTTGTCTTCCTCAGATTTATGCAGTTTTTGACTGAAGATAATCTCTATTCCCTTCCTCAGGTATCTGCAGTGTGTTCTTGCTGGTTTTCATACCAAAACAAAACTCCTTTTGGCGTTTGAAATCTCCATCAATGTTTTTTATTTATTCATACATTTATGCTTTACTCATGGATGCATTCATTTATTCAAATAAGTTAAAATAATTTTAGTGCTTACTAAGATCCTCTATCCTGAGTCTTAGGGATACAGCAGTGAAGTAAAACAAACTCCACCACCATGGAGTTCCCACTGTAAGGTGAAGAAGCAGACAAGAAACAGTATATCAGGTGGAGATTACTGCTATGAGGAAAAATATAAAGCAGTGTAAGAAGGGTAGAGATTATTGAATGGGTGGAAATGTATGTAAACAATTAAGATTATATCCTGACAATCAGAGAAGGTGACATTTGAAAAAAGACCATAAGGAAGTGTGAAGTTGAAGCAAACAACTATTTGGGGAAAGAGAATTCCTATGAAATGGGAAATGATGCTTCAAAAATCATGAGTCATGAGTGTATATCTAGTATTTGAGGGACAGGAAGGAGGTCACTGTGAAGAAAGACCAGAGAAGGTCAGAGAGAGCGCAGGAGCCAGAATTTGTAGGGCTTAATAAGCAATATATACACCAATGTGGAGGGCTTTATGAGGAATATATATACCTTGAGTTTGCTATGGGAGAGATCCAAAGCCATTGTACAGGTTGAGCTACGAGCAACATGATCTGACTAACCTTTGAAAAGATGACTTTGGTCACCATGTAAGCTTCACCTATATGAGAAAGAGGGCAAAGTTAGAAGCGGGGTGACTCTTACAGGCACCATAAGATTTCCCCTTGGACTGTGGTGGTAACAGTGAAAGCAGTGCAAAAAGGATCGCTTCTATTAAAGAATTATTTTGCATATAGGACTGGCAAGATTTCCTGAATAACTGAAGTAGGATATGAAAAGAAAGAGAGGAGCCACACATTTTTAATTGAATAATTGGAAAGATGGTGTTTTCACTAACTGACATTGGAGAACTACAGAAGATATCCAACTACTCCTTAATAGAAAGATTCTATGTGTTTCAGTTTGGCCTCCTTCCTAGACTTACTCTACATCTCTCATTTCCTTTGCTAAAATTCATCTGCCCACCCACAACACTCTCAATCAATCAAGAACATTTATAAGCCACTCATAATTTTCAAAGCCCTGCATTAGAAACTGAAAAGGACATCAAAATATATTATGTGACTCCACAAGTTTCTAAGAATCTATGTGAGAAAAATAACGTTTACCTGTAATAATATAAAAATATAATTCACGTATGCAAAATTATCTGGATAAATAGCCTTTTATGAGCAAAAATTGGTGAATAGCCACAGACATACAGTAGGGATATAACTATGAACAAGAAATGACTGCTCTTAAGAAGTTTGTAACATATGCTGAAAGTTCAATAAGTGATATCCATGTTTCCTGGTTGGAATGTAACAGTTTTTCAAAATGCATTAAATGAAAAAATGAAACACCAGAACTAAAGTGGGAAGAGATCGTTGTCAGCCAGGGGAATTAAATAAATAGGTCAAACCTGCAGTTCCTGCAATACCAGCTTGCATCTTACTGTTTCATGATGCTTTCTCTAACTAAATCCTTCTCCAGCAAATTTCCTCTATACTTACATACAATCAGCACTAGTCTGATTTTCACTTATGTTTATGTTTGCTTAGAAGTATACATTAGTTATGCTCTAGAATATCCATTTGATGGCAGGAGCTTCATCTTATTTAATTCCCTTTGAGCTTTAGAGAAGCTAAATAAATATTGTGAAAAAGTTACAACACATACTTGAATATTAAAAAATGCTTTACATTACTTAAAATCACTTTTGGAAAAGGGGGAGGGAGTAGGGATTCTTTCCAAAAGTCTAGAAAACTTCCTTCTTTTGGAATATATATATCTTTTGCAGCCCAAGATAGGAATCCACTCAATGTTCAACAGAATCTGTCAAGTACTTGTTCCCTAATTTTAGTTGTCAGATTTTAATCCAGGAAGTGGTACTATTTCCACATATTGTGTATAATTTCAATCAATCATGAGATGTGTGATGTAAAGATTCCTTTCATCAGGAACTGCAAGTTATATTAATTTCTTCTAAAATATTTCTAATTTAAACTCCCACTGAAGACTGATTTTTCTAAGCCTCTTCAGTGGGAGTGAAAACTACAGTTAATGTGAAGTCAGATCTATATTTTGTTCCAACTCTGTGGCTCATTCATCTGCATACCTGGTTAACTCAGATTAGTAGATTTGCTCTCTCATCTATCACACAGAGCTATTAAACCCTGCCTATGTCACATAGCACTAGATTGTGATGAATATTTTAAAAATAATAATAACCATCTATAGAAACACTATCAATCGTGAAGCATTCTACAAAAGTAGAATATTTTTGTTTACCAGTAAAACCTGCTAATATGCCAGTTCTGTCTTCTGGCAAAATGCTTTTGGTCAAAATGGGGCATTCATCTAAAATGGCAGACAGCAGTTTGTTACTTTGCTGATTTTGTTTCTCATACTTTAGGAATTGTGTGTCTACGTGCATTTCAAACAAAATATCCTTTAGTTGTCTCAAGTCATCAGTGACATTCATAGTATGAAGTTTTTGTTTTTAAAGATGCCAAGATTGACAAAACATGATGAGAGAAATTATTGCACAATGCTGATGTTTTCCATTTGTCAGCCACACTTGAGTTTCTTAAGCAATATTTGAGATTATCATAATGTAAATTGACATATCATTTTTATTGTACTTTTTATGCAAAAGGAAAAGAGAAAGTCAAAAAAAGATAACAAAGAGAAAAAACATTGAAGTGAAGGAAATTGCTTCAAACACAGATCAAATAGCTGAAAATACAAAAAATGTAGTTAGTTACTTTGATGGGTAGATGCAGTGAACATTATAGTTCTCTCTGCCTTCTTCCTTAGTTTATTCATTTTTGTAACCATTTTATATTCTTCATTTCTAAAGGAAATATAAAAGGCTTTTGATATTCTTTATTTGTAAAAGAAATTTAATATAATACATGAAATAATTAGAATTTATAAAAGCATTCAGCTATGTGATAGAGACAAAAATCAACTAGCTTTAGTTTCCATACTTAGCAATAAATAATTGGAAAATAAAGCTGAAAAATAGGTTGCTTATCATTTACACAAACATTCTGGAATACTGGACATAAAACTAGAAGAAAAGTGCAACACTATAACAAAAAATTCTGAAACATTATTAAGGACCATTTTTTAAAAGCCAAAATCAATGTATAGATTATATTCCTAAGCAAAAATATTCTAATATTTTAAGGACATGAATTTTCCTAAACAAGTGTATAAAGTCAGATAATCACAGCAGGATTTTCATGAAACTTGTCAACCAACTTTAAAGTTCATTTGTAAGATAAAATGAAAATAGACAAGAAAAAATTTAAAGAAATAAGAGGGAATGCCCTACCAGATATCAACATGGTGTATGAATTCATGGTAATTAGAGTACCATATGTTAGCATAATAATAGATTAATCAACAGACTAAATAGTATGAAAAAGACTCGTAATAATATTGGAATTTAGAACATTAAATAATTAGTATACAGTTAAGAGCATGTATTATGGAGCCAGAGTGCCTGTGTTCAAATTTGATCCTGACACTAATTGGCTGTGTCACCTTGAAAAAATTATTTAATCTCAACCTAAATTTTGATATATATAAAAAGGAGATATAACAGTATCTACCCATTTATAAAATTAAGCTCTTTTTTTTATTGAGAAGACCTTTCTAAGCTAGATGCAACTTAAGCACTATAAATATAATGATTTGAAAATTATGTGAGTAAATGTTTTGTTCATGTATTTTATGAATGACTTCTTTTACTTAGCAATATTGAGAACTATTTACATTGTAGCTATGGTTCATTCATTTTGACTGTTATATAGCAATCCATTGAATAAATATGTAACAATTTTATTACTCATGTAATTCCTGGGTTTTTGATATTACAAATGTCTTCATGAACACCACACACACACACTGGAAAACATGGAAGAAATTCTATCCCTATGATTGAAGATCCCAGATTGTAAGAACCTATTGCCTTTAATATTTCTGCATAACATTACAATATTTCCCAGAGTGATTGCACAAATATGTAATCCTACCAGCCATAGAAAGGCTTAATGTTGCTCCATATTCATTTCAACATTTAGTTTTATCAGACTTTTTAATATCTTGAAAATATGATGGGAATATGTTCATTCAAGTATTTTATTAATATTTCCTTTTTTACTAAAAGATTGAAAATATTTTCTATCTTTGTGAGACATCCATTGCTTATTTATGCCTTTTGATAATTTTTTGTTATGCTGTTAATTTTTTATTGATTAGTAGGAACACTGAGATTTTCTGGATATTAATCCTTTGTTGTTACAAATTTAAAGCTACCATTCCATATTTGCACTTTTAAAAAATTATCTTTTGATGAATATAAATTACATTTAGTAAAGTCTGATAGTTTAATGTCCCCATTTGTCTTATACAGTTTTTGAATTTTATTTTTTAAAACTTCCTTCTTTATTTGAGACCAAAAAATATTTCTCTCCTGATCTTCCTTTTAACTGTTTTAAAGTTTTGTCCTTCATGTTAAGCCACAAATCCATTGTCAAATAGTATTTTATGATGTAACATAGTGACTTGATTTCTTTTCTTTTCTTTTCGTAGACTTAACCATTTGTCTTAGCACTATTTATTGAATAATCCATCATTTCTCTGGTGATTTTAAGGTGCCATGTTACTTTATCATCTCTGTTTCTTTAGGTTTTCTATCCCTGAGACATATACATATACTAAGTGTTATAGTTTAAACATAAATGTCTGGTACAGCCTGTTAACTCATTTTGTGTTATGGCTATCATTGGCCTTCAAGACTTATGTACGAAACTAATACTCGTATACTAAAGTTCAAAAAATAAACCTGTGAGATTTTGATTGGTATTATTTGAACCTATCAATCAACTAGGAAAAAATGGACACCTTTTGGATAACAAGTTCTCTTAATAACATCTATTAACATTAATTTCTTAGTTTACTTAGGCCTTGTTTAACTTTTCTGAATAAGAGTTTATTGTTTTCTTCAAAAAGATTCATTTCTTGTTAGAGATTTTTAGAGATACATTAACTGTTTTATAGTTATGATAATATATCTTTTAAAACCTTATTTTTGTTTCTTACTGTTGTATTGGCATGACTTATAAGTTGATTTTTTTATTATATAACAATATTTCCTTACTCTAGTGTTCATAATTTATCTGCAGATCCTTAAGATTTTTGATAGTTAATCATACCAATATAGCATCTAAAATAAAAAACCAATTTTGTTTCCATTTCCATCCTTAAACTTTTATTTTCATTGTTTCCCTGTAGAACCTTCAGCACAATATTGAATAAAAGTAGTGAGAGTATGTGTCCATGTTTGGTTCTAATTTTAAACTGCATGTTTCTAATCAATCATAAAGTATGCTGCTTACTCTGGATACTTTTAGTGGATATACCGTTTTATGATAAGAAAGTTCTCATGTATTCTTAATTTAGTAATAACCAGTGATATGGTTTGGCTGTATCTCCATCCAAGTTTCATCTTGAATTGTAGTTCCCATAATCCCCACGTATCATGGGAGAGACCCAGTGGGAAGTAATTAAATCATGGGGGCGGTTAGCCTCATGCTATCCTTATGATAGTGAGTGAGTTCTCATGAGATCTGATGGTTTTATAAGGGGCTTTTCCCCGTTTTGCTCAGCACTTCTCTTGCCTGCTGCCATGTAGGTCGTGCTTTTGCTCCCCCTTCACCTTCCACCATGATTGTGAGGCCTCCTCAGCCCATGTGGAACTGTGAGTCCACTGAAACTCTCTTTCATTTATAAATTACCCAGTCTCAGGTGTGTCTTTATTAGCAGCATGAGAACAGACTGATACAGACATTTGCTACTATTTCTATACATATGGTACCAAAGATCCTAGCTAGTACCGTAAAACAAGAAACATATATTTAAGACAAAAAATTTGGAAAGGAGGAAATGGATGTCATTATTTTCACATGATATAATTATCTACTTAAAAATTAATCTTCAGGAAAATTGCCAGAGATGATCAAAGAATAAAGCAAGGTTAGTGGACATAAGATCATTGCAAAGAAGTCCATTGTGATTCTATATGCTAACAAGAAATAATTAACAAACGTGCTTTAAAAGATACCTTTGACAACAGCATAAAAATATCAAACACCTAGGAACAAATCTAGCAAAGGATGTGCCAGATCTTTGGGAAAAAATATTGATATTTAGAAAGACAACCTAATTAAATAAAAAGACGTATCATGTGGATATATAGATAAATTTAATACCATAAAATTGTAATTCTCCAATTGATTAATGTGCAGTTCCAATGAAAATATCCACAGAGAAAATTCATTACCAGAATTATAAGAAATAACTCAACATGCCTGCTTTTACTGAAATTTTTACATCACCACCATATATAAAAATGAGTTTCTGAGGGACGTTGTAAATTTAAAGACTTTGCATTATCGATCATATTGTTGTTTATTGCGCTGAATATTTTACATTTCACATCTTAAGATCTAATCTCAAACCAGGAGGTGGCCTTTATGGGCCACATCAGATGGTTCTATGGCCTTCTGGACTTCAAGGGACCAAGCAATGGACAGTACCAGCAGGACACCAGAGACAGGGATGAGAATTGCTGTAATGACAATTGTAACACTGAATCCCTCACAGCAAGATAATCTTGGACTAGCTATGTCATCCAATAGGAAATCACCCTTCTCAAAGTATCATGCTCTACACATCTTTTTCTGGGTACAGTGACCACTCTGTTCTCTCATCTTTTTAATCCCATTGTCAATAGTGTCTTTTTCTTCTGTATAAGTGTGGTGATAGCACCATCCTAGTACTTAACTCCAGTTTACTGAACTCTCCATTGTGGTTTCTCCAACATCTGATCCACATCTTGGAAGTAGTCCGTTTGTAAAATAAACCTTTTTCAAATTATTTTACATTGAATGTGCTATGTATTTCCTTGAAGGACCCTAAAAATTACTTATGTATAATAAATATTACTGGGTGAAGAATGAATCAAGTCAAAGCAATCTAGCATCCTGTCAGAAAAAAGTACTCTTATTTTGCATAACATGTTATGATATCCAAAACTTTAGTGACTACAAATTGAATTTAAATCCTACTGATATTTAAGAACAATAACAAGAAAAGCAAGATATTAAAGTATAACATATAAGTGGCAGTTTGCTTACATTTTCATAACTCGATCAACCAAATATCAACACCTTACATTTGAAGTTTGCTTAACAGATATTCAGTATATAATAATACAAATATCTGTCAGATGCATTTACAGTTACTAGGATCTTCCTTAGATTATGTCTATGCAGAGAACTATTTGACTTTTTTTCAGAATGTGGGAAGAGAGGAACTAGAAATGTAAAGTTTGTAACTTAGGATGCCATCCTTGTTGGTCTGGCATAATGAAACTTGATCTACTGTGCTCATTTTAAGGCATAACAATTAGTGATGAATTCTGAAACTAGCAAGAGGATCCACAATAGGTAAGATAAAAGATTATTAAAATGCAGATATAGACAATTTAATGATTCTGAGTTATTAAAGTAGAGGTATTGGGGGAAGTTTAATGGTGATTCTAAATATGTATATTGCATTTATATAATAAGTACCAGAGTTTTTAAAAGTTTTCACTAAGATTAAGACTAGAGTGAGAATGAGTTTAGATTGAAATCAGGAATCCAATAATATGTTGGCTATAATGAGTGGCTAGACATTGGGTTGAATTACCAAGAGTACTTACTATGTCATGCAACAGAAGTTTTTCAATACTACTCAACAGTCTTGAACAGAAGTCTATTCAAAGCCTAACTGCAAATTTATACAACAGTAAAGGCATGAGTAACTAAGTCAGCCATGATAAAAGAGCAATTTCTGTCATTCACAAAACATCTTTAATCCAATACATGAATTAAACCATAAGTTATTGCTCATAAAGTTAAGTTATAGCATATGTACATGTACTCAGAGAGATTGTAGAATAGCCTTTATTGAGACAGTTGAAATTAGGCTAATCCCAATGTATAATATGGTTTGGGCACCCTGCCTAGTGATAAAAAGATGAATCATGATGTTTACAGCTCGAGGACTCTATGATTCATTGATGATTATCTAAAGTGTCATCCAGAAAACAAATACAGTATGTGACTGCATACATATATCAATAAAGGTCAGGACAATGGCACATCTCCAAGCTAAGTTACTCTCTAAAAATAAGATGAACCCAAACACATCAACTTTTCCCAGTTATGACTCTACTAATCAATTTGTATTGACTAGCTTCTATGTGTCCAATTCTCTGCAGAAGATAATGAGAAAAACAGAAATATTATCTTAAAATATCTCTGGATGAAAAATTGTAACATAAGCCAAGACTAACCAAGTATTTTTAAATAGTGTTACATAGTTTTGTAGAAATTCAGGAATGGTAAAATTTGGTTAAATTTATAATAATAATTAATAACTACAATAATACTTATTTCATACCGATAGCCTACAATGCCAGGCACATAGTAATCATCACTTACCATTAGTTGTGATTACTATGTTTCATGCACTGTGATAAAAATTAACATCACCACTTCATAATAATAATCACATAAACTAGGTATTATTAATGACAAAAAGTCAACAATATATCATACCTGTATGAATAAACAAATGAAGTAGTAAGTGAAAAAAACTGGGGCTTGGAAAGTTTAAATAACTTGCCTAAGGTCATGAGACAGAAAGATTTGAAATTTAAGCTAAACCTGAAAATAGGAGCAGATTTGTGGCTAGAGAGGAAGAGGGAAATACGAAGTATGGGGACTGGAAAGAGGAAAGGTGCAGAAGCAGAATAAGCCTGGATGTCAGTGGGAAAAAGAGACAGTAAGTCTGACTAGGACAAGGAGTGAGGTATTAGAGAGTACATCTTATAGAATGTGGACAGTACAGTTCCTTGCAGTCTAGGAAGAAGAGTTTTGGTATGATGTAACAATGTAGACATTATTGTAAACAGAATGACATGAGGAAAGTGTTGTTTAATAAAGGTGTAAACAGGCAGCATTAAGCAGTGCAGATCTGACAGAAAAAATCTATCTTTAACATAGGAAGCATTTGTAAGTCTAAACCAGAATTATGAGGGTCTGTATTTTGATAGTTGATTGCAAAGGAGATAAAGAAGAAATGATGAATATAAGATATTTTGAAAGAAAATATGATTATAGAAGTGAAGGGAAAAGGTAAAGCAATGAATAAGCCAATGTTTAGTGGAAAGTATATCAAATGATAGTTTCACTAAAAGAAAAATAGATATAGAATATATTGTTTTACTTTACTAAAAGATAAATAGAAATAGATAAGAAGTGGAAAAAAGAAAAAAATATATGAGTGAGGTGATAGTGTTATCTCCAAATGTAGATATTCTATGCATTGGTGAAAAGATTGAACTAGATTACAGGTGCAAAATCTGGGTTTGAGATGCAGAGTTTTACAACATGCTATGAAAAAGAGGTGAGGCACTTGAGACCAATATAATAAGCACAACTGATGGAGAAATGGAACCAAGTTTAGGTTGTGATTATGAAATTTAACTAGAGAAAGTCACAACATCTCTGAAACTCAGTTATTCCGTGTTTAGTGGGGAAGATAGTATTTACTTCACACACTTTGTTTTGAGCACACAAAATGAAAGGGCCTTGCAAAATATAAAGCTATATAAATTAAGATAGTGTGATGTAAAGTCACGAGAATAGAAGGTTGGAGATTTTAAACTACATATTTCTTAAGGGTTTCCAAGTTGAGACTTTAGCCTTCTTCCCTTGATTGAAGATTCACATTTTGCTGTGCTATGAAGGGGATAACTCCTTATCATAAGTGAACATTAGAAGACTGATTGGCCGGTCTGCTTCTGAAACACAGTAAAAATACTGCTGAAATCTTTCTAAATCTTGGAAAAGCCTTTGAATAATCATCTTTAGGTTTTGCTTAATTGCAGCAATATAATTTTAAGCAGCAAATAAAGGAATAAATCAGAAAAATCTCCAATTCAAAAGTTATTTTTCTTATGGCATACTTATGGGTAAACAAGCATGTTAAATATTGTTTATACTTATTCTGTATTATTACAGTTTCAAGCCTTAAAATTGCATAATACTAAATTATAAAACGAAATATTTAGACACATTGATTTAAGGATACATAATAATCAATTTTTAGTTTTTCTCTTACTTTTTAAAGTTACTATTTGCACTGAAATAAATGATACTGCTTTAGGAAAAAAAATCAAAACATAGATGCCTGAGCAGAGTAAAAATTCTTAGAGAAGCAAGACTATGTATATCTTGTGTCTTTAGACTATGTTTACAATGTCAATATTTTATTGGTAAAGATTGAGCTGAAAAATATTTGTATCTACTTTATCCATTTTGATTGGATGAGACATGTGCATCTTGATATTTCTTAAGGGTATTACAGCTCAAGTTTGGGTACATAATAAGAAATTTCCTAATATAAATTCAAACCAACTTGTGATTACATTTTCACTTGCTTTTTTTTTTTTTTTTTCCTTTATTTTTGGTATGCTAGTCGAGGTGTGAGCTTTTTATTATAAATGTCACAGATGTCACTTTTCCTTTTCCCAAAGGTATTTGAAAGAAAATAAGGAAATTATCTCAGTTTTCACTAGTATGCTTGAGTGTCCCCAGCACAGGGAATTTCTTGATTCAGCTTTGCATCCCAGCACCTTGGACAGTGGCAGGCTCAACATTGGCTTTTAATACCTATTTTGGAACATGAATGATTTTGTCGTGATATCATACTTGTTTTATATGTCTCTAAAGATAACAATAACCAGAGCTTGAGCATGTTTTTATTTTGTTGTAATAATTGCTTTTATGCAAACTACTCCTAAATTGTTTTTGTTTCACTTTTAATGCAACATCAACAATTGGAAAATTGAATCTGTTAAGCTAAAATTCATGTTAGCACAAAAATTATTATCATTTCAAGATATCTTCTTCATTTTACTTACAAAATCACCATATAAATGTAAGACAAATTAAATTGTAAAATGCTCTTTCAAAAGCAGTGCTTACTTTTATTCTCACATTCAAGCTCACAAAGGAATTCTTAGAGGTAGAAGGGAGGCTCCCATGCCCCCCGACCCCCCCCCCCCACTCAAAAAAGAAACTGAAAAGAAAAAGAGAAATTTCCACTTAACTTTTAAAAATATTATTACTGTGAAACAGTATGGGTTAGTGTAAACTGTAAAGACATGTATGTTCCGAACTCCTCTTTTTAAATGAATTCCCTTTTACGTTGATATAATATATTCTTCCTGCTTTCTGTTATTGTTCGCATGCGCTACTATAAAGATTATGGATCCCAGCAATTACTCCTTATTTTCACGGTAGAAACCGGCACTCAATAGGAAACAGGAAAATGTACAGAGGGCAAACCCGTCTGTAAAGGATCTCTGGGGGCCGATATTTATTTCGGTTTGCACTAAATTAGTCGTGGCTTCGCAAGAACCCTTTGTCTGTGGGACGGTGGGTCCCATCATGGCAACCATTATCTATTCGTGGAAACGACATCTGCTGACTCCGCCCGAGCTGGGGGTGGGGAGGGAGCACCGCGTGGAGAGCTCGACTGAGAATTAAAGTGAGTGAACAAAGAGAACTCCCAGCAGCCGCCCGCCAGCGTCTCGCAGCTGCATCAGGAGACGTCAGTCACGCCCGGAAAGCTGTTCGAGTCCGCCTCCTTGGAAAAGGAGCTCAAGTAAATAATTGATGGAGATTGACGGAATCCAGGACAAAGCTTTGCAGAAAACCAGTGCATCCGTGTTCGAGCGGTTTTGGAATCCTCTGCCAAGTACGGGATAAGAGAATAGAGGAAGGACTTTGAGCGCTGCTGCCAATTTTCCATCTCGGGCGTGGCTCTGGCCTTTTTGTCTCTTTATCCCGCCACTCCCCACCCCCGGACCCCGTTCCCCTCCCCGCCGCCTTCTCTTTCCTCTTGAAAGTAACCTCTCTTTGGTTATTTCTACCCTATCGTCCCTTGCAATCCCGCCCTCTCCCCTGCCCAGTTCGGTGAGGTCAGCTCATGAATATCTCTGCACTTCCTGGGGAGCGTCTGGCCCAGCTTGGTACCTCGCGTGTTAGCCTGCTGAGAGCTGCAGCTCCAGCCCAGCCGCGGACCTCCGAGAAGTCACCAGCTCCGAGGGCAGCTGAATCTTGACGTTACCGCCATTGTTTGGAGAAATCCAGTGGGTGTGGAACTGCGGCGAGCGAGCCCAAAGTCATGTTCACCCGGAAAGTCGCATACAATAATATGAAGTTGAACTTCCCTCAGCGCAGAAAAGCACAATAATAAACCCTGAGATCCCCGGAATATCAGAAGGAAAGTGCTGTTGATTTGCTCAACTACTTGGAAACCTCGCCTCTGCTGAGAAGTGAGCAAGTTCTGGATTTCTAAAGGGTTGGGGATGAATGATGGGGTGGGTCAGCGGGCGGATAAAACTTGAGATTAAAAGTGTTGGTCTAAGTCGTGCCGGGGTTGGTTGGGTGGCAATTTTCACCAGGAAAGCCTTGAAGAGATGCAGCATCTTGTCACTTTGTGGGAACCACGTGACAGCAGCCGGATACCTTTGATTGTGGAGCCCAGTTACTGGAACACAAGCTTTCACCTGGGTTAATGCTGTCTGGGGGCTGAGTTTAAACATTGGCTTCTCAGTTCTGGAATTATTCTGCCTGATTAAAAACAAAAATAAGTTTGCATTGGCAATATAAATTAGTTAGATAGCCCATGTTAGTGTCACCCAAGATGATAAACTAGGCCAGACATTCTAGCATTATTGTGGCTGGGAGAGAAGATGTAGAAAATAAGTTGATGGGCAAATTTCTCCCCTGCTGTCTTCTTTGTTCACCTTTATATTTCAAAGTGAGTTGGAAGGAGATGCCAGAAACAGAAAGGGAGGTGGACTAGGAATCCTCTGGTAATATTTCTTTATAAAATGAGGAATTACTGCATGCTAAGTTATGATGCTAAAAATAGATGTTAACAAGAATTATGCAAGTAAAATAACTGGCAGTAGGGTAACCTCCTCTCTGTATAGGACAAATATTTTTAAAGCAGAAATTTATGCCTAGTCATGCCCCTTTCACTGCTTTAGACAGAAATAATTTCAAGGAAAAGGCAACTAATTGACTAGCTGCCTGGATCCCTAGGGAGAAGAACCCATGAAGCAGTAGCTTGTTGTTTTTCAGATTAAAGAAGCTAGTGATAGATTTATCTTGGAAATATATATACTGGAAATTGATCTTACCACTATGAGGGAAGATGCACCAGCCTTCTGGGTTCTGTCTCAGAATATGGCTACATAGGAGGGAATGGGCACTTTAAAAAGCACAACTTTGCCTATGATATGCAATGTAAGAAGATGGCTAAGAATGAAAATATTTTCTATCTAGCAATTACACTTAAAACTAAAGTGATTCATAAGGACTACAAAATTGGATGAGCATAGGAAAATTCATCACCAGAAACTTAGGAAACTGCAGAACTGACCAAATGTATCAACTTTTCCAAATGTATTTAAAAAATTATTTCCCTAAAGGGAAAAGATATGCTTTGGGGTTGCTAATGACTAACCCATATAGACAATTCTTAATGCTGTTGTTTTCTTGAAACTGAGATTGATTTAAAGGCATTCATTATTTATATTTTCTTTTAGTTCTATTACAAAGGAAATTGGGTGCATTTCCCCAAAAACAACGTTGGAGCTGCCTGGGGAAAGTGTCATTTATCCGTAGAAAATTTTCTCTAGGAGCCCTACATCATAACTCTTTTCCTCTAATTGAACTTGGGAATACTAATTAAATGAAAACTTTCTCCACTAAACTAGGCTTTACATATGGATTTGATGGTGAGGAAAGCCAACGTTGTAAAAGCAGAGATTTGACAACTCTAATATATGGACATCTTTTCTTTCTGAAGCCTCTTTTCGACTTTATCTCTTTTCTATTTCCCTTCCCACCAATTCCTGTCTGACTCTGTACCTCACCCTTTCCAAAGCCTGCTACCATGAGAATGTAAGGTTCAGCTGCTTTCAGATCCGTCATTTTGCTAAGGTGGAGTGAGATGGAGACAGCGCCACCCTGGGCAAAATGAGAATTGACATACCTGCATCCTATTCCTAAGACAGCCCTGCGTCCTATTCCTAAAGTCAAAGCTTCTACTAAGCGCCATCCAAATCTCATCATTTTCTGAGGGCTTCTCTTGTACAGCAATATCACCCTTTGCTGTGCAACAACGCAGACATGTTGTGTTCTTCTCTCCTTTTGTTTCTGTCCCAGCTTAGGAAGGAAGGTTGGCGGCGGTGAAGAGGGAAGAGGATGATCTAGTAATGGGCTATTCCAAATCGCATCTGATAGGTTCTTCCTAGCCATGAGTCAGCCACCGACTGGGGGCGCTGCCCCTGCCACAGCAGCAGCTCCTCCCGCCGCTGCAGCCACTGAGGCTCGTCTGCACCCGGAGGGCAGCAGCAGAAAGCAGCAGCGAGCTCAGTCACCCGCTAGACCGAGGGACAATTCGCTGCGACAGACAATCGCGGCCACCAGGTCCCCAGTGGGGGCCGGCAGTAAACTCAATTCTGTTCGGCAGCAGCAGCTGCAGCAGCAGCAACAGCAGGGTAACAAGACCGGGAGTCGCACGGGACCGCCCGCCGGCGCCCGAGGAGGCGGAGGCGGGGCCGATAAGGCGACGCCCCTGGCGCCCAAAGGGGCCGCTCCGGGAGCTGTCCAGCCCGTGGCTGGTGCTGAAGCGGCCCCAGCCGCGACCCTGGCCGCTTTGGGCGGCAAGAGGCCCGGACCGCCCGAGGAGCCGCCTCGGGAGCTAGAGTCCGTGCCCTCGAAACTCGGGGAACCCCTTCCGCTAGGAGAAGGGGGAGGAGGGGGCGGGGAAGGAGGAGGAGCCGGCGGCGGCTCCGGGGAAAGGGAGGGGGGCGCTCCCCAGCCGCCGCCGCCCAGGGGCTGGCGAGGGAAAGGCGTACGCGCTCAGCAGAGGGGCGGCAGCGGCGGGGAGGGGGCCTCCCCTTCGCCATCCTCCTCTTCTGCGGGCAAAACCCCAGGACCCGGCAGCAGAAACTCCGGAAGCAGCGTTGCGGGGGGCGGCAGCGGTAGTGGAGGGAGCTACTGGAAGGAAGGATGTCTGCAGTCTGAGCTCATCCAGTTCCATCTCAAGAAGGAGCGGGCAGCAGCGGCGGCGGCCGCGGCTCAGATGCACGCTAAGAACGGCGGCGGCAGCAGTAGCCGCAGCTCCCCGGTCTCTGGTGCCCCTTCCATTTGTGAGACCCTGGCAGTCCCCTCCGCCTCCCCAATGGCGGCGGCGGCGGAGGGCCCCCAGCAGAGCGCAGAGGGCAGTGCGAGCGGCGGGGGCATGCAAGCGGCAGCGCCCCCTTCGTCGCAGCCGCACCCGCAGCAGCTCCAAGAGCAGGAAGAAATGCAGGAGGAGATGGAGAAGCTGCGAGAGGAAAATGAGACTCTGAAGGTGAGGAGGGTGGGGGTACCCGGCTGGGGGATGGGAAGAGTGGGCTTGGGAGGATTAGGGCGTGTCCCGGCGGGGGTGAGAGGCTGCTAACCTGTTAGGGAGCCTTGAAGAGAGAGGAGAACAAGAAAGGAGGGAGGGCGTTTCCTAGGCCTTGTCCAAATTTGAAACTGAATCTGCTCAGTAACGCTAGGTTTTCATTTAAATTCTAATCTGGGCCTCCGTTTCTTTAATTACAATGGTTTGTCACACTTTTTCCTGGAGAGAGGTAGAGTAAGAGAATGAGAGAGGGCCTAAAGTGGGCCTTTTTTCCCAGTTTCCTCTTCTGCACTCAGCTCCTTGTCACTCCTGTCTCGTGGAGAGAGGGCAATTAAAGCTGAGAATTTGGAATTGGAATGGGGTGTGCATGATGTGTGTCGAAAGGGCTGGAAGCGAGTTTGATTTTGACACGCGGCCTGTCACCACCTCAGAACGAGATCGATGAGCTGAGAACCGAGATGGATGAGATGAGGGACACTTTCTTCGAGGAGGATGCCTGTCAACTGCAGGAAATGCGCCACGAGTTGGAGAGAGCCAACAAAAACTGCCGGATCCTGCAGTACCGCCTCCGCAAAGCCGAGCGCAAAAGGCTCCGCTACGCCCAGACTGGGGAAATCGACGGGGAGCTGTTGCGCAGCCTGGAGCAGGACCTCAAGGTCTGCGGCGCGGGGGCTCAGTGGCACGCGGCAGGGGCGGCGGGTGGGGACTTTGGCCAAGGGCTCTTTAGGCTGAGAAGTCTTCGCTGGCGACTGGCAAGGAGCCTTAGGGACACAGTTTCGTAGCGCTAACCACAAAATACTAGGGTCTCAGAAGGGAGAGAACTGGCAGGTGGCTCTAAAGAGTGCAGAGTGTGTGGAGGGCCTGGCAGCAAACGAGCTAAGTGTGCTCTCCTGGGAGCAAGGTGGCTCTTCAAGAGGTGATGAGAAGAAGGCTCCCTTCTGGGCAGAAGCAAGGGCGTGGCAGAGCGCAGGCTCCAGCCTTTGATCTGCCCTAGTCTGTCTACTGAGAGAATGCCGGTGGAATCGGGCAGTCAGGAGCCACTAAAAGGACTCCTCTGGGGGAGTTGAAACCCAAAATAGGTACTGCACTAGGGAGATTCTAGAGTAAAGATTTATTTCAGCAAGTGTCCACTCCACCTCCTTCTTCCAGGACTACTTCTTTTCTGCGCTTGCCACTTACGTGACTCCCTAAGAAAATAAAAACAACAACAAAAACAAACAAACAAAAAAACCCCAACTAACCAACTTGCAGCCTGTTTGGTGTGAGGTAAATGAAAGAATTTCATTTTTTAAAGTGAAGTCGCTCCTTCAGAATATCTTCCAGCGGAAAAATCTCAACCTTCAAGTGCATTTTCTAGACAGGTGTGGTCTCCAGTTCAGTCTGACTGTAGGCAGATTCATTGACAATGCAAACTTAATCTCCTTGCACCAAATAAGTATACTGTCCATTGCATTAACTTCATCAAGATTTAAAGATCACATGTAATTTTTCTTTGTTTTAAAGAAAGCTATGTGTAAACATTTTATGAAAGACGTATTACTTTTTTCTTAACATTTGTTGAGTGTTTAGTATTACTAAGCACTGTGGCAAACACTGTTACATATGTTATTATTTCATGTAATTCTCAAGGGAAAAAAATCCTACAATGTAGGGATTATTAAGTCACCATTTTCCAGCTGCAGAAGCTACACCTTTTACAGAGGTTAAGTGCCCAGGCCTGGAAAACAGCTAATAGGTGCCAGGCTCACTCTCCACTGAGTCCAAAATCACAACCTGTGTCCTAAGCCTCTATACCAGGCTGCTTCACTTTTCTTCCAAACCCTAGAATTTCCAGGATAATCTCAAAACATGAGGCAAAAATGCACAGTCATTCAAAAAGTAATAATCGCAAGGACTAAAATGTTTCCTAACATTAAGCAACTGGAATTCTACTTATAAGATTGAAATTCAAGCCCAACCCACTACTTGTAAAAACTTCAGTTTTTCATTCTTTAACATAGATTATAATAGAAACATCTACCTCATAGTTTTGTTGAAGTGAAGGAGATTTGTGAAATTTCTCTACATGTGATAAAAGCCAATACAACATTTATTAGCACAGGGTAGTGCGGAAGTTAAGGGAACAAAATTTAGAGCCAGATTGCTAGGCCTCTTAGCCCCCCAGTGTCTACTCATTAGCTGTGTGACCTTGACCTCTCTGAGACTCAGTTTCCTCATCTACAAAATAGGAGTAATAGTACCTATCTCATGGGATTTTTATAGGGTTAAATGATTGATATATGCAAATGACTTACATGTATAGTTTGTAGAATAATGCCTGGCACATGGTAAGCACTATATAAATATTGGGTTTTAATGCTTTCAATAGGAATAAAATTTTAGCCCTTATTATATAATCATTAATTATATTTTATTGTTACAAACACCTTAATTCAGGTTGCAAAGGATGTATCTGTGAGACTTCATCATGAATTAGAAAATGTGGAAGAAAAGAGAACAACAACAGAAGATGAAAATGAGAAATTGAGGCAACAGCTCATAGAAGTTGAAATTGCAAAGCAAGCTTTACAGAATGAACTGGAAAAAATGAAAGAGGTTAGTATTTGATTATTTCATGGTGTACTATGTATTTTTAGCCCATTAGAAAAGAATCCCAAGGACTAATATGACTGTTAAAAAATTTATTTTATGATTGCAGGACAATTTTTTACTCTTTCCCAAATAGTAAAAAATACATCATTTCATACCAATAAATGAGTAGCGACAAAAGATTCTGACCTAAACACTGTATCTAACTTGACATGTACGAGCTTTGACTGATCTCTGTGTTTCATCTCTGTGTCTTCTAAATGTATGTTAATTAAATAAATTCCAGAGCATACTAAATGCAAAGGGTGTCAAGAGTGTCAAGGAATGAGCCTTGTGATAGTTGAGGGGAATAATTAGCCCCATGAGATTACTATTGAGTTCATAGAACCATGAATTTTTAGGATGGAAAAGACTCTAAGGTCCATTTGGTCTAATTCAGTCATTGCTTGAAGTCTGTCTATGGCAAAGCCACCCCTTCCCACAATGTTCTAATGCTTAGAATATCACCAGAGACTATCCCTGAAGATATTTCACAGCAGCCAATTGTATCATATCATAGCTCTGTTTAAAGATTTTTTTCTTTTTTTACATGAGATATATTTAATTGTAACTTTAGCCAGTTCATCTTAGTTATACCCTTTAGGGTAGAAGAGTCAAAGTTCTCCTTCATGTCAGCTATTCGAAGATTCTACATGTATTTACCATGAGTCTTCTAAAAGAATAGAATCAGGATAAAGAAAGGGAGAAGAAAAGAGACAGAAACATCTATCAAGAAATGGTTAGCTTTAAGATAAATAGCAATTTAATTAGAATTAAATTATACTTTTCTTTGATAGCTACCTGAACATGTACAATGCAACTTGTGAAAACTACCACTGAGAATTAGCAAATGCACAAGTTGTCTTCTGAAAAATTTCCTCTGCTTGAATAAGCAGAATTCTAAAGAAAATTCTTATCTTTCCACAGACTGAGGTATTGACCCACCTGTCATTGCTGTGCTTATCTCAAAATGGTACAAAAATGTATCTACCATGTAGCAGTGAAAATATCAACAGTGATTAAGAATATGTGTTAGGACTTTGCAGAATACAGTTTCAGTGGAGTAAACTATTTTTTTGTCATCTGTCTACTTATATTATCCTGACTTTAAACATTTTTTAACATAACAAAATAGTAAAAAAAAAAAATTTAATGATATGAAATCCTTGGCTACTAGCTGGGAGTTGCTCTGTGCTATAGTAGAAAAATATGGAGACTGGGAACTGTGTGATCTATTTTCACCAGTAACTGGATGACTTTAAAAGACCTGTAACTTCTACTTGTCTACTTTTATCCAGTTCTACACTGAAAGGTTGTTTTTGATGATTCTCAACATCTTTTTTCTGGTATATAAGACTTTTTCTCATGAAATTCAGAACATTGCCATTTAAGGGATGGCAAAGATTTTTCCCCAAAGTTAAGAGATCAAATATGAAATTAATGCAGATATAAGTATATATTTCTTCAACAATAATGTACAGTTGAAGATATGTCAAAAATTGACTTTCATTTATAGAAAAAAAAGTAAAGTAGGTAACTGTATTAGTTCTCTAGGGTAGCTGTAACAAAATACCAAAAACTGGGTGGCTTAAACAGCAGAAAAAATGAATTGTCTCACAGTTCTGTACTCTAGAAGTCCGGAATCAAGACATTAGTAGGGTTGGTTCTTTCTGAGGGCTGTAAAGACAGGATATGTTCCCGGCCTCCCTTTATGGCTTGTAGATGACCATCTTCATGGTCACATGCCTTTCTCCCTATAGCTCTCTGTTTCCAGACTCCCCCTTTTGGTAAGAATATCAGTGATATTAGATTAAGGTCCTCCCTAAGAACCTCATTTGACCTGCCTAGGCTCAAGCTATTCTCCCACCTCTGCCTCCCTAAGAGCTGGGATTACAGGCATGAGCCGTCACACCCAACCCTCATTTTAATTTGATTACCTCTAAATACCCTGTCTCCAAATGAGATTTCATCCTGAGCAACTGGGGGTTAGGACTTCCATATATGAATTTGTTAGGGAGGGTAGAAGGAGAGAACAGAATTCAACCCACAGGAGCAACAATCTGATAGCTTCCTGTGAGCAAGCAAAGAGAAAGTTCATCATCAGTCTCATAGGCGCCATTCCCTGTTCATACATTACTGCACTCTCTCATATTACTTGTTTATACAATTTAAAACATTCAAGAACAAACAAACTTTGCTTGATTACCAGAGATAAAAAAGAAATGCCTTGTAATTTGGTGTCATGTGAATGTTTTAAGTGGATACTTGGAAAATTGTACTTAAGAATGGCATAAGAGCTTTCTGATTTTCATTTTACATCTGTTAAAGGGGAAAATATGCATAGACTGTCTATCCGTTAGCCAGAACGATGGGACCTCTCCCATCTTAAAATAAAAGCCAAAATAATCTGGCCACCAGGAGGAAAGGGTAGAACTTGGGAATGTCCTCAGGAGATTTTAAGGATGCTTTTCCTTGATTCTTTTGCTCACACTCTTCCCGGTGACTATTTCCTTCAGGGCTCTAATTCTGGGTTGGGAAAATGCTATTCCAGTTCCAAGCAATGTGGGTATACATGTTTGTACCAAAGAGGAAATTTAATTCTCCTTAGAGTTATAAAAAACCAAATGCCAATGCCTGATTAGGGAATACAACAATAAAAGTAAAAATAATTTAGGAGTATATATGCAGAACATCAGCCTTTAAAGTAATATTTTATTAAGAAAATGGCATTCATGATTTGAGAAGATGGAAGGTGGTGGGGAACAGAAATTTAAAAAAAAAAAAAAACAGGGGAAGGGAGAAAGAGTGGAAGATAAAGATCTGGAGGATACTAAATATAATAAAGGAAAACCAAATAATATTCTTGTAGGAGTGCTCTATAATTGCCCATTTGAGGTTGACCTTCATAGTGTTCAGAAAAATGTCAGAAATAGAAAGAGTAGTTTAACAACATGTTTAGAAATCAGAAATGTTCCATTTAGATAAGATTTTTGCAATGATAATTTTATAATGCTCTAAGAAGATAAATATAAAAACTGAGCTGCAATTATAACTGGCTTACTCTGTAGATAAGGGTTGTAAGTTTCTCCCTGGATGACTTGCAACAACTTCAGTTAACCATCTGCTTCATTGGTTGTAAAATGAAAGCATATTCAAGCCCTTGGTGAGTGTTAACCAACTTGGTTAATTTGGTCAGAGATGAATTGTTATCCCTTCATGTCATTCTTTTAAAGGAGAAAAGTAGAACCAGGCCAAGCTCTCCATTAAGAGAAAAGACACTAGTTATAGAGTAAAATCATAAAATATTAAGTAGAAAATACTTGAGAGAAGCAATCCTCCAATTCCAAGATTTTAGATCTTTATATGGAGTCATACAGATGTTGAACAGCACCACTGGGACCAATAGACCATCTGCTAGAGTTTAGAAGTGTTTACTAAAAATTTAACTACCTTCAAAGGTATTGACCAATTGCTCTCAGGATTGGTGGCTGCACAAGGTCCTGTGCACCTCCTCACATCTATCTGCCTGTCTTCTGCCCCTGAGAGGATGGAGTAGGCACCTGGGAGTAAGAAGAATTGAGTAGAGGCAGAATGGAGGTAATTAGCAGCATCTGTTGCATCTCATTGCTTGTATTGAAATAGCTGATATTTGACCAACTACAAACAGGAGGGACCTCTTCAAATGCTGCCTTTGAATCTTAATAGCATTTTCATCCCAATTATAAAACATTGATTGCTACCAGCAGTATGCTTTCTTACTGTAGAAGAGTGCCTTTACCTTTCTGTAACCTGTAGAAAATGGCAATCTATCTTTCAACATTGGAAATGATCAAAGAGACAGAGGTTTTGTTAAAGTTATGTCATGTAAACAACAAGTAGCTCTTTGAATGCCAGAATGGGTTCATGCACAAATAGGATAAAGTGAGGTTATGAAGGAGGCTTTAGACAATGCATTCTCTGTGAGAGGTGAGTTTTTGCTCCAATTAAATTGAGGATCACTGTCTGTCATGAGGTTCTGCTGCTGTAGCAGTGAACTTTATTTTCAAACTTTGAAGCTCCTTGTAATCATCAACAGAAGAAGGGTCATGTTGTGTCACTTTTAAGGTCTGCTGCTTGGTGAAGTGTTGATAACAGATATTTGAGCAAAGAATTCACCAACAGAGGAGCAAAGAAAAGAAAGAGTAAGATGATGATGATGATGAGAACCGTTTATCAGATCTTTTTTCTTTTCAGAATCTGTACTCCTTATATTGTCTCATACCTCACCCATACACAAGATTCTTAAAAGAAAATAATTTTCTTAACTTTTTTCAGTCTGTGCTCCAGAAGGTTCTTAACTGGCCTACTGAAATAGCACCATCTATCTTGGACTTTTATTTTTTGTGCACTTGGTATAATAGATCTCATCTATTACAATGAACTTTCATTCTAGAACACAAAAGTAATTAGTACTATAAATTTAACAGCGTCTCTGTTTTTTTGTTTTTTAGAGTCCCTTGAGAATATATCTGTATACCCAGATTATCTTTACAAATGGAAAACTTTAATAGGCAAATTCTGTACTACATGTTTATAATTACCTATTTATTTTCTTATATAAAATAAAGAACTGATCATAACTACACTTGGTTCTAATAGGGCATGTTTTCCTGAATAATAAAATGTGAAAAAGAAATGTTGAATGATAAATCAGTGAAGAAGCATTTCAAAAGACAGTTTAATGGGGCATTTCTTGCAAATATTTTCCCCTGGTTCTGGTAGTTTACTTAACATTTTAAAATAAAACATTAGTCATTGATATTTTAAAATGAAATGGCCATACATATATTTAGATGCATCAATTAAACATTATTATTTTAGTCATATCTTCTCAGAGCCAATAGTTTGTTGAATATCATGGGCAGGAATAAGAGACTAAATTAAAAACAAGGAAGAGTGTGTCAGGTAAGCATAGAAAAGCTTGTCTTCCAGGAAGTTGCCATGTGTTATGAATGCATTTTAAAGATGTATTTATGTAGGCATTATAAATTTTATTGGATTTTTAAATGAAATTAGATATACAGTTCCATGTACTCTGAAGTGATCTTTAATATTCAGTCGCATGTAAATGACTCTTTTACCCAGATGCCAAGCCCCCATCAGAAGCAAAGTAGTACACAGATCAGAAATTGGTGGATTATTTTTGTGCAATATAATGAACTTTTATTATAAACTTCAAATTTCTTATTTACATAAAAATACAGGACAGCATGACACACCCCCACATTGTTGATCAGATTCCAGTTCCTTTCTTGGCTGAAATTTTGCACTTCATATTATTGAAACTGTAAGGTGCTGAACAAATACAGGCTTTTACCTGATTAAGCATCTCCTATTAAGTACATTTCCAGTTTGCATCTAAAATATCTATTGATTTGGATGTTTGCAATGTAATGGGCTTTCTAAAAAATTGTTTAATACATGTATATTTAAATTTTTGTTGCTTTTGCTGATGAAGCATGTTAATAAGAGTTAAGTCTCCAACCCTGAACTCTTAGAGGCCAGTTTAACTTGGTCCAAGGGCTCAAGACTGAACTTTGAGTGACTCACCTCTGTGAGATTAGCAATTTATCCATGTTAAGTATCTCCATGGAAGTATATTACTTATATAGTTACTGAAGTGTTGTTTATTTCTCTGACTTCTGTATCCAACCTACCTTAAAAGGGGATTTGAGGCTGGGCATGGTGGCTCACGCCTGTAATCCCAGCACTTTGGGAGGCCGAGGCAGGCAGATTACGAAGTCAGGAGATCGAGACCATCCTGGCTAACACGGTGAAACCCCATCTCTACTAAAAATACAAAAACTTAGCCAGGCATGGTGGCAGGCGCCTGTAGTCCCAGCTACTCAGGAGGCTGAGGTAGGAGAATGGTATGAACCCGGGAGGCGGAGCTTGCAGTGAGCTGAGATTGTGCCACTGCACTCCAGCCTGGGGGACAGAGGGAGACTCCATCTCAAAAAATAAAATAAAATAAAGTAAAATAAAGGCAGGGGGGTGGGGGGAATTTGAAATGGTTCACAATAAAGCCATAAAACTATTGAAATAAGGGTTTTCAAATTAGGTTAAAACACTGGGAAGATAAAGAAAAACTTAATCCAAGGGATGTACATTGTTATGAGACAGCTCTGAGTTTAGTATCACTCAAGCCTGGGGACCAAATATTGAAAGAAGTCATTTCCTAGCTGTGACCAGATATAGAAGCAACACTGAGTTTTATGTGAGGCCTCTGGGGCAATCATGAAGAAAATCAATATAGTACAACAAAATGTTGTAGTTATACACAGACTTTAAGTGCAACCATCATGGATAAATGAACCTTCTAAATACTTGACAGGTCTTTTCTATAGAACCAACAAATTATGAGTTAAAATTTTACAGAAAAGAAAATAGTCAGTTTTTCATTAGCCATGAATTTGAGTGTGATTGTTAGAAAGTACACATATCATGGAGTCTAGAAACTAGCTTTGAGACCTCATTTGTCATTCCCTATGACCTTGAAGAAACAACTTAAAATGTATAGGCCTCAGCTTTTAATATGTAAATGCAGAAATTAAACTGAGTGCTCTCGAAGCTTCCTATAAATGTACCATTTTCTACTTTGTCAGTTATCCATCTCTGTTCTCCCTGAACGTTTCATAGTCAGGTGTAAAATTCAATTTCATTACTATTATTTAAATACTGTAATTATTTTTTCATATAGTCAGTCAACAGCTATTTTTTGAATGCCTGGTATAGTGTGGCCATGTAGATAACACAGAGGATATAAAGATATAGATGGCAAAATGTTGCATTAAACTCCAAGTTTGCACCCACTGAAGGTCCCTACTGAAAGTTTTTTTTTTTCCAGATAACACATTTTTTAACTGAAAAAAGTGGACATTTGAGGAACATGTGTCTCTTTTTTAACTTTTAAGTTTAGGGGTACAAGTGCAAGTTTGTTACATAGGTAAACTTGTGCCATGGGGGTTTGTAGTACAGATTATTTCATCATGCAGGTATTAAGCCTAGTGCCTATTAGTTATTTTTCCTGATCCTCTCCCTCCTCCCACCGTTCATCCTCTGAAAAGCTTCAATGAGTGTTGTTCTCCTCCATGTGTCCAGGCATTTTCATCATTTAGTGCTACTTGTAAGTGAGAACATGCAGTATTTGGTTTTCTGTTCCTGCGTTAGTTTGCTAAGGATAATGGCCTCCAGCTCCATTCATGTCCCTGCAAAGGATGTGATCTGTTTCTTTTTATGGCTGCATAGTATTCCATGGTATACATGTACCACATTTTCTTTATCCAGTCTATAATTGATAGGCATTTAGGTTGATTCCATTTTTTAACACAGGAAGTAAGACACACAGTTATCTCTCTGTTGCTACTCAGCATTCAGGGCCTGTGCTAGTGCTGTAGAAATTACAACTGAAGACCTGATATGTGGGAATGAGTACAAGTTGAACCTCTCTAATAATCCAGCCATGCCTTTTGATGTGGCCTTGGCTCTACACTCTAAGAAGCTATAAAGACTATGTAGTAACCAAAGAATTCATCATCTATTCCAGTAAATAAACCAATGTGTTGAATGATGGCCACTAAACATTCTAATTTCTGCAGAAAGTCTTGAGGTGGGGTTTTTAACCATACGATTCTTAGGATGAAATCTGCCTATGCTTCCTGCCCCTGGAAGGCTGCCAGGCTCTCACCACAGAATGTGGCTGTCAACCAGTGCTGATCCTCAGTTAAACATCCAAATGTTTGTATTTTGTTATTTTTGAAATTTATTTTTATTCCCTATGACTTCTCTGATGTTTTTTGAAGATGCAAGTCTTTATGTTTTCAAGAGCATAATAAAAAAATTTTTTGAGATTACTTGACCTTTGTATGTGTGACAGACATCAACCTCATGCAGAAAAGACATCAATTAAACAACCTCAATCCCTTCCTTAAGAGATTCTCAGGGCACAGTTGTAACTAAATAGTCCATGTGGTGCATTCAGGCTTTGGGGCAGTAATAAACGACACTATTCTCCACCACTCCCCTCTACCATGGCCACCCTTGGCTGCCTGTAAATGACATTGCTCCCACTAGTGGCAGAAATAACATCTTATTTCTGTCTCAGCCTTTTAGAAAAAAATAAAAAACATATAAACTTGGATCTGACTTTCACTTAGCAACTGTTTATGAAGCATATATATAATGTGTATAAGGAATAACAGATAATGTCACCAAGTGGGTAGTCCTTGCCCACAAGTTAATTATTTTCTAATAGGAAAGACAGCTAAAGTCCTTTGACTGTAGCTGCACATATACATTACTGTACCAAATACTTCTCATGAAGTCCTCACAAGACCAACCAGACTGTGAGTTCTAAGAGGACAAGAGCCCCTCTTGCATTGGTCACTGTGTCACCCTCAGCATCTAGTTCAGTTCCCAGCATATAGGCAATGAGACCACCTTCTTCCGTAATATTACAATAATTATTTCTTACTTGATTTGCATATAACGTTTTTCCTGCATTTGACTGTAAGCTCCTTGAGATTAAAGACTGAGTCCATGTTATTAATTGTGTCTATAACAACCAAAAGAGAACAGGTCACAAAGTTGATAAACAATAAGTAATTTTGAAAAGAGAATAAATGGTAATTAAGCAAGGTGTTCATGCCTGATTTTGCAGAAAGAAAAAAAAAAAAAGTGGCTGTGAACCCGGGTTGTTTCTATGGTGCTTAGTGCAATCCAAACATAATGAAAAGGAAGTGGATGGGTAACTCCAGCCTCACCCCACTTCCAGAAATAGAGGTCTCCCAAGACCTTACTACCTTCTAGAAACTTCTAGCACTCACTTTGCATCTCTCAGATTCCATTTATCCCCCAGAAACAACAGGTCTTCCCTGAAACAAGGTACCATTGGATTTTTGAGAAAGGGAATGAGGACGGGAACCCAAGAACAAGAAGACGACTCTGACATCTTGGGCATCAGCTCTACAGTTTAACTTCTTTGTGCTTTGGTGAAAAAAATGTAAAATGCGGGTTTAAGGAATGAGAGAAGACTGCAGATCCTGTCACTCCCAAAGACTATCCGTTGGAATTTGCTTTATATCTTCAATGTCTGAGACAATTGATTTAGCAGCTAATTTGGCTGGAGAGATATGGAAAATTACCCCAGGGCTGCAGTGGTTCAGTAGCCACCAGTGTTGAGTGCTAATTACATGCCAGTGGCTGAACTAGATAGTTTATGTATAATTATGTTGCTAATAGCCTCATTTTAGAGATGAAGACTCCAAGGCTCAGAGAGGTTAATGTCACCAGTTAGTAGAGGCCAGGCCCACACCTCAGTCTGTCTGCCTCCAATGCGTGGTCTCCAGTAGTCAGTGCTGCATGGCCTCACTGCAAAGACTCAGGCTGCCCCTGCCACTTTCATGTTCTTCCTGACCCACAAATAACCTACCCTCTTTAGGGAACCTCAATACTCCTAGAATGTATAATCCTCTATAATACTCTAGGGTCTATCAGAGAATGTTTTGAGTAAACACTGAGAGAAGACTTCCAAGGTGGCTGTAGGGAAAATCTATTTTATCTCACAGAAAGGGAATCTTTGGAGAAAAAAACTAGAAACAAAGGGCTAGAAAAATGTTTTCAGGTCTGTCAATTCTATCTCACTTTTTACAAATGTAATAGCTATGTTACTTCAGAGAAGCCACGTAATAGCTGACTCTCAATTTAATCACCTTTTAAAGGAAAATAAATATTTTTCCTAACCAGTCTATTCACAAGGGTAACATGAGATAACATATGTGAAGGTGCTTTATAAATTGAACAGTACCATATCAGATGTTATTGTTATTATTATTACATAGCTGTAGGTTGGCTGATTAAGAAAATTCCTAGAAAGAATTTTGAAGTCTAATTTTGAAGAATAAAATTTTGGAGCTATCTAGGACCCCATTTTTTTCTACAGAACTTTGAAATGCTTTTGCTTTCCATTTTTTCATGAATGTCTATTAGTCTCTGAAATTTTCCTTTAAATCTCACTTCATTATAAAGCCATGCTAACTTCTTCCATCTGATCCATTGCCTCTTCCACTAGGCCTGTATTTAGTCCTTACTGCTTCATGATCCATTTGCAAGTGTTTTGATGGACAGGGAGATAATCTGGCTGCATTACCTGCCACGACATTCATCAACAGGGCAACAGGACTGACTATGTTGATTTGTCGTATTAAATGGCTCTCTCCTAACATACTGCTAGATAAATATGCTTCCTGAAAAGAAACAGAGTAGCAGAGAAAGAAGAACTGTTCTTTGATCAAAAGTGGTCAAGCACAAGATAATTTAGATTGCATTGTAGTTTTTATTGACTCCACAGCTAAATTTAATGTTCTCTGAATTTAAGAACTATATTTCTATTTAATTCAAATACACACACAGTGATACGTATAAAAATTATCAATAAAAGTTTGGGCAAGAGAAGAGCTTTAGAAAGATAAGATTGCTGTCATAGGAGCTCATCTTTAGCTTCTTAAATTATAATTTACTCAGTTCTTTTGTTTTCAAATACTTGTGGTATTACTTTTGAGTAAATATAATGTGCAATTTTGCTGTATATTGGAAAGTATTTTCCAAATTAAAATTTCAGTTATATGTTGAAGACCTTAGACTTGACTGAATTTGAATGGAAATACAATTATTTATTTGATGCTTCTGTCCTAATTCCATTTTTACATTTCAGGGTCAGTTAAATTGATCTTTATCCAGATGGTAAATGACATTTGAAGATGACATTTGAAGTTGTCATTTAGCCTTTCCTGACATTTTCTATTTTATACTTACATATTTCACTTAATTGGAGCATTTATATTCAGCATGATTCAACTTAGAAGCACTTAAAATTAAAAATTCTGAGTATTCTACATTGATCTGCTGGCTAGCTCAGTTATTTAAGTTTATGTCGCCAATTAATCATGGGGGTAAGTGGTTAATACAATTAACTGTTAATTTTCTCTTCCCTTTTCAAAGGAAGAGTTTCTTACCATTACATTACCCAAGAACCTTGAATAATAGTAGAAATAACTAGACCAATTGCTTACTTATTCAGGTATATAATGAGCAACTAATACGTTAGTATGTGGTTGTATCCACTGCCTCTTTGCATATGAAGAAAAGAAAAATTTTCATAGAACTTTATCAAGTGATCCATTTGTGTGTATTTAGGAGTATCTGTTATATGGAAAGTATTATCCATCAAGGGTAAAATATAGCTATTGGGTTTATTCATTTAGTGGTATGACTAAGTTTAAATTAGAATAATTGTGTTCTAGAGTCATTCTGAAAGTAGTTATCCTATTTTTAATTCTACTAGTGTTAATTTTATTCTGTAATGCATATACAATTCTCAATTTTCCCAACTGTTAAAATAAAAAATGAAACTTAAAAAATTATTGACTGGGAGAAGTGGCGCATGCTTGTAATCCCAACACTTTGGGAAGCCAAGGCGGGCAGATTACGAGGTCAGGAGATCGAGACCATTCTGGCTAACACGGTGAAACCCTGTCTCTACTAAAAATACGGAAAAATTAGCCAGGCGTGATGGCGTGTGCCTGTAATCCCAGCTACTTGGGAGGCTGAGGCAGGAGAATTGCTTGAGCCCAGGAGGTGCAGGTTGCAGTGAGCCAAGACTGCATCACTGCACTCCGGCCTGGGAACAGAGTGAGACTTCGTCTTAAAAAAAAAAAAAAGAAAGAAAGAAAGAAAGAAATCTTTCAGTTAGTTTAACTCCTTACACTACAGCCTGTTCGTTGTTAATTTAATGTGAGATTATAGACAAAATTATTAATACTAAATGTTTCATTGTTATAGTATATACTTTCCATTTTAAAGCCTGTGGGAAGGTAAAAGGTGGGAGAAGGGAGAGGATCAGGAGAAAGAATGGGCACTAGGCTTAATACCTGGGTGGTAAAATAATCTTTACAACAAACCCCCATGACACAAGTTTACCTATGTAACAAACTTGCATATGTACAACTGAACTTAAAACAAAAGTTAAAAAAAATTTTTTTTAATTATAGGTATTCAAACAATTCAATGCTATCAATGATTTTAAACCACAACTTCTACAATTTTGAGATCATAGTTTTAAATAATCTTTCATTGATTAGATAATACTTGACATTATTTTTCAGGAAAAAAGCTTATAAATATTTTCTGGACCTTTGTACTTTTGAAAATAGCCTTTGATTGATTTCACACAAGAATGGCAGAATAAAATTATTGAGTCAAAAAAATCTGTCTTATTATATATTAGCCCTGACATTCATTTTGCAGTGGAGAAGTATGAGATCAGTCTGACTTGTATTCCTTTGTAGGTCAGATTATTTTCTCTCTACGTATTTATGGATATTTTTCTTCATCATTTATATTAATCTGAGTTCCCCAGTGGGAAACAGGATTCACCCAAGATGGTTCAAATGAAAAGAGATTATTACAGCGGTGTGGGCAGGATTATGGGAACAAACTAGGGCTGGCAAGGCATTCCGAAAAAACTTGCTGCTCTTGGAAACCATCACCACCCTGAGAAATGAAGACACAGCTAAGGAAATAGTGTTGTAGAGGCCAGTGAAAACTAACCGTGGAGTAGGGTCCTCCCAGTGGGATCTATCGCCTGAAGGGGACTTAACTACTGCCTAAAAATGTGGTGTTATAAAAGAAAGGAAGTGAGGAGAAATACTCTGAACCATCTCTTCTCCCACCTTCCATCCCTTAGCGTGCCTGCCAGTGCCTTGTATTGGCCAAACTCAAGGAGGAGTCAACTGGTGGGGAGAAAGCCTGGGTAAAGTTTGCAGAAGTCAGCCTCCTGGAGTACAGAGCAGGGCAGAGAATTAACGAGCATGAATCTGAGTAGCTAAAGAAGAATACCCAGTTCAGAAATACCACCTGGGCATATCTAAGTGATGGTCTTTGTTTTTAACATGTCCAGAACATACAGAAAATTAGCACTTGTTTATTCATTATTTCAGAAAAGCTTTCTTGTATTATAGATTTGATAATCATGTGCTCTTTTTTTCTTCTTAGCATTTTCTTCACTTTGTATTCCTTACTACTTTCTCATCCTTTCATTTTTTAGTCCTTTTCCTCTGTGGCCTTAGATAATTTTCAAGTTTGTTTTCAATATTATTGAATCAATTTTTTGCTATGTCAGTTGTGCTCCTTAAAGACATCAGTGCAAAATTTCATTCTTGCATTGAATTTTAGTGACGTTTTTGAGTTTTCTTATTCCTGACACCTTCCTAGTCTTTAGAACTTAATCTCCTCTTACAACTTTCTTGTTAGTTCATAGAGGCCATCTTTGTTATCTTTTTAAGAATACAATATTTTATAAAACTATCTTCTGTTTCTCATAGCAAATAGGTTTTAGAAATATTTGGGGGCTCTTTTTCTTTTTTTAGCTGACTTTTTAAGTCATCCTGATGCATTTTACTTTTACAGCTTTGAGGTTTGATTTACATACCATAAATTCACTTAATTGTACAATTTAATGGTTTTTTAGTACATATGCAGAGTTATGCAACCATCACCATAACCCAAATTTAGGACATTTCCATCACTTCGTAAAGATCTTTCATGTCCATTTGCAGTCACCTTCTGTTCTTAGTTCTAACCCCAATCAGCTACTAATCTATTTTTGGAATCTATAGCTTTTGTTTTCTGAATATCTCATATAATTACAATCATAAAATATGCCACATTTTGTATCTGGCTTCTTTCGCCTAGACCAGTGTTTTTGAGGTTCATCCCTGCAGCGTGTATCAGTAATTCATTTCTTTTTATTTCCAAGCAATGTTCAATTGTATATATATACCACATGTTGTTTATTCATTCAGCAGCTTTTGGACATTGGATACTTTCTAATTTTATAAATAATGCTGTTATAAACATACACATGCAAGTTTTTGTGTGGATATATGTTTTCATTTCTATTGGGTAGATAGCTAAGATTAGAATTTGGGGGTCATATGGTGAATTTGTGTTTGACTTTTTAAATAAACTGCCAACTGTTTTCCAAAGGGGTTGCACAATTTTACATTCCTACCAGCAATGGATGAGGGTTCCAATTTATCCACACCCTTGTCAATACTGATTGTATATCTTTTTTATTATTATTATTGTTAGTCTACTTGGTATCAAATGATACATCATTGTGGTTTTAATTTGTTTCCCTAATGATATTGATTATCTTTTCATCTGCTTATTGTGCACTCATATCTCTTATTTTGTGCAATGTGTATTGACAGCGTTTAGCCCATATTTAATTGGGTTGTCTACTTATTTTTGAGTTCCAATTTAAGCTCCATCTGTATTTTGGATATAAGTCTTTCATCAGATACATGATTTGAAAATGTTGTCTTCTTAGGCTTGTCTTTTTACTTTCTTAATAGTGTCTTTTGAAGTGCAAAAGTTTTCAATTTTGATGAAGTCCAATTTACATTTTTTTTGTTTTATCACTTACGCTTTTGGTGTCACATCTAAGATATCTTTGCCTAACCCACAGGAAAATTCACTTCAATGTTTTTTTCCAAGACTTTTGTGGATTTAGCTCTTACATTCAGATCTACAGTCCAAATTGAGTCATTTTCATGTATAGAGTGAGTTGGGGGTCTAAATTCATCCTTTGCATGTGGATCTCGAATTGCCCCAGCACCGTTTGTCAGAAAGACTATCCTTTCCTCTTTGAATTGTTTTTTTCTCTATTTTCTTTCTCTAAGAAAATATCATCATTGAATGTCAAACATTCTTTATAGATTCAATGTTGGCTTTATATACTCACTATGTGGCTTTTTTTCTTACTCCCTCTCACTATCCACTTGCTATTAGTTGTCCCTTCTCAGAGCCAAAGGTATAGAACAGCTTGATGTGCACAATTCCAGCTCAATTACTGATGATTGTAAACATTCAGCTAGTTCTGGCCTGTTTGAAGTAGGAAAGGCTGCTACTGCAGCACTCAGGTACACTGACTCTGAGGGAGACATATCTTAGAAATATTTGAAGCAGTTTGTAGTTGTTCTTTACCTACCTTTAATATATGAAAAACAATAAACCTCAACATGGGTGCTCCCAAGCCTTTTCTACCTATGTTTCTTCCCCTGAATGTTTGGATAAGGAAAGAATATATCTCATGATTCATTGCACAGCTAGTCACCTAGCTTTTTTTCCTTGCCTAATTCCTACTTGTTTGAATATTTAACCACCAGAGAGCTACAGTATTGTCTGTGCAATACTTATTTGTGTATTGGGGAAAATAGGATTGGGATGCAGAAGTTTTAGCTGCCTGATTTTTTAAATAACTTTGTTGAATCATATTTTACATATAATATAATTAATCCATTCCAATTGTACAATTCAGTGATTTTGTAGTAAACTTCCAAGTTGTGCAACAATGACCAGAAATCAGTTTTAGTACATTTTCATTACCATAGTAGTAAGATTCTTCATGCCCATTTACTGTTAATTCCTATTTCTTCCTTCCCTTTGACTACCTCCAGGCAATTACTAATCTACTTCTTTTATCTATGAATTTACCTTTTCTAGACATTTCATATAATGTCTAGAATTACACTGTATGTGGTCTCTTAGGTTTGGCTTCTTTTACTTAATACACTGTTTTTCAAGTTCATCTGTGTCATATCATGTATCAGTAGTTCATTCCTTTTGTAAATTGCCCAATAATATTCCACTGGACAGATATCATATTTTATCTATTCATTCACCAGTAGATGGAATTTTGGGTTGTTTCCAACTTTTGGTTATTATGAACAATGCTGCTAGGAATAGTACTGTGCATGTCCTTTGTGGATATACGTTTTTATTTCTCTTGGGTATGTACCTAAGATTGGAATTGCTGGGTTATATAGCAAATTTACATTTAACCTTTTAAGAAACAGGATGTCTAGTTTTTATTGGTCTGCATGTCCAATCCTTCTGTTTCAGACATTAAAGGCTATGTATTAGATGGCTTATATTTCTCATTTGAATTCTGCTGATGTTATTGTTAAAAGAAAATTTTCTCAGATTCTGGTTAATGCTTGTTTGCCACCTTAGTTTTTGATATTACTGTGTTTACATTTTTGTCTTTGCCTTCAGATATATTTTAATCAGAAGTAAATGATAGCTTCATACTGTATTAACTCAGAATTCTGTCAATTTGAGTAACAATATGAATGGGGTAAATTTTCTTTAAAAAATAATACTTTAGGAAATAAGTCTGATTCATCTTTGATTACTTTCCTTAACTTCATTAATATGTGGAATATTTTATTCCTATGGCAGTGATATCTCATGCTCTTGTGTACATGCATTTATTTCCCCCAGGTACTTATTTTTTATTTATTAAGGCACTACTATATGTGTAGTTCTTAAGTTGCTCTCATATCTAAAAAAGATATATGTGCATGTATGTGTATTCATTAGCATTATATCAAGAGACTAAGGAATTTCCTTAGCCTAGAATATGGTACTTACTTTTGTTCAAGTTAAATTTTCAGAAACTTAGTGATTGTCCATTTATTCTAAAATAACTTAGAAATGAGCCGACTGACTTGAACACATACCAGTACAATTCCAGAGGATATCAAGATGCCTGTTAACATGAAGTAAAATCAAATTATAACTTATTTCAGTGGGCATGTCTTCTAATATTTGTGATACATTTCAAAATTACCTGTTTGGTATATGGATAGAGATGTCAGAGATTCTGATTACCCTTTTGTTTTAGAATTTGCTAAGTAGTTTTTAAAGTGCGCTGAAATTCTTTTCAGAACCTAAAACACATACATATATACACATTCACAGACACATATATGCTTCATCATACATATACGATTTTCACATGCAGACACATGCACATAGACAGGCACATATACTCATGCACATTTGCTCTATGAATGTACACATAAGCAAATACACTCCATGGATGTGTTACTTGCTTTTAAAAGATGGACTTTGTTTTTTGCCCTTTTAAATGTACTCTCAATTTTTAAAATAAAGCTAATTACTTCTGTCTCTACTTTCCTTATCATAAAAATAGGAAAAGGCCAAAGAAGATCAACTATCCCCAAGAAGAGTTAATTAGCATAGATTCAAATCATGAAGAGAAAATTTTTTTAATCCATTTAAGATTGCAGAGAAAATATTCTATAATCTTACTTTATTCATGATTTTTACTTAATGGTACATGGACAGAGATTACAGAAGTTGAGATTGTCATGCTTTATTGATGATGTTTTCATACATTTGTAACAAAAAGTTAACTCAGTCTTTCTTTTTGTGATTTTATTTTTCAGCTTAGTTCAATTATGTCCCTAGTAAATACCTACTGAACGCTAATTAAAAAATATCTAGGCAGGATTCTTCTTACTAGGAACCAAGGAACATACAAGCAAGGATAGAACAAAAAATCAAAATGTTGTCAACATACTAGAGTGATAAACCTGAATTTACAAAATGAAATTTAATATGAATTAATGCAGTGTCTTGAAATTTGATTTTTTTTTAATTTACACAAATACAAGAGGAGTGAAATATATTCATAGGTATTTACACAAAAAAAGGCTTAGGAAGTTTAGTTGACCATAAACTAGGTACTAATTCATATTATATGAGGAATGTTTGAAAGAACTGGGGAGTGTTTATGGCCTGAAGAAGAAAATATTTGAGATGTGATTGCTCTCTTCCAATGTTTGAAGAGATGTACCAAGTATAGAAGATAAATTAGATTTTTAAAATCACTTTAAGTGGTTTTTAACTTTAGGTAGATTTGTGATCAAAATAAAGACTTTGTTATTCATTAGAGACATCTGTAAAGGGAATGCATCACCTGCCTCATAGAGAAGCAAGCTCCTGGTTACCGGGAAAACACAGGTAGGGTGTAGGTAGTATAGGAAAGATTCTTATAAGGCACTGTATGGAAGGTTGTGTTTCTTGGACTCTTTCCACATACATGACCTTAGCAGTCCAGGGCAGAGTTTGAACATTCCAGTGTCACTAGGGGCCAAGCAGTGTATACGAATGAGTGAAGCTGTCTATATTGGAAGTGATGGGACGAACTGGGGAGTGTATGTTGTGTGTGTCTTTTTTTTTTTTTTTTTTGAGACAGAATCTCACTCTGTCACCTAGGCTGGAGTGCAGTGGCATGATCCTGGCTCACTGCAACCTCCACCTCCCAGGTTCAAGCAGTTCTCGTACCTCAGCCTCCCGAGTAGCTGGGATTACAAGTGTCCACCACCACGCCCGGCTATTTTTTTTTTTAAATTATACTTTAAGTTCTAGGGTACATGTGCACAACGTGCAGGTTTGTTACATATGTATACATGTGCCATGTTGGTGTGCTGTACCCATTAACTCATCATTTACATTAGGTATCTCTCCTAATACTATCCCTCCTCCCTGTCCCCTCCCCACAATAGGCCCCGGTATGTGATGTTCCCCTTCCTGTGTCCAAGTGATCTCATTGTCCAGCTATTTTTTTTGTATTTTAGTAGAGACGGAATTTCACCATGTTGTCCAGGCTGGTCTCAAGCTCCTGAGCTCAAGCAGTCTACCCACCTCAGCCTCCCAAAGTGCTAGGATTACAGGCATGAGCCACCGTGCCCAGCCGAGAGTGTATGTCTTAAAATTCAATTTTAACCCAGTGTTGCCATGCCATAATCTCAACCCAACTTTACCCGTTCTTCAGATGTTTCAAGTGAAACTGAAAATTTGGATTTTTCAAATGTAAATGGTTTACATTTTTAAATTTGGTAACTAATTCCAAAAATTTTAAAGCATAATTGTGGGCTATCACATTTAACCTAGTCCAGGAATTACCCTCAGAAACTTGCTTCTACATCCTTTTAGTGCATTTTGGAAATTAATGAATACTCTGACCTTTAAATTTGTGTTATGAAATATCTTAATTATGTAATTGTGTAAAGAACAATTTTTAAACACTCACATAATGCCCACCCCTTAGTGTCCTGCCATCTTGTAATGGCACATTCAAGCATATTTCTTACAAGATTCTAAACCTGATAGAACAATGTTGCTAATTTCACTGCATTAATGAGTTCGAAGCTGGTTGAGATGCAGTGTAGAATAGACTGGACAGCTCATCCTTTTACCTTATACATGTTGGCCACAGTTTTTTTCTTTGCCTCAATTATAAACAAAGGCCTTAAAGAACTGTGGTCACTACCCAGACATAATTTTCTAAATGTCTTTTAATTACTCAATGCAATAATGGTTAGAACCCAATCCATTAACAAGAGTGAATTAGAATACATATCTGCATTTGTTGTTATCATCCATAGTTTAATAAACATATCTTTACTGTGGATCTAAGATATAAAATAATTTTTTTTTTTTGAGACGGAGTCTTGCTCTATTGCCCAGGCTGGAGTGCAGGGGCTCGATCTAGGCTCACTGCAAGCTCCACCTCCCGGGTTCATGCCATTCTCCTGCCTCAGTCTCCTGAGTAGCTGGGACCACAGGCGCCCGCCACCATGCCCGGCTACTTTTTTGTATTTTTAGTAGAGACAGGGTTTCACTGTGTTAGCCAGGATGGTCTTGATCTCCTGACCTCATGATCCACCCACTTCGGCCTCCCAAAGTGCTGGGATTACAGGCATGAACCACCAGGTTCTCAGATTTTTTAAACTGTAAGCTGAGAAATATCCCAGTCTTAAATCCATTTGCTTGGGTGGAGTTCTCTGAGGCTTTTGCATGGTGCCATCCAAGTGTAATACATGATATATTAAAGAAGCACTTAGCATGTTGGCTTTGATTTTTTAAAGCAAGGTGGTGTTGCTTTGTGATCAGTTTATTATTGGCAGTTTGACAGACCCTCTAATAACCCATACCCTGCTCCAAAAGAAGGTTCTACAATGATGAAAGGATTACTTGTATCATAGACTATTTCAGTGGTAGCCTTGAGTCCCTTGACAAATCCCAGAGAAGCTTAGTAAATACAGAGGCCAATTCTTCCTAAGGATCCAGGAAATGTTTTCATCATATGGTATGAACTACATAATGGAAGGCAGCCAATATTGAGTTCTAACCTGACTTTTAAAGGGGATGTTTTCACAAAGATCTTGTAGGCCTCAACTATTACAGTTTCTGATCAATGCTATCTCCTCCAGTTCTATTGTAACCACATCTCATTAACAAGAGAAGCCTCTATTTTTTTTTTTTTTTCTTCTTTCTGATATCCCATGGTTTTGAAGCTGTCTTAGATTTTCTGGAGTTAAGTTCAGCATTTTACTTTCTAAGTTTCTGATGTGCCTAAATTTCACTGTACTCTTAGTTTGGTGCAAAAGTAATTGTGGTTTTGCCATTTTAATGTTTAATGCCACTAATAGTTACAAAACATGGGTTCCAGTTTAAAGACATTTAAGCATTATTACCAAATAATACACTAAGAAAAGGGCAGAGATGTTCTAAAGTAATTACTGGCACCAAAGAATGGCTTAAAAAGACGCTGTACAATTGAAGGGCCATTCAAACCTATTTTACCCTGTGAAGACAATTCTGATTCCCACACCGAGAAAGACTTAAAAGTTTTCTCTTTTATTTGTAGCCTGATTCAAGGGTATGCTTTATAAATTGACTCATTAATATTCCTTAACAATAAAGAATTCACATAACTCTATTGTCAATCTGACCTCTGCTGTACGTATCTACTTTATCACATGGGAAAAGAATAGAGGAACTAAGAAAAGGAAAATTTATTGCATTCTTTAATTTGAAAAAATAATAATAGTACCATGATCACAGCTATTTTAGTTTGGCATTGTATCAGTTTTTAGAGCAGAAAAATAGTTTTCTCAGCTTTTAAAATTTGCTTTTATTTAGGCATTCACTGGAGATAGGATAAAATAAGTTTGGCAGCCTCATAACTCAGAAGATAGGAATGGTATCTAGACTTATGGGATGGAGAAAGGGTTTCGCTGTCTAGCAGAAGAGGGTTGGTTGGTTTATTGGCAAATTCAGATCTCTGCCTTCATGACATGAACATCTGTATGCCAGATACAACTCCTCACCTCTGACATGTGCCTCTGTGATCATCTTTAGAAGGGAGTCAGAGTGAAAAATCCAGGACTTTTAAAATTTATTATTACGTCTGGAAACAATTTCCAGATTTAAATTGCCAGTCAACTTCCCTTCCCATATCTTCCAACATTATTTATTAGAATCAATGAATTAATAATGTTTCTCTTCTTCCTTTGTCTATTCTTTTTTTTTTTTTTGAGACGGAGTATCAGCTCCGCCTCCCGGGTTCGAGCCATTCTCCTGCCTCAGCCTCCTGAGTAGCTGGGACTACAGGCGCCCGCCACCATGCCTGGCTAATGTTTTGTATTTTTAGCAGAGACAGGGTTTCACTGTATTAGCCAAGATGGTCTTAATCTCTTGACCTCGTGATCCACCCACCTCGGCCTCCCAAAGTGCTGGGACTACAGGCGTGAGCCACCACTCCCAGCTTCTATTCTTTTCTAAAGTCTGGCTTTTTAAACTATCACTGTAAGTTTGGAAAATCTAATTCTTAAATTAAAATTGAGAATTTCCTGGGTATAGTTCCCTTTGTATTTGTCTTTGTGCTTCAACTCTATAAATTTACATAAGTAGGGAATTTTGGAAAATTTAAAGTTATTTTTCTTCTCTTGCCTAGAAAAACTATAGAAACAGAATGATAAAATTTGCTAAAACTAAGGGTGGGATGGAAAAATATAAATCAGAAGCATAGATAAAGGCATTGTGAAGATATGTATATCATTTCTTCCTAAAAATGAAGAATAAAAGCTAAGTTCAAATAGAAGAAACACTTCAAAAATGTGCTGATTCATACCGAATAATAAGCTTAAATGTTAGGATGAAATTTATTAGCTTTTAATTCATATATACCTTTGGTGCTAATTGAACACCTGCTATTATTAAGGGAAGCATCTGTAATTTAGAACTGGAAAAGTGAACTTTAAAAATAATTTCTTTTTTTTTTTTTTTTTTTTTTTTGAGACAGAGTCTCACTCTGTCGCCCAGGCTGGATTGCAGTGGCACGATCTCAGCTCACTGCAAGCTCCACCTCCTGCGTTCACGCCATTCTCCTGCCTCAGCTTCCCCAGTAGCTGGGACTACAGGCCACCGCGCCCAGCTAATTTTTTGTATTTTTTAGTAGAGATGGAGTTTCACTGTATTAGCCAGGATGGTCTCGATCTCCTGACCTTGTGATCTACCTGCCTTGGCCTCCCAAAGTGCTGGGATTACAGGCGAAAGCCACCGCGCCCTGCCTAAAAATAATTTCTTTAAGCTCAGTTTCATTAAAAATTTTTTCTAGAATCAAAATAGTGGCAAAGGCAGGGGAGAAATAAAAACAAGGAAATTACATTAAGCTTTATTTTTCTTATGTTTGATAACCTCAACTCTTCCTCTTAGCCTTTTACATTCACGGGTTTTTGCTTTTATGGAATTTGAATAAGGGATATTTTTTATAAATATGAACTAAATTCATTAGCTTAACGTATTTTTTAATCCCAGTGGTGAAAAATGTTTGGTAGATGTGTCAGTGGTTTTTTGCTGCGTAGCAAACCATCCCAAAACTTTGTGGCTTAAAACAACATTTATGTGGCTCATAATTCTGTGGTCCATTCTGGTCTCAGGTAGGTCCATGCATGTATTTATGGTCAGCTAATAGCTAGAAGGCTCTGCATTGAGGATTAACTGGCTGTTCACTAGGGCAATAGGAGGAACTGGGACACGTGACTTTTCATGGAGCAGGCCAGCCCAGACTTAAAACACAAGGTAGCAGATTTCCAAGAGAGAGTGAGCAGGATTGTATAATCTCTCAAGGATAGACTCAGAACCAGCATGCCATTTCTGCCACCACATTTTACAGGTCAAAGCAAGTCACAAAACCAGCTCAGAAGAGGTACAGAAGTAGACTCCCCCCCTTTTTTTTTTTTAGACAGGGTCTTGCTGGAGTCTAGCGTCACCTAGGTTGGAGTATGTGGTGGGTTTATAGTTTACCACAGCCTCAAACTCCTGGGCTCAAGCTATCCTCCTGGCTCAGCTTCCTAAGTAGCTAGGACTAGCTGCATGCCACCATGACTGGCTAACTTTTAAAAAATTTTTGTAGAGATAAAGTCTCACTGTATTGCCCAGGCTGGTTTATTCACATATTCCCATTTACAGGCATACCTCAGAGATATTGCAGGCTCTGTTCTAGACCACAGCAATAAAGCAAGTCACACTATTGTTTGGTTTCCCAGTACATATAAAAGTTATGTTTATACTATACTGTAGTCTGTTAAGTGTGCAATAGCATGATATCTAAAAAAAAAAAGTGCATGTACCTTAATTTTAAAATACTTTTATTGCTAAAACATCCTAAGGATCATCTGAGCCTTCAGCGAGTCATCATCTTGTTGGGTGGCAGGTCTTCCCTGGATGTTGATGGCTGCTGACTGATCAGGGTGGTGGTTGCCAAAGGTTGGGGTGGCTATGACAATTCCCTAAAATAAGGCAACAGTGTTATTTGCCACATCAGTTGACTCTCCTTTTATGAAAGATTGCCTCCAATGCTGTTTGACAGCATTTTACCCACAGTAGAATCTCTTTCAAACTTGGAGTAAATTCTTGCAAACCTTGCCACTGTTTTATGAAGGAAGTTTATAGAATATTCTAAATCTTTTGTTGTCATTTCAACAAAGTTCATAGCATCTTCACAAGGAATACAGTTCATTTCAAGAAATCACTTGCTCATCCATAAGAAACAGCTCCTCATCCATTAAAGTTTTATCACAAGCTTGCAGCAAGTCAGTCACAATCAGGCTATACTTGTAGTTCTCTTGCTATTGTCACCACGTTTGCATTTATTTCCTCAATTGATGTCTTGAACCCCTCAAGTCACCCCTGAGGGTTAGAATCAACTTATTCCAAACTCCTGTTAATGTTTTTGCCTTTCCAATCAATCATGACTATTATTTTGTGTGTGTGTTTTTGTTTGTTTGTTTGAGATGGAGTCTCGCTCTGTCACCCAGGCTGCAGTGTAGTGGCATGATCTCAGCTCACTGCAACCTCCACCTCCCGGGTTCTAGCAATTCTCCTGCCTCAGCCTCCTGAGTAGCTGGGACTACAGGCATGCACCACCACACTAGGCTAATTTTTGTGTTTTTAGTAGAGACAGGGTTTCACCAGGTAGGCCAGGATTGTCTCGATCTCTTGACCTCATGATCTGCCCACCTCAGTCTCCCAAAGTGCTTGGATTAGAGGCGTGAGCTACTGCGCTTGGCCCAATCATGAATATTCTTAATGGCATCTAGAATGCCATTTCTTTCCAGAAGACTTTCAATTACTTTGCCCAGATTTATCATGAGAATCACTACCTGGCAGCTATAGCCTTACAAAATACATTTTTAAAATAATAAGACTTGAAGGTTAAAGTTACTCCCTGATCTATGCACTGCAGAATGGATTTTGTGTTAGCAGGCATGAAAACAACATTAGTCTCCTTGCACATCTCCATCAGAGCTCCTGTTTGACCAAGTGCATTATCAATGAGCAGTAATCTTTTGAAAGGGATCCTTTCTTTTGAGCAGTAGGTCTCAAAAGTGGGCTTAAAATATTTGGTAAACTGTGCTAGAAATTGATATGCTATCATAAAGCCTTTGTTCTTCCATTTATAGAACAGAGGCAGAATAGGTAAAACATAATTCTTAATGACCCTAGGATTTTCAGAATGATAAATGAGTATTGGTTTCAACTTAAAGTTATCAGCCACATTGGCCCCCAACAAGAGAGCCTGTCTTTGAAGCTTTGAAGTTAGGCATTGACTTCTCCTTTTTAGCTATGAAAGTTCTAGATGGTGTCTTCTTCCAATAGAAGCCTGTTTTATGTGCATTGAAAATCTATTATTTAGTGTAGCCACCTTCACCAATCATCTTACCTAGATCTTCTGAATAGCATGCTGCAGCTTCTATATCAGCACTTGCTGCTGAACCTTGAACTTTTGTGCTATGGAGGTGGCTTCTTTTCTTAAACCTCGTGTACCAACGTCCACTAGCTTCTAACATTTCTTCTGCAGCTTCCCCACCTCTCTTCCTTCACTTTTATAGAACTGAAGAGTTAGGGCCTTGCCCTGGGGGATGTTGTGGGTTGTTTGATCTTTTATCCAGACCACTAAAACTTTTTGCAAATCAGCAATAAGGCTGTTTTGCTTTCTTATTATTTGTATGTTCACTAGAGTGTCACTTTTAATTTATTTATAGAACTTTTTCTTTGCATTCACAACTTGGCTAAGAGGCCTAGGTGTTTGTCACAAGAGGCCTAGTTTTTGGTTTATCTTAGCTTTGGACATGCCTACCTCACCAAGCTTAATTATTTCTAGTTTTTGATTTAAAGTGAGAGATGTATGACTCTTACTTTCACTTGAAAACTTAGGGGCCATTATAGGGTTATTAATTGGCCTTATTTCAATACTGTTGTGTCTCAGGGAATAGAGAGGCCTGAGAGGGAGAGAGATGGGAGAACAGCCAGTTGGTGGAACAGATAGAACACACACATTTAAGTTAGCCAATTTATATCAGCGCAGTTCATCGTGCCCCAAAACAATTCCAAGAGTAACATCAAAGATCATTCATCACAGATTATTATAATGGATATAATAATACTGAGAAAATCTGAGACATTGGGAGAATTACCAAAATGTAACAGAGACACAAAATGAGCACATGCTTTTAGGAAAATTGCACCAATAGACCTGCTCAATGCAGTTTCCACAAACCTTAAATTTGTAAAAATTGTGGTATCTGTGAAGTACAATACAGTGAAGCTCAATAAATCAAGGTATGCCTGTGCTTTATATCAACTCTAGATTACTTATGATACCTAACACAATGTAAATGTTATGTGAATAGTGGTTTTACTATATCATTTTTAAGTTTGCATTACTTTTTATTATTGTACTTAAAAAAAATTCAATCTGTGGTTGGTCCACAGATGTGAACCCTCTAGATACAGAGGGCCAGCTATATGTGATATGTCCTGTTTTAAATACTTTTCAGCTCATACAATTTTTACTCTTTAGTCTTTTTGTTAAAAAGCCTAAGACATTTTTATTTTTCCAGCTTATTTCCATTTTATATTCCAGCTTTTTAAAGGTCTACTTTTAAAGTTGATCTTTTCAAATGGGCTTTTATTTGTTTACCCATTTTTATCATTTATCAACTTTTAGTAATGCTTCCAAAACAAATTTGTTTCTAAAACAAATCTAGGTAAGAAATAAAGCTACAGTAGCTGTTTCCTCATTGAACTGACATAGACTGAGCACCTACTTTGTGTCAGGTATATTTCCAAGAGCAGGAGCTCTAACAGAGACCAATTCTAGGAGCCTGCTCTTGTGGAGCTCACATTGCAGAATGAGAAAACAGACATGAAACAAACAAATACACAAGTCAGTTGGTGAGATTAGAGGAGCTATGGGGAAAAAGAAAAGCAGAATTAGGAAGACAAGGAATGTGTAGAGGAAGAGAATGGGGGAAGGATTTGCTTTTTGATATGAAATGGCCTGGGAAGGTCTCTCTGATTAGGGAACCTGAAGAGACTATGGAAGTGGGTCATGAGAGTGTATGAGGGAAGAATGTTGCAGGCAGAGGAAGCCTTAGTCCAAAGGCCCCAAACAGGGGCATGCTTGGCATGTTTGAGGAACTGCAAGGATGCCTGTGACACTAGAGCAAAGAAAGCAGTGAGGAGTGTGGTGGGAGATGAGGTTGAAGGGCTTGTTTGGGATGTGGAGTTGGCGGGTGGGGTGACCACATAGAGTGGGCTGGTGGTTGACAGAGCCAGCTACACATTCTAGTCACTCTGGGAGCTTTGAAAAAATGTCTGGGCCCAATCCCAAAATCTGTTTTAATTGGTCTGGGTTGAAATCTGGTCAAGTCTTTATAAAACGTTACCAGAATAAATCTAGTGTGTAGTCAGGGTCTGGTATACCTTAGTAAAGCATGGCTGTGACTCTGAGTGAGAGGGGAAGCCACTGAAAGATTTTGCACAGAATGACACAGCTTGATCACCCTGGCATGTGCCTCTTCCTCACCCACATTCCCCTCTGGACCTTATGATCATGCCTTAGTATGAAGCTTGGGACCCTGCCTCACCCTTTTAGGGAAGAGAGTGAATGCGACCTAAGCAAGCTCTCTGGGCACTTCACCTGTTCTGCCTCTGCCAGGCTGTCTGGGTAAGTGTCAAGGATGTAACAGAAGGAAAAGAGGAAGACTTCTAGGAACAAGAGCCCCTCCTGTCCCCTTCCAAGACAAGTTGGAGACAAAGCTCCTACCTTTTCCAGTTTGCTTCCAGCAGGCAATCCCTGGGCCTCCCTCCCAGTGTTATCCTATAGTCACAGTATTTACAGATTGATTTAAGAACCAGTAAGTGGTGTATGTCACTTCTGCTGATCCCTATGTTGAAAATATTAAAACTCCTGCACATATGTCACATATGTAACTTAGTACCCCAAACCTTGCAGTCATGCTCTGTTACCATAAAAGATATGCTCAGAAATAATATAAGCCTGCTATCTAAATTGTACCTTTTTTACTTTGAAGTAACAGTATAATGTAGTTGTTCAGAGTGGGAACTCTGAAACTGGCTAATTTGCATCCTGGTTCTAACACTAGCTAGCTGAGTGACAAATCCATTGTGTGCTTCAGACAATGGTGTCAATAAGGCTGTTGTCAGTCTGAATGACTAGATACATATAAAGTGCTTAGAAAAGTGCATGACACATATTTAGGGCTCAAAAAATCTAAATATTAATGTGTCTATAGTTTCCTTCTTGATTTAATTACCACACAAATGAATCTCTCTTTAATTTTATCAACAGCATAGGAGACTTCTATATGCATAATACGTCTTTTGGTAGCATGTTAGGCACATTCTTCTCTGTTGTTTAATTGCTGAAAACATAAAGATGCTACATATTAAGTGGAGTAAATTTTAATTGAGAAAAGGAAGGTAATTTCAAAACATTTTTAGAAAACAAACAACCCATTTTATATCATTGCTGTGCAAAAATAATTACTGGCAAAACTCTCTAATTCCTGGCCTTCTCATGGTCAAAAAGAACAGCAGCCTCTTTTGGACAAGCTGAGGCTGGGAATGTAAAGAATTAAGAAGTGGACAAGAAATGTTTTTAACATATTTATCTAGAGAACCATCTGGAGAAGTGCCTGCTTTGCCAGCAAAGATGAAAATCTGAGATTCCATTGTGGCCTCCCAAACTGCTCCCCTAGCAGAGGTTACAAGATTTAGTGGATGATGGTGGGGGAGGACGACAAGTGGGGAGGTTACACAGTTTCATCTTCACAGGAAAGGGACTACTTGGACTCACATTATTTCTCTAACTTTCTGTATCCATAGAAATGTCTCATCTTTGTTTCATAGGATTCAGAAAGCTACTAAAAACTTACTGGAATATGAAAATATGATGAAATATTTATTGAAAATGCAAATGTGATGTTTACAGGTACTAGCAGCCCTAAAGGCACCGGAAAGCTAATGTATCTTTATTCAAGGGGAGGGCTTTACTTCAGAGCTTCATTTGAGCTTAACATCCCACTTCAGTGATATCTAAATAAAAGTGAAATAGAAAATGCCTCTTAGGAAAGAATGCCCTAATTTCAGCATTTCTCTTATATTAATTTAGAGGTCTCATTTTAACATTGCCCACAGGATAAAGTCTAAATTTCTCAGCTGCACAAGCTGACCTCAATCTTTTCTGCATCTTCTTCTATCCCATCTCTACAGTGGCCCTACCTCCATCACTTCTTTTCAGGAGTTAGTGCATCTGAAAGGCACACTCATTTCTCTATATCTTTACTCCTAAAACAGTTTGTTCAGTTTTATTTCTGTTGAAATTTTGCATATCCTTCAAAAGTCAGTTCTCTTGGATGATTTTCTCTGATTCCCCAAGTCTGGAATTATAGCTTCTTCCTTTGCTCTCTCAGTCCCTTGTTCTTCATTTATTGCCCTGAGTTAGTTCTGCCCACTGTTTATCATCCTTTTATCATAATGAACAGTTAACTCTTTGGGGAAAGAGTACAATATTTCTTAGCCATACGTGTTTGGCATATATACAGTGCATATAGACCAGAAACTAAACACCTGTGAAATGAATGAAACACAAAGACCAAAAAACATTTCCAGAACTAGAACATACTTTTCTCGAAATCCCTGCATGTCATCTCTTTATCTCACAGCCATTTTTACTGCCACCTTTCTTTGTATGTCTTCTATGATAGTCTAATTATGACATTTCTTGCTCAATTAGGAGCATTTACTGCTCCAAGTTGACCCTAGGACAATAATTTGACCTGAATGAGATAAAATTCAATCTTTATTCAATGTCCTTCAAGATCTGACTTATGCCATCAGCAAATCTCATGTCACTCCTCTCCTCTCACTCTGTAACACCCATACGAAATTTCTATCCCAGAAATGGGTTCTCTGTGTGGAACGCCTTGTTTTTCCCTTTTCCTCCTCTTCATCTTCCATTGGCTGGCTACTCATGCACCAGATGCTAGATAAGATGTTGCTCATTTTGGAAATTATCCCTAGCTTCCCACACCATCTCCAGCCCCAGATTAGATAAATTCTTTCTCCTTAATGGTCTAATAGCTAACAGTTAGATATCAGAAAGACTTGGGTCAAGATCTGAAGCTATTGTTACTAGTAATTTTAGACATTTGCAAACTTTAGCTTATTAAATCATAGATCACTGGGCCCCATCCTCAGAGTCTCTGAATCAGTGGGTCTGGGATGAATCTCAAGAATGTGCTCTTCCAACAGATTTCTGGGTGACACTGATGATGCTGTTCTGAGGAGCACAGAGATAACTGATGCTTTCGATAATTTATTCATCTACTTCTGTTTACCCCTGTAAACTTTAGTTTCAGCATCTGCAAAGTGAGGCTAAAAGGAGTGTTTAAAAATTAGTTGAGATAACGTATGTGAAGGGGTTCACATGAATTAGGGCTCAATGACAGTTAATATTGTTTTTGTTTTATCATTGCTTTCATAACACTGTGTTGAATTCCAAACTGAACAGATAGTGCCAAGTAAGCTGAGAACCCCCAAAAGAACAAAGATTGGTTTTATTTTTATTGTGTCACAGGTGTCTTATGAAGTGTGTTAATAGTCAGTAAATAAACATACAATGGAGTGAATTCAAATACAAGCATTCAATAAGTATTTAGTGAAACAAATTTAATGCTTCTTGTAGGTAGCCCCTACCTAGAATGTTCCAGATTTCTCCCTTTAGCTCACTTTATTCTTGGTATTCTTGGGACTGTTTTGTTGATTATTTCCTAAATTACTTTTTGGTTATGGTGAGTCAGTCCCCAAGCTTTCCTTTCTAAGAAGATTATACAAGCAACAGAAAGAACTTCTTCCTGTAAAGAACTAGAAATGAATAACCACGTGGGCTATTCATTTGTCTCTGTAGTTTCGGTTTCATACTGAATGAAAGCAGTTGCATAAAAGTATTCCCCTGCCTTCTGTGCTTGAACATATGCCTTTACTTAACAGTGGATATGGGTTAGAAATTAACATGTGAAGAATTTAACTTTCATTTCTTTGCAAATTTATGAAGCCTCTTCTTTGGAAAAGCCTTTCCTATTTTTACTGACAGTCTATACCCCTTTGACCTCAGAACCTCCTATTTAGTATTCATACATTATTAGTTCGGCAAGTATTTTTTTCACCACCTGCCATGTGGCAAGCACTATTTTTATGGTGGTGATACCACACTAAAACAAAACCCCTGCTTCACAGAACCTAAAGCATAGCATTTATCGACTTGCACTGTAATTGTTTGCTTCTCTGTCTCCTCCCCTGCTAAGTTTCAGCCTCCTGATGGTAGATGCAGTATCTAATTGAACTTTGAGTCTCCCCCTCTAGTATATGGTAGACATTCATATCTATGGATAATTATTATTTACATACAGAGACCCTTCATTATACTGGTGTGAGAAATGGAACTGAGCACCAGAGATCATATAATGCTTGTCCTTGAAACAGTTTGGCGCGAGCTGTGTATTCTTTGACTTCCAAAGTGTTAGTTTGAATTTTAATTAGGATCAGTCAGTAAAATGTGGGAGATTTTACATAAGAATCCAGATTTCCAGCTTCTCTTGTAAAAGCCCACATTCCTGTATCACACAATGAGCTGAAGCTGTGGCTGGTCCACCTGCTTCTTGAGATGGGGCATGCTTTCTCCATTTCACTACAACCCTTACCATGCCCTATCATTTTGCACATGTCGGGGAGGGGCAGGGGGGTGATGTGTGGTGAAGGGAGAATGAAGTTTTTCCAATTCTTCATAAATTCACTGAAAGTGTGCATTCATAAGCTTATAGCAACCTAACTCCCAACACTGTAAATAATAACTTACTTTTTTTCCTTCAGTGATGTGGAATGCTAACAAGCATTTGTTTACATTTGAACTATATATCATATTGAGTAAACAATCTAAATTTTGTCTGTTGTTTTTCTGCATTTTCACAGTAGGTTTCTTGTATTTCTCAAATTAAATATTTGCCAGCTATATTCTACTGTAATGTGTATCCTAGTCCAAAGTAAAAATATATCTAAATCTAGCTGGTTTAGGATTCTTTTCCTCCTTTTATGATTACTGAACTAATTCTTTTTATTTGTCTTGGTTTTGTCATTTGAGACTAGAATACTTAAAAACATAAAATTGAATTAAAATTATAGTTTATCCAACTAAATATATTTGTGCTTTGTTTCAGTTATCCTTAAAAAGAAGAGGAAGCAAAGATTTGCCAAAATCTGAAAAAAAGGCTCAACAGACTCCCACAGAGGTATGTGGAAATAAAATTTCAACTAGTACATCAAGTACCTCTAAGTGTATATAATAATAAGCTACATTTATAAATAGATATAATGTCCAGATAAACTTATGGAAAACAAAGTCAAATTTGCTTATCAATTATGTAGTTGTGGATACAGGCAGTATAAATCAGGATATTTACTAATAAAGCCAGCCGTAATATCCCTATTATAATTGCTTTACATTGTAAGCACACGGAAAAATGTCATTCGTACTTTATACACTGCTGTATTTGAGAACTATACTCATGATGCTAATCTTGTCCTTTTATAATTAATAAAGTCAATAGAAAGGCTGTTCCTATAGTGTCAGGAGAAAGTAAAGAAAGGAATGTTACAGAAGGAAGTCAGAAGGGAGAGAAAGGCTTGTTATATCTTTAGAGACCCCTGGAATGAAGTGATTCTCCATACCAGTGTTTGGAGAAGCAAAATAAAGGAGACAAAGGAATAAAAATGAAAGTTGAAAGATGTACTCAACATGGGCTTGTTAAAAACCTTAGAAACACAGCCACAGTAAAGACTAGCTCTGCTTCCAAGGTAAAAAGAGGTGCCAATGGTTGTAATGAAGAAGATTTTAAAATGGAAGGGGAAACATTTGGGATAAAAGTGACACTATTGTTAAGGAAAGGGATCCCGATCCAGACCCCAAGAGAGGGTTCTTAGATCTCACGCAAGAAAGAATTCAGGGCGAGCCCATAGAGTAAAGTGAAAACAAGTTTATTAGGAAAATAAAGGAAGAAAACAATGGCTACTCCATAGACAGAGCAGCCCCGAGGGCTGCTGCTGGTTACCCATTTTATGGTTATTTCTTGATGATATGCTAAACAAGGGTGGATTATTCATGCATCCCCTTTTTAGACCATAGAGGGTAACTTCGATGTTGTCATGGCATTTATAAACTGTCATGGCACTGGTGGGATTGTAGCAGTGAAGACGACCAGAGGTCACTCTTGTGGCCATCTTGGTTTTGGTGAGTTTTAGCTGGCTTTTTTACTGGAACATGTTTTATCAGCAAGGTCTTTATGACCTGTATCTTGTGGTGACCTCATATCTCATCCTGTGACTCGGAATCCTTAACCATCTGGGAATGCAACCCAGTAGGTTTCAGCCTCATTTTACCCAACTCCTATTCAAGATGTAGTTGTTCTGGGTCACATGTCTTTGACATTATGACTCTCCAAAAGCACTTGGCTAGATATTAACCTTTAAACTATGTCCATTGGATTCTATGGTACTGTAGTATACTTTTATGATTACAAGGTTTTTTTTAAATTCGATAGATAATTTAAAGTGATTTTAAATATTCAAAATTTGAAAAAGTTGATCTCAGACATTTTTTAAAGCATAACATATTAACTGTATATTATTTTCCTTTTTCCTCTCTGTACCTGCTCTATTCCTGCTCTGTTTTCTCTGGTACTTGCACCAGAATGTGTATAGACCTCAGCACTTTTAGAATCCCAGAGAGTCTCACAGCCAAGACCATAATACCATTTTTCTGTACCTTTCTCTCTGTTCCCTTAGTAAGTCCAAATATACTCTGTCACTACAGCTTTTCCACTCTGTCTTTGCTGTCACTTTATTCAACTCACTCTAAATATTTTGTTGTGAATCGTTTCACGTGTTGCCATGAATCTTCTTTCCTACCTTGTTTATGGTGTAGACACTGTATCTACATTTGTCCTGTTCTTACACTTTCTGTGTTAAAAGTTTATTTATTCTTTTCAACCATAGTCTCTGATGCAGGAATTGTTAACTGTTTAGTCTTGGCTTTATGGACCTCCACTCGCTATGCATGTGGGCAACTTTCTGCAAAAAGATCCACAACTTTAATCAGTTTCTCAGTGAGGCCTGGGACCTTACAAAAGTCAGGATGCCATGCAATCCACCAGTTTGCCCAGTTCGCCCAGTTTTCATGGGCAAAAATTTGTTATTTATATATACTGCAGCATTTGAAGTTTCTGCTATCATTTCCAACACATCTATTTTCAGAGCTTATGACCTGTCACTTTTCAAAAACCCACCCCAGGAGATGGATCAGGCTATCTCCGATGGGATATCTCAATTATAAAATGGTCCATTTTTACAAAATTATAACGTGATTCCAATGTTCAGTCAAGGTTGCAAACCATTGATCCACATATTTGAATTACTGAAAAGATACCATTCTATTGTAATTCTTGTTTATGCATTCATCTCTCCTACTTAGCCAGGGCATTTTTGTAGACAGGACTCATCTTATTCAGCTTTGAATCATCTGTGTCTAGTGATTGGCACTCTGCACATGTTCAATACATGCTTTTAAATATTCCCGTGTCTCCTTTTTCTATGTTAAACCACACAAAATTGCCAACATGCTATTGATCTACAGAAATGGCAATTTCATATGGTCCAAACCTCTATTATTCATTTAGCTTTGTATTTCATTTTGTTAATTTGCTTCCACATCTTTGATCTCTTCCTCACATGATCCTCCAGCAGCACAGTGACTTTATTTACAGAGAATTTATATTGCATGGCAATTAAGAACTGTATTTCTAGGGCCAGGTTGCCTAGGTTGAAATCTCTGGCATATACCAACTGTATGAACTTGGGCCTGTTACTTATTCTTTTTGTGCCTCTATTTCCTCATGTATAAAATGGGAATCATAATAGAGAGTTGTTGCACGGAGTAAACGAGTTAATATATGTAATCAATTAGAATGCAATTTAGTTTCTAGCGGTGGCTCTTAAAGTCAAAGCCAGGCTTAGCTCATTTATTGCTGGCCTTCATCATATCTTTATGTTCCCCTCTTCACATGTAATTTGCATCTTAAATTGAGTGAGTCTTTAACATACACAAAAATAACAAATAACTTGCTTCACACCTCAGAGCATTTTAATTTTTCTTGCCTACTATTCACTGTGGGAAATAGGAGCAAGTATTTACTGCTCAATTACTGTAGACCAGGCACTTTGCATGCAATCTCCTGTCTTTTTCAATAATTATGTATGATATTTCTATGCCAAGTTTCCAATGCAGCCTACAATAGTTGGGTTACAAGATGAGGATGCAAGCATATTGGCATACAGGGTTGTAAACTCTTGGCATTGCAGAAACTGCACATTTTGTATCTTGAAAAGATTTATTTTTAAATAAATAAAATAATTACCATGCCCATTAGCCCTTGATGCAGCTCCTTCCCTCATAATGCCTCTATTACATGCAGTCTTTGTCCAAGTGTTAAAATAATTATTGTTTTCATTCCTTTGGGCAGGAGAGCTTACATACACACTCATCAGATATTCTCTTTTTTATTTGCTTAATATAACCCAGTGAAGTGTTCTTCTGCTTCAGTTTATGCCTTGTATCACAACCACTGCTGTTTTGGTTAGACTCAATTTGCAGTATATGCCAACTATACTAGCAAATAAAGGCCTTGCCTTGCAATCAAGGACTTCCACCACACATGCAACCCTAGCTGGCTTCCCAGTCTCATCTACTCTTGCATGTCAAATAAAACCTAGCCTATATAAAAGCATATTTGACATTGTTGGTCATGTTTCTGTTCAAACATTGTTCTAATTATTGGCCTACATGACCTTAGATTTCCCCTCCCAAACCTTTGACTTGTCTCCCTTCTTTTTTTTTTTTTTTTTTTTTTTTTAAGATGGAGTCTTGCTCTATCATTCCATCACCCAGGCTGGAGTGCAGTGGTGCCCCAAGCAGCTGGGACTACAGGTGCATGCCACTATCCCAGCTAATTTTTGTATTTTTAAGAAAGACGGAGTTTCACCATATTGGCCAGGCTGGTCTCGAGCTCCTGACCTCGTGATCCACCCACCTCAGCCTCCCAAAGTGCTGGGATTAGAGACATGAGCCACCGCCTCCAGCCATCTGTCTCCCTTTCTTTTCTTCTCCTCATTGGTTGTGTCTGTGACCATTATGATAGGTTCAACCATCACCTCTACATATCTCATCCACACGTCCTCACTTCTAGACCTGAGCTCTAAGTGCCAAGATGTAATCTTAGTAATCTAATCATGAGCCTGACATTCTACATGACTGTTGATGGATGTTTCCACCCCGTGTCCCTCCACCAGAACACATCACAGACAGCATTCTTAAAACCTTAAACCCATATTCTTCACACAAAACCATTTCCATTTCTCCTTTGTATTTTTCAATTTGGTTAATGACTGGGCTTTGAGGTTGTCCTGAGAATGTCATGAGAATGTATGAGAAGAACTTCTGTAAGTTTCATTCCACTATCCTTTCAGCAGGCAGAACCAACATTATCTATTTCAGAGTACATCCTATTTTAAAAGTGATTTAAATGGAATGCTCCTCTTTGTTCATTCTCTATCCTTGCTATTGGCCATACAATCCAATGAGACCCCTCAACTTAAAAATTCAGGGTCATCTTTGATTCCTCTGCTGATGTGATCCAAAACATTGTAACATATCCTTGGTCTCATCCTCACTGAATTAGTGGGAGGGTCCCAGCACATAGTATAATATATTGTAGGCAGCTTCTCTCTTCCCTTGTGAAATGAGTTCTTCCATGAAAGCTTTCCATGACATACCCTCTTCTCCTCCTCTCTGGATGCTACTAAGGCTCTCTCATCTCTTCTGGTAGTCCTTCTCTTCTTTCTTCTAAACCTCTTCTAGAGGAAAGTGTACAAGACAACACATCTTATTTCTTTGCTTTTACCACATTGCTCTATTTTTTTTTTCTTTTATGCTTCTTTTCTAGAGGCAGCATGTGCAGTAGAAGGAATATGAGTTTGGGACTCAGCCAGAATATAGACTGTGCTGTGTCACTTATTAACTTGTGCACTGCAATGTTAATAAATGTCTCCCATCGGTAAAGGGGAGATCGCATCACCTATCTTGAAGGGCTGATATAAGGATTCAATACTATATGGAATGTAATGTTCAGGTTCTGCACACTCAGCAGCTCTCAAACCCTTCATATTCCCATTAGTAGATAGGAAGACAGGAGATCTGTCCCCTGTTCTCCATCTCTTCCATCTCAAAGGCTCTGTGTGGTATTTACTGAATGTCTCTGGCAGAAGCTCATTATTCTCCTCACCTTCTCACCAGTGGTTGCTCCTTTTTTACCAGAATGCATCTCAAACACAGATGACTAAGTACTAGGTAAGGAAAGAATTTTTATTTTCATTTTTTTAAATGGAAGAAACCAAAGTTCACAGAAGTTACATGATTGGCTCAAAATACATACTTAAAAGATAATTTTGAGAAATTGTCCTTGGGAGAAATGTCCATAGATATAATAACATGCTTCAGTAATATCCCTCAGAGAAAGATTTCCACTAGTCCTTTTGTACTTTTCAGTTTAGTTAATGACTGGGCTCTGAGGCTGTCATAAGAATGTGTGAGAAGAACTTCTATAGTTCCACTATCCTTTCGCCAGGTTGCACCAGCTTTATCCATTTCAGACTGATGGGAGTACATCCTATTTAAAATGTGATCTAGATGGAAAAACTAACAATTTCTCCTTGGATGGACCATTGCAATGTCAAACTTTCCTGACTTACAGGCCTCTAAAACAATTCTCCTTTGAATAAAAACAAGGGACAGATTATTTTCTAAGTGACACAAAAATCAAGAGCCTGAGCATTAGTTTCAGACAGAACTGGATTCAAATTTCACCTTTGTCCTTTGCTATTCATTAGCTGTGTAACCTTCAAAGAGTTACTGAACATCTTTAAACCAGGAACTTTAATACCTACTCCTAAATTTACTCTGAATATTAAATTAGGTTCCTATTTGTAAAACACTTTTCAGCACTTGGCTCAGTGTAAGTGACAAAAAAGTGGCAGCGAATGCAAAGGAACCACATGCTCCTTGAACAGATTTTATATTTATTACTGCAATAATGAAACAAAACAAAAGAAACACTGCTGAAATGATCACCAAACCGTTGTATGCAGTTACAATATATAATAATCTCTGAATAGTGATGACCACAGTTTGTCTCTTTTCATATTCCTTTTCCTTTTTGCTTCCAAGATGTAACATTGTTCTAATCTTTAATTTGCCGAAGAATTTAAGTGATCTGAAGAAAATACTCAGTGTCTGCTTCTGTTTCTCTGTCATTAAATCTGTATTGCAAGAAAAAGAAATTATTTTGCCAGGTGTCTTCTTTTGGTTGTTTCCTTGATTTACATAAAAATGATGTCCTATCCTTGTCCCTCTTTTCCCCCAAATGAGGAGGACAATGAAGATCTGAAGTGCCAGCTGCAGTTCGTTAAGGAAGAAGCCGCTTTGATGAGAAAGAAAATGGCCAAGATTGATAAAGAAAAGGACAGATTTGAACACGAGCTTCAGAAGTACAGATCCTTTTATGGGGATCTGGACAGTCCTTTGCCCAAAGGAGAAGCTGGAGGCCCTCCCAGCACCAGGGAGGCCGAGCTCAAGCTACGGCTAAGGCTGGTGGAGGAAGAAGCCAACATCCTGGGCAGGAAAATCGTCGAACTGGAGGTGGAGAACAGAGGCCTGAAGGCGGAACTGGACGACCTTAGGGGTGATGATTTCAACGGCTCGGCCAACCCGCTCATGAGGGAGCAGAGCGAATCCCTGTCAGAGCTGCGGCAGCACCTGCAGCTGGTGGAAGATGAGACGGAGCTGCTGCGGAGGAACGTGGCCGACCTGGAGGAGCAGAACAAGCGCATCACTGCGGAGCTCAACAAGTACAAGTACAAGTCCGGCGGTCACGACAGCGCGCGGCACCACGACAACGCCAAGACCGAGGCCCTGCAGGAGGAGCTGAAGGCAGCGCGCCTGCAGATCAACGAGCTCAGCGGCAAGGTCATGCAGCTGCAGTATGAGAATCGCGTGCTTATGTCCAACATGCAGCGCTACGACCTGGCCTCGCACCTGGGCATCCGCGGCAGCCCCCGCGACAGCGACGCCGAGAGCGACGCAGGCAAGAAGGAGAGCGACGACGACTCGCGGCCGCCGCACCGCAAGCGCGAAGGGCCCATCGGCGGCGAGAGCGACTCGGAGGAGGTGCGCAACATCCGCTGCCTCACGCCCACGCGCTCCTTCTACCCGGCGCCCGGGCCCTGGCCCAAGAGCTTCTCCGATCGGCAGCAGATGAAGGACATCCGGTCGGAGGCCGAGCGCCTGGGCAAGACCATCGACCGGCTCATCGCCGACACGAGCACCATCATCACCGAGGCGCGCATCTACGTGGCCAACGGGGACCTGTTCGGACTCATGGACGAGGAGGACGACGGCAGCCGCATCCGCGAGCACGAGCTGCTCTACCGTATCAACGCGCAGATGAAGGCCTTCCGCAAGGAGCTGCAGACCTTCATCGACCGCCTCGAGGTGCCCAAGTCTGCGGACGACCGCGGCGCCGAGGAGCCCATTTCCGTGAGTCAGGTACAGTTCTGCCTATTGCGAGCCACGGCGGTGGCCAGGCTGGCCCGCGGAGCCGCGTCCCAGGGGGGCGTCTCGGCGCCCGGACTGCCGCGCCCCGCTTGAGGGAAGCACCCGCTCAGGGCCGCAGTGGGGCCTGAAACCCCCGGCCGGCCCACCCGTTCTTCCACACTGTCCTGCAGGGATGAGGTTTTTGTGACTCCCTCATGTAGTCACCATTTCTTCCTGTGTTTTGTTTAAAAGGAAAAGTTAACACCATTCATTACCCTCAATTTTTGTGGAAAGAGTAAAGGATTTTGAGATTTTGAGGCACATTATTATTTTAGAAGGTCAATATTTTTCTGTTACTCTGATAGCAGATGAACTGCAAGATGGTCCTGAATAGGAATATTTAGCTGCTGATTTGTGGTTTTGGAGTCAAGATCCATATTGAGTTTAGGATTTAAAAAAAAAATGACTAGACTGGTAGACCGAGGAGGGCGGATCACTTGAGCTCAGGAGTTTGAGTCCAGCCTGGTCAGCAAGGCGAGATTCGTCTCTCCAAAACACAAAAAATTAGCCGGGTGTGGTGGCATGCACCTGTAATCCAAGCTACTCCGGAGGCTGAAGTGGGAGGATCTCCTGAGCCCAGGCAGGTGGAGACTGCAGTGAGTGGTGATTGCACTGCTGCACTCCAGCCTGGGCAAGAGTGAAACCTTGTCTCAAAAGAAAGAAAAAAGCTAAAACAGAATTAATGGCCGGTCACTGTGGCTCATGCCTGTAATCCTAGAGGCTGAGGAGGGCGGGAGGCCAGGAGTTGGAGACCAGCCTGGCCAAGATGGTGAAACCCCGTGTATACTAAAAATACAAAAATTAGCCTGGTGTGGTGGCACACTCCTGTAATCCCAGCTACTTGTGAGGCTGAAGCGGGAGAATCGCTTGAACCCGGGAAAGGGAGGTTGCAGTGAGCCAAGATTGCACCACTGTACTCTAGCCTTGGTGACAGAGGGAGACTCTGTCTCAATAAATAATAATAATAATAATAATAATTGAATTAAATAGAACTGATGGATAACTATTGGTAAATGTAGAAACCAGTGGTAAAGGGACATGATTTTGTGTCTGCAGCTCCCTGAAAGGAACAAATGAAAGCCACTTTTTTTTTCACCATAAGTTTAAATAATATGATCATTATTTCCAGAGAAAAATCACTCTCAGTTGTATAGTGAAGAATCTCAGTACTGGGGAAGGAGTCTATACGGTAGCTTGAAGGCAACACTAATTCAGAGAAATAGTAATAACTATTCCAGAACAGGGAAAACCAGCATTTTTCCTCCATCCTGATTTGTAGAGGCACACCGGATGAATTGGACTGAGCTGCTTTGGCCAGGTATGGTGGCCATTTAAAGACCAATGCATTTTATCAGAGTTAACCACATGAAAGATAATTTATGAAACAAAACAGGCAATGCTGTTTCCTCTGGCAAGCCTGGTGTCCTGTATCCATTGGAGAACCCACGGAAGTACAACAGCATGCATGGCTTTTAAGACACGCAAGACATTTAAAAGCCGGTTTACATACAGAAGCATGATTTTAGATTAACTGCCTGTTGGTACAGCTAGAAAAATTGCAACCCTATCGCTTATTTATCTTGCATGTTGCTCCGCTTTGCTATGAAAATACTGTTTTATGATAAAACCTGTTGAATTTTGATATGTATTCAGTTATACCCTCAGGGAAAATAATAGAAATTAGAGTGAGAGAAAGTGCTGTGTATAAAATTAGGCTTTCAGATTTTATAGATATAGGCTTAAGAGAGGGTGGGGCTTCTTTTGTATCTTAAGTTGAATGAATGCTTAAATTAGTTGATGTGAATTTAAGTTTTAAAGATTATTATTAATTAACTCTTCTTTTTGTCTTTGCATTTACCTTCCCAGATGTTCCAGCCTATCATTTTACTTATTCTCATTCTTGTATTATTTTCATCACTTTCTTACACAACAATATTTAAACTTGTCTTCCTTTTTACACTGTTTTTTGTACTGTAAATTTTTCACCATCTACCATTCATTGTAGTATTTTCAGTTTGTTTATTTTGTTCACCCTTCAAGACAAGAAGTAAAAGAAGTATAATTTCTGTAGTAACCAATGCTATAAAAACACTGAAGACTGCTTATTTCTTTAAAAAGACACAACTCATCTTACCACGACCAAATTCAATAAGAAGCCCAAGCACTAAAATATTTCAGGTAAGAAAGTAAGTGTGACATTTTTCTGTATGAATTGTTTTAATTTTGCTGCTTTTTCATCCTGTTTGTCTCCTCTTGATAAATAATTGGCATATTGAATATAAAAATGGACTACATGTCTCATAATTATTTCTCAGTAGCTCACTATTATTATTCAAAAGCTGGACGAACATTCACAATTTGGTCACGTTTCCAAAAAGTACATACATTTGTAAAGTACCTTTGCCAGGTTACATCAAACTAGCAAGATAATTTTGACATTCAATAAATATCTGAAAAAAAATATGGGAAATAAATGTGACCCTCATGGAAACTAAGTAATGTGTTGTAATGCCAATGTGTTTTGTCTACAGAGATATGCTTGGAAGCATGAGATTGGATTAGGTCTTAGTTCATTTAGGAAACAATTATCCCCATCCTACTCTGTTTGACCAGATTCCCACCAAACCTGCCATTACTGCTTTTACTTGTTATACTTGAATTCATGTATCGCTAATTGAACTTATTACTTGGAGTCCTATCCTCCATAATAGAATACCTCCAGAGCAGGAAATGCTCTATAAATATGATATATGAATTGTTTTGAATATGGAAAAAATACAGTCATTCTCTAGAATTTCATTAAAATATGGTCATTTTCTCGAAATCATTCGACCACAATCCAAGACTGGTAGCGTAGTTCTGGCGGGAGGTGCTCTCGAGATATAAACTAACTTCAGTAAACCTGAGCATCCCCCTTTCTCCTCATACCGAAAGTGGCCTGGATAGACTCCGTCTACCCAAAAGACCTATTCTATCCATCTCATTGATAGTTTATCCAGTGCCACCCAAGAGTCAGCAATCTCCGCGCTTGTTGAAGTCACATATTTGTAAATACTCACAAGCCAGTTGATGGATATGAAAATCTGTGGAAAGTGAAGTATCTTGCACGTCTGCAAAAAGAATATGTGGAAAACTTTGTTCTAAAAGTTGCTATTGGTAATGGGCCTTGGAATCTCCAGGAATTTAACTTTCAAGGGACTCTGATTTATTTATCATCACATCTTCCCACACATCCATTTGAATATTAATTAAACAAACAAACAAAAAACCTTCACAATAGTCTAAAACTTTAGTTTAGAATAACTGCTCTTACTGTCTACAGGGTTTGTTTGGTTTTGGTTTTTGGTTCTGTTTGTTTTTTGATAGGGGGAGGAGAGACTTGGAGTGAGGAGTTGTTAACCAATGGTTGGAATCTGTCAGTATGCACTTCTGGCTTTTCATTTTAGAGATTCAGAGAGCTAGGTAAAACTTCATTACAAAAATGAATGAAATGAGATAAATGCCATGTTTAATCAATTATATATAACTCAGGTGTTTACTTTTTAAAATTTTTCATCTCAGGGATAACAAACACTTTAAAACCTAAAGTTTGTCTGTTAGATCCGTGATAAGTTTCCAGGCCACCATTTCAGGAACTGAAAGTAAATGTTTGAGGGCTGAAATTTAGCTGAAATATTTATTGTCTTTGGAGCCAGTTACACCTGTTAAAAGGCTCTCAGCCACCTACAGAGCATTTGGAAGTGTGTGGAGTGTTGCAGGTTATTACAATGACTGGGAAGCTTGCTGGCATTTAGACGGAAGGGATCAGAACTTCAAGGTTCCTGAAATCCCACATCACAAAGAATTGTCTTGTCCAAATTGCTAATATTATCTTTGCAGATAAATGTGATATGGTATGCACTCATTCACTTCAGAAGCATCATGCATATTCACTACCCTGTGTGACTTTAAGAAACTGGTTTTAGATTTTAGTTTTATCATGAGATGAATCAAAAATGAAATAACTAGTTCGTAGTTCTCAATGCTAGCTGCACATCAGAATTTCTGGGAAGTTTTTAATTGGGGACCTACTCCATACTAATTGAAATAAAATGTACGGACCTAGGCATCTGTATTTTTTAAAACTCCCCAGAACCACTACTTTTAGATATTTGAATTGTCTAAAATACACGTTCGATATAGCCCCAACAAAGCTTACAGTAAACTATGTGATACTAAGATATAGGACCATTAGTTGTCTAGGTTTGAGTAGACTTTAAAATTTCAGCTGCTCAGTGGATGTCTGAATTCTCTGCAGAGCATTTCCACTTAGTTGTACAGCCTTTGCCAGAAGGAATATCACCTCCAGTGATAAAGCAGTTATATTTCTGCACTGGTGGTGGTGCCAGAAAACTTGGCTTGCATTAATATAAGTTCTCAAAAACACAAAATCAAAGGTAAATAGGAATAGTACCCAACAGAAAAGAGAACCAAGGTGCATAGTGTGTGGGCACAGCGTCACACAGCCACTGAGAGACATAGGCACGTGTGCACACTGAATTCAGGCTCAAGATGATCCCACAGTGATCTAACACGTTATTACAACAAAATCCCTAGGCATTCTTAGGTGGACTGACACCATAAATATATGCAAGGGTGGTGCAAAAAAATCAGTGATAACTTGTGGCCTGAATAGGGAAGGAGAGCTGTCTGGGCTAACCAAAACACCAACCTCAACTATAGATCTCATTTTAGGAACTGTGGTCATGTTCCTTATGTTGCCCTTCTGGCAACAGTGGTATTAATCTTACCTGTGAATTCCTAAAACAGTGATAAGGTTTGACTCTGTGTCCCACTCAAATCTCATCTTGAATTGTAATCCCCATGAAATCTCCACATGTAGAGGGAGGCAGGTGATTATACCATGGGGGTGGTTTCCCCCATGCTGTTCTCATGATAGCAAGTGAATCCTCACAAGATTTGATGGTTTTATAAATGTTTAGAAGTTCTTCCTTCACTCCTGTCCACTGCCGCCTTGTGGAGAAAGTACCTGCTTCCCCTTCCACCATGATTGCAAGTTTCCTGAGGCCTCCCTAACTATACAGAACTCAAGAGTCAAACCTCTTTCCTTTATTAATTACCCAGTCTCAGGGAAAGCTCTTTTAAGCAGTGTGAAAGTAGACTGATACAGGCAGTGATTTTATAGAATTTCACGAGACTCTTGAACCTCATCCAGATCCTCCATATGTGAAACTCCTGTGAAATATCGGGGAGAGGAAAGTAGGCTGAAGCAGGACTGACTTGACTACTGCTCACAGATTCTGGTGGCTATGGGATCATTCCAACAGCTCCTCTGAAGTTCGTGAATCAACTTTACTGAACAGTTGAATTCCAGGGAGGCTTTTTTCCACTCTGCCCCACTCACTGCATAGACCAGCTTCCCAGTTGTGCCTGTGTGTATACACACAGATCCATCACATTGCGGTGTATAATGAGAAATGCATCCAGGGTCAGGGCATTCAGACCTGCCTCTATCTTAGGGGACATGCTGGGGACCAGTTGGTGGAAGGTGGGGTCAGAAAATTGCCAGCAGGCACGAAGTGACCTTTTTCCTTGCCGTCTTTTCCCTATAACTTAAAGCTGTTCAGTGGGCACCCAGTATCCAGGATGCACCTATCTCTTAAAGCATAGAACATAAACTTGGGACTATAAGTTAACAAAGATGGTGCCCAAAACCTCAGAAAGAGAATCCCCAGCATCTTCCCCTTTGATCCTGTTGCTTGCATTATTTTTGTTGTATTAAGCTGTTTCTGAAAGAGGAACAACCAGGCTTCTTGATTCACCAAGAGAGAAAAGACCCTCAATTATTAAGACAAGGCATCGTCTTTTGTTTGGACCTTTGAAGCTGTGCTATTTAAACATCACACCAAACTAAACTCAACAGAGCAAGCCTTATTCTAGAAAATTCTCTTGTATGCACATTCTTGGCCATAGGAAGAAGTGTCTTCTTGTTAATTTGGCCTAGATCTAAGAAAAAAGGAATTCAGTTGGCTATTTTTAAGCTTAAGTAACTAAACTCATAAAACAAAGGAAAATTCAGTCCTGAGCCTGGAATGTGTTTTGACCTGCATTCTCTAATCTTCAACTTTAGTTTGTGTGGCAAAATGGGATATGCTTATTTAATTAGCTACCAACGACGTTTGGACTGTCAATTTGGTAGCTCAGCCTTAATTCCAAATATTCATGCAGTGTTTGTAACTGCATTCTGATAGAACGACAGTCCAGTTCATCTAGCAGAGTCATACTTTGTGTCAGACACCATAAGTGAATGTAGAGATTGAAGAGAAGGTAGTGGAGAATGTACCAGAAAGTAAGAAAAGTAGACCATTTATTGAACTACTGGGATATGGTACAGTTAAAACATAGTATGCATGAAGACATAACTGCTTAAACGCTAGTTGTAAACCAGTTAGGTCTAATGAAAGATATCTTTTCTGCGGTTTTAATTTTGATCTGGTTTTTGATAGGTAAAGTAATGTCATTCACATTTTGATGAAACACATTTCATGGGTAGGTCCTGACATTCTCAGCAGTCTACTTGTAGAATTTCAGATAAAAACTCATACAAAATAGAATGGTTCATGGCCTAGAGATGGCAGAACACCTTTGTAGTTACAGTAATAAATGTGGGAATATCTTAAATGCTTCTAAACTGTACTTTTGTGTTGATCAGTTGAGAGAAGGGAAAGTGGTAGTGGCTGTTTTTCATGTTTGCCATTTTGAAAGTGTGTGCAAATCACAGAATCTCTAAAGGTCCTTTCCATGTAACTTAAATACATTTTCATCCATGTCTTCCCTGCTTAAAGGTGTATTTTCTGTACTCACTGGCAGTTCTAGCCTGTGTCTGTTCTAGTGAAGTTATGGGTAGTATTTTAAATATTTCTGGGGAACCTTTTGAGTAGAGTACTGTTATAAACCACTGGATCAAAAAATAAGAGCAGCAAATATAACACTTTTTAGATGTAAAGAGAAACCTCAGAAACCTCTACCTTGCTCTGCTCACTGTTAAGCCAGGCCATGTTGTCCTAAAGAGCCCCATCTGATCTTTTTATATCCCACATATTTATGATTAATAAACTTAAGTCTATTGACATTTCCTGATTATTCAATTTCACTGTTACCATTATAAAACTTTTTTAGTTCAGAGTTTTACGTATTTTTCTGTAACTATTTTTCAAAATAAGGTACTAACAAAACCCAACATCTGAAGATAAAATTGCTAACATTTAGTTTAAGATAATACATAATCAGTGGTTGTTAGCAGTTATTCAGCCTTTACAAAAATGTTCATAAAATTTTATTGACTTGCATATTTGGTGTTTTTCAATGTTTTTGAATCCAAATTCCTATTTAGCATATATTATACTCAGATAATAAAAACTTGCCTTTGTTTTGATGATTTTTATTAAAATTATCAGTAAAGTTTTAGATATATTTTAAAAATGATTTTAAGTGACTTTTGTTTTTTTAGGAAAATAAGCATTAAATAAACAGTTAACAGTGTAGAGCATTATAAAAATAAGCATTAAATAAACAGTTAACAGTGTAGAGCATTATACTAATTTAAAAACTAGAACTTTTCAGAAAAGTTTAGAACACCAACTCACTTAAGAAAATTGCAGGCCGGGCGCAGTGGCTCACGCTTGTAATCCCAGCACTTTGGGAGGCCAAGGAGAGCAGATCATGAGGTCAGGAGATCTAGACCATCCTGGCTAACACAGTGAAACCCCATCTCTACTAAAAATATGAAAAGTTAGCCAGGTGTAGTGGCTCCTGTAGTCTCAGCTACTTGGGAGACTGAGGCAGGAAAATGGCATGAACCCTGGAGGTGGAGCTTGCAGTGAGCCGAGATCGTGCCACTGCACTCCAGCATGGGTGACAGTGCGAGACTCCATCTCAAAAAAATAAAAAATAAAAAACAGAAAATGGCAAACCACCCTGAGGTATTCATGAGTGGTGCAATATCTTGACTGTTTCAAGAGTTATAATATCATGCATACTCCAGATATGGAACTGTGGAAATTACTGACTCTGAAAAAGTGTGCTTTATGTGTTTATTTTCTGTAGTCTCTTCTGAATGTTTTTAGTTGAGCTGCTTGTGTTAACAAGCATGATGCATAAGTGATTATTGAAGGCTGGGAAACGGCATCACTTCTTTCTGAGGTTGCCAACATGATGTACCTTTAAAGCCAGCTCTTTAAGTTTATTCAAAAGTACCTGCCTTAACCTGTGTATTCAAATATTAAGAGAGTATGAGGGGCAGAGAGCAACTCATCAGTTTACTTAACTTGCCTCAAGATTTAGTAAGGGAAGGTAATTTAAGAGCTTTTTTAAAGAAATGACTTACATACTCTTATTTCTTAAAGTCAGAACATTCAGTTTAGTTCGTAGTTTATAACTCCCTTCCTTCTTTCTTATAAACAGTTTTTTCACATTCTTTGTTACTCCTTTTGTGTCTCTGACTCCTGAACAGACAAAATAGAGTGAGACTTCTTAAATAGAACATCCTGTATATTGGCCTAGATCAGTCATTTATAACTGGGTTTCAACATGACAAGGTACTGAAATTAATTTTTTTCCAGGCATTAGGTGACTCCTGGGAATCCAAGCAGGAAAGGAAATGTGTATCTTCTGAGCCTTTGCCTGAAAGGAAATGTGTACCTGCTGAGGCTGTCGGGCCACTGCATAGAGGGCCTTAGCATTTGTGAACAAGCTTAGATTACATCTGGTGGAAAAAGCCACATTGAAGCTAGTTGAGGTAGTCAAGGAAAATGAAGACTGCCTGGCCTTGGACTTCATCTTGATGTGGAAAAACTGTCCAAGAGGGGAAACTGAAGCCTCTGTTCAGCCTCCTTACTTCAGAGGGAATGTACTTGATTCAGATGCAGCTATTAGTTTGAAGATACCCGATATTTGTAGAAAGTGACTGCATTCAAAATAGTAGCGGGGATTAAAAAGAGTTGGATAAAAAAGGGTGAGGTTGGCCAGGCACAGTGGCTCACGTCTGTAATCCCGGCACTTCGAGAGGCCGAGTTGGGTGGATCACCTGAAGTCGGGAGTTCGAGACCAGCCTGCCAACATGGCAAAACCCTGTCTCTACTAGAAATACAGAAATTAGCTGGGCATGGTGGTGGACGCCTGTAATCCCAGCTATTTGGGTGACTGAGGCAGGAGAATCACTTGAACCCGGGAGGTAGAGGTTGCAGTGAGCTGAGATCATGACATTGTACTCCAGCCTGGGCGACAAGAGCGAAACTCCATTTCAAAAAAACAAAAACAAACAAACAAACAAAAAGAGTGAGGTTACAGAAATCTTATTTTGCAATACATATTGATAGCATCAACAACAACAGAATACAGTGGAAGGATCAGACACAGCTGCTTGTGGGGAGGTACTAAATACCTACTGCCTCCTTCCTGCATTTGAATAGCTTTTGCCCTGCACGATATCACAATTTTGCGACTCTCTTTTCCTAAACCCTTTTCCTTTTTGAATTTTTGAGATGTTCATGGGCAAATTACCCATCAAGGTATTGTGCTTATAGGCTAATATGGACTTACTGAGGGACCTTGGCCATGGAAAATGGGTCTGGCTGGTTCTGCAGAAGTCTTCTGATTAGAGTGGGCCTGGGGGCTACACTGAAGTGTGAATTTAGGCCTCCCTTTCTGTAATTTTACCTCCAAATCCTTTACCGTATCCCTCTCATGTCATGATGCCACATTTCTTTTGACCTGAACTCCAAGTGCTCAAAATCTAACACCCACCCTTGCTGTTCCCCATTCAGATCTTCCACCTGTTTCCCTACTCCATGCCCTGTGAATGAAACAGATGGCTTTCCCGACCTCTAATCAAAGCCTACCCATATTGATTTGTTCCTTCTGGTCCTTAGTATGTGCTACCTCTTCTCCTTTTCTATGCCGAAGTGTGACTAGCCAATAATTATTTCCTCTATCAGTGGTATTTTACTAGACAATTATTGGAAATAGAATGCTGTCACCCAGTAGTGATAAATCTAACATTTCTCGTAGAAGATATAGGTGGATTAGTTACTCCCTGGGGGAATATGGATTAGTTTCTGTGTCCTTCAAATTACACTCATCAAGCCTGAGCCATGCTTTACTGCTGAAACAGCGCAGCAGAGAGAAGTGGCTCAGGGTGGCCCTCTTGTGGTGGACAAGCATTCCCGGAACTCTTCTGGTCACTAAAGAAAAGGTAGCCCTCCAGCAGTCCTTTTTATTATTTTGACTTTATTCTCATCATTATCAGTATCCTCCAAGTCAAGAATCTGTAAATAATACAATGAGATGCTAAAAGCAAATTTGAAAAATGTGAGCAAGCTCTGTTCCTAGTTTTAAAATAGCCCATATTTCTCAAATATGTTACTGTTTGGTTCAGAATTTGGACCACGACTTGAAAAGAACAGATCATTCAAATGTGTGTCTTTTGAATATTTCTGTCATCTGAAAATGCCTGTGTATAAGCCCCATGATGGATGTGCTTGGCTAAAAAACCTGTTGACATGTCATCAGCCTTCAGAATAGAAGAGAGAGCCAGTGTCCCATGATTCTAAGGATAAACATCCCCCACTGGAAAAATAGTACATTAGCTGGCAAGTAATAATCCAAACATGTAACTTCTGTGGATAGTAAATATTCTGTGTGTTATCCTCATAATTTTATATCCCGAAACAGTACTTTAGGGGGATCAAAATTATATTTATTAAGACACAGTTGAAATTGCCATTCTAGAACTCAAATAACACAGGACCAAATTTGACAGAATCAGCTGTGGAACTTTATCAAGTCTGAAGCCAGGACCTCACCACTGGATGGTGTGAGTCAGAAGTCTGGGGAGAGTTCCAGCATGGCTATTTTTCTTTTTCATTCTCTGTGTGATTATAGTGTGCAGCTAGGGCTGAGTGAGAGTAACACTAAACCGTGATCTCCGTGGTGGAATGCTGTGGGTACTCCTAGGAGAGACTCTCCAAATTTGTGAATTTATACCAGTGTAGTGGGCTACTTAGAATGTAAACAGTCATGCTACCTGTCACATTTCAGGGAATCTTCAGAGCTGACCAGACCTGTTGAAGACAAGGACTTCTTACTCTTCTTTGAGTCCTCTTGGTCTAACCAGGCATAGAACTGGTATTCACAAATATTTGTTACATGGAATGTTAATTGAAGTACCCAAGACCTTAGGAATTGAAGATAATTTGAGATTCAAGAGTTCTGCTAAACAACCGAGATCTCATGATCTTAAAGTAATTTCAAAATTGCAAGAGGAAGACATTATTCAAGAAGAAAGAATTTCTTAAAATACACCCCTTATAGTAGCCTTTGAACTTTAACATGCACAAGAATGAGTTTAGGCTGGGCATAGTGTTTCAAGCCTATAATCTCAGCACTTTGGGAGGCCAAGGAGGGAGGATCATTTGAGTTCAGAAGTTCAAGACCAGCCTGGGCAACATAACAAGACCTTATCTGAAAAAAAAAAAAAAAAAAAAATCAAAAAATTAGCTGGGCATGGTGGCAAGTGCCTGTGGTCCCCTATTCAGGAGTCTGAAGCTGGAAGATTGCTTGAGCCCCGGAAGTTGAGGTTGTAGTGAGCCATGATCACACCACTGCACTCCAGCCTGGGTAACAGAACAAGACCATCTCAAAAACAAAACTAAAACAAACAAAAAATAGCAAGTTTAGTTTTTAAAATCTTTTCTGTCTTCTTTCCAATGAAAATAGAAACACAGTACCCCTTTTATTGTTAAATATGTTTAAAGGGTAAAAGAATAAGCAATGGAAAAATGATGTAAGCAAGAAATCAGAAGCTCTCCAGTCTCATAACAACCAGGTTGTCATAGCATAAAGAGAACAAATGAGTAACTGCTTTGTAATACTTAAGGATCATTCTGCAAATGAAACTATAGATTAAATATGTACTGGCATGCTTAAGGCCGTGTTGCTGTGTTTATCTTCAGATCTTTTTAACTGCTAAGATAAAATCCATTTGCCTTTTTATTTTGACCCAGTGTTTACAGTTAGCTAAGGACATAAGCCTCTTTAGACGGTAATAAATACTCAGCTGGCTGGGCACAGTGGCTCAAGCCTGTAATCCCAGCACTTTGGGACACTGAGGCGGGCGGATCATGAGGTCAGGAGTTCAAGACCAGATTGGCCAATATGGTGACACCCTGTCTCTGCTAAAAATACAAAAATTAGCTGGGCATGGTGGCGTGCTCCTGTAGTTCCAGCTACTCAGGAGGCTGAGGCAGAAGGATCACTTGAACCTGGGAGGCGGAGGTTGCAGTGAGCCGAGATCACGTCACTGCACTCCAGCCTGGACGACAGAGCGAGACTGTCTATTTATTTTAACGACAAAAATAAATAAATAAATACTCAGTTATATGATTCTTAGGTCATACTTGGAAGACAGAGTATCATCTCTCTCATTTGGACATAGAAGAAAACTGAATTTAAAATTTGCCAAAGCCAGAAGTCAACTTCTCAGTCTCCTCTCATATCCAGCATTCTTATTTCAATTTTCTTCCCTTGCACTTCTTGGAATTTTGAACTTCAAGGCACTCCACCAGGAACGAGGAGACCGGGATTCTATTCTTGGAATGGCCAGTAAGTGGCTTTGTGACCTTGAGCAGATGAGTTACCCTCAGGGCCTCTTCCCTCAACTGTAAAATGAGAAGGTTAGCTAGATGATTTCAGAAGTTCTTTCTGACTGTAAAATTCTGTAAGTCTGGAAACACCTGCTAGTGACATTTATACACGCATTATTTCTCTTTTACCCTTTTCAAAATGTTTTTGATTGTGCCTTAATATTATTATTAATATAGATCTTTTCCAATCCTTTTTAGAATTTTCTTTTTTGTTTCTTGACAGCAGGCGGTGTTTCTACATTTATTTTCCATTAAGTGTTATTATGTACATTTCTTTACATATCTGTTTTACGTTGGAATAAGATTAGTATGTCATCAGGTATGAATAATGTAATTATTTCTAAAACATAGGACAATCATTTGTGAATTTCATATTTGAAGATTTAAATGTTCAAATGGTTTAGAGATAAACTGCTTTACAAAACAAATTGCATTTTTTTTTTCCATAAGGTTTTCAGTCATTCTGACACCTGGTTGAAAACCCCAGGCAGTTCAAGATGTCTGAATATAACTGTTAGGGCTGAGTATGCCAGAATCAGCCTTTTAAATCTGTTCATTTTATGTACATAATTGTGGGAACTTTTAAAAGTTTTCTTAAAAAACAGAAAGTTTTCAAGGGAAAATCTCAAAAGCTGTGCTGAACATTTCTTGACTTTGCACTGTATCAGCTAATTGACTTACTTTCTGTCTTTGGGATGTGAAATATGGCATGGAAATTATATATTATACATAAATAACATAAATTTTACATATATATATAAAATTCAACAGAAAAGGTTGGTAAATACTAGAAACAGTGGTAAACTTGGAGTAAACTTTTTATCAAAGACTTTCACTAGTATTTGATTCTGTGTACAATTTAAGATGAGCTTTACCGTGACAAGAAGCAGATGAAGCACTTGAATCTGTTATACATTGAAATTATAAGATGAGTATGTCATCAGGTATGAGTGATGTAATTCTTTCTAAAACATAGGGCAATTATTTGTGATTGCCCTGGGACAATCACACCGGGACATCCATGAAAAAAGAGATTGAAATGGGTACTACTGAGTGACACTTAGGAAGTATAGTCCAACGTAACATCTCTTGTAACTTTGACACATACTATCTGAATTTTCAATAGGATTTAGAAAATAGTCTTAATTTGATTTACAAGTGATACATAGAAGTTAAGATGTTTGGAGTAGAAGAAAAGGTAAAGGAAACAATGTTTTTTGTTTTGTTTTTCTGAGACAGAGTCTTGCTCTGTCAACCAGGCTGGAGCGCAGTGAGGCCATCTCCGCTCACCACAACCTCCGCCTCCCGGGTTTGAGCAATTCTGCCTTAGCCTCACTAGTAGCTAGGATTACAGGCCTGCGCCACTATGCCTGGCTAATTTTTTTATTTTTAGTAGACACAGGGTTTCACCATGTTGGCCAGGCTTGTCTCGAACTTCTGACTTCAAGTGATCCACCTGCCTCTGCCTCCAGAAGTGCTAGGATTACAGGCGTGAGCAACCACCCCGACCGGAAACAATGTTAAGATAATTCTGTATTGATGTTTTTGTGCAACTCCCTCCTCCCTCTCCCTCTCTCAAAAAATCTTCTTCCTAGCCTCATAAGTATGGAGGTAGACATCAACTACTCTTTATTGTGTGCTTGGCGCTATATATATTCCCTCATATTCTTATGGCCTCTTAAAGTAAATATAATTATCTCTTTAAGGAAGAATCAGGGTCTACAAGATCACACAGATAAGTGGTGGCAGTAGAACTGAAACCTAGATCTCTATGACAAAATTCCATGGTTTGCAATAAAAAAAAAAAAAAAAAAAAAAAAAAAAAAAACAGTTTCAAACCCTTTTCCTCCACATAGGTGTGTTTCTATGAATTTTTGCAGGTTGCTTTACCACTATGAGCCTTGGGTTTTATCGGTAAGATCAGATTATCAGTATCTACAGACAGAATTGCTATGAGGGTGAACTCAGATAAAGGTCTGTTCAAAGTACTTAGCACAGAACCTTGTAGAGAGTTGCCCCTCAGTGAATAATTACTATTATTACTGTAACTATCACTGTTGTTGTTGTTGTTGTTTTTGCTATTGAGATTATGATGTCAGGCTTTCCAGACACAAAGTAGGGTTTCATTTGATTGTCCTACATGTATTAAAGTCCTACTATGAGCAGGTTACTATTATTAAACTTTAGCTCCTCATGAAATGGTTATCTGGAAGCAGGTGAAAATAATATCAGTAAATATGTATTACTTTAAAGACCACACCAGGGACGCTCTTCAGACCTGAAGATAAGACCTTATTGTTTAAACTTGTATATTTGCGAAGTTAGACACAAAATTGCTCTAGAGACTTTTTTGGCTAAATTAAACCAAATGCCATCAGGTGGGTGTGTGTACAAAACCACAATAAACCTGGAAATGTCGCTGGGGAGGCAAGATCTCCTAGCATTTCAGAACAGGCTGATTTGATCATGATTTAGAGAACTTTTCCATATGCTTAGGCTGCTTTCTTTTTCCTATGGCTGCGGCACACTTCAGTGGAAAATAAGCCTATAAGTATCTCATATTTGGGGTGTGTGTGTGTGTGTGTGTATGTGTGTGTGTTTTGTCCTCCCACAGTAAGAAATCTCATCCTTTCCCATGGGCTCTGATTTTCTCTAATGTAAAGACATCGCTACTATTGTAGATAAAAGCAACACACTGTCAGAATCACAGAGAGCTAAGAGGTTGGACTTTATGTCCCATTTCTATTTTATTTGAAGATAGAAGTTTGGTAACTTTCACAGATCTTTTGAGAGTATGTAGTATTTATAATTATGCTACACATGTTGTTCTGCCACATCCAGATGCAAACTTCTAAAGGCGCAGCAGAGTACATCCTACCACCAGCTGAGAAGGAGAAAGAAGTATGGAAGGAGCGAGATAATTCTTGCCTATACAAAAAATGAGTTTACTTTCCTAATAAAATAAATCTAAAATTGGCCATTGTCATCGTATGATGTTAACAACCAGCTCTTTTGGCAAGTTTGAAAATACTGGGCTCCATTATAAAAGCTAAAAATGTCCTGGACCTGGAGTTGTTTACCCAGAGCAGGAGCTGCTCTAAAGTTACAGAGCTCTGGTTGGAAGAGGTGGCTTGAAGGCCGCCTCCAAGTAACTGACGTCACTGTAGTCTCAGCTGCTGCTGTGACACTAAGCTGAGCAGCTTTTTGACTTGTAAAAGTGGTGAAAGTTTCAAAGGGGCTTGTCAGTACTGCTCTGTGGAATGGTTGACTTATTTTGCATCCCCTTTTCTTATAAAGAATTGAGATTCACCGAGTTGAGACTTTTCTCTTTAAGACAGCTAGCCATCCACTTCCTTCCATTGCTAGATTGACCAGTGGTCGAGCATCCATAGGATTTCTCCCCAGTGTGAAAGGTATGTTTCTTTCCGGCAAGTTTACAAGCAAGTGACTAATTAGGGCAGGCTACAGAGGGGCTGCTGGTGAGATGTTTTGAACTATGGATACTGTTTAAGTGGAGTATAATTTCAACATCTGTCTCTGCTGTTGTCTCTGTCTGGGCTTAAAAACAGTGGGCGGGGTGCCTAACAGATTGTACTGACTCCTAGGAAAAAGGCTGTTCAGCTGCTCAGGGTAGATTTCCCAACTCTGGACTGACAGTACCATCCGCTCTTTGAGACTGTTTTTCCAACACTGCTTCTCAGTTGTTTGAAAAGCACTTTGCCCATCATTGATTTTCACTAAGTATATTTATTCAAATGTGATTTTTTTATTCATATAAAGACTTTTAACATTTGCAAATTACAGTTCACAATCCTTGAGATTGTTGATATTTGAAAATTGTGGTGAAAAATAAATTTTAGTTTTATCTAAGGTGGTGGTGGACTCTCTGTAGAGTTAATGTTTCTGTAATTTGAGCTGAAGTCTATGCCATTCATAATTGAATAATCTACAGTTAGGAGGGAAACTTACCACTATGTCTTTTGTTCACGATGGTTAGTTTTAGACATTGTTTACTCAAACCAAATGTTTGCTTTAAAGTTTACATTTTATAAGTTAAGTAAAATCAGTGTGCATACAGCTTGGATGTTTTCTAATTTGAGTAAATAACTGTAAAGAAAACAAGAAAGAAGATTATTAAATGAGACTGTAAAGTTGATTCATTCGGAATTGTGGTAGTGTCTCTTTGACCTTGTTGGAGCATGAGGAATGTGCTAAAACGGCAATAAACAGCAATGAAAAAAATTTCCCTTTTACCCTGTAACAAAGTCAAATCACGGTGGTCTTTGGAAAGATTCAATTGCAAGTGAACAATAGAGAGGAATGAGATTTATTAATTCATTGAAATAATTCAAGTGATTATAATAGCCTGGAGAAAGGGATAGAGAATTTAGGAGGTAAATGGTACATTACTCTGATAGGTTATAAGCATGGGAATTCCTAATCCATCAAAGTTAATCAGAAGCAAAGCATCTTCAGGCCAAATGAGTCTTCTAGGGGAATTGTGAGATTAGCAGTACCTACTGTGTGTGGCATTTCTATTGGAATATGTAACCTCTTATAAATGAAAAATCTTTAATTATATGAAAAGTGATATGTTTAGCAAAAGGAAATAAGGAGAGCAAGACACAAGTACTCTAAACAATAATCTAAAAAGAGAGAAGTAGAAATGGAGCAGCTGCCCCTAAGGAACGCTGTTTGGTTTGTTTGGCTGCAATCCAGTTTTCAGTGGGCAAGATGGAGATTGAAAGGGTAGTGACCAAGGTCTCCTAAGAATGGAGCACCCCTCAGAGAAAGAATTGCTGCCATGACTATGAGGCTAATCTGGGGAATGAAAATTTCTTGTGAGACTTGTGTGTTACTCTTAAACTTTGCTTACTGGTAGGGCCGGAAGGCTAGCAAAACTATTTGCCTCCCATCACCATACTTATGCAACCCACTCACAACTCTTTATAATTCTGGCTTTCAGCCCTGGAAAGGGGAAGTAAGTTAAAAGGGATTATGCAATGCTGGTTTAGAGTTGGGGTGTGTGACTAAGTACTGCAGTTCACTCTGTCCTCTTACATTTGCTCTAATAAATTTTTATTCTGAAGTGGAATTCTAGAAGGAACAACATAAACTGGAGAGCCAAAGAGATATGGGGTAGGGGACGCAGACAGCAGAAATCCTTCCTTCTCTCCCACATAGATACCAGTATCTGTGGGAGAAAATGAATGACAACTAGGAACAAAAAGAACTTTTATTTTTGCCCCAGTAGAGAGCACTTAAATTGAGTTTTTGAATCTGCTGAACCACTTTACCCCATAACTTCTCATTACAAAACATTCTGTCTCTACAAAGTTGCCCCTTCAGTTTGATTTTTTTTTGTAATATTTAAGTCAGATTTATAACAAAAGCAGTTTTACGTAAGATTTGTTCACATTTTTACTAACAATAAAACTTTTTCTTTAAATACTTGAGATGTATCTTTAAAATACTTGAAAAAAGGCAAAAGAAGATCATGGAGAATATGAGAGTTTACACAATTACATTTGCTTCTATCTCGTTTTTAAATAAAGATCAAAATAATCAGATTTTTTTCCAGAGAACAACAGGGAGAGGGATAGATGAAGAAAAGAGAGGAGAAAGGGAAAGAGGGAGGAAAGACAAGAAGAGGAAGGGAGGGAACAAGGGACAGAAGGAAGAAAGCAAGAAGCAAGTATTTATCAGGCATTTGCTATGATCCAGAGCAGGATTTAGGGACTTCTTTTAAGCATTTTTCCCTTTTGCTCACTTAATCTCCAAAACAATTTTATGCCCCTCCCCCTTTATATTTAGAGGTGGAAGCAATATGTTTGGCTACGTTAACATCTAACATTATATTTACAACAAGACTGAGATGCTAAGGAGGCCAAATCCTTCCACAAAAAATTGGCACAGATATTGCTGTATAGAAATGTTCTTGTAAAGGCTTGTTTCTGATCCATAACTATTACATATTTTGGCACTAGCAATTGCTCTGGGCCTGGAAAGGAAAAGCTCCATACATTGGCCCTTCTCCATATTAAGCGATGAGTTTGGCTCTTTGCAGATAGGTGCAGGATTCATTCTGCTTCAGGACTGTTACCTGGGTTTAGATATAGTCTTGTTATCAAGGGCAAGACTGATTTAGGGTATTCCTGAATGATCTTCTGGTAGGTTAAAAAGAGAAAGGCCTGGCATCTTTCAACACTAGTGTGGAAACGATTCGAGAAGAGTTAGGAATAGAAGGAAAAATTGGAGCCTATTTGCTACATAATTGTAGAAAAGACTTTATGGTGATTTCGGAACATTTCCAGTGTTTAAAGACAGTTGGGATAAAACATGGATTTATCATAGCTCCTCTTTTCCAGGTAGCTTGAAATTAGTCTGCATCCTTTTTTAGCTTCTTTGGTTAAATCTGCAGTTATCTCTTATTATCTCAGACCGCACCATTCTTCCTAAGAAATTACAGTGGCAAATACTTTCTAGTCAGCACGGTAGTTTAACCACACAGTTAATTACATATAGTTTTAAAGCAGTCTGCTAGTTTCCAGACAAGCGAGACATGATAGCACCTTTAATAGCTAGATCTAAAATTATGTATTTTTCTTGACTGAATTAATCATAATAGTACTATTGCCAAAGACATAGGAAAAAATTATCAAAGTATCTTTAGTAAATAGTTTGAGAGTAGAGTAACAATATAGATTCCTAAATTATTAGGGTGTTTTGAAGGCAGAACCCTGCATGTATAGCTAACATTTTTCATTCTTATTCTATTCTAATTCATTGATTGTGACTCAAAAAATCTATGTTCAAAACTATTTACCACTCAGATATGTATGTTCACAACAGTCTGACAAAAATAAAATTAGTCTTCGATATTTATCTTATTTTTAGGATATGAAATATGCAGTTACCTTCTGTGAATACAAAATTGGCACTTGCTGCTTGGGTATGTGGGCTTAATTTGGTAATGCCAGCACCCACAAAGCTATTGATTGTTGGGATCTTTATCCATAATTAGCATTAGCTGCCACCAGTAAGTTATAGCATTTTGATAATGGCCTAGTGACTGAAGAGTTAGACATGTTATAGGCACAATTATCTTAAACAGAGATTCAAACATTTTAGACATGTTTTTCTACCTCCTAAAAAGGCACATGACTTATTTAATACAAAAGTATTTTTAGTTGAAGCCAAAATGAAATTTTGTAAAGCAAAAAATAGAAAACTTTCTTAAATTTCTCAAACTACTCTGCATTCACTATGCCATTTAATCTTTTTAACAGTTCTATGACTATCCCCATTTTAATGCAAAAAACTAAATCTCAGAAATTTTAGACTTGTACTAGAGTTACATAGCTGGTATTTTAAATTGTGACTTCAAACCTTAAATACACATCCCTGAAGGCTAGAAAATTAATTATTTCAGTCACTACTTAATGTAATAGAGGATTCCCTGAAAACCGAGCAAAATGTTTTCTTCAGTTCTGTGTATTCGATATCCTAAGCAGTTTATAGTATATAGTCTATTCAAAGGAAAAGAGAGCATGGATAAATTTTAACATATATTTCACAGGATAGTTTTGATGCTTCTAGATTTTCCTTGATGAAGTGACATAATGAATATATTTTTTATAATTTAGATTAGTTTCTGGATGATACATCAGTCCCAAGTTGACTACCAACTTTGGGGTCTTAATAAGTGACACAGTAATGACATTTGGCACAGGCTTGATCTCTGAACACAGAATTAAGACTACAACCCAGCTCTGTTTCAGGAATTTAAGTCATAAGAGTATGGTTGCATCAGTACAGAAAGAATAATTTTATTGCAGCAGAATCTGTCACAGTCTGTAGATGTGACCATACATTTGAATTATATACTTCCACTCTTAGATATTCATGAAAAAATCTACTTTTACAGTAAGTGGTTAAAGGGATGATTATATCTCACATGTGCATTTAATCATCTTGTCCACTATAATTTTGCTGTCTGGTCTCAGAAAGGGAAAAAAACTTTGGACAATACTTTTTACTTTATTGGCTGTGTTAGTTTCTTCTTAAGTAGACTGTTGTCATCTCTTTTCTTTTGAGTCCAATTTTCCTATAGTTTGTTTATGTGAATGGCTAGACAAAATGATAAATATATTTCCAGAAAGCACATGGATTTGGAACTCTCTCTTGTTATGTTTATATTAGGCTTTATTTTAAAGGCAAGTGAGACTGCTTCAAATAAAACAACTTCAAGCTTCCAAGAAACGGTTAAGAGGAGGCAGAGAAGAGCAGAAACACTTCTTCACCGACACTTACACTGTTGCCATGGACCTACATAAGCAGTGGGAGAACACAGAGACTAACTGGCATAAGGAAAAGATGGAATTACTGGACCAATTTGACAATGAAAGAAAGGAATGGGAAAGTCAATGGAAGATTATGCAGAAGAAAATAGAAGAGGTACACTTTAATTTGTTGTGGATGTACTGTAATGTTTAAGTGCAGAATGAAAATTCTGTTGACTGTTTTGTATTGTAAACTCTTTTGTTTTCCTTATTCCACCTAAGAGGTGCATTTCTCAGTGATACTTACTAGAACAAAAATAGCATAATCTTATCCAGTGGCATTGTAAGGATTATTTTATATCATTGCGTGAAAATTAAGCACTGGAAATGTCACTCTAAAATGTTTCAATTTATTATTTTCTGACAAGAGAGCTTCTTTATTGAAAGTGAGGTATGTATTTTGTATGAATTTTCAAATACCAGGGCCAGGACTAAAATGCAAGAAAGATATACTTGGTGGGACATAGATTAGTAAAATTATAATTGGGCATTAGAACATAGATCTTTCCTAAGAAGATTTATGAGTAATGTCTATTAAAGGAAATTACATGTTAGATAGCTCAGTATAATCAAAAGGAGTATCATATATCAAACAGAAAATGGCAGTAGACATGAGATTTATTCTATTAAGGTGTGCACATTTAGTGGCATATTTATTGGAAAAGGGGTTATGAAAAATAACATATCATGACTCTGACACAGTCATTTTGTTTCCGTTAACCCTCCCTCAGTCCATTGACCCTGAAATATTTCCTTCAAGCATTTGCATTGATGTATATTCAAGCTTTTGCACCAACTGGAAATAATTTATGCTTATCTTGCTTTCTTTTGGTAGCATACATAATATTGACTTTATATGGTTTTATGCACATTACCAAAGTTGTTACTTTAAGACTTCTTGACCTTTTTTGCAGGCAAAGTAAGTGCTTTATGTGTTTATAGTTCTGTCATGTTTCTTATTAACAGCCGTGTAATTGACTGTGATTAAAATATGAATTGGCACAGCAGGAAGAAAGCTGAAGAAAAGTAACTATTAAGCCCTTCCTCTAAAATAGAGCTGAAAAGGCAGGCATGTAGTATATGATTAGGGATTATAGGGGAATATATACTTCTTGTCCCTCTATGGTTTGGAAAATGTGTCCTACTTGCTCCTTTAACCCCTCTACCCATACTCAGATTGGATCAACAAAGAGATTCCCTGGTCAAATCAGAATTCAAAACTCGAGTTCAATCAGAAACTGACCCGTAGTCCTAGGTCATTGCCTCCCAAATGTTTGGGAAGTTCAGTTGGTAACAATCTCAGACAATTCTAGCATCCAAGCGAAATAACTAAGGGATGCAGGATTAGTCTAGCCAATTTTTAAAGCTATGTAGTTAAAAGAAACTGCTGTCTGATTAAATTTATTACTGTCCAATAATGATTCTGACAATTCTATAGAGTTCATTTAAGATAAATATTAGCCTTATCAATTAGCAGGCAGGAAATATGTTTTAAACATCAAATTACACCTCATAGAGATAGCATCTCTTTCTGTATCAGGGAGACAGAAAGGCTGTCATTTTTTTTTTTATCTTGGAGAGTAGCTGTACTGCTGTTTATGTTTTGCTGCCTGTGCTATACAGCTCCATAGCTGGGAATTTGTTTAGATAATGTGCTTACCCCTAATGCCTACAGATGATGCTTTTCAATAAAGACTTGAATACTAGCACTGTGCTACCCTTACTAATACATATGCCAAACATGTATAAAAGGTACCTTCTTACAGGCTTCAAAGCTGGGGTAGAAACATCAAGGAAAACAAGAGGAAAGTTTCTTCACATGTCATAGAGAATCAAGATAATTTTTTAAACTAAAATTAAGAAATCAACACTTGGAAAAATAATCTCATGCCGCATGCACAAAAGACTGTATTTGTTTAACATTTATCACAAAGTTCTATATGTTAGATCAGATGTAAATTATTAAGTCATGTACTAGAGATTTGTAGATTCCCAGGTATGCACATATATCTTCAGTGATTTTTATATCTAATGAGAGGATATAGTATTGCCTATTAAAATGCTCATAGTTCACTGTTCAGCCACTATCCACAGTCATTGCATTTGCTATGGCAAAACCAAGATGTTCATACTTGGATCATGTGAAATTTGAAATAATCCAGATAGAAATTCTGGATAGAACTTATAGACATCTGGGATTTTTTTTTTTCCCCCACACTGTAGTCTCCTGCCTGTGTCCGTTGGTAGAATAATCAGGTAACCATTGACAAGGGCTGAGTACCAAGTAACTTAGATTACTTTTGTACAAAGTAGTTTTCCATCAATAACATTGTTATTTGGTTATTCATACCTCACATAAGTCCGCAAGAAAATTTAAGATGGCATAAATTAGGTATAATATAAAATATGCAAAAACAAAAATAGAAAGATGAGCTGAAGACAGGAGGAAGGATCATATATGAAATGTACCAGTGAGTTTTTCTAGTAACTAACAAAAATTATCAGGTGCATATACTTTCAAATTCAAATGATAAGGCAAACTTATTTCCCAGGAATAGCACATTTTCCCCTGGTTTTGCAACTAAAGCAATTTTGTTTTCACTCATGACTTCTTAAAAACAGGACAGTTTCACCAACAACATCCTTAAATTTAACATGTCACTTTTTAGCCCGGGCGCGGTGGCTCAAGCCTGTAATCCCAGCACTTTGGGAGGCCGAGACGGGCGGATCACGAGATCAGGAGATCGAGACCATCCTGGCTAACCCGGTGAAACCCCGTCTCTACTAAAAAATACAAAAAACTAGCCGGGCGAGGTGGCAGGCACCTGTAGTCCCAGCTACTCGGGAGGCTGAGGCAGGAGAATAGCGTAAACCCGGGAGGCGGAGCTTGCAGTGAGCTGAGATCCGGCCACTGCACTCCAGCCTGGGCGACAGAGCAAGACTCCGTCTCAAAAAAAAAAAAAAAAAAAGTACTTTTTAGGGTGGCTTCTTATAACCCTCAAGGTCAGCTCAAACCATAATGCCCACAGAAGTTCAGTACAAATAATGTGGCAGGGACCAAACAATCGATTCATGGCTGCAGTTTGATTCTATCCTGATTTCATATAATAAATACTAATAAATTTATAAGCATAAGAAAAATAAATGCAGTGTATATATTTCAGGCATCAAGTCTAGTGCTTCTCTCAACTGAGTTACTGGTATTTATTAAGCAGCAATAAATCTGTTATATTACTTGAATTATACGTGTAGTGTAGATATTGATTGTGGCTGTTAAATGTAGAGTCATTTGCTTTGATAGTCATCTGACAGTCTTTTGAAGTTTGACAAGCTTTTACATGACTCAAGCCTAAAGAGAAAGCCATTTCTTTCCTCTGTTCAGAAGTGAACTGAATGAGTGTGTGCAGGTTTAACTAAGATCTCATAAAGAAGGCATCTGGGTTCTACTTTAATACAGACTAATAGATGATCAAAGCCTTGCAGTTCTATTATATCACGTAGGGTATTGTCATATTTGTTTTAATCTGGATGAGAAACTTTTTAAAAATGTGTATCACCTTGACATTTTTTTAAAATCTCAGTAATATCTAACCCTCACCAATGTAATTGACCAACCAAAGGAAACATCTTTTTACTGACAAGTGACTATTTAAGGAACAGAGTAAGTTGACTTACTATATGAGATTGTCAAGCATTTAGACAATTAAATGTTAGTGTACAAGTGGGACCAGACGTTTGGAAACTATGGCTTGAATGTTAAATTCTTGCTTCTCTCTGAAAGCAATTATATAGTATGGCCAGTAATTGATTCAGGTCATTCTAATTTTGTGACAGTGTTTCTGTATTTATATACAAATACAGATTTATTTCATTTTTTGAATGATTGATTGCTAGTCAGAAAGAATTAGCATCCATGTGTTACCCTAATAAAAGTAGCCTTTATGTTTCATCAAACTTGTTCCAGCTAATCCGTATTTTAGAGGCACTATTTAGAGGCCAAAGCATTAATACCTAGGAAGTATATTTTAATATGGCAAAGAGAACTCAAAGTGGTTTGCTTAGTATCAAGAATATTAACAAAGTGAATTAAGGGAAAAGAAGTTTTAATTTTGTTTTCTTTTTCTTACAGCTTTGCCAGGAAGTAAAGCTTCGGAGGAAAATCAATATGAATGAACGTGCTAAGATCATTGATCTTTACCATGAGAAGACCATTCCAGACAAAATGATAGAATCTTCCCCAAATTACCCCGATTTAGGACAATGTGAATTTATAAGGACAAATCACGAAGATGGTCTGAGAAAAGAAAATAAAACAGAGCAGAGCTTAGTCAGTGGAGGAAATCAAATGTGTAAGGAACAAAAAGCAACAAAAAAATCAAAAGTAGGGTTTTTGGATCCTCTGGCTACAGACAACCAAAAGGAATGTGAGGCCTGGCCTGTCCTGAGGACTTCTGAGGAAGAGAGTAAGAGCTGTTCTGGCGCCCTCAATACAGTAAGTAAGATGTGATTGGCCTAGAACTGTTTCTAAAGAAATATTTACATTTCAAAGTGCTAACAGGCTGTTGCTTATATGTGTAAAGGCTCTTGAAGAACTTGCGAAGGTTAGTGAAGAATTATGCAGCTTTCAAGAGGAAATTCGAAAGCGGTCTAACCATAGAAGGTAGGCTGGTACATATTATTATTTTAGATGGGTAAATAAAAAGAATATTGTTTTTAGTTAATGAATCCAAACTGCCTCCTCCTTACATGTAAGAATTAATGAGTTATTAAAATGTATTATCTAGGGTGAGAGATAGAAACTTTTCTTTTTTTTTTTTTTGCTTGCTTTTGAGATGGAATCTTGCTCTGTCTCCCAGCTCACTGCAGCCTCTGCCTCCCAGGTTCAAGTGATTCCCCTACCTCAGCCTCCCACGTAGCTGGGACTACAGGCACACACCACCATGCCTAGCTAGTTTTTTTGTATTTTTAATAGAGATGGGATTTCACCATGTTGGCCAGCATGGTCTCGAACTCCTGACCTCAAATAATCCCCCTGCCTCAGCCTCCCAAAGTGCTGGGATTATAGGCGCGAGCCACCACACCAGGCCAGAAACCGTAATTGTCTATTTCTCTGTTCACTAATTCTTAAAGCAAATCTTCCAATTCCCTTTGTAATCTATTAGTAATACTTTACTGTTTTTGGTGTTTAATTAAGGAAGACCCTCTATAAAAAATCAGTAAGTAACCTCTAAAGTAGTTCTTTCTCATTCTGAGCATTTGAGCAATGAGAGTGTGCAACTGGGCTAATTCAGTTAAATGTATCATTGAACGATGTCAGATTTAACAGTGTGGCATTTTGCTTATATAATCATGTTCTACTAAAATGTTTAATGCTTAAGAGCACTTTATTGTACTTCAATTAGTATTTATATAATGGAGGCCTACATACTCTTCAGAACAACATATTATAAATATGTACACATGTACACATGCCACAAAAAATGCTATTTCCATTTGGAAACAATATATACTTATAACAGTAAGTTTTAGCCAAATTAACAAATACATTGGAATTCTCTACAAGTTAAGTAAAGATGGATTATTCTAGGATCAACATTTATCTGTCCTCATGGGGCAGTATGCTTCATTTAGAAAGCTACACAAATGCATTCCCTTATTTTTCATTAGTTGTTAGGAAGCTCAGAAAGAATTTTTGTGCTGACTTGCAGTAGATTTTTTTAGCCAGTCTTGTTTTAAACATAACTTTGTCCTCCATTTGCCCATTTAGTTTTGTTTCTATTCTCTGTTAATAGGTATTTATCCACATTTTATTGTAAGCTATACCATAATCTTTTATAATTTGAAGAGGTCTAAATATGATTTATATTTATCAGTGTGATTAAGTTTGAATTGTGATATTTAGCTTATTTAATATAACCCAGAAAAGACTTAACAATTTTCTTTTACAAATCACACCTAATATAAAGTTCTTATTGTCACCCCATGAACTTTAGAACAAGGTTCAAGGTATTTGTAATTCAGAGACATTACAATTTGGCATGACCTAATGTTTCTCTCTCATTTTTCATTATCCTCCCCACTCTGCTTTATAATTCATCCATATCAAAGTACTCATTTTCCTTCGAATAGCCATAGTATTTACTCCTTTTGCCTTTTACTTTAAATTTTTTTTTTTTTTTTTTTTTTTTTTTTTGAGACGGAGTCTTGCTCTGTCGCCCGGGCTGGAGTGCAGTGGCCAGATCTCAGCTCACTGCAAGCTCCGCCTCCCGGGTTTACGCCATTCTCCTGCCTCAGCCTCCCGAGTAGCTGGGACTACAGGCGCCCGCCACCTCGCCCGGCTAGTTTTTTGTGTTTTTAGTAGAGACAGGGTTTCACCGTGTTAGCCAGGATGGTCTCGATCTCCTGACCTCGTGATCCGCCCGTCTCGGCCTCCCAAAGTGCTGGGATTACAGACTTGAGCCACCGCGCCCGGCCTTTGCCTTTTACTTTAATCCTATATGCTTTTTACTCAAGTCATCCAAAAAAATTTTACTTTTTTTTCAAGCCCAAATGACACTTTCCATTTGGAATTACTCATGTCTCATTGCACTTTTATTCAGATTTCTATCTGACTACTTAAAATGTTATTTCACATTCAAGGAGAAGAACTTGAGCTCACATTACATAATGAATAAGAATTCAGCAGGCAGAGAGGAGGTAAGGGAATGGCAAGATAAAAGCTACAGAAAGGGAAATGCCAGTAGCAGAAACCCAGGAGACTACATAGTTTAATCTGAGGGTAGGTGAAGTCTCAGGTAATAGTGAAAATGAGAGAGGAGTTTGGAAAGAGTTTGAGTCAGAGTATGTAGAGCATTGAATATGACACTGAAAGGTAGACTTCATTCTACCATAAAAGGACTTGAAGTTTTTAACTGGGAGATTTATATAAAAATGATGTATGAGGGAGTTGTGAATCCTTTTCTTATAGCAGAAACTCATTGCTTTAGCCATGGTTGCTTTCGAGAGCTTATTCTAAATAAAGTTATAACTAATACACCATGTTTCATTGTTGTTTAGGATGAAGTCAGATTCTTTTCTCCAGGAAATGCCAAATGTAACTGATATACCTCATGGGGACGCCATGATCAACAATGACCCGTGCATTCTTCCAAGTAGTTTAGAAAAAGAAAAACAGAAAAATAGGAAGAATCTGAGCTGTACCAATATGCTCCAGAGCAATTCTGTGAAAAAATGTGGAATTGATACAATCGATTTGAAAAGAAATGAAACTCCACCAGTTCCTCCTCCAAGAAGCACCTCTCGAAATATTCCCAGCTCGGATTCAGAACAAGCCTATGAAAGATGGAAGGAAAGGTTAGACCACACCAGCTGGGTGCCCCATGAGGGTCAAAGTGAAAGGAGTTACAACCCTCACTTCCCTTTGAGACAACATGAGATGTCTATTTTGTATCCAAATGAAGGGAAAACTTTGAAAGGTGGTGTCATCTTTTCCTCTTTGGTACCAGAAGTCAAAATAGATAGCAAGCCTCCAAGTAATGAGGATGTTGGACTTAGCATGTGGTCATATGACATTGGGATAGGTGCAAAAAGGAGCCCCTCTACTTCATGGTTTCAGAAAACCTGCTCTACCCCCAGTAATCCAAAATATGAAATGGTGATCCCAGATCACCCTGCTAAATCTCATCCCGATCTTCATGTAAGTAATGACTGTAACTCCTCAGTGGCAGACAGCAGTAGCCCAGTTAGAAACTTCAGCTGTGGCTTTGAAAGGACTACAAGGAACAAGAAGCTGGAAGCAAAGACTGATGAATTTAACAGAACTGTATTTAGAACAGATAGAAATTGTCAGGCAATACAGCAAAATCAAAGCTGCTCAAAATCATCGGAGGATCTCAAGCCCTGTGATACTTCATCTACTCACACAGGTAGCATATCACAAAGTAATGATGTGTCTGGTATTTGGAAAACCAATGCCCACATGCCTGTGCCCATGGAAAATGTGCCTGATAATCCCGCCAAGAAATCCACAACAGGCCTAGTAAGACAAATGCAGGGACACCTAAGTCCTCGCAGTTATCGGAATATGCTCCACGAGCATGACTGGAGACCGAGTAATTTGTCTGGCCGTCCAAGGTCAGCTGATCCCAGGTCAAATTATGGTGTTGTGGAAAAGCTGCTGAAAACCTATGAGACAGCAACAGAGTCTGCACTGCAAAATTCTACGTGCTTCCGGGATAACTGGACCAAATGTAATTCTGATGTCAGTGGTGGTGCCACATTAAGTCAGCATTTAGAAATGCTCCAAATGGAACAAGAGTTTCAGCAAAAGACGGCTGTGTGGGGGGGACAGGAAGTGAAGCAAGGAATAGATCGGAAAAAGATAACAGAGGTGAGAAAGCAAATAACATTATTTGGTAGCATCCATATTAGTAATGGCTCTGAATTCTGTTCATATGTGCCATTCATATAAACAGAATGGGGGCACAAGTTTTGGACTCTTCTTAGCCTCTTGACCCTGTTTGTAAATAAATATAACTCAACATGAACCTTGAAGGTGTAGTTTTTAAGACTGAGAATAGTACATTGTAACTTTTGTAAAATTCTGAAATGAGATAACATAAATACAGTAAGTGGATTTAGGAAACTGAAGAAGATCAAATGTTTGTTCTTGAAAAAATATTCAGAATGGACATTTCTTGATTTGTAGAATTTCATTCTTTTAAAGATTCTTTTTAAGTGTGTGGAAAATATTTTAAAAATCATTTTCACTTTTCAGTTATTAACTATGATTGGTTCAGTCATTATCAGCATTTGACTCGTGTTCTTTCTCATAGGATTAGTCACCTTAATATGAATATGGGAAATACACATCATTTAACAGTGCCTAATAGAGTCCTCTTATCTGTGGAACTAAAATATAGTATACATAAATAAGGTTATTCTTATTTCTGTGTATTCTTAGCATAGAAATTGACCAAAAAACCCCCACTCAAATGGACATTTTAAGTAAACTGTTATCTTTTTTGTTCCTGTCTATTTATGAGAGTTTAATCTTCATTAGTTATAGGAGAAAAAGAAGTCGAAGAAATTGATATTTACAAAGAAGAGTTATACAACACTTTTACTCATATAATGTTTAAGAACCTAACAAAAAGTTACGAGGTGACATATTGTTATTATTAACCAATACTTCAAAACTCCTAGTTTCATAGAATGCAGTGGGTATGCAGCATGGTTTTAAACTATTATGCAAGTTGCTTCCTTCTGGTGTAAAAAATGACTATGTGGATTTCAAATTCTGCAAAAATATCAGTTTTCATCCATCTTATGAGAAATGTTGCCTGTCTTTATAAGGTGCAAAAAATATTCTGCTTTTGTATTTCTCTGCTTTTTAGTTGAGCCCATCAATGCCTGCAAGGTCCTGTAGCTAAAGATGGGAAATACATATATCTGTACGATAACCAAACAAAATTCTCATTAACTAACAAGAAATAATACCAAATGATTTCCCTTTTTGCATTCGTTGGGAGTTTGGCAGGGAGGTCCTCTACTATAGATCCTTAGGAGCAGCTTTTGTTTTCGTTTTTTGTTCTTCCCCCTGTAGGAACAAATCTAAAAAATAGGTCTCCAAAAAGAAAAAGAAACTGCAGGTTACTGTCAGACCATGGCTAAAATAGTAGAAATAGGAGGCCATCCTCACTGCCTAGCTCATATGAAAGAGCACAGGCTTTGTGGGGTCTAAGAAGGGTCAATAAGAGCCAAGTGTATAAAGTGTGTCATGAAAGCTTTGTACTTTTGTTTTAATTTTAAGGACCAAGGAAGGCTTTTTTTTCCATTAAAATAAAAGGAAAGAAGGAAGGAAATAAAAGACAAAGAAGAAAAGTGAAGGAAAATGTTTTCTCTCATCAGAACATGCCCAAGAGATAGGAATTTTGTATTAGTAATTAGAATGAAGATGTATTTAAAAGTATTTTAATGATAATTTTAAGGTTTTGATAGTGCCAGTGAAAAAAAGCATCAGATTAATCATTTGGCTTGTGTGCCTTTTGCTTATCACCTCTAAAAGTGTCAATAACTTGACATGAATGGTTTCTTCTATAAATTATCTTTTAATCTTTAAATAACACTGTAACCTCCTCGTCGCCCACTAAGAAACATCTGTATTTCCATGATATTCAAGTTGCTTAACTTGAAATTTTAAATCCTGAGTTCATCATTAGTTCTACAAAGAGATTAACTGTATTAAGATTTGTCAGTGTGAGGAAAGGGACAAGATTATCAAATGTCATATTCCGTATTAAAATTGAATTGCTTTAAAACATTCAAAACCACAAATATTAGACAAGTACCTTCTTTAGTTTTCAATACTTTTTCTTTCTTGTAAATTTACTAACAGACTAATTTTATAGTTGAGACTCATCATATATGAAGCCTATTGTTGGTAGCCAGAGAGTGAGGAATGTTTTCACTTGCGTCCTAGGAATCCATGTCAGTGAACGCCTCACATGGAAAAGGATTTTCCCGACCTGCTAGACCAGCAAATCGTCGTCTCCCCTCCAGATGGGCATCCAGATCTCCATCTGCACCCCCTGCCTTGCGAAGATCTACCCACAACTATACCATTTCTCTGAGATCCGAAGCATCAATGGCTTAAGTCTTTGGCCTGGACTGCTATATTGCAGAAGTTCTAGTCCACTTGTCAAACAGAGCATTCTGAGCGTTTACAGGCAGACCTGTTCTCTTCCGACAAGCAATTTAAATCTTAACTTTCCATCAGTCTTCAGTGTTTTTAATCTAAGGAATAATTATCTTCCTGTATTTTGATTTCTTAGGTCAGAATTTTTTAATACCATCCTCATTAATTTTCCAATGCGATATAAGTTGAAACAATGTACAATATTGTATATTCTTTCTTGCAAGTGGCAGAAAGTAAGGTTATGTGCATGGCCATGTGTTTGTAGGTGCATGTGTTGAAATAGGAAGTATCCTAGTATGTATTTAGATAGGAAAAACTTATGTGCTAGTGTTGACTTTGAAATTATAACATGTATACCTATATATTCTTTGTGTTTATTTAAAAGTTTTGAAAATATACAGTACTGTTTATATTTTGTATACCTTTTAATAGGTATCCACTTAAGGCATTTGCAGTACAAATATTAATTAACCACTTCCTTGGCCCCCAGCTACATTGAAAAAGAAGAATTATGCACACATCTAACATTGGTAGATTATGGCACACATAAAACCATATAAGGATAAAATAATACCATTGATATCTTTGTTTATTCTTTTTAAATAAAAATGTCACAAGTTTAATAGATCAGCCTTGTAAAGCAAGCATAAAATGTTCATAAATTTTTATATATTATTTGGTAGTCTAGTATGGCTTTAACTGAATATTTGATCCTCAGAGACAGTATCATGAGACTGCATTATAAATGACATGACTAAATAATGAATTTATTTTGTCAGCTTCAGTAACAAACATTTCCTAAATGGGATGCGAAAAGAAACTGAATTATGTTGAATTTTAGTTTTTCTTAAAGTTGTGGTAAGCTTTTAGTTTAGCTGCTTTAACATGGAGTCATACATACTTAGAGGTAAGTCATTTATTATTTTCTTCTTTTTTCTAACCTTTTCCTTAAAATTAATAGATAACAAACTAATTTACTTTTTTACTAACAAGGAAGATCAGGAATAATATTTCATTGAGAGCTGAATTATACTTCTCATAATTTACTACAAAAAAAAAAAGGCTTAAACTAAACCTTGACATCCACAGTAGCATCAGGAATAGAAATGTGTATTTTGGCTACAGTTTGCATACAGTGAACACATAAAATCTATATTGAAAACTGACAGAAATATGAATGTTGAGGGGCTTGGAATTCTAAATGGAAGATTTTAGAAGGAACTTTGCTCTCTACTGTCACTATGTAAAACCAATTATGTTATTAATTCTATTTAAACTTTTCTTTTACTAAGAAATTCTTATGCCAAACGTATTCCAAGAGCCGTCTCCTTATGATGTATTCGAACCATTTAGAGAAATTCACATCATTGTACCCCATGACCTGAGGTAAAGAAAATAATTTTCAAATTGCAGACTTCCTTGAAAGGCTCAAGACTGTAGCATGGTGATGTCTAGATTCATACTTTACTGTAAGGACAGTTTCGGAACTTAAGTGGAATTAAAGATCTAGAGTGATTTGGATTGGATGGTTACTAAGGTCTATAAATCTACTCTTTTAATTTTTATTTCCTTCAGGAAGATCCTTTTCCACAGGAGTATCAAAGAAAAGTAAACTAGACACCAAGTAATATCACTCTTATAATATGCTTTCCAGCTAGAGGGGAGAAAACACCAGGGAAGTGGAACCCTGGGTCATAAAATGACGGACGTGTTAGGAAAATGCTGTTGTGTGACAGTGGAGAGCCTGCCCAAGGACTGTGCAACCTATCTGTTCCTCTCCACCACTGTTTCCCAAGTAGTCTGGTATGATCTGTGTTTCCTTAGGATATTGAGGATCTCTTTTAAAAAATGAAATTTCTGATCTCACCCCATAATTACTAAAGCAAAATTTCCAGGGGTAGGAATGGGGACTCCAGAGCCATTAATAAAATAAAACAAAACAAAAAGCAAAATGTTGATGATCAGGCAGATTTGAAAACAGTGACACTGATTGATCTCTCAATGGATGGATGCCCTTGAATGATCACTTTTCTTCCTAGGACTTGCCTTTGTTGTCTGTAAATTAGAATGGCTATACTTTCAGGCTTCACAATTTTAAGCCACTTTTTTCTACTAACAGTTGAATGAACCAGTGGGACACATTTTAACATCTTTTTATGTTGACTAAAGTTATAGTTAGAGCTGAGAAAAAAAAAATAGCATCTAGTCCAACTCGTTGATTGTAAAACTGAATTAAGATCATTTGAATGTTCTGTTTTCTCTTTTTAAATATTTTATAATTTTTAAATAGAAAAACCTATTGGGTAAATGGAAATAATCTTTGAAAATATTTTTTGATGTTTTGTGATTTTTAACTGATAACTTTCTACTTTAGGTGGGCATTTTCTTCCCTAGAATATACTCTTTATTATGCTATCATTGCTAGATTTAAAGGGGCTTCTAAGCATTTCTGGAAATATTTGATTTAAAAACATATATTAATAGATGTTTTCCCTAGCAGACTTTTGGAGCAAAAATATTATTTTAGTTCAGCAGAGGATTACTGATATTATGGGCTGATCTCAGAAAGGAATAAGAATGAGGCAGAGAGGAGTACTTGAGTTTCTGTGTGTGTTTGTGTGTGTGTGCGAGTGTGTGTTTGTGTTTGTGTCAGTGTCACATAAGTTCTCCATATTGCCTTATGTCCCAAAGCCAAATATAAAAATATAAATGATGCTTTGTATAATTCATGTTATCAAAAATTACCCATAACTTTCATTTGTTTTTATATCGACAATGAAGATCATATTTCATTTTGCAGATGTGGCCATAAAATATTATTTATTTCTACATAGGTGATTTCACCAGATTTAGTTATCTTGAGAAAACATCTGGACTTCAAAGAGTTTCTGCTTCCCTACAAAGATCTTTAAAATTATTTTTAGGCACATTTGTGATAAACAATTACTTGATATTGAAATCTCCTTCAGCCTTTAGAAGCTATCAAATAAAGTAGGCGTAAAAACAACTGTCTGTGGCATTTGTATACATCGAGAACATTTTTCTTTCCCTCCTTTTCTGCAGTGAACTCCAGTAAAGTTGAGTGTGTTATGAAATCTAAACTCAAATATGTACACAGTTCACTCTTAACCTCTTCCAAAATATCTCTAGATAGTAGAATTGAAGCCAAACCTGCCTGACTTCCTGCTCCTGGCCACCCAAACCTCCATATGGCTTCTCGTACACTGACATCCTCTCTGCACCCATTTAACTGCTAATTGAGTCTGATAAAGGTCTTCTTTGAAAAAAGTTTTCACATCTAAAATTTGCATTTACATCATAAATTAAATCATTTTCAGGAAAATCAGATTTTTTAAATTATAGTACTATTTGCTTCAAATTTGGCATGTTTTTCTTAAGTGGCAAGTACATGTATCAGAACTTACAACTGACTGGGCGCGGCGACTCATGCCTGTAATCCCAGCACTTTGGGAGGCCAAGGTGGGCGGATTGTGAGGTCAGGAGATCGAGACCATCCTGGCTAACACAGTGAAACCCCGTCTCGGCTAAAAATATAAAAAATTAACCAGGCATGGTGGCAGGCGCCTGTAGACCCAGCTACTCGGGAGGCTGAGGCAGGAGAATGGCGTGAACCCGGGAGGCAGAGTTTGCAGTGAGCCGAGATCAAGCCCCTGCACTCTAGCCTGGGTGACGGAGTGAGATTCTGTGTCAAAAAAAAAAAAACAAAAGAACTCGTAACTATGACTTGTTCATCTTACCCTGAAAATATGTTCCTACAAGAAAATGTGCTTTGCAAAGCAAAAAAGGCAAAAATTGGGGATGAGGGGTTCTTCAGACAAGTATCAAAAATGATTTCTTGTCATTTTTACTGTATGCATATTCATCATAGAAAATAATTCTTTTAGTGGGAATAAAATCGTGATACTTAAAATCTGATACACATTTCAATGATCTTATTAATCCAATAGGTTAAATTAACAAATTCTTAGAAAAAAAAATCTGTTTATATGAAGCTATGGAGAAATCTAGAAAGTAGGTAACGGTCTAGATTTTGAGCGATCTACGAACTCAGAACAAGTTCATTTTGAGGTGAGAAACCTGAGATTCAAAGAAGTCTGCATGGCTGCCAAGGTTACAGGGACAGAATCCAAGCCTGGGCTCACTCATGTTCTACTCTCATGTATAAATGTCCCATGTGCATCTATGACTTTATTGTTTGCAAAGCACATTCATATTCCATGACTTGTCTGCTTCTTATAACAAACTTCAAGGCAGGCATTGTGATTTCTAAGTAAGAAGGAAAAATTAAGTAGTCAAGATAATATTTAGAATAAATATTTTTGAAGATAATAGCTAAATAGATGGCTCTTCAGACTCCTAGCTCAGGCTCTTTTTCCAGCCTTCTTTTCCCAAGGAAGAGAAGACAAAAAAAAAAAAAAAAAAAGGTTGAACAGCTCTTTTTCAGTTTTGTTTTGTTCATTTTATACATGACACAATGATCATCAAAAGTCATCACCCCTGACTTAAATGGTTTTATGAAATCCAAGAAGTTGTGAACAAGGCTTTAACAAAATATTTCCACTTTTAATGCCCATGCTCTGATTTTATATAAATTTTTAGGTAGGACATGATGTTGAAGTAAAACCAAGCAGTATTCGTCTATAGCATCAACTGAATCCTGACCTCTATCTTCAAAAGAATCAGAGAATAGTTTCACACTTCATAAGTTACATATACTCCAGAATAAATAAGAGCAGTTTGCTTGAAATACTATCTTGACTCATTTGTGCTGCTATAACAAAACACCTGAGACTGGGTTACTTATAAAAGAATGGAAATTTATTTCTCTACAGTTTTGGAGGCTGGGAAGTCCAAGATCAAGCTGCAAGCAGATTTGGTGTCTGGTGAGGGCTGCTGTGTGCTTTCAAGGTGGTGCCTCATTGCTATGTCTTTATATGGCAGAAGGGGCCAACAATGGAGAAACAGCAGAATAGCAAGAAGCAGCTGAATGCTGTGTGACGCTTCTTTTATAAGGGCCTTAAATCCCATTCATGAGCGAGGAACCTTCATCATCCAATCACCTCCTAAAGGCCCTACCTCTTAATATTGGAGGTTAAGTTTCTACATGGATTTTAGAGGTACATATTCAAACCATAGCAAGCATACAGTAATTTCCAATATAAACCTCACTCAAAATTATAGTCACATGCTGCACAAAACAATTTCAATGCACATATATGATGATCAGATTATAATACAACATTTTTGCTATACTTTTTCTATGTTTACATATACAGATACCATTGTGTTACAATTGCCTTTAGTATTCAGTACAGTAACATGCTGTACAGGTTTGTAGCCTGGGAGCAATAGATAATACAATCAAGTCTAGGTGTGTACTGGGCTATACCATCTAGGTTTTTCGCTCAGTGATGAAATCGCCTGAGTACACATTTCTCAGATCAGATCCCTGTTGTTAAACAAGTGTGACTGTAATTGTGTTCTGCTGCCAGTTTCTTTTTGAAGTTTTAGTTTTCAATTACTTACTCATGGCAATTTTATAAGAATCATTAAACAAATTTCATCCAGCTATTTGGGATCTGCAGATTTTTTCTTATATAATGCTGATCAGTCTCGATACCAAATTGTCTAACCTGAATTATATATTTGTTTATTTAAATATTTTATTAAAATTTTATGTTTAAAATTAACCCAGTAAAGGGTTTTTTGAGTTAATGATATCTGTAGTAAAATAGTTCATTTGTAATAAAACCCAGAGAAGCACCCACAATATTCTAGAGGAAGCTACATGTAGGGGGCAAAAGTCTCCATCTATGAAAAATCAGGAGATAAATGAGAATAAAGATTCTTCCTAGAAAAGCAGAGGTAACGAGAGAGATACTGAGACCTGGCATGCCACCTAGTTAAAGATGGTGGCCATGTAGCCCACGGAGCCAGAGCTAAATGAATTTATGAGGTATCCTACTTAGCAAAAGCAAGCATCTAGGCTTCCCAGACAGATTCAGGGGCTGGGAAGAGCACTACATCAAGGACTCCAGGGTGGACAGTGCTCAAAGGTCAGACACGCAGTCTGTCCTCAAGGAGATCTCTTCCTAAAACAGCAGAGGCCTGACTCTGCAGAGGCCAGGGTAGAAATAAAGAGTTTAGGGGGGGGAAAAAAAAAAAAAAAGAAAATTGGCAAATGCAAGATCCAAGATCAAGAATCCCGGTCCTGGGGACCAGCATGTAGGAAAAGAGATACAGCCTGAGGTATGGAGGCAGGCCCATTGGAAATAGGAATTGAGAGGCAGGCCCATTGGAAATAGGAATTCCAACTAAAGTTGGAACCTAAAAAGGCTACAGTGGCAAATGAGGACCCTCTTGTAGACAACTAGGAGAGTAATCACCACTAAGCTGAAATAAATGGAGGCTCCATGCAGCTTGAGCCCTCATCTGGGATATTTTCAGAAAAAAAAATTATAGGAAACCATCAGAGGCCTCACTGTGAGAGACTGGAAAAGATACAAAGATGATGAGGTGGGGACTGATCCTCTCTTTTCTCTCCATTTTCCATTTATTGTCATTTTCTCGTGACTCTATCCCCAGAACCTAAAACTTTACCTGATAATATAATAAATAAAATAAACCATCTATACTTTCATATAATTGACAATAAAAACAAAAATTAGAAAATATATTTTTCTTCAAATAAAATCAAAAATAGGCACATAATTAAAGAGTAGGAGCATTTTTATAACTTATAAAATTACTCAAAATTGCCATTATAAATGTGAAGTAGATTAGCATAGGGAACACCTGTATGCATTGGTAAGAATAAATACAGTCTCATGGAGAAAGTATTAGTAAAGGCAGTGAAACGGAATTGACCTATCCTGAGCTCCAGCTACAGGTAGGGTGATGGGCTGCATGCAGCACAGGAAAAGGAACCCCAAGAGCAAGAATATCCAGTGTTGACCCCCTATTGTCCAGTGAGAAAGAACAGGCTCTGAGAACAGAAACTTTCTGCCACACAGCTACTTCCTTCTGTTGTGGGAACAGGAGATGCTTCCAGATGGATCTGTGCCAGACAGACATCCCTGGAGGTCAGGTCACCCAATTCTATCAACGGACTTCTTTCATACTCATCCTAAGAGCCTTCTGATTTTCAGATTAACTACCTAGGTCCTTAGAGAAATTAAAGAGGATCTAAATCAGTGTTTCTTGACTGTTTCCAGAAAGTTTTTTCTAATTCGAGAGAAAAATAGTCCTCCAAAGTCCTCTGATAGTATCTAAAGCAGCCCATTGTTAGGAGAAAATTCTTTAACTTTGAAGGGTTTTAACTTGAAAATGTTTATAAACAAACTAGGATTCTATCTGCTTCATTCACTGATTATGCCAAGCACTTAGAAAAATGCCAGCAGAGATTACGTTGAATGAATTAAGATTTCAGCCAGGCACGGTGGTTTACCTCTGCAATCTGAGCACTTTGGAAGGCAGAGGTGGGTGGATCACTTGAGATCGGGGGTTCGAGATGAGCCTGGCCAAAATGCCGAATCCCCGTCTGTACTAAAAATACAAAAATTAGCCAAGTGTGGTGGTACACACCTGTAATCCCAGCTACTCAGAAAGTTGAGGCATGAGAATCACTTGAATCCAGGAGAGGGAGGTTGCAGAGAGCCGAGATCGTGCCACTGCACTCCAGTCTGAAACTGTCTAAAAAAAAAAAAAAAAAAAAAAAAAAACAAGATTTCTTTTTTTCTTTTTAACTTTTGTTTCCATGTATTTTATTTTATTATTCTCACACCATAAGTTTTTGTTGCTACAGTTTCTTCTGGGATATCTTTTTCTCCAGTGGATCCTCCTCTTCTGGTTTAGGAACAATCTGTTTCTTTTTTTTTTTTTTTTTTTTTTAATTTATTTATTATTATTAAACTTCAAGTTGTAGGGTACATGTGCACAACGTGCAGGTTTGCTACATATGTATACTTGTGCCATGTTGGTGTGCTGCACCCATCAACTCGTCATTTACATCAGGTATAACTCCCAATGCAATCCCTCCCCCCTCCCCCCTCCCCATGATAGGCCCCGGTGTGTGATGTTCCCCTTCCCGAGTCCAAGTGATCTCATTGTTCAGTTCCCACCTAGGAGTGAGAACATGCGGTGTTTGGTTTTCTGTTCTTGTGATAGTTTGCTAAGAATGATGGTTTCCAGCTGCATCCATGTCCCTACAAAGGACACAAACTCATCCTTTTTTATGGCTGCATAGTATTCCATGGTGTATATGTGCCACATTTTCTTAATCCAATCTGTCACTGATGGACATTTGGGTTGATTCCAAGTCTTTGCTATTGTGAATAGTGCTGCAATAAACATACGTGTGCATGTGTCCTTATAGCAGCATAATTTATAATCCTTTGGGTATATACCCAGTAATGGGATGGCTGGGTCATATGGTACATCTAGTTCTAGATCCTTGAGGAATCGCCATACTGTTTTCCATAATGGTTGAACTAGTTTACAATCCCACCAACAGTGTAAAAGTGTTCCTATTTCTCCACATCCTCTCCAGCACCTGTTGTTTCCTGACTTTTTAATGATCGCCATTCTAACTGGTGTGAGATGGTATCTCATTGTGGTTTTGATTTGCATTTCTCTGATGGCCAGTGATGATGAGCATTTTTTCATGTGTCTGTTGGCTGTATGAATGTCTTCTTTTGAGAAATGTCTGTTCATATCCTTTGCCCACTTTTGGATGGGGTTGTTTGTTTTTTTCTTGTAAATTTGTTTGAGTTCTTTGTAGGTTCTGGATATTAGCCCTTTGTCAGATGAGTTTATGTAAGGATCATCTCAGTGTGGCAGGGGAGTTAATGCATGGATTTAATCAGACCATGAGCTCTGTAAGTCCAACGGTGCACCCTGAGTGCTTTGTTCACCTGGATATGCTCGATGACCAGAGAATCTCTGCTACAACCTTAGGTTCACTTAGCATAACTCTGCATTTTAAAGCACGTGCAGCAAAAATTCAGCATTCTTTTTGGACCACTGACCCTGTGTCCAACCCCACTGTTTGTCCTGGACACAGCTATCAACTCCACCCTTGTAACATCAGAATAGTGAACACTGTTTCTATAAAGTGACATATTTAGTGGCTTTTTGTATTAGCATACCCTTGATGGCCTGGCCAGACTCATGAATGTTCTTAAAATGAACACAAAGATTTGAACCTCTTGGTTTGCATGATTTTGTAGAGTTTTCTGGGTCAAGTGAATAACAAACCATTTTCATAGATCACCTCAGGCCACTTAGGGGAAAAGTGAATTAATGAAATTTTTAAATATTTTAATTACTTGTTAGCAGCAAAAAAAAAAAAAAAATGTTTTTCTTCTCTGACTCTTCATTTAGTCACAGCTGGATTAAGAGTGCAGGATTTTTGCTCCACTAAATTTACTTATTTCAAAAACTTGAGCTGACCTGAATATATATGGTACAGTAATTTCTATTCTGGTGTCAGCATATTTTCAGAACCTGAATCCACTGAAAAATGTGCACACAAATTGCAACTGTTTTCTTGTTGTTTTGAAATTTTTGTAATATAATCACTAAGACAAGATGACCAGAATACTACTAAAGAGATAGCACACCGTAATATTGCAGGTGACTACTGGTAGAAATTCTGTTATTTAACAGAATCAAAGAAGAATTAAAGATTTTAATCTTGTTAAATATTTATTTAATATTTATTAATAATAAAATAATATTTTTAATTTATTAATAAAATGATTTTATTATTAAATTAATAATGAAAGGCCAAAGGACTTGCAACATGTGAAATATCATAAGGCTGTCTCTTCTATTGCCTTAGGAAAACAATAGTTGAAGGGCCTTTTTGAAGGAGGAAAAATAACAAATTACATAGACTTTAATTTTGTGTAGTTGAATTAAGTGTTCAAAATTTTATCGTTGATAAAAACTCTTCACAGCTCTCTCACTTTAATTCTGTTGCAATCTTATTGCACAGAATTAAAAGTGAAATGTAATTCACTAATGAAAGTTTTCACAATTTCACTTTCACAGAGAAGTTACCCTTAAAATGTCTTGGCTGAGTAAGCCAACTTTGAGAACCAGTTTACCATTAGGCAAAACAATAATTAGGCATTTTAACCTATGTTTTAGGCATTGTTATGGAAAGTTTTTTAGTTCTCCACTTCAAAAAGAGTAATTCCGATAATTGAAAATCTGATCAGTATTTTCTCTGCCTAAACTAGCAAATACATATGTCAAAGAGCAAGTTTTCAAACTCATCTCTCCTTCCTTCTTTCCTTCCTTCCTTCCTTCCTTCCTTCCTTCCTTCCTTCCTTCCTTCCTTCCTTCCTTCCTTCCTTCCTTCCTTTCCCCTCCCTCCCTCCCTCTCTCTCTCTCTCTCTCTCTCTCTCTCTCTCTCTCTCTTTCTTTCTTTCTTTCTTTCTTTCTTTCTTTCTTTCTTTCTTTCTTTCTTTCTTTCTTTCTTTCTTTCTTTCTTTCTTTCTTTCTTTCTTTCTTTCTTTCTTTCTTTTTCTTTCTTTCGAGACAGAGTCTTGCTCTGTTGCCCGGGCTGGAATGCAGTGGCCAGATTTCAGTTCATTGCAACCTCCACCTCCCAGGTTCAAGCGATTCTCCCACCTCAGCCTTCTGAATAACTGGGATTACAGGCTCTGGCCACCTCATCTGGCTAATTTTTTGTATTTTTAGTAGAGACGGTGTTTCACCGTGTCGGCCAGGCTGGTCCTGAACTTCTGACCTCAAGTGATCCACCCGCCTCAGCCTCCCAAAGTGCTGGGATTACAGGCATGAGCCACGATGCCTGGCCTCATCTCCCATTTCCTTATGGATTAATCTAAAAAGATAAGCATCTAAATTTTTTTTCTACTAATATTAAACAAAATCCAACATTTCTTTCCAGCTCAGTAAAGCACAAAGAAAACCAAGAGACGTTCGTGACCAGCCTAACTAACATGGTGAAACCCAGTCTCTACCAAAAATACAAAAATTAGCCAGGCGTAGTTAGTGGTGGGTGCCTGTAATCCCAGCTGCTTGGGAGGCTCAGGCAGGAGAATCACTTGAACCTGGGAGGTGGAGGTTGCAGTGAGCCAAGATCACGCCATTGCACTCCAGCCTGGGCAACAGAGCAAGACTCCATCTCAAAAAAAAAAGAAAGAAAGAAAAAAGAAAAAAAAAAAAAACAAGAAAACCAAGAGACAAACTCTGAGAGGAGATATTATTAGTGAGTGACTGCAGGGCTGCTGACTCATGCAGGATACAGAAATGCCACCTTTCCCGCCAATGTCAGCATCACAGATTTGTTTCCATGCATACACCCATCTATATGCGTTATTACATTCATTTTTTAAATCTCATTTATCTTTAAAAAATGATTTTTACCAGTTATATCAGTATAAATTATCACTTTAAAATTAGTGGACAAAGATCAATAACTACATTCCTAAATTATTTGTGTCCATTATTTCCAATGTAAAATAAATAGCAAGGTTGTGATTCTTCTCTCAGCCAATCATTCCAGGTTATCCTTCTTCAATGTTAGAATTGTTTCATTGGGTATCATTTAATAAGTATGACTTTTTCAGTTTACCCGTTTAGTTTTTATTTATTTTTAATTATTTTTTATTTTTTTGAGACAGAGTCTAGCTCTGTCACCCAGGCTGGAGTGCAGTGGCACGGTCTCTGCTCACTGCAAACTCCGCCTCCCGCCATTCTCCTGCCTCAGCCTCCCGAGTAGCTGGGACTACAGGCACCCGCCACCACGCCCAGCTAATTTTTTTTTTTTTTTTTTTTTTTTTGTATTTTTAGTAGAGACGGGTTTTCACCGTGTTAGCCAGGATGGTCTCAATCTCCTGACCTCGTGATCTGCCCCTTCTCGGCCTCCCAAAGTGCTGGGATTACAGGCGTGAGCCACCACACCTGGCCTTTGTCAGTTTATTGTTAAGCTTCACACAAGTTTGACCTTAACTTCAGTGTGGAATTTACCAAGTTTTTGTTTGATTGGGGTTTGTTGTTGTTGTTACTGTAAATAGACTTTAAGTTAATTATCAAGTAATTTTGGCTTTTCAATTGTGGTTTTCATTCCTAGCGAATATTTTTTTCTTTTGTTAATACAATGTTTTCTGGTTGTTTGAATAGTTTGTTTTTATGTTACCCACAAAAAAACAATGAAGATTTATGTAATTATTCTCAGGATTTTATCCACTGAAAGATATAAAGGATCAAACCTTTGGCAGTTACACAATATTAAAGCTATTTTAAATATGCCTCTCAGTATATCTACTATTTTTAGATGGCATCCACCTACTACCAGTAGTAAAGAGAATTGTCTGTGATATTTTTCACCATCAATTTCTTTGGGAAAGCCTCATCTCTCCAATCTTTGCAGATTTCTGATTGTACTGAAATTTTTTAATTATCTTTCCTATTTTACCCAATATCAAATTTATGATCCAAAGTTTCTGTATTAAATCACAATATGTGTTTCCCATTGGAAATATAATTTTAACATTATTACACTTTTAAATGTATAAATGGAAAAAAAATGGTAACTATACGCACAAAGCAGAATATTTAGTGGGTGGCAAGGGTGATACTTATCTGCTATTAGTAGGAAGTAGAACTAATGGGAATCACATGCTTGTAAATAAAGTATACAATAAGAGTAACTTAGAAACGTTTAAGCTCCATTTTGGAATCCATGACTTCTGGAGAGGTATAATCTAAAACAGTGATTCCTGCAGTAGGAAAATAATGTATCAAAACACTGGCTGTATGGGTCTCTGAGTTTACATGAAGACATCACGATTTTCAGCTCTTTTACTCTGGTGTCCAGTGCCATAAGCAACCTCAGCACATGCTGTTCCTCCCCTAGTAGCTTGCCCACATCAACTGTTTGGAAGTGCAAGGTTAATGCCACTTTATTCTCCAAGCACAGAAGTGCCAAATTTTCTAATCAGAATTGCACATAAAAATTTATGCTTTCCGCCTGTAATCGCAGCACTTTGGGAGGCCGAGGCGGGTGGATCAGACGTCAGGAGATCGAGACCATCCTGGCTAACACGGTGAAATCCCGTCTCTACCAAAAACACAGAAAAAAATTAGCCGGGCATGGTGGCGGACGCCTGTAGTCCCAGCTACTCGAGAGGCTGAGGCAGGAGAATGGCGTGAACCCTGGGGGCGGAGCTTGCAGTGAGCCCTGATGGCGCCTCTGCACTCCAGCCTGGGGGACAGAGCAAGACTCCATCTCAAAAAAAAAAATTATGCTTTCCAGGCTTAAATAAAAACAACACAATATTCACCAACAAAGAAAATAAAATTTTCTTAGGTTCATTGAGTTGGCATATACCAAACACATTTTTTAAACTTTTTGTTGTGAACTGAGAATAAACTCATGGGAGGTTGTAAAAATGGAAAAGTCCCATGCAACCTTCACTCAGCTTCCTTTGATCATGACATCTTTTATCAGTGTAGTAAAAAATCAAAACTGGGAAATAAATATTAACACATTAGTGTTTAAAAATCTGCATTCATTGTGTGTGTGTGTGCATGTGTGTGTATTTCTATGCACCCTTTTCCATGTACAAATTTGTGTAATCGCCACTATAGTCAAAATACAGATTTGTTGAGCATCACAAAAGAACTCCCTTCTACTACCTCTTTGTGTCTCCTCTTCCCCACTACACCTGTTCCTGTGCTCTGGCCAGACAGCCACTGATCTGGTCACCATCTCTGTAGTTTTGTCTTTTTGAGGGTATTATGTGAATGGAACCATACAGTATGTAATATTTTGAAATTAACTTTTTTCAGTAACCAAAATGCCCTTGGAGTTCATTCAGATTATTTCATAGTATCAATAGTTCATTACTTTTTATTGCTGAGTAGTATTCTATTCTATGGATGTACCAGAACTTTTTCAACTATATACTCATTTAAAGACATTTGTGTAATTTCCAGTATTTTACTATATAAACTGTTCTTAACATTCAAATAAATGTGTGAACATGTTTTAATTTCTCTGGGATAAATGCCCCGAAAATAATTCCTACTTGTACTATAACTACATGTTTAGGTTTGTAAAATCTGGCAGACTATTTTTCAGTCTGCACCATTTTCCATTCCCAACAGCACTGCATGAGAAATTCAGTTTCTCCTCATCCTCACTGATATTTGTTATTACAGTCTGCCTTTCCTCTTCACAGGAGATTGGTTCCAGGACTCCTCCTCTGACTGATACCATATCCACTGATGTTCAAGTCCCTTATATAAAATGAGAAGTGTCGCATATGGGGGGCCAACTATATAATTATTTTGTATTTTAGATGTTCTGAGAGATATATAATATTATCTCATTGTGGTTTTAATTTGCATTTCCTAATGGCTAATGATGTTGAACATCTTTAAATGTGCCCATTTGCATGCAATTCATGTGTCATTTTTGACAACATGCTTTTACATATCTTTTGCCCATTTTCAAATGGGATCTTTTTTAATGTTGACTTTTGAGAGTTATTTATAGATTCTTGATATAAGGCCTTTGTCAGATATGTGACCTGCTGTTATTTTATTCCAATCTGTAGTCTGTCTTTTCAACCTCTTCACAGAGTGTTTTGTTGGGGAAAAGTTTTTAATTTAGTGAAGTCCAATTTATTAATTTTTTTTACTTATGAATCATGTTTCTAGTGTCAAGTCTGAGAACCTTTCCCCTTGCCATAGGTCCCAAAGATTTTCTCCTATATTATATTCAAAAAGTTTTATAGTTTCATATTTTATATTTAAATCTATCATCCATTTTGAGTTAATTTCTTTAAGTTGTGAAGTTTAGATAGAGTTTCATTTTTTTCTCATTCTTATTCCTCTTTTTCACATTTCTTGTTCTCTTCACATATTTTAGAACACAACTTTGGTTTATTGAGAATGTTTCTCAATGTATCTCTTTGTATAGTTTTTAATGGTTGCTTTCATTACCATGTTCAGACATCGCATGTTACAGTCTACTAGTATTAACATCTTATCACTTTGAGTGAAGTGTAGGAACCATACCTTTATTTAGATCATTTGCTCACCAAGCTTTTAAATATAAATGTCTTCAATATTTTCTCTATATATTTTAAGCACCAAATCAGATTATGTTATAATTCTCATTTCAACTTCAAACACGGTTTAAAAACTCATGAGACAAAAATATAGTCTATAATTTTTACCCCTATTTTTACCCATTTCCTTTTTAAATTCCTTCCTCCTGAAATCCCAGCCTCCTTCTGTTAGTGTTTCCTTTCTCCTTAGAGAACACCCATATATATATATATATATATATATATATATTTTTTTTTTTTTTTTTTTTTTGAGACAGAGTCTTGCTCTGTCCCCCAGGCTGGAGTGCAGTGATGCGATCTTGGCTCACTGCAAGCTCCACCTCCCGGGTTCACGCCATTTTCCTGCCTCAGTCTCCCAAGTAACTGGGACTACAGGCGCCCACCACCACGCCCGGCTAATTTTTTTTTGTATTTTTAGTAGAGATGGGGTTTCACCGTGTTAGTCAGGATGGTCTCGATCTTGCTGGGATTACAGGTGTGAGCCACTACGCCTGGACCCTTTTAGACATTTTTTAAGGGTAGTTCTGGCAAGAAACTTTCTTAGGTTACTTTCATCTGAGAATGTCTTTACTTCTCCTTCTTTCCTGTGGATATTTTTACTGAGGTTGAAACCAGAACAACGTTGTACCACTTTCTCCTTGGTTTCATAGGTTCAGATAAAACAATTCACTTTAATAATTTCCCTCCATAGATAACGTAGTGTTTCTCTACAGTGTGTTCTAAGATTTTACTTCATTTTGTTTTGTTTTTGTTTAGCTCTCAGAAGTTTCATTATGATATGTCTTGGCATAGATTTCTTTAATAAGTTTATCTTGTTTGAGTTTCACTCAATATTTTGAACTGGTAGGTTTATGTCTTTCACTAACTTTGGGAAGTTTTCAGCCATCATTTCTTCGAATGATCTTTAGTACCCAGTCTTATTTTATAGGGTTCTAGTGATATAAATGTATCTTTTGTTATTATGTTACAGATATATTTATTAACTTTTAATATTGAACCAGACTTGTATTTCTGGAACAAACCCTACTTGGTCATTTTACATATATATTAATTATATATAAATATGTAAAAATATCATTTATATATAATGTCACACATATACACACACACAGCACTAGATTCAGTGTGCTAGTATGTAGTTGAGGATTGTTGTGTCTAAATTCTTGAGAGATTGAGAGATATTGATCAGTTGGTTGTTTTCCTTCTTTGTGCTATGTGGTTTTGGCATTAGCATACTACTGGCCTCATAAAATGAATTGGGGCTGAAAGCAGTGCTCATGCCTGTAATCCCAGCACTTTGGGAGGCTAAGGCAGGAGGATCTCTTGAGTCCAGGATTTCGAGACCAGCTTGGGAAACATGGCAAAACCCCATGTCTACAAAAAAATACAAAAATTGGCCAGGCATGATGGGGCACACCTGTAGTCCCAGCTACTTGGGAGGTTGAAATGGTAGGATTGCTTGAGCTCAGAAGGCAGAGGGTGTAGTAAGCCCAAGTCGTGCCACTGCACCACTATGGCCTGGGCAACAGAGTGAGACCCTGTCTCAAGAAAAACAAAAAAAGAGTTGGGAAGTGTTTCCTCCACTTCTGTTTTCTCAAAGAGATTATGTAGAATTGGAATTAATACTAATTCTTACTTAAATATTTGGTAGTATTCTCCAGTGAAATAATTTGAACCTGGAGATGTCTTTTTAAAATATTTTTAGACTATAGATTCAATTTTTTTGGAATTGTTAGACTAATTAGATCATGTCACTCAGGTTGGATGTTTGGTAGTTTGACTTTTCAGAGGATTTGGTCCATCTCATCTAAATTGCTGTATTTGTATATGCAGAGCTGTTTATAGTGCTTCCTTTATATCATTTTAATGGCTGCATAATGTGTAGAGATATTGCTTGTTTTGTTTTTGATATTCCTAATTTGTGCCTTCTATTTTTTAATATTTATCAGTCTTGCTAGAAGTTTATTCATTTCGTTGATCATTTCAAATAACCAGCTTTTTGTTTCATTGATTTTCTCTACTTTCTGTTTTCAATTCCAGTAATCTCTGCCCTTTGTTATTTCCTTTCTTCAATTTGCTTTGGGCCAATTTTGCTAATTTTTCTTCTAGTTTCTTGGGATATAATCCGATCAACGAAAGTTTAATGAGCACTTGAAAAGAATGTGTGGCTGGGCACGGTGGCTCACACCTGTAATCCCAGCACTTTGGGAGGCCGAGGCAGGTGGATCACCTGAGGTCAAGAGTTTGAGACCAGCCTGACCAACATGGAGAAACTCTGTCTCTACTAAAAATACACAAAATTAGCCCGGCATGGTGGCACATGCCTGTAATCCCAGCTACTAGGGAGGCTGAGGCAGGAGAATCATTTGAACCTGGGAGGCAGAGGTTGCAGTTAGCCGAGATAGTGCCATTGCACTCCAGCCTGGCCAACAGGAGCAAAACTCTGTCTCAAAACACACACACACACACAAAAAAAGAATGTGTATTCTGCTTTTTGATATATAGTGTTCTGTATATTTCTGTTAGATCCTGTTCGTTGGTTGTGTAGTTCAGTCTTCCATATCCTTGATAATCTTCTATCTAGTCCTGCTATCAACTGTTGAGAGAGTGGCATTAACATCCTCAACTATAATTTTGGATTAGAGTCTATCAATTTTTGCTTCATGTATTCTGAAGTCAGTTTCTATGTCTCCTTGGTGTATTGACCATTTTATCATTATATAATCTCCTTTTGTGCTTGGTAACTTTCTTTTTTCTGACTTCTAGTGTATCTCATATTAATATATCCACTTCTGCTCTTTTTAAATTAATGTTTAGGTACCTTTTTCCATCTGTTTACTTTCAACCTACTTACATTGTGGGTTATTTGAAGTTAGTTTGTTGTAGACAACAATAAACTTGGCTCATTTTTTAAACCCACACTGCCAATCTCTTTTAATTGGTGTAATTACATCATTTATATTTAAAGTAATTATTGATATGTTAGTACTTTAAGTCTGTATTTTTAATTTTTTTTTTTTTTTTTTTTTGGAGACAGGGTCTTGCTCTGTCACCCAGGCTGGAGCGTAGTGGCACAATCCTGGCTCACTGAAACCTCCACCTGCCAGGCTCAAGCAATTCTGACTCAGCTTCCTGAGTAGCTGGGACTATAGGTGTGCGCCACCATGCCTGGCTAATTTTTTATATTTTTAGTAGAGACGGGGTTTCACCATGCTGGCCAGGCTTGTCTTGAACACCTGTCCTCCTATCCACCTGCCTTGGCCTCCCAAAGTGCTGGGATTATAGGCGTGAGCCATCACGCCCGGCCTATCTTTTAAAATTTTATATGCTGGATATAAATCCTGTATTAGATATATAATTTGCAAATATTCTGTCTCATTCTGTATGTTCTCTTTTCATTTTCTTTATTGTGTCCTTTGAAGCACAAAAGTTTTTAATTATGATGAAGTGCAATTGATGGGATTTTTTTTTCCTTTTATCACTTGTGCATTTAATGTCATATCTTAAAAAATCCATTTCCTAAAGCAAGGTCATAAAGATTAGCTTCTATACTTTCTTATAAGCATTTCATTGTTTTAGCTCTTACATTTAGGCCTAGATTCATTTTTAGTTAATTTTGTATATGGTGTGAGGTACAGGTCTAACTACATGATTTTGGATATGGATGCACAATATCCCTAGAATCATTGATAAAAAGTAATTGATCTGGCTGTGTGTGGCGGCTTATGCCTGTAATCCCAGCACATTTGGAGGCCGAGGTGGACAGATCACTTGAGGTCAGGAGTTCGAGACCAGCCTGGTCAACATGGTGAAACCCCATCTCTACCGAAAACACAAAAATTAGCTAGGCGTGGTGGTGGGTGCCAGTAATCCCAGCTACTCAGGAAGCTGAGGCACGAGAGGTTTCAGTCATCCAAGATCGCACCACTGCACTCCAGCTTGGGTGACAGAGTGAGGTGCCATCTCAAAAAAGAAAGAAAGAGAGAGAGAGAGAGAGAGAGAGAGAGAGAAAGAAAGAGAGAGAGAGAAGGAAAGAAGAAAGAAAAAAAGAAAAAAAATATTTAATTTGCTGATGCTACTATAAATTGAATATTTTTCTTGATTTCATATTACAATTTATTTTGTATATTGACTTTGTGGCCTGCAGTCTTGCTGAATTAGCTCATTTGTGCTAATATTTTTCTGTGCAGGGTTCCTTAGGATCTTTTACATACAAGAATGTGACATCTGCAAATAGAGTTTTACTAGTTTCCATCTAATCTGGGTACCTTTTCTTCATTTTCTGCACTAATTGACATAGAACATCCAGCACAAAGTTGAATAGAAGTAGTAAGAGTGGATATCCTTGTCTTATTCCTAACATTAGGGGGAAGAATTCAGTCTTCCACCATTAGTTATGAAGTTTACTATAGGTTTTTCATGGATCGTTATCAGTTTGAAAATGTTTCCTTATATTTCTAGTTAGTTGAGTATTTTAAACATAAAAGGGGGTTGGACTTTGCCAAAATCTTTTTTCACATCTGTTGAGATGATCATGTTAATTTTGTCTTTTATTCTACTGATACAGTGTATTACATGGAATGATTTCATGTATTAAACCAATGTTGCATTCCTGTGATAAATTCCACTTGGTTATGGTATAATCCTTTGTATATGTTGATGGCTTCAGTTTGATAATGTTTTGTTGAAATTTTTTACATATATACGAATATATATATACTGTCTCTAGTTTTATTTTTTGTGATGTCTTTGTCTGGCTTTGTTATGAGGGTAATATTGACCTCACAGAATGGGATATGAAGTGTTCCCCCCTCCTATTTTTTGAAGAGTTTGTAAAGGATTTTAAACTAGTAAAATTATCAACTTTTCTTTAAATCTTTGGTAGAATTCACTAGTAAAATCATCTGTCCCCAAAATTTTAAGATTGAAAGAAATATTGTCCTTTAAGCACAAATTTTCAAGTAAAATTTACATTCCAGGAAGCTGTGTTGAGCTTAAAATATGACACACCACTCCCATTTTCATTTCAGAAGCATGAATGTAATTCCTCATTCTTTTGTGAAATCCTTCTTAGAAAAGGAGTATCATTTTTCAGGTGCCTCTTTCTTCTGGTGTCAAAGACATATGTTCTATTTGTAGTGTAGGATTTTTAGTGGCTTTTTATCAGTACTTTTATCAGTCAAGGTCCAGTTAGGAAAACAGAGAAACACTAAGCATTTAAACGCATAACAACAGGAAACTGGAAACAAAGGTACTAAAATATCTAGAAGAACAAAATATGACGGGAGACAGGGGAGCAAGAAGGAAGTGGAAATAAAACCTAGAGATTAGAGACTGCTAATGATTCTGGCCTGGAACACACACCTGAAACTGCACTGTTCACTGATTCTGGAACACTGAGTAAGAACCATTTCACATGGAAAAGTTCTGCTTCCATTTGAAAGTGTGAAATCATCTGACTTCCAAGGCCATAGCAACAACTACCAGCGTTTCCCACTGGTATAAGCTAGAAACCAGAAACTTCTCTTTTCCTTTATTTTTCTGATCTTCTGCCAGTACCAAAGGACCCGAGGAAATGTAATTTGTAAAGTCCCAGCCCTGACCACACACAGCAAAGTATGTAAAGGCAAGTGGGGAAAATCCAAGTGTTTCTGCAGAACATATTCGAAAATTAAACATTTGATCTTAAAATGCCTTAAACTATAGGGAAAATGATAGACAATAATGTCTGTTGGGTGATTTTCTGTTTATTTCAATATTTTAAAGCAAAATAAAATTATCCCCCAAATGTAGAAGTATCATTTACTTACAGCTCTCAGTAAAATCAACAAAGAGAATTTATAGATTAACTTGGCAGAGGGTACTACACAGAAATGTCAAACTGCCAGAGAAGAGAATAAACAGGCTGGTTTAGTTTTTTATATATATATATTATACTCAGGGAATTAATTTGTCATATCAAGGAAAAGAGCAAGGAATAAGACTTTCACCATAAAAGCACTCAACCCATTCCAAAGAGGGAAGGGGAAGGACAGGAGATTCATAAACTATTGAGGGCTATTCCTTAAGTTTTATTTCACATATGTGCCTTAAGCAAGCACCTGTAACCCAGGTCATCCTGAAATAATTTACAAAACCAGTAAATATGTTCATCTACCTAATATTTCTTGAATTCTGAAATTTACATTCTAAAATGTTCATGTTTATTTAACAAAGATTCCATAATTATTTAAATCTTAGTCCAGGCTCGGTGGCTCATACCTGTAATCCCAGCACCTTGGGAGGCTGAGGCAGGCAGATCACGAGGTCAGGAGATCGAGACCATCCTGGCTAACATGGAGAAACCCCGTCTCTACTAAAATTACAAAAAATTAGGCCAGGCACAGTGGCTCATACCTGTAATCCCAGCACTTTGGGAGGCCGAGGCGGGCGGATCACCTGAGGTCGGGAGTTCGAGACCAGCCTGACCAACATGGAGAAACCTCATCTCTGCTAAAAATACAAAATTAGCCAGATGTGGTGGCACATGCCTGTAATCCCAGCTACTCAGGAGGCTGAGGCAGGAGAATTGTTTGAATCCAGGAGGCAGAGGTTGCAGTTAGCTGAGATTACACCATTGCACTCCAGCCTGGGCAATAAGAGCAAAACTCTGTCTCAAAAAAAAAAAAAAAAAAAAAAAAAATAGCCAGACATGGTGGCATGTGCCTATAATCCCAGCTACTTGGGAAGTTGAGGCAGGAGAATCACTTGAACCTGGGAAATGAAGGTTGCAGTGAGCCGAGATGACGTCACTGCACTCCAGCCTGGGCGACAGAGCTAGACTCCATTTCAAAAAAAAAAAAAAAAAAAAAACCCTTGAATTCTTCTTAAGAGGGAAATACAAATTATTTTCCTTGGTCAAGCATAGTGGATCACACCCATAATCCCAGCACTTTGAAAGACCCAGGTGGGAGGATAGTTTGAGCCCAGGAATTTGAGACCAGTCTGGGCAACACTGAGAGACCCTGTCTCTCGAAAAACAAAAAAATTATACTTAGTCCCAGTTACTCAGGAAGCTGAGATGAGAGGATTGCTTGAGCCTGGTAGGTCAAGGATGCAATGAGCTGTGATCGTGCCACTACACTCCAGCCTGGGTGACAAAGTGAGACCCTATCTCAAAATACATATATTCTTAAGTAAAAAATATGTATATTTTAGATAAATATATATGTTTTTCCTTAACAGTTCAACTTTCTGGGCCAGGCCTGATGGCTCACGCCTGTAATCCCAGCACTTTGGGAGGCCGAGGTGGGCCGTGGGTCAGGAGTTGAAGACCAGCCTGGCCAACATGGTGAAACCCCATCTCTACTAAAAAATACAAAAAATTAGCTGGGCATGGTGGCATGTGTCTGTAATCCCAGCTACTTGGGAGGCTGAAGCAGGAGAATTACTTGAACCGGGACCTGGGAGGCAGAGGTTGCAGTCAGCCGAGATCACGCCACTGCATTCCAGCCTGGGCTACTAAGCAAGACTCTGTCTCAAAAACAAACAAACAAAACAGTTCTACTTCTGAAATGTTATAAAGTGCAAAGGGAGACTTTTCAGAATGAAAAGAAGAATGACTTACAAGTGATCGTAATGAAGTGATTGAATTTTTTTATTTCAGTCTGGACATGGGGTAAGAAGCCCTTTGTGTCTCATAAAAGTCTAATGAAAAGGCAGCTCTGGTCTGAAATTACACCACTGCCATCTTCCCCAAATTCAGACAGTACATGTCATGTAATGGGAGCACAGACACAAACGCATACACAAAATTAGCAACCAGAGGCATAAAAGTAAAGTGGGTATCCTAGGGAATATAGCAAATACATCGGCAGTGAAAACAGCAAAGCACACACCATCCCATTGGCTTGTGTTACCTTGCAGAAAGACATGCTGAAGCAGGGGGATCCGGATGCCAGGGGGATCCGGACGCTTCCTGGAAGGAGTTCTAGGAGTGCCTCACCTACTACTACCACTCTACATGTTGATAGAGTAAGAGGGGTAGGTTACTTCATTTTGGCAGTGTAACAAGGAGAATGTTCTGTAACAATGCCACGGGTCATTGAAAACAACCTTGTGACAAAGGGGGAGCGGCAGAACTCAGGCACTGTATCTACTTGTTTGTTCTTTGGTTAAACTGACTCAGATGGATGTCTTGCTAAACTACCAAAAGGGGGAGGAAGTAAGTCACCAACGCCAGCCATCTGACCTAGTCTCTCATTGTATTAGTGAACTGTTACAGCCAAGAGAAAGAGAAAGAAAATTTAGAGAATTTTAGAAGACTTACTGGCAAATAGGCATCTTTTGACCGTAGCGGAAAAAGTTACTATACAGTAGGATGCCTAAAAAGTAACGAGATCACTTTTATATGATAATACATTTTTGTATTTTCTGCTCAAAATGTTTATGAGAACAGATATATGAAAAGAGAAAACAAATTTTTAAAGATATAGACAATATATAATTTATTTTATTTAGCCATTCAAATTATGTTTATCCTTTAGCGTCCTAATTAGATTAGCTTAATTTTCCCCTAAAAAATAAGAAATTATGTTTTTTATGGTATAAATATATTTCTTTCTAGTCATGTAAACTAATACACCCTATTTGTTAGTTTTATGGTGTTCGGCCTATTAACTTATTTTAAATAATATACTGTAAATGCTGAGTTATTTACCCTACTGATGAATAAGAAATTGCCATCCTTGAGGAAAACAGTTTCAATAAACATATTTATGATGACCATGCATCTGGGGTTACTAGATTTAACAAATATGAATATGGAATCTTCAATTAAATTTTAATTTCAGATAAACAACAAAAGTGTTTTAAAATAAGTATACCCAAAATACTGCGTTTATCTATCTCTTTACCTACCTATCTTTGTGTTAACAATCAGTTCATAACCACTTTATTGGTTAATTACACTAAATCACTAATTTGAGTCAAAGGTACTCCCAACCTCAGATTCTTTTGCCTACATACATCCAGTTTTGCCTAGGACAGTCCTGGTTACAGCATAACTTCCCAGTAATTATTAACTCTCAAAAAGTGTCCCAGTTTGAATATTAAATTATATAAAAAATTTATGCACATTAAGTATAAAATGCAGCTCAAAGCACTCAAAGGGGGATTAAAAGATAAACAAAAGAAAAAAAAGGAATAGTTTAAAACCAGAAAGCAGAAATCAAAGGAAGGGCTAACTAGAACTAGTGATAAAGCACTTGTGTTGAAAGTAAGGAAGACTGGCTGGGTGCGGTGGCTGACACCTGGAATCCCAGCACTTTGGGAGGCTGAGGTGGGTGGATCACCTGATGTCAGGAGTTCGAGACCAGCCTGGCCAACATGGTGAAACCCCGTCTTTACTAAAAATACAAAAATTAGCCAGACATGGTGGCATGCACCTGTAATCTCAGCTACTTGGGAGGCTGAGGCAGGAGAATTGCTGGAAACCGGGAGGCAGAGGTTGCAGTGAGCCAAGATCGTGCCATTGCACTCCAGTCAGGGTGAGAACAGCGAGACTCCATCGAAAGAGAGAGAGAGAGAGAGAGAGAGAGAGAGAGAGAGAAAGGAAGGAAAGAAGGAAGGAAGGAAGGACAGACGGAAGGAAGGAAGGAAGGAAGGAAGGAAGGAAGGAAGGAAGGAAGGAAGGAAGAAAGGAAGGAAGGAAGGAAGGAGAAAGAAAATAGGGAAGGCTTTAAGTTTACTTACATGGGGCACTCATAGAGCTCCTAGTTGTACAAGATAGTACAGATGTGTTTCCCGGTCTTAAAAACTATGCTATGAAGCTGAGAAGAAAATGGAACAGACAGTCTGTAAGTCAAAATAATTGGAAGTGGAAGGCAGCTTAGAGCTTAGAGTAGAATAAACCAATAAAGTGGTGTTAGTTATTGCTAACGAAAAGGTAAAGAAATCATCAACTAGGAAAAAAGGCAATAATTATAAAGTATATTTTCCATTGTAAGTATAATAAAGTTCATTATATCAATGTGAACTTATTTGATTATAAATATAATTAGAAGGATAATCTTCTCCCAATCCAGAAATTCTCTCCATAAAGGTAGTAAAGAAAATTATTGAATAAACATTAAGCCAGAATGTGAGGTACATCACAGGTAATCCATTAAGAGATTCAAAAAACAGAAAGTAATCATACCCCCTTATATTGCCAAGCAGATACAACTCATTACATACATGTTTTCAAGATAAATAACAATTTCTCAGGTAAGACAACATGACAGCCCCATTTGCAAGCATCATTCATCCTAACTTTACCTAGAAATTGAGGAGATCATTCCTGTTAGCTAAATGACCTTGTCCAGGGGAAAAGCAAACTTCTTGTATTTTTATGATAGAAGGTAGTTCTGGAGCCTGGCTTCCACTGAAGTTAGATTCCTGTCCTCCCACAGAAACTGGGAGATTAAGGATGCTATCTCCCTCGATGTGTACATTTCAATGGCATTGTTCCTAGATTATTGAGAGAGACATTCCTGGGCTGACAAAGGGCCTATCTAGTCTTCAAGATGATTTATATACATTTTAATGAACCAAGAAAGTACAGTGGGCCCTCTGAATCCAGGGGTTTGCATCTGTGGATTCAATCAACCATGGATCAAATATATTTGGTGGGGGGGGACATTCCACAAAGCTTCAAAAAGCAAAACTTCAGTTTGCCACATACCAAGTACTACATTCAGTCCATGCAAATGAAGTGATATGTAGACATGGTATTAGGTATTATAGGTAATCTAGAGATGCTTTAAAGTCTATAGGAGGATTGTGTAAGTTACATGCATATACTATGCCATTTTATAGAGGAGACTTGAGCATCTTTGGATTTTGGTATCCTGGGGGTCATGGAGGGCCTGGAACCAATCGCTCACAGATACTGAGGATAATTATGTTTAAAATTGCAAGCTTTCTAGAATAAATGCTCTGATAAAAAGAAGAGAAGGAAAATCTCTTATTTTCAGCAGGGATAATTTTGCTTCTTATTTTAAAATTTTAATTGTCCTTACAAAACCTACAAAAAAGTTGAGAAAATTCAATATTACCTATATCTGGATATAACTATATTAGCATTTTTGTATATTGTCTTTCATTTTATGTATTATGTTGGTTTTTTGTAGCTTTTAACATACAATATATACATAATTTTATGTCCCACTTTTTTCTCTTAACATTACCCCATTTTATTAGTTTAATATCACTTTAAATGGCAGTATTTTAATGATTATCATATTTCATGTTATATGATAGATGATATCTTGGTAAATAACAAATTTTCTTTCTTTCTTTTTTTTTTTTTCCTGAGACGGAGTCTCACTCTGTTGCCCAGGCTGGAGTGCAATGGCATGGTCTCGGCTCACTGTACCCTCTGCCTCCCAGGTTCAAGCGATTCTCCTGCCTCAGCCTCCCAAGCAACTGGTACTACAAGCACCCGCCACCACACCCAGCTAATTTTTTTTTTTTTTTGAGATGGAGTCTCTCTGTTGCCCAGGCTGGAGTGCAGTAGTGTGATCTCCACTCACTGCAAACTCAGCTCCAGGGGTTCATGCCATTCCCCTGCCTCAGCCTCCCCAATAGCTGGGACTACAGGCACCGGTCACCACGCCCGGCTAATTTTTTTTGTATTTTTAGTAGGAGACGGGGTTTCACCATGTTCACCAGGATGGTCTCAATCTCCTGACCACGTGATCCACCTGCCTCAGCCTCCCAAAATGCTGGGATTACAGGTGTGAGTCACCACACCTAGCCTTTTCTACTGTTTTCTTTTGAAACATTATCAGGAATAGGATTTCTAAGTAAATAAACATTTTAAAGCTTTTGATAGATGGAGGAAGAGGACACGGTCTTTCCCTTCTTTCTTCTCAGTTGCAGGCTCATTTTTCTCTCAGTCTTCATAATTACATTGTCTGATTTAGAGTGTGATTACATTAATGCTAGATCATGTTGCTCAAAATTAAACAAGTAGGTAATTCCAAGATTGATTGGCCATACTATTGCCACTGTATTAATGCTCATTTTGTTACACTGGTTCATCTTCCTTCTCAACTTACCTATTGCCACTTGGAATATATATTGATTCATTAAGATGCCAAGCAGTAACATAGGAGTGTTTAATCCAACAGAAATACACAATCAAGGACAGCAAAAGTAACACATGAAAGACCATAATCAAGCTTAATTTCCATTTGCTCTATTTTTTCACGTATCTTTAAACTATGGTTTTAGCTTTGATAAATGACTGAAGCTGGAGAAGCCATGGTTGAAATCAACGTATACTTCAGTGCACAGTTGAGGAGCCAGAGACTAAAATCATCTACAGAACCATGACAATGGCAGCATATCTTTTCTTCTTTGAACAAAAATCTATTTTTGCTTTCTTTTTTACTGTATAAAGTTCTTTTGATTTTGTTTTTTTGTTTGTTTGTTTGTTTTTTTGGGTTTTTTTTTTTTTTTTTTTTTTTTTTTGAGACAGAGTTTTGCTCTTATTTCCCAGGCTGGAGTGCAATGATGAGATCTCAGCCCACCACAACCTCTGCCCCCTGGGTTCAGGCAATTCTCTTGCCAGCCTCCTGAGTAGCTGGGATTACAGGCATGCACCACCATGCCCAGCTAATTTTTATATTTTAGTATAGACGAGGTTTCTCCATGTTGGTCAGGCTTGTCTCAAACTGCCAACCTCAGGGGATCTGCCCACCTCAGCCTCCCAAAGTGCTGGGATTATAGGCGTGAGCCACTCTGCCTGGCCTAAAGTATTTTTTAAACATGAAAATAATAAAGATTTTGATAGATGTTGCTGAATTGCTAAACCTTATTTAAATAACTCTGTTTTATCCAATAGTTTTTATCCTCCTTGTTAATCAAGCAATTGCAGAGTTTTAAAGTAACTTTAACAATTCCTTCTTCTTCCAATTAAATAGCCTAAAACATTCAAAACCAGTAGGCAGCGTGAAAAATACATATATCCTTGTTGTTCTTTTTTCTCCCTGTTTAGGGGGAGCCCAACACCCTCTGCCCTCACTGGAAGCACAGTGAGCCATCACTGATAATTCAGTAGCAGATATAAAACATAAGGGAAGAAAGAATACTGAGTCATTCTCAGCTTGCCTTCAACTCTGCTTTAAAGCCTTGAACGTGGGTGATAAATGTTATACTCATATAGAGAAACAATTTGCTCAACCCCATAAGAATAACAGAAAGGTGGCTTTCTAAATAATCTAGTTGACTGTATTACATATTTGTCTTGCTCTACTCCAGACTGTCAGGTTTGTCCTAGATACCCAATAAAGTAAACCCTGGAGACTACTAACCCAAGTCCCTGAAGTAGCCCCTGATGTCCTGTGATCAATGGATGCAAAAAAATAAATAAATAAAATAGGTCGCTCAAACAAAGTACCCTTTCTCTTTTTCCATTCCATCCTCAGCTTTTCCACTTTTGTAGCTGTTTAAAATCTCTGAGTAGAGCCACTGTATTTTGATACACACCCAGCCTCTGATAGCTTAACTTACAAGTTGATCTGCAGTCAGAAAGACTCAAAGCTGTGTCCTAACTTTCAAAGCTGAAAGTGCATAAGAGCTGGCATTTGATCCTATTCAGCATTTGGTTTTACAGCAGAGAGATGAAAAAGAGAACTGTACATTTTTAAAAATTAATATGTAGAATATAAAGCTCTTGTAACAATGGTTAAGCCCTGTCTTCACCTATTACTAACCAATGAATAAAATGTCAAATATGAGATAATCTAAAAGCATTTCATCGTTGTATCAAATCTAGTTCATCAATTGACAAATATTTTTGTTCATGTAGAATAGAAAGGATACTTGTCCAAGCATATTGGGGAAACAAATTATAATAACTATACAGCACTCTCAAAAACTTTAGAATAATGGATGGAGAAATAAGGCAAATAATATAAATAATACATGGTATTGAATAGGAATTATAATGATACACCTAGTATTTCCATAACTTTCTAGAGTTTACAAAATTTAACACTCACATCAGCTCTGCACATTTGGCATTATTGTCACAATTCAATGGATGAAGAAATTGGTATTTAAGAAAACTGCACAGGCCAGGTGTGGTGGTTTACACCTGTAATCCCAGCACTTTGGAAGGCCAAGGTGGGTGGATCACCAGAGGTAAGGAGTTCAAGACCAGCTTGGCCAACATGGTGAAACACTGTCTCTACAAAATTACAAAAATTAGTCAGGCATGATGGCAGGTGCCTGTAATCCCAGCTACTCAGGAGGCTGAGGCAGAAGAATCACTTGAAACTGGGAGGCAGAGCTTGCAGTGAGCCGAGATCATGCCATTGTGCTCCAGCATGGGTGAAAGAACAAGACTCTGTCTCAAAAGAAAAAAAAAAAAGAAAACTGCACTTGCTCAAGGTTTCACTCCTTCACTTCTGATCTTCTAGACATTTAATTTTTGGAATTTGATCTTGGTATCAAATTCATTATTCTGAATGTTCCAAAGAAATTAAATGTCTAGAAGATGAGAATTGAGACATGACTGTACCAAGCATTCCTAACAGATGCTGTATTTGTCTGGGCCTAGGGACATAGATCATGCCAAGTGCAGAAGTTTGTTGGCAAAGGCATGGCAGTGTGAATTCTTGAGGCCTCTCTTGAAATCTGGAAGACAGTGAGTGAACCATCTTGCCTGCAGGGGAGGCTTCCAGTGAGGCTGGGATGGTAAATATAAAGTTGTATACTTTATTCAATACCCCAGTGGGTACCTAATGAAATTTGGAAGAAAGGAATGATATTATGCCTTTGAAGAAAATGACAGTAGGCTTCAATAGGTAGATGAGTCAGAATTGTTCTTTATATTTTTAAATAATTTATGCCTGCGAACCTAGGATTGCCTTACTACAAGACCATAAATGTTCAGACCACTAATCTTGGCAAGATTGTTATAGGTATCTTGAGTTGTCAAAATTCACTCATGGATGCTCAGTAGCTAAAAGATATACACTTATGGAGGAGGGGCATTCCGAGATGACTGAATTGGAACAGCTCCAGTCTGCTGCTCCCAGTGTGATTGATGTAGATGATGGGTGTTTTCTGCATTTCCAACTGAGGTAACTGGTTCATCTAATTGGGACTGGTTGGACAGTGGGTGCAGCCCACAGAAGGCGAACTGAAGCAGGGCAGAGCATCGCCTCACCTGGGAAGCACAAGGGGTAGAGGGATTTCCCTTTCCTAGCCAAGGGAAGCCATGACAGACTACCTGGAAAAACAGGACACTCCCACACAAATATTGTGCTTTTCCTAACGTCTTAGCAACCGGCAGACAAGGTGATTCTCTAACATGCCTGACTTGGCAGCTCCCACACCCACAGACCCTTGCTCACTGCTAGAGCAGCAGTCGGAGATCAATCTGCCAGATGGCAGCCTGACTGGAGGAGGGGTGTCCGCCATTGCTGAGGCTTGAGTAGGTAAATAAAGTGGCCAGGAAGCCTGAACAGGCCTACTGCCTGTTCAGCAAGGCCTACCGCTTCTAGACTCTCTCCACCTCTGTGGGCAGGACATAGCTGAACAAAAGGCAGCAGACAACTTCTGCAGACTTAAATGTCCCTGTCTGACAGCTCTGAAGAGAACAGTGGTTCTCCCAGCACAGCATTTGAGCTCTGAGAATGAACAGATTGCCTCCTCAAGTGGGTCCCTGACCCCTGCTAGCCTAAATGGAAAACACCTCCCAATAGGGGCCAACAAACACTTCATATAGGTGGCTGCCCCTCTTGGATGAAGGTTCCAGAGGAAGGAGCAGGTAGCAATATTTTCTATTCTGCAATATTTGCTGTTCTGCAGCCCCCGCTGGTGATACCCAAGCAAACAGTGTCTGGAGTGGAACTCCAGCAAACTCCAACAGAACTGCAGCTGAGGGACCTGACTATTAGAAGGAAAACTGACCAGGCATGGTGGCTCAGGCTGGGTGTGGTGGCTCACGCCTGTAATCCCAGCACTTTGGGAGGCTGAGGCGGGTGGGTGGTCAGGAGATCGAGACCATCCTGGCTAACACAATGAAACCCTGTCTCTACTAAAAATACAAAAAATTCGCCAGGTGTGGTGGTGGACACCTCTAGTGCCAGCTAGTTGGGAGGTGGAGGCAGGAGAATGGCGTGAACCAGGGAGTCAGAGCTTGCAGTGAGCTGAGATTGCGCCATGGCACACTAGCCTGGGCAACAGAGTGAGACACCATCTCAAAAAAAAAAAAAAAAAAAAAAGAAAGAAAGAAAAGAAAAGAAAAGAAGGAAAACTAACAAACAGAAAGGAAAAGCATCAACATGAACAAAAAGGTCATCTACACCAAAACTCCATCTGTAGGTCACCAACATCAAAGACCAAAGGTAGATAATACCACAAAGATGGGGAGAAACCAGAGCACAAAAGCTGAAAATTCTAAAACTCAAGAGTGCTTCTTCTCCTCCAAAGGATTGCAGCTCCTTGCCAGCAAGAGAACAAAGCTGGATGGAGAATGACTTTGATGAGGTGAAAGAAGTAGGCTTCAGAAGGTCAGTAATAACAAACTTCCCCAAGCTAAAGGAGGATGTTCAAACTCATTGCAAAGAACCTAAAAACCTTGATAAAAGATTAGACAAATGGCTAAACAGTGTAAAGAAGACGTTAAATGACCTAATGGAGCTGAAAACCATGGCACGAGAACTTCGTGACATGTGCATAAGCTTCAGTAGCCAATTTGATCAAGTGGAAGAAAGGGTATCAGTGATTGAAGATCAAAGTAATAAAATAAAGTGAGAAGAGAAGGTTAGAGAAAAAAGAGTAAAAAGAAGCGAACACCACCTCCAAGAAATATGGGACTATGTGAAAAGACCAAATCTACGTTTGATTGCTGTACTTACGAGTGATGGGGATAATAGAACCAAGTTGGAAAACACTCTTCAGGATATTATCCAGGAAAACTTCCCAAACTAGCAAGGCAGGCCAACATTCAAATTCAGGAAATACAGAGAATACCACAAAGATACTCCTCAAGAAGAGCAACCCCAAGACACATAATTGCCAGATTCACCAAGGTCGAAATGAAGGATAAAGTGTTAAGGGCAGCCGGAGAGAAAGGTTGAGTTACCCACAAAGTGAAGCCCATCAGACTAATAGCGGATCTCTCAGCAGAAACCTACTAACCAGAAGAGAGAAGGGGCCAATATTCAACATTTTTTTTATTTTATTTTTTATTTTTTGAGACAGAGTCTCCCTCTGTCACCCAGACTGGAGTGCTGTGATGTGATCTCAGCTCACTGCAAGCTCTGCCTCCCAGGTTCACATCATTCTCTTGCCTCAGCTTCCCCAGTAGCTGGGACTACAGGCAACTGCCACCACACCAAGCTTTTTTTTTATTATTTTTTATTTTTTTTTTATTTTTAGTAGAGACGGGGTTTCACTATGTTAGCTGGGATGGTCTTGATCTCCTGACCTTGTGATACACCCTCCCTGGCCTCCCAAAGTGCTGGGATTACAGGCGTGAGCCACCATGCCAGGCCTCAACATTCTAAAAGAAAAGAATGTTCAATCCAGAATTTCATATCCAGCCAAACAAAGCTTCATAGGTGAAGGAGAAATAAAATCCTTTCTAGACAAACAAATGCTGAGAGATTTTGTCACCACCAGGACTGCCTCATAAGAGCTCCAGAAGGAAATGCTAATCATGGAAAGAAACAACTGGTACCAGCCATTGCAAAACAGGCCAAATTGTAAATACCATCAATGCTATGAAGAAACTACATCAATTAGTGGGCAAAATAACAAGCTAACATCATAATAACAGAGCAAATTCACACATAACAATATTGACCGTAAATATAAATGAATTAAATGCCCCAATTAAAAGACATAAACTGGCAAATTGGATAAAGAGGAAAGACCCATCAGTGTGCTGTATTCAGCAGACCCATCTCATGTGCAAAGACGCACATAGGCTCAAAATAAAGGGATGGAGGAAGTTTTACCAAGCAAATGGGAGAGGAAAAAAAAAAAAAAAAAAACAACCAGGGGTTGCAATCCTAGTCTCTGGTAAAACAGACTTTAAACCAACAAAGATTAAAAGAGACAAAGAAGGCCATTACATAATGGTAAAGGGATCAATTCAACAACAGCTAACTATCCTAAATATATATGCACCCAATACAGGAGCATACAAATTCATAAAGCAAGTCCTTAGAAACCGACAAAGAGACTTAGACTCCCAAACAATAAGAGTGGGAGACTTTGGCCAGGCACAGTGGCTCACGCCTGTAATCCCAGCACTTTGGAAGGCCAAGGCGGGCAGATCACGAGGTCAAGAGATCAAGACCATCCTGGCTAACACGGTGAAACCCCGTCTCTACTAGAAATATAAAAAATTAGCCAGGCGTGGTGGTGGGTGCCTATAGTCCCAGCTACTCGGGAGGCTGAGGCAGGAGAATAGCGTGAATCTGGTAGGAAGAGCTTGCAGTGAACCAAGATTGAGCCACTGCACTCCAGCCTGCATGACAGAGTGAGACCCCATCTCAAAAAAAAATAATAATAAATAAAAAATAATAATAATAAAGGGAGACTTTAACACACCACTGTCAATATTAGACAGATCAAGACAGAAGGTTAACAATGATATCCAGGATCTGACCTCAGCTCTGCAACAAGCAGACCTAATAGACATCTACAGAACTCTCCACCCCAAATCAACAGCATATACTATCTTATCAGCACCGCATCACGCTTATTCTAAAATTGGCCACATAATCGGAAGTAAAGCACTCTTCAGCAAATGTAAAAGAACAGAAATCACAACAAACTGTTTCTCAGACCACAGTGCAATCAAATTAGAACTCAGGATTAAGAAACTCACTCAAAACCGCACAACTACATGGAAACTAAACAACTTGTTCCTGAATGACTGCTGGGTACATAACTAAATGAAGGCAGGAATAAAGATGTTCTTTGAAACCAATGAGAACAAAGACACAATGTACCAGAATCTCTGGGACACATTTAAAGCAGTGTGTAGAGGGAAATTTAGAGCACTAAATGCCCACAACAGAAAGCAGGAAGATCTGAAATGACACCCTAACATCATAGTTAAAAGAACTAGAGAAGCAAGAGCAAACAAATTCAAAAGCTGGCAGAAGGCAAGAAATAACTAAGATCAGAGCAGAACTGAAAGAAAAACAGACACAAAAAAACCCTTCAAAAAAAAAAAAAAAATCAGTGAATCCAGGAGCTGGTTTTTTGAAAAGATCAACAAAATGGATAGACCTCTCGCAAGACTGATAAAGAAGAAAAGAGATAAGAGTCAAATAGATGCAATAAAAAATGATAAAGGGAATATCACCACAAATCCCACAGAAATACAAACTACCATCAGAGAATACTATAAACACTTCTGTGCAAATAAACTAGAAAATCTAGAAGAAATGGATAAATTCCTGGACACATACACCCTCCTAAGACTAAACCAGGAAGAAGTTGAATCTCTGAATAGACCAATAACCGGCTCTGAATTTGAGGCAATAATTAATAGACTACCAACCAAAAAATGTCCAGGACCAGACGGAATTAACTGCCGAATTCTACTAGAGGTACAAAGAGGAGCTGGTACCATTCCATCTGAAACTATTCCAATCAATAGAAAAAGAAGGAATCCTCCCTAACTCATTTTATGAGGCCAACATCATTCTGATACCAAAGCCTGGTAGAGACATACAAAAAAAGAGAATTTTAGACCAATATCCCTGATGAACATCAATGTGAAAATCCTCAATAAAATACTGGCAAACTGAATCCAACAGCCCATCAAAAAGCTTATTCATCATGATCAAGCTGGCTTCATCTCTGGGATGTGAGGCTGGTTCAACATATGCAAATCAAGAAACGTAATCCATCACCTAAACAGAACCAATAACAAAACCCACATGATTTTCTCAGTAGATGCATAAAAGGCCTTCGGCACAACTCAACAGCCCTTCATGCTAAAAACTCACAATAAACTAGGTATTGATGGAACATATCTCAAAATAATAAGAACTATTTTTGACAAACTCACAAACAATATCATACCATATGGGCAAAAACTGGAAGCATTCCCTTTGAAAACTGGCACAGGACAAGGATGTCCTCTCTAACCACTACTGCTCAACATAGTGCTGGAACTTCTGGCCAGGGCAACCAGGCAAGAGAAGGAAATAAAGGATATAAAATTAGGAAATGAGGAGGTCAAATTGTCCCTGTTTGCAGATGACGATTGTATATTTAGAAAACCCCATCGTCTCAGCCCAAAATCTCCTTAAACTGATAAGCAACTTCAGTAAGTCTCAGGATACAAAATCAATGTGCAAAAATCACAAGCATTCCTATACACCATTAACAGACAAACAGAGAGCCAAATCATCAGTGAACTCCCATTCACAATTGCTACAAAGAGAATAAAATACCTAGGAATCCAACTTACAAGGGATGTGAAGAACCTATTCAAGGAAAACTGAAAACCACTGCTCAACGAAGTAAAAGAGGACACAAACAAATGGAAGAATATTCCATGCTCATGAATAGGAAGAATCAATATCGTGAAAATGGCCATACTGACCAAAGTAATTTATAGATTCAATGCCATTCCCATCAAGCCACCACTGACTTTCCTCACAGAATTGGAAAAAACTACTTTAAAGTTCATATGGAACTAAAAAAGAGCCTGCATTGCCAAGACAATCCTAAGCCAAAAGAACAAAGCTGGAGGTATCACGCTACCTGACTTCAAACTATACTACAAGGCTACAGTAACCGAAACAGCATGGTACTGGTACCAAAACAGATATATAGACCAATGGAACAAAACAGAGGCCTCAGAAATAACACCACACATCTACAACCATCTGATCTTTGACAAACCTGACAGAAACAATAAATGGGGGAAGAATTCCCTATTTAATATATGGTGCTGGGGAAACTGGCTAGACATATATAGAAAGCTGAAACTGGATCCCTTCCTTACAATTTATACAAAAATTAATTCAAGATGGATTAAAGACTTAAATGTTAGACCTAAAACCATAAAAACCCTAGAAGAAAACCTAGGCAATACCATTCAGGACATAGGTATGGGCAAGGACTTCATGAGTAGAACAGCAAAAGCAATGGCAACGAAAGCCAAAATTGACAAATGGGGTCTAATTAGACTAAAGAGCTTCTGCAAAGCAAAAGAAACTACCATCAGAGTGAACAGGCAACCTACAGAATGGGAGAAAAGTTTTGCAACCTACCCACCTGACAAAGGGCTAATATCCAGAATCTACAAAGAACTTAAACAAATTTACAAGAAAAAAACAAACAACCCCATCAAAAAGTCGACAAAGGATATAAACAGACACTTCTCTAAAGAAGACATTTATGCAGCCAACAGACACATGAAAAAATGCTCATCATCACTGGTCATCAGAGAAATGCAAATCAAAACCACAATGAGATACTATCTCACGCCAGTTAGAATGGCAATCTTTAAAAAGTCAGGAAACCACAGATGCTGGAGAGGATGTGGAGAAATAGTAATGCTTTTACATTGCTGGTGGGAGTGTCAATTATTCAACCATTGTTGAAGGCAGTGTGGCAATTCCTCAAAGATCTAGAACTAGAATTACCATTTGACCCAGCGATCCCATTACTGGGTATATACCCAAAGGATTATAAATCATGCTGCTATAAAGGCACATGCACATGTATGTTTATTGTGTCACTATTCACAATAGCAAAGACTTGGAACCAACCCAAATGTCCATCAGTGACAGACTGGATTAAGGAAATGTGGCACATATACACCATGGAATACTATAGCAGCCATAAAAAAGGATGAGTTCATATCCTTTGCAGGGACATGGATGCAGCTAGAAACCATCATTCTCAGCAAACTCTCACAAGGACAGAAAACCAAACACCGCATGTTCTCACTCATAGGTGGGACCTGAAAAATGAGATCACTTGGACACAGGGCGAGGAACATCACACATTGGAGCCTGTCACTGAGGGGGGAACTGGGGGAGGGATAGCATTAGGAGAAATACGTAATGTGAATGATGAGTTGATGGGTGCAGCAAGCCAACATGGCACATGTATACCTGTGTATCAAACCTGCACGTTGTGCTCATGTACCCTAGAACTTAGAGAGTATATTAAAAAAAAAGATATACACTTATGTCAACGCTTTCTTTGTAGCAGTGCCTAGAAATTCAAAGAATTGTTGTTGTTGTTTTTAATATAAGAAATTTGGGTCATTATCATCTCTAGTAAATAGTCTCTGTATTCAAGGACCTTGAACATTTTCTGAAGAATAGTCTTGTTTCCCAAAGGCCTTGAGATAACCAAGAAACTGGGAAGAAGCATGGCAGAGAGGAAATGAATGAGATAGCAGTAACAACTGGTTTATAATCTATTAGAGTGGGGCTTTCAGATTTACTGATAGATGGGATCTTGTGTTAGAAATCATTGCCTCTTTATCTTTCTAGATCAGGGCTGAAATCGTTATCTTCAATCTTGCTGAGACAACATAATAAAGGCTACGTCACTAGTACTTTCTTCAACAGACCTTGGTCTCACTTCTAAAATTCTCTGGCACTGAAGTGTAAGGAGAATCTGGATTTGAAGAGATCACTAAAATGGTTTTGATGAATATTATACCAATTACTTTCATAAAATATATCAAAGCAAGACACATTAGGATGAACAGGATTAATTTGCATTCTGAAAATGTTTTCAACGCTTAAATAATTGGATATGAACATTGAAGTAGTATAATACAAAATGACTCTTTTAATTATTCCTTTCCTTCCATTTTCTGATTCCACATTTCTTGATATTTTTAAGGACATAAAAAAGAATTTTTTCTTGTATGGATCTTATATAGTTTGATATAATTGATACCCATGGGTTATGACTATAATTTCTGTGACATTAAAAGACAGTAATCACTGCACCAAGTCAACCTACATTTATTGAGCCTCTGTACATACTATCATTTTGAACATCATAGAAAACTGGTCCTTTGCACATGCACACACATGTTTTTTGTGGCACTATTCACAATAGCAAAGACTTGGAACCAACCCAAATGTACATCAGTGACAGACTGGATTAAGAAAATGTGGCACATATACATCATGGAATACTATGCAGCCATAAAAAAGGATGAGTTCGTGTCCTTTGTAGAAACATGGATGCGCTGGAAACCATCATTCTCAGCAAACTATCGTAAGAACAGACAACCAAACACCGCATGTTCTCACTCATAGGTGGGAATTGAACCATGAGATCACTTGGATATGGAAAGGGGAACATCACATACCGGGGCTTATTGTGGGGAAGGGGGAGGGAGGAGGGATGGCATTGGGAGTTATACCTGATGTAAATGATGAATTGATGGGTGCAGCACACCAACATGGCACATGTATACATATGTAACAAACCTGCACGTTGTGCACTTGTACCCTATAACTTAAAATATAATAAAAAAGAAAACTGGTCCTTTGCTTTCAAGTATTAAAACTGGCTACAGACAGAAAATATACATGCTTTGAACCCTTTCCAAAGTCAGGAGGTTGGTGAGCATAAAACAATATTGTAACAGCACAAATTAAATACACACATGTAAGATATAATCAGAGTGAAAATGATGACAGACTAGACAGATTGAGTAATAATATATCTGATCACAGATGGTATCCATATCCCTGCCAGCAGATAAAGATTTCACAAGGTCCCAGTGTCTTGGGAGCCCACAGATAAACTAGAAGTCCAGTAGCAGAGTGGCTAGCAACCCTGCCCTACTGGCAACCCAAGGGCGTCTAATCTTTTGGCTTCCCTGGGCCACATTGGAAGAACGGTCTTGGGCCACAGAAAATACATGAACACTAATGATAGCTGATGAGCTAAAAATAATAATCACCAAAAAAATCTCATAATGTTTTAAGAAAGTTTATGAATTTGTGTTGGGCTGCATTCAAAGTCATTCTGGGCCACATGCAGCCCACGGATCATGGGTTAGACAAGTTTGTTTTAGACAGAGGAAATAGCAAGTTAAAACGTCCTAAGACAGCAATGTGCCTAGTGTGTCAGAGGCACAGCAAAGACTCCAGTGTGGCAAAGGGTGAGCAAGAGAGACAGAAATAGAAGCGAAACTAGAAAAGTAATAAGGAACCAAGTTGTGTAGGGCCTTGTAGGATGTCTTAAGGACTTATGCTTGCACCCTGACTAAAATAGCCATTTCAGGGTTTTAAGCAAAGACATGGCATGATCTCACACATTTTAAAGTGATTTCTCTGCTGTGTTGATAATTTTTTTAAAAAATCTAAACATGTAATTTTTATCTACCTCTTAAACCAGAAGTTTATAAAAATATTATATATCAGGTGAAAAAAATAAATGCCTTGTCCTTACTGTGCAAAAATGTGACTAACTCATCCTCATTTGGGCATGTGGCAAAAAAAAATGGTACAAGTTGGAACTGACCCACCTGTCCTCTGTAACCCTGCCACCCGTATGACCAGTTGTACACACTAAGGAACCAGCTGGTCAGGATTAGGAAGGTAGAACAATAGGAAGGTGTGGGTGGCAGATGCTTCTCATCGCAAGTGCAAGTTCAACTACTGATCTCTCCTCCTACTCCTACTCAGATGAATACCAGCTTCCTCTCAAGTACATTAACAGCATTTTTATTAATAAAAAATAAAACTTCTTTATTTCAATTACTTTCTCTAAAAATACTGCTTCAGTCATCAGAATAAAATGCAAAATCCCAACTTTGAAATCCAAGGTTTCATCAGCACAGCCCTGTTCTTTCCCACATTTTTCGTCTTTCCTTAACACAGATGATGGGCTTCAGCCCAACCGAACTGCTATTTTCTACTTCTTTGCTCATGCTGTTTTCTCCACCTAAAAGGCTTCCTGGATCCCATTTCCTCTGGTCATATCACACCCCAAACAAGGCAACAAAATACATTTGAAAGAGCAAGAACTTAGAATAAGAAGCCCTGAGATACTAATTGTTTGGGATTTTGTTTGTTTGTTTGTTTCTTTTGAGACGGAGTTTTGCTCTTGTTACCCAGGCTGGAGTGCAATGGTGCCATCTCAGCTCACTTCCATCTCTGCCTCCCGGGTTCATGCGATTCTCCTGCCTCAGCCTCCTGAGTAGGTGGGACTACAGGCATGTGCCACCACACCCAGCTAATTTTGTATTTTTAGTAGAGATGGGGTTTCTCCATGTTGGTCAGGCTGGTCTCAAACTCCCGACCTCAGGTGATTTATCAGCCACCTTGGCCTCCCAAAGTGCTGGGATTACAGGTGTGAGCCACTGCGCCTGGCTGAGATACTAATTGTTAAATGTGAGTCACATCACTTGAATTTTCTCAGCCTCTTTCCTTATGTGCTGCTGCCTACCTTGTGGAATTTGTTATACATCAAATAGATGATATAAGTGAAAGAACCCATAGATTGAAAAAAGGAACTACACTAGTTTACATATTTATTCATTAAAAGGGAAAAGGTTGAAAATAATTATAGGTTATGTCAGACAATATTCAGGAATAAGAAGGCAGGGTGATAAGTGCTGTCAGGAAAGAGGATGAGGGCTCCTGGAGTCTCTTATCCAATTGTACCCGATCGTTGGGTGGAAAGAAAGAAATCAGGCCTGCCCTAACATTTATGGGGCTTAGGGCAATAGTACAAAAGGAGACCCATATTTCATATGTCACTTACCATCATGGCAACAAAATTGCAAAATATGTGTAAAACTATGGTTTTTATATGACTGAAAGTATGCAAAATACCAAATTTGAATGAATTCAATTACTGTTACACATATCAGTGTGTTTTGTCAATAGACAGGTGATGTGATGAGTAACACAATGAAGATAAATGTAATGAATAAATTATCATACATTTTATAACATTTATTTTTTATGTCTTTACTTTAGCAAAACCACTAATGATGTGCTATATGTGTAAAATACACACAAATTTTTGAAGACTCACTACCAATAACTGAGAATGTAAAATATCTCATTAATCACTTCTGTATTGATTACATACTGATATAATTTTGTGTATACATTACATTAAATACAACATATTATTTAAAGTATATATATATAGCCCTCATTTACTTTCACATTTTAGGTAAAACTACGCACTAAGCAGTCTAAAGCGAATTTTAGCTATTACTCCTTCTCATTTTATTTCTGAGTCAAGAGACATAATAAGACATTTATTGTAATCATTGTTCTTTCCATCCTTTTTTTGACTGGACATTAGAACATGTCAGGGGCAAGGGCTGTAGCTCAAGAACCTGCATAGGCCTAGGTTCAGTTGAAGTTCACCATTGGCTATGCCGTCTTCTGGTTTCTCCCTTTCTCTTTAGGGTCACTATGATGCAGATTTTTAGACTGGGCAGAGTGAGAGGTGGGGAGGACTCTGAATTCAAATGGGCCCTGTGAACAGGAAGAGAATGCAGCACCTTGAACCGGGCACAATCTCAGAGACCCCAGAAAATCACACCCAGAAAAATCTTCCTCTGGAAACTTGGAATACTGGAAAGAATTTCTTCCTAAAATAATGTCACATTAGGTAACGGACAGCAGCATTCAAATCACTTCCCATAAAACCATATTGCATGTTTTGTGGAAGTCTTTGAGTATATTGTAAAATTAGGGACATCAGAGCTCTCAGAAACAATCTTGAAATTGAAGAGGAGGCCCGGTGCAGTGGCTCACACCTGTAATCCCAGCACTTTGGGAGGCCAAGGCGGGCAGATCACCTGAGGTCAGGAGTTCAAGACCGGCCTGGCCAAGATGGTGAAACCCGGTCTCTACTAAAAATACAAAAATTAGCTGGGCATGGTGGCGGGTGCCTGTATCCCAGCTACTCGGGAGGCTGAGGCAGGATAATTGCTTGAACCCAGGAGGCAGAGGTGCAGTAAGCCGAGATTACAACACTGCACTCCAGCCTGGGTGAAACAGCGAGACTCCATCTCAAAAAAAAAAAAAAAAAAAAAAAAAAAAAAAAAGAAAGAAAGAAAGAAAGAAAAAGAAATTGAAGAGGAATTGTAAAATGAGGCATATTCTATCAGATAGAGCCTATATCTTTAATCATATCACTGGTAGGAATTATTGTCTGGTCAACTCAAGTAGAGGAAGTGATATGGTTTGAATCTGTGTCCTTGCCCAAATCTCATGTCAAATTGTAATCCCCAGTTTGGAGGTGGGGCCGGGTGAGACGAGATTGGATCATTGAGGTGGATCCTTCCTGAATGGTTTAGCACCATTCTCTTGGTGCAGTTCTCGTGATAGAGTTCTTGAGAGAGATGATTGTTTAAAAGTTTGTAGCACCACCCTGCTCTCTCTCTTCCTCCTGCTCCAGCCATGTAAGACGTGCCTGCTTCCCCACTCACCTTCTGCCGTGATTGTAAGTTTTCTGAGGCCTCCACAGAAGCCAAGCAGAAGCTGCTATGCTTCTTGCACAGCCTGCAGAACCGGGAGCCAATTAAACCTCTTTTCTTTATAAATTACATAGTCTCGGGTATTTATAGCAATGTAAGAACAAACTAATACATGTAGCAAATTCAGATAAGTATGACTTAAAAATTTGGAATCTTTGTCTTTTTAATCTGAATTATTTAGACTGAGGAAATAACCCAAGGATTTAGAACACTCAGGATGTTGGGGGTTGATCACAGGGGAAGATAAAGTAAATTTCCTTCCCGCTAGAAGGAGAGTTTGAAGAAAGGTGTTGAGGCATCTGTACAGAGTCTTCCCTCCTCGAGGAACAGGCTGAGAAGCAGGGAGAGTCAGGGTCAGCAGATGCTCTCAGCATGGCCTGGAGTAGAGCAAGGGTAACACTGAGTGGGTGAAAGGAAAATGGTAACAGGAGAAAAGAAGGCAGGAAATCCTCTTGCTTTTTTTTGTCTCCCTCCTCTTCCGTTTTACCCCATAACACACACACTCTGTGGGGGAGGTATGCCCTGAGAAAGAGTTTAAACACCAGGGTTGTACCCAGGATACAGTGTTGTTCTCATCCACAGAGACAAACAGGTGAGAGGACTTCCATTGTCCTTAAGAAAGCAGTAATGAGATACTTGACAGAAAGCTGATAGTAGAATGCATAAACACCCTCACAGAGGATGACCAAAAATATGTAAAGCTGAGGTGCGAAAGGCAAGAACTATTAATAAGCCATGAGGCTAAGTAGCCAAAGATACAACAGATACAGGAAAAAAAAAAAAAAAAAGAAGAAGAAGAAAAAAAGAGAATCAACTTTATAAGAGAATATTGTTTGGCCAAGTGGGGAGAAACAAATAAACAATATAACTGGTCTTCTAACAGGTGGGATGCAACACTCCCCTTTCTGAGCTATTAAATTTGATTTGTAGCTCTAGGCAGGTAGAGGTAAAAATGAGAGGAAAAGGATCAAATCTGGAAGTCCTTTAGAACTTCACCCCAATTGGGGTTAAATGTAACGGAAACATAATTATTGGTATCAGGACCCAAACTGATGTGAACTTAGAGAAAGGCTGGGTAATCTTCCTCCTTAAAATATTTTATATTTTTAAATTAGTGTTATACTGTCTGTAACAGTCAAAGTTATCCTGGGCATGGTGGCTCACACCTGTAATCCCAGCACTTTGGGAGGCAGAGGCAGGCAGATCATCTGAGGTCAGGAGTTCGAGACCAGCCTGACCAACATGGAGAAACCCTGTCTCTTCTAAAAAATACAAAATTAGCTAGGCATGGTGGCAGGAACCTGTAATCCCAGCTACTCAGGCCGCTGAGGCAGGAAACTCACTTGAACCCGGGAGGCAGAGGTTGTAGTGAGCCAAGATCATGCCATTGCACTCCAGCCTGGGCAACAAGAGCAAAACTCCATCTCAAAAAAAAAAAGAAAAAAAAGGCTGGGTGCAGTGGCTCATGCTTGTAATCCCAACACTTTGGGAGGCCAAGGTGGGCGGATTGCCTGAGATCAAGAGTTCGAGACTAGTCTGCCAACATGGTGAAACACTGTCTCTACTGAAAATACAAAAAAATTAGCCAGGCATGGTGGTGTGAACCTGCAATCCCAGCTACTTGGGAGGCTGAGGCAGGAGAATTGCCTGAACCAGGGAAGTAGAGGTTGCAGTGAGCCAAGATCACACCATTGCACTCCAGCCTGGGAGACAGTTAAGACTCCATCTCAAAAAAAAAAAAAAAAAAAAAGAAAACAAAATCAAAAACAATAAAATAAAACACTCAAAGTTAGCCTGTTCATTACCCTTCTTTCTGTAGGGCAAACATGCAGAAATATGTTTTTTTTGTTATTTATTCAACCCATATTCATTGGCCTTTTTCTTCTAGTGAGATCACAATGAAAATTAGAACAAAACTTTTTTTAATCTTTGAACTCATCTTTTTTTATCATGTAATATAAAAATAATTTATCTAATTAAACATGTTTGAAAGAGATATTTGCATAAGGTAGTAACTTTTGAATATGGGGAATGTTTATTTTGGTTTTGGTTTTGGTTTTGTCCAGTCCAACAGAGCAATTTGGAAAGCTATGCTATAAGCATTTACAAGACATGTTTGGACAAAAACTTACTTGATAACAGTCAAACTGTGAAACTGTTACTGGAAAGAGGTCCCAATCCAGACCTCAAGAGAGGGTTCTTGGACCTCACACAAGAAAGAATTCAGGGCATGTTCATAGAGTAAAGTGAAAACAAGTTTATTAAGAAGGTAAAGGAATAAAAGAATGGCTATTCCACAGGCAGAGCAGTGGCATGAGCTCCTCAGCTGCCTTATACCTATGGTTACTTCTTGATTATATACCAAAAAAAGGGTGGATTATTCATGAGTTTTCCAGGAAAAAGATGGGCAATTCCTGGAACTAAGGGTTCCTCCCCTTTTTAGACCATATAGGGTAACTTCCTGACGTTACCCTAGCATTTGTAAGCTGTCATGGTGCTGGCAGTAGTTTCTTTTAGCATATTAATACGTTATAATTAGCACATAATGAGCAGTGAATATAACCAGAGGTCACTTCCTCTCCATCTTGGTATTGGTTGGATGTGGTCAGCTTCTTTACCACATGCTGTTTTGTCAGCAAGGTCTTTGTGACCTGTATATTGCATTGATCTCTGTTGGGGTAATCAGGCCCAACATCAGACCATGGGGGTTACGAAGTCTGGCGGAGTCAAAGGAATGAGACAAGACCAGTTAAGAGTACATAAAGTGGGTCCAGGGGGCCAACGCTAATATAAAGACTGCAAAGGCCTGGAGCTCTGGAAGCCCACATTATTTATTGGTGATCAAACAAATAAGCAAGAGGTGAAGATGTGCGGATGTGAAGGTAAACAGGTGAGGACGTGAGGATGTAGGGGTAGAAAGATAGCAGTGCATCAAGCACAGCTATGATGGTTTGGCATTTTCTTTGATACATATGTAATATGCTCTGCTACCTGAGATAAGGAGAACATGTTTACGAGCCTGGGAGAGCAAGAAGCAAGGAATGAACAATTCTGTGCACATCCAGAGGCCAAAAGGGGTTTTATAACCTGAGTCCTGGATTCCATCCAAGTCATGAGAGGTTTTATGCCCTGGGTTTAGATTGTGGTGCAGCAGGGCAGCCTTCCACCCTTTGGCACAGAGTTTGGTGTTCCAAGGCCACGGGGGGTTTAGACCCTGGACCCAGGACATGTTCCAAGACTCTTTTACATTATGACAGACATGCTAGTCCTGCCTCAGCTCTTCTACCAACAACCTCCTATCTTACCCTGTGATTAAGAATGCCTTAACCTCCTGGGAATGCAGCACAGTAGGTCTCATCCTTATTTTACCCAGTCTCTATTCAAGATGGAGTTGCTTTGGTTCCAACACCTCTAACAAAAGAAGTATAAGATGAAGCAATTAGTCCATCTGGACATCACCAGAAGGAGGTCAGGGTTTCATCATTTTGAATAAAGTATTTTGAATCTGAATTTTCTACCTGACTGAGATATAACTTTATAACTATAGAAATTGTTTTTAATTTGAAGAAACTATACCTCATTATATAGTCATTGATTTTCATTACACAAAAAATAAAAACATGTATTAAAAATATGTAAATAATTATATCAAATTGCTATGGGTGTGTGTGCATTTATGTGATGAGGTATGTTCCTTCTTCTTTCCTCTGTTTTCTAAGTTTATTTTTTATTTTTTTATTTATGAGACAAGAGTCTCACTTGTTTGCCCAGGCTGGAGTGCAGTGGCCTGATCTCGGCTTGCTGCAAACTTCACTTCATGGGTTCAAGAGATTCCCCTGTCTCAGCCTCCTGAGTAGCTGGGATTACAGGTGTCTGCCATCACACCCAGCTAATTTTTATATTTTTAGTAGAGATGGGATTTCACTATTTTTGCCAGGCTGGTCTCAAACTGGTGACTTCAGGTGATCCGCCTACCTCAGTCTCCCAAAGTGCTGAGATTACAGGCATGAGCCACCACAACTGGACTGTTTCCTAAGTTTATTTAAAATTTCTTATATGATCTAAATAATAAATCAATGTTAAAAATAAATAAATAAAAACCCCAAGGCTATTAATAATCACCTTGCTTGTAGTAATTTTGAAAGTTAAAAAATCATTTTCAACTTCTTCTGCACCACTGAAGGCATTGACTGCATCTTGAAAGATTCTCTTTTCTTGGTCCCCATCCCCTGAAGTCTGTTTTCTTTCCCTAACTTTGGTTGCTCCCATTTAGGGTGCTTTTTACCTTCCTCTGATGGCCCCTTAAATGTAGGTGGCCCACAGCTTTCAGTTCTCTCTCTTCTTTCACCAAAAAATTTCATTCATTACTGTCGCTTTTTAAACATTTTTATTCTAGTTTTTGATTTTTTTATTGCTTCTTGCATATATTCACTAGGCAACTTATCCTAAAGATATTTCTCCACACTCCAGAAGCACAGGATAAAACAGTGGCTCCTACAACTCAGCAAGCACCGGACTTGAGGGTAAAGAGGATGGTAAAGGAGGAGACATGCTAGTCTTCCCATGAGAAGGGACAGGTGAAAGGAGAATTTTCACTGGTACACCAAGAAAGCAATCTCTTTCCCAGTCTCTAACTTGCCCTTAACAAGGGAGACTGAAGAGGTTGTACTCTTTGCTGGAAAGTCTTTTGTTGCCAAATCCCACCATGAGGATATCTAGTGCCATTTGTTCCTGGACATGAGCAGTCCCTATAGTAAACAATCATTAGAGCAAGAAAGGGTCTCCATAGGTACAACACCTTCATATTTCTCATTTATCTATTTAACAAATGCTGACTATCTTCAAAATTGTCTACAGATCCTTCAGGAAGACACATATTAAACTGGCAATTACACAGATCATTATTTAATTATAGTCTATTAAATGCTATGAAAGAAAAATACAGGATGTTGAGAGTATTTAATGGAGAAGCTTATCTATTTAGGGCATCAGGAAAGACTTCCCTGAGAAAATGTCCTTTAATTGAAAGATAGAGGACAAGTAGGAGTTAAGCAAAGTGATGGGAAAAGAGTCTTCCATGAAAAGCAGTTGTAAAACCCAGGGTCTATGTTGGTATGAAGCTTGATATGCGGTAAGAACTGAAGGCAGATGAGTGTGTCTGGAATTGATCAAGAAGAGGGGCTAATGAAGGGGGCTTATAAGCGTGCTGAGACCAGATCTTGGAGAATCCTGCTAAGAATGTTAGTCAGACTGCAATTTCATTGTATTGTGTAGTAGCTTGCCTTAGAATCAGGTTCTATGAATTTTTCCAAATGTACCCATCTTTGTACTCTAATGCAACTTAACTAAGATATTTTTGGCTGGGCACAGTGGCTCAGGCTTGTAATCCTAGCACTTGAGGAGGCCAAGGTGGGCAGATCACCTGCAGTCAGCTCAAGGCCAGCCTGGCCAACATGGTGAAACCCCAGCTCTACTAAAAATACAAAAACTAGCCACGCATGGTGGCATGCACCTGTAATCCCAGCTACTTAGGAGACTGAGGCAGGAGATTTGCTTGAATCCAGGAGGCAGAGGCTGTAGTGAGTCAAGATCGCATCACTGCACTCCAGCCTAGGCAACAGAGCAAGACCTGGTCTCAAAAAAAAAAAAAATAAAAAATAAAAAAAATAAAAAAAAAAAAGATGTTTTTGATCAACAAATATACAATATTTCATTTTGTGAAGTAGAAAGCCAAAAGAAATCATGGATGAAAATATCAGATTTTAAAAAATAACATTTTGCCCAGGCACAGTGGCTCAAGCCTATAATCCTAGCACTTTGGGAGGCTGAGGTGGGTGGATCACCTAAGGTCAGGAGATTGAGACAGCCTGGTCAACATGGTGAAACCCCATCCCTACTAAAAATACAAAAATATTGAGAAAAAAGAGGCTGGGCACGGTAGTCCACACCTATAATTCTAGCACTCTGAGAGGTCCAGATGGGAGGTTCACTTGAATCCAAGAGTTTAAGACCAGCCTAGGCAACATAGCGAAACCCTGTCTCTATTATATAAAAATGCCAAAAATTGGCCAGGCATGGTGGCACCTGTAGTCCCACTACTCGGGAGGCTAGGTGGGAAGATCGTCTGTGTTTAGGAAACTGAGCCTGCAGTGAGCCATGATTGCACCTCTACACTCCAGCCTAGGCAACAGAGCTAGACCCTGTCCTCCACCAAAAAAAAAAAAAAAAAAAAAACTAGGAAAAAAAAGGATAAGAAATATATTGTATTATTCTATTTCAAAACTACATGATAGTTTATAATAGATTATGTAATACATCTATGGACATATAGACAGTTGCACCAAATTAGCCAAAAAACAAATTTACTGAGGTAAACCATTTTTTAAAATAATGGCTTTATTTCCATCTATTTATGATCTGATTTCTTTTTAACATTAGTCTCTTTCAACCTTGTTCAGGCCCCATCTGTCTGCATCTATTCTAATGTCAATTATTTTAATAACTAATATTTTAAAGTTATGTGCTGTAATTGTTTCAATTACTTTAAAAATGAACAACACTGGAAAGCTAGACCATGTTTCTAAGTAAGGCTGCTGGTTTAACAAACTAAGTACAGCAGTTAAACTTAGTACTGTCCAGCTTTCCAGTCTCAGGATTAAATAAGGCCATTATCTTTTTAACAAGTTAGTATCTGTCACTGTATTAACCTATTATTTTATCATCTGATTGTTAAGAATGCAAAGGAAGGCCACCAATGATGGTAAAAATGTCTACAGAAAAAGTAGAACAATAATTGACCTGTACAGATGACCTCATGGTTTTTATATTCTCATATGTCCCAAATTGGACTCTATGCTATATCCTCGGGCTTGCTGAGATGTTTTTACTATCTGCACTATTTATTCACACTGTTTCCTAAGCTAGAAGTCTTAGAGTTTCTTCTCTCAGAAACTCAAACTAGTTAAACAACTTCTAATGATGAGGTTATTAGGCCCATCTCTTTATTCTGCCCACATTAACCCACTCATTATTATCCAAACATGGCCTTTATACATGCCATTACTTGCAAGGAAGGATCTTTATTCTTTATGTCTGACCAGTTTCTTTCATCCTTCAAGTTTCATCTCTGATGTTCAGTTCCTCCAAGAAAGTAGCACCCTGTCCTATGCTCCATCAGATTCTGTCATTCTTGTGGTATTGGAATTTACTTGCATATATGTCTGACACACTAAACTGTGAAATCCTTCAGAACGGGGAGCATATCTTCTACACATCCTTCTATCTCATCAAGCACATGAAATGTGCATCATATAAGTCAAATATTCAAGAAATGTGAAATGAATAAAAGAGTGAAGAAGAATGCAAACAAATGGATGAATAGCAATAGAATGAAATTAAAGCACTAAGCTTTATGGGAGGACAAGTAAGAATTTTTAAGAGATAGGAGGTAAGAATTTTTACTCATTTGATATCTATAGAATATCTATATACATACATACATTATCATTTTTTTGATAGAAATACACTAGGTCCAAAGAAGAGTTCTTACATTTAGGAAGAACTCAGGTCAATGGCAGAAAGAAGACCTGAGAGTCTTGCTTTACCAGGTGAAATCAGCCAGCCAGGTCCTACAGGAAAGATCTTTCTCCCAAAGAGGACACACCCCTTGTGCAGCAACTCAGCTGGCTTTTGGCCTGTGATAATCCTTTGTTCTTATACATTGTTGTAGCTTAGACAACCTTTCTCTATCTTTTAGCACTCCTTGCCTATACTCTGAATCATGTACCTAAGAATTGCCTGGACTTGTTCTGTATAAAACTCTGCAACTCTCATTTACCCAGGTTTAGACTCTCTGAGGTTGATACTGCCTGATTTGGAAAAATAAATTTCACTTGGTTATTGGGAGAACCCATATCTCTACCAACACCTAGCCTGGCCTGTGTTTCCTCCTATCTAAAATAAGGGAGAATAACTCTGACGACCCAGAAGTTCCCTTCTAGCTCTAAAATGTTGTGATTCTAATGTTAATAATGATAAAGAAAAATGACAGATGATCTGTCAGCTAAAATCAATAGTCTATATAATAAATAAAGGTCTCTGGGGTTGACAATGACAAAATAAGTCAAAGTGACTGTGTGAGAGAAGCCATTGTCCTAGTGAGCCACCTAGCTTAATTAATTGGGCAGCCACCTCAACGTGCCAGGCTTCACTGCAGAAGACTGGGCCTTTCAAATGTCTTTGAGTCAAAGTGGCAGGCAGGGCTGAAATATCCTAAATAGCTCCTGAGTCTCCTAGTCTCAGTTCTTGCAACTATAAAAATAGAAGAACATTGCGTATTAGGTCTTTTATAAACCATAAACTGGAAATACCAAAACATGAGCCTCCTCTAGAGAGAAGGGGTAGGAGTTTGTCTTCCGCCTTGTGTGAGAGAGGCAGCAAGGTTACTGATACACTCGTTATTTATAGCAAGCCCGTGATACCATGCTGGTAATCTGAACTGTAGGGAGGATTTTAACATTTCTGAATAAGTGCTGAACTATATTTAATTGATGTCAAGCATCTGAGTGAGAAACAAAAACTTTATGTGATAAATAAATGGAAAAATACCTATTGGCTTGATATGTAGGCAAGACAGCTATATATTTGACGGAATGTTACACATCCACAGAGAGACCTCTTGACATGACACAGATGTAGCCTTGGGCTTTGTCAGAGGGTAACCACTAATGGGAAATTATCAGCTTTGGGAGACAGGAAGGTGAATGGGTTGTCTGTGGATTGAGTTGCATTGCCCTTACTCTATTGCTGTGAAGTTTCCATCTCATCTGCTAGCATGCAGTTGCTCCAATGTAGCACACGCTTGTCCTGCCAACTATTCTGTATGTGAGGGGTTCTGACACTTTATATTCTTGGTCATGGAAATAGCTTCAGCATTGCAAAAATTTGTTATACTCTCTACCCCACACTATAGTTCGTGCCTCTCTTCCTTATTCAGTCACAGTAGAGTGTCCAGAGATTTCTTGGCCAGAAACTGTGTGTTCTTGGTCCAGAAACTGTGTGTTCTCATTCAAAGACAATTTCTGGCTTGTCTCTGTCCTCATTTCACAAACGGTATTTTGAGTTCATTTATTTTACTAGTTCTGGAGGAGAATAGGATCTCCTATTAAAAATCTGATGTGTTAAATGAAACTCTAGAGGAAGTTTTGTTAGTACAAATTTTTAAATAATGGAAATATTACATCAGTTAGGAATAGGTTCTCCCATATATATATTTTATTAACTTCAGTCTTTCTTTAACATCCTTTAAAAAGTGATACGTTCAAGCTTTCCTCCCCTTTTTAATAATGCATGCCACTGATGACTTCAGAATGCAACTCATAATATTGCTTTATTAATTTTCATTTACCTCATATGGGAAAATATTGGTTAATTGGTAACTTATAAACCCTGAAGATTCATGGTGAGTTTTTTAGTTTTTGGGAAAAACTAAAACCAAAACAAAACGGAAATCTTATAAGAAATGCACATGGTGGAAAGAGCATGATTTTCAAAATCAGACTTCTCTAGCTTTGATCCTAATTTTGCTACTTACAAGTTCTGTGCAATAGGAATAACGACTTCACTTCTATGAATTTATTTATTATCTTTAAAATAGGAAACTACTTATAATGGAAAAATATCTTTTTGAAGATCTAAAGTGATCACATATATAGCAAAGCATCAGTAAATCTTAGTTTTCCATCTACTCCTTCCTTCTTCTTAGTAATAGCCTTAGATTTTGTTAAATCCTCCTTCTGCTTCTTTTATTTCTACATGAAGTAGGATAGTAACTGTTTCTAGGCTTTACCCAAGCTGGTTTAGAGCAAGGTGCAAGGAGTTGAGCCTAGAGAATATTGGGTCACCATTCTGTCAAGAACCTACCCTGAACCAGTTCACAAATAGAATTGAAGCCATTGGTTCTCACACTTGCACAGTATTGATGTGTAGCTGTACAATAAGGAAAATGAAGGTGAGTTAGATTCTCTTTACTGGGAAAATTCTCAGAGGCATTCCTCAAAAGATTGTTGTTATTCTGGTGTTCTGGCCAAGAGGTCTGCAGAGCCAGCTTTTTTTAAAAAAATTACTTAATTATCTTAGTAAGTTAGAATCTCTTTCAAAAGTTATTTTTGCAGCTTTTCTTACAATATGTTTTTTATACAAGTTTGCCTTCAATCCAGCTTTGATCTGGAGAAGATAGACTACGAAGGGTATATCGTTTTTGTCCAAATAGATGTAACCGGCTCTACAAGAAAAGATCGGCCAGGTGCCATGGCTCACGCCTGTAATCCCAGCACTTTGGGAGGCCGAGGCAGACAGATCACAAGGTGAGGAGATCGAGACCATCCTGGCTAATACGGTGAAACTCTGTCTCTACTAAAAATACAAAACCATTAGCTGGGTGTGGTGGCGGGCACCTGTAGGCCCAGCTACTCAGGAGGCTGAGGCAGGAGAATGGTGTGAACCCAGGAGATGGAGCTTGCAGTGAGCCAAGATCGCACCACTGCACTCCAGCCTGGGCAACAGAGTGAGACTCCGTCTCAAAAAAAAAAAAAAAAAAAAAAAAAAGGTCAGTGTGACCCTTTGGGCAGTATGTGGTGATAGCAGTAGAAAGAGAGACTATTATATTGACTCCTTCTGCTGTTACCACTTTTCTTCTTGCAAGTTGGAGGGCAAGACAGGCCCAGCTGGTTTGGAAACTCAAGTAAATTCAGGAAGCAAGAGCTCCCTCTCTAAGGTCACAACAGACCCTGGGGTATGAACTCAGAATCTGTTATAAAGCTCTTTGCATTGTGCTGTCACTCTGGCTAGTGCAGTGGGTCAGCTAGTGATCACTCACCTTATGCCTAATCCCCTTCTTCTGCATTGTGCTAAGGGTCAGAAACATTCTCCAGCTAACCTGCTGTAGTGTAAACCTTTATCTCTCCTTCCTGTTGAACTCCTTGCCTCCTAATATTACCTATATTCTTCCAATGGAAATTGACTTCCGTTCTTATTTTTCCATTGAAACTGTCCTTGCTAAGTTTCCTTTGGGACTTCCTTTTCCACCCCTTTTATCTGCTTTTCTTATATTATCAGCCTTTTTGTTATATACACTTTAATAACTTCAGTACTTTCAGCACTTTCTGAGGTGATTACCAGTGTTAAAGAACAAATTATCAATGCTACTTGTTAAAGCATAGTGCAGAAGGTTTCATTTGGAACCATCAAAATAGGTACAAGGACCACTGCAATGTGATTTTGCAGTGGTGGGGGGAGAAATTAGGCTCCACTCTGAATATAGCATGGGCAAGGGGGAATTTATGACCAGGGAACAGGGTGGAGGTTAATGGATAGAAAATTACTGAGAGGAAACATCAGGGGATATTTGCTAAACTGACGTAGTGCCCTTTGCTAAAAGTGAGTTGTACAAGAAAGTGCATAGAAGGGTCTAGAAGAAGCTTCAGGAGTCTGACTAACATTTGGTCAAGCAAGGAATCTTTGTCACCAGACTCACAAGTACCCTTTTCCTGGGAGCCAATCTCAACACTGGGAAGTGAGGATACCTAAGGGCCATGTCTGTAGGAAAAGTCCTTATTGATATCACCATAGCCATTTGATCCAATGATGAATTCCAGAGCCAAACTGGTCAATCAGAAGAGGGGATAGGCAGCCTCAGCGTTAGCTGAACTGAGTTCCTTAAGCTACAAGGAGAATCCAGACAAAAATGCTCAGTGTCTTGCTCTTGGGTTTCTGGTTCTGCCTTGTTCCTTCTTAAATTCTGATTTTTTCTGACTTTGTGAGATGTGTCCACAGTCTTCCAACAAATTCTTGGGTTTTATCTAGACTAGTCAGAATTGCCTTCCACTGCCCCCAACCAAAAGAATTTAATGAATGCTCTTACAATTGAGATGACTTGAAGTTAAAGAAAGGTACCTTCCTTGGAGGTTGCATGGCAGGATTAGTCTTCTCTGTTTTTTGGTGCAAGTTTGAACCAGTGATTATGTACCATTGCATCAGAGCATCTGCTTCCCTGTCAGATCCCCACTAGACAGTAAGCTCCATGAATCCTATGCACCCAGGCCTTGAACTTAGTAGGTGTACCAATATTGTTGAATGAAACAATGAAGTAGACACCTTATCATATATACCATAGTACATTTGGCAAAATCGGCTAAGTTTACTTTGTAATGCTACAGTATAACTACTAATACCCTTTACTTTTTATTTATTTTAGGGCTTCCATTTATATTGCCTTATAATTTTCTTTTTCTACTAAATCTTGAGTCTCAGTTAATTCCTTTGTTTTGAAGGACAATTCATTCTGAACCCATATTATTAGCATAAGATTATGACTTTATTCAGATACTGACTTTCAAACATAAAAAATGAAGAAAATGAAGTATAGACTAACAAAATATAATAAATTAAATAACTTGCAAAGAACTACAAACAATTCTTTTTGGTTACTTTTACTGTGTGAGAAACAGGGGAGAATGCTCTCATCTGAACCTCTCAGTTAGTGGAAAATTGGGCATCTATTTGTAGGTATCCAGTGTAGCTAATGCAGTTTGCAAGGCATTAAAATCTGTAACCTCACATCCTGAACTTGGTTGGAAGAAGAGGAAGGTTGTTGTCTGGTGAATGATCTGGTTGTTATTTGGTGAATATTAAAACAGCTGTGGAGCAGCTGAATCCAGCCTTGACTGTTCACAAATTTTTTCTTCCAAGATATAACATGTGTAAACATCTGACCTAAGAACAGGGTTCTGATCACAGGGTGCTTGTAAATGTTTTACAATGCGCTCTGGGAAGGAAAAGCAAAAATAAAAAATAAAAACAAAAACAAAAAACCTAGTTGTATAATAACAACATATATTACAGCAATATATTTTTGTATATATTGTTTCTATCATGGCCAATTTCCAGTTGCCAATGTGATGTCAACCAGCTCACAAAGCTTCTGAAAAGTTATTAATTGTCTCTCATGAGCTGGCATCAGGAAACTGCAGCACACCACTGATTCTCCCCTTTGAGAGTGCCTATCACATATCTCAGCCTGTTCTGGAGTTTGGTTTCATTTACTAGTGCATGCATACTTATGTTCATTTGATAAACTAATATCTATGAAGTGTTGTGTAATAGGAATTGGAAGAAAAAAAAGGTTAACCCTAATCTCTAACAGTTCATAGTCTAAAAGAGACAAACTTCTTAACAAGTACATGTAACATTAGAAGTATGTACAGGCTATATGAAAGCACAAACATGAAAGTACATATATCTACCTGAGGAGGTAAAGGGGCATGACATTAACAATTTACTCATTTAATGAGTATGCTTTTGGCAACTACTGTGTTCCAGAAACTGCTCAGTATTTGATAATACAAAGGGAAATTAGATACCCCTAGTGAGGGCACTAGATTATAACAGGAAGGGTCGTAGGTAAATGATCAGAATTTAATGTACACATAATCATAGAAGAGAACATTAGAAACAGTGATGGCACATTAAAAAAAACAAAACAAACAAACAAAAAAACATGAAATCAAGGCCAGGTGTGGTGGCTCACACCTTTAATCCTAACACTTTGGGAGGCCGAGGCAGGCAGATTGCCTGAGCTCAGGAGTTTGAGACCAGCCTGGGCAACATAGTGAAACCCCGTGTCTACTAAAATACAAAAAATTACCCAGGCGTTGCGGTGGGCACCTGTAGTCCCAGCTACTCTGGAGGCTGAGGCAGGAGAATCGCTTGAACCCGGGAGGCAGAAGTTGGAGTGAGCCAAGATTGAGCCACTGCACTCCAGCCTGGGTAGCAGAGTGAGATTCTGTCTCCAAAATTGATAGATAGATAGATAGATAAATAGATAGATAGATGATAGATAGATAGATAGATAGATAGATAGATAGATAGATAGATAATAAAAGCATGAAATCCACACTGTTCAGCACAGCTTATAAGGTCCCTTCATGTCTCTCTGGACCCATTTCTGCTATACTCTGCAATCGATGTTCCAATCTAACTAAGCTTGTTGAAGCTCCTTTAAAATGCCTATTCCCTACACCTGATATTGAGGCTTTCCTTTCCTGGAATCAAATGACTCTGAACATTTTCATATAATGTTTTTTGAAGAGAGACACACTAACGTAGATTTTCGTTAAAGTGCCTCTCTTCAAAGGTTACTAGATGGTAACTTTCTACTTTCTTTTCTTTGCCTTTTGAAAATGTGACATTGATTTCCATAACTTATACACAACATAATAAAATCTACTGTTTTATTTGTTCAGCAATCTTTTCCTATCTCAGACTGTTTGAGATCATTTTACTTTTTCTAAGGGATGTCTTTAAATGCTGCTTTATGCTGCACTATTGGAAGTAAACTGTTTTTTATTCACAAATACTTTTTTCTCTCATCCTTAAAAGGTTTTTCTGACCATGTGATTCTAGTATGAGAGTTATTTTCTCTCAATAATTTGAAGATATTATTCCACCATTTTCTAGCTTTCATTGCTGAGAAGTCTGCTATAGTTCTATTGTTGTTGATACTGCTCTGTAGCTTGGAGTGGAAAGAACGAATCTGTAAACCATTCTTCTCTCCATAGGGATAACAAAGGCAAGCCTGACCCTCCTTGAAATCATTGACTGGTGAAATTTACTGGCTAAGAAATACAGAAGGGTCATGCAGGGGTTTCCATGTACTGATTACAGAGCTAGGGATGCTTTTAGCATGAGGTATCTGTTCCCTTGAGATTGGTCACTGTAAAAAACCATCGATTTATGTACTGCTGTTGCGCTGAAAAAGTAGAAGGTATGTACAGTCGCTTTCCTGTTCAAACTTGGCCCATATTCAGCTCTCAAGACTCTAAAACCAAATATATACTGGTGAGGCAAAGGGATTCTGGAAATGGCATCTGAGAGTTTGAGATCTCCTGTGTATTGACTTTGAAAACACTTGATAGAGTTTGGCTGTTTGTTCCCTCCAAATCTCATGTTGAAACATAATCCCCAATGATAGAGACAGGGCCTGGTAACTGGATCATGGGGGTGGATTCCTCATGAATGGCTTAGCTCCATCTCCTTGGTGAGAAGTAAGTTCTTGTTCAGTTAGTTCACAAGAGATCTGGTTATTTAAAAGAGTATTGGACCTCCCCCTGCCTTCTTGCTCCCTCTCTCACCAAGTAATATGCCAGCATCCTCCTTTGCCTTCCACCATGATTGTAAACTTCCTGACACCCTCACCAGAAGCCAAGTAGATGTTGGTGCCACGCTCATACAGCCTACAGAAGTGTGAGCCTATTGTGGGGTCTGACCAGCAGCCTGCAATGCAACGGGGCTCTCTCTTTGTCCCCAGGCAGATCAGCAGGTCAAGAAATAATAGACACACACAAGATAGTGAAAGCTGGGTCCAGTGGGGTCACCACCTTCTGGTCCCGCAGTGCCAACAATGCACTAGATATACCAGCATTTATTATTAAGTTTAGTGAGGGTGGGGGTAGGTTAGTGAGGGATTTAGGGTCATTTGCTTATGAGGTGAGATGGTCACATGGGGATGAAGTAATTCTTTAACATAATCTCTGTATGCAGAAGTACCATATACAGAGGTAAGAATTTACAATATAGTGTGTGCATCAGCAAGTTCTAACAGAGCTTTAAAACAGAAACACAGTCTTTCCATAACCTATGATTAGCAAGATATTAATCAGCAGTAACAGTTGCAGCAAAAGCTGGCTACAAAAAATCCATAGAAACAGGATTTGAAGCTAAACAACCGGTTAGACCAAAAATTCTCAGAAGTGAGTATGCCTTAACCCTAAAGAGGCCTAGAAGAGCCATGGCAAGATGAGGGCGTTTATAGCCCTATCTTATCCATATGGACAGGCGCCACCCACGTGTCCATTTATAGGCTCTCCACAAGGGTCGCATTCCATTCCCAGAGCTATGAACATCTGCTTTTCAGGGATAGGAGTCTTGGTGATGTGAAACCTTGCTGACTGCACATCTGTTCATAGGCCCTCTGCTGGGGGAAGCACATCACACGCTGTTGGCTCATTCTGGCAGTTCAACCTGGCATTGTCTTTATACAATTCTGCATGCAATTTTGTATTTACAATAATCAGGAGCATTTCATCTTTTGTTCCATAGCAATAGTTTCAGGGGTCTCCCTACATGAGTCAATTCAATTTCTTTTATTTATAAATTACCCAGTCCCAGGTATGCCTCTATAGCAATGTAAGAATAGACTAATACACCACCTGGGTGTTTTATATGTTAGTCTAATTTGAAGTTTTGTGATCATCTATAGGTTTCTGTCCTTTCTTTTCAACTAATTTTAAGAGTTTGTGTTTAGATTTTAACATCACATAGTTTCACAATTCTTTGTCTATGTATGGAGTTATTTGTATAACTAGTAATACATTTTTAATGTATTTTACTTCTTGGATCTGTGGATTTGTTTTTAAATAGTTCCAGAATATTTTCCATGACAATCTCCTCTAGTCCCTCAGTTCTCTTTTCTGGGTCTTTTGTTAGATTTAAGTTAAATTTTGTTTATTGTTTTTTGTTTTTGAGATGGAGGCTCTCTCTGTCCCCAAGGCTTGAGTGCAGTGGCGCAATCTCAGCTCACTGAAAGCTCTGCCTCCCCGGTTCATGACATTCTCTTGCCTCAGTCTCCTGAGTAGCTGGGACTACAGGAGCCTGTCACCATGCCCAGCTAATTTTTTGTATATTTTAGTAGAGATGGGTTTCACCATGCTAGTCAGGATAGTCTTGATCTCCTGACCTCGTGATCTGCCCACCTCAGCCTCCCAAAGTGCTGAGATTACAGGTGTGAGCCACTGCACCTGGTCTAAATATTTTTATTCTATCCTGTTCATCTGTAAACAACTCTTTAATATTTTCTATATCCCAGTGTCTTTATCTTGTAGTCTATAATATTTATATATTCTATTTCAATAACTTTTTTTTATTATACTTTAAGTTCTAGGGTACATGTGCACAATGTGCAGGTTTGTTATATATGTATACATGTGCCATGTTGGTGTGCTGCACCCATTAACTCGTCATTTACATTAGGTATATCTCCTAATGCTATCCCTCTCCCCTCCCCCCTCCCCACAATAGGACCCGGTGTGTGATGCTCCCCTTCCTGTGTCCAGTGATCTCATTGTTCAATTCCCACCTATGAGTGAGAACATGCGGTATTTGGTTTTCTGTTCTTGTGATAGTTTGCTAAGAATGATGGTTTCCAGCTGCATCTATGTCCTTACAAAGGACACGAACTCATCCATTTTTATGGCTGCATAGTATTCCATGGTGTATATGTGCCATATTTCTTAATCCAGTCTGTCACTGACGGACATTTGGGTTGATTCCAAGAGTTTGCTATTGTGAATAGTGCCACAATAAACAAACATGTGCATGTGTCTTTATAGCAGCATGACTTATAATTCTTTGGGTATATCCCCAGAATGGGATGGCTGGGTCAAATGGTATTTCTAGTTCTAGATCCTTGAGGAATCGCCACACCCTTTTCCACAATGGTTGAACTAGTTTACACTCCCACCAACAGTGTAAAAGTGTTCCTATTTCTCTGCATCTTCTCCAGCACCTGTTGTTTCCTGATTTTTTAATGATTTCCATTCTAACTGGTGTGAGATGGTATCTCATTGTGGTTTCGATTTGCATTTCTCTGATGGCGAGGGATGATGAGCATTTTTTCATGTGTCTATTGGCTGTATGAATGTCATCTTTTGAGAAGTGTCTGTTCATATCCTTTGCCCACTTTTTGATGGGGTTGTTTGTTTTTTTCTTGTAAATTTGATTGAGTTCTTTATAGGTTCTGGATATTAGCTGTTTGTCAGATGAGTAGATTGCAAAATTTTCTCCCATTCTGTAGGTTGCCTATTCACTCTGATGGTAGTTTCTTTTGCTGTGCAGAAGCTCTTTAGTTTAATTAGATCCCATTTGTCAATTGTGGCTTTTGTTGCCATTGCTTTTGGTGTTTTAGACATGAAGTCCTTGCCGATGCCTATGTCCTGAATGGCATTACCTAGGTTTTCTTCTAGGGTTTTATTGGTTTTAGGTCTAACATTTAAGTCTCTAATCCATCTTGAATTAATTTTTGTATAAGGAGTAAGGAAAGGATCCAGTTTCAGCTTTCTACTTATGGCTAGCCAATTTTCCCAGCACCATTTATTAAATAGGGAATCCTTTGCCCATTTCCTGGTTTTGTCAGGTTTGTCAAAGATCAGATGGCTGTAGATGTGTGATATTATTTCTGAGGGCTCTGTTCTGTTCCATTGGCCTTTATCTCTGTTTTGGTATCAGTACCATGCTCTTTTGGTTACTGTTGACTTGTAGTATAGTTTGAAGTCAGGTAGCGTGATGCCTCCAGCTTTGTTCTTTTGGTTTAGGATTGTCTTGGCAATGCAGGCTCTTTTTTGGTTTCATATGAACTTTAAAGCAGTTTTTTCCAATTCTGTAAAGAAAGTCATTGGTAGCTTAATGGGGATGACATTTAATCTATAAATTACCTTGGGCAGTATGGCCATTTTCACAATATTGATTCTTCCTATCCATGAGCATGGAATGTTTTTCCATTTGTTTGTGTCCTCTTTTATTTCACTGAGCAGTGGTTTGTAGTTCTCCTTGAAGAGGTCCTTTACATCCCTTGTAAGTTGGATTCCTAGGTATTTTATTCTCTTTGAAGCTATTGTGAATGGGAGTTCATTCATTATTTGGCTCTCTGTTTGTCTGTTATTGGTGTATAAGAATGCTTGTAATTTTTGCACATTGATTTTGTATCTTGAGACTTACTGAAGTTGCTTATCAGCTTAAGGAGATTTTGAACTGAGACGATGGGGTTTTCTAAATGTACAATCATGTCATCTGCAAACAGGGACAATTTGACTTCTTCTTTTCCTAACTGAATATGCTTTCTTTCTTTCTTTTGCCTGATTGCCCTAGCCAGAACGTCCAACACTGTGTTGAATAGGAGTGGTGAGAGAGGGCATCCCTGTCTTGTGCCAGTTTTCAAAGGGAATGCTTCCAGTTTTTGCCCATTTAGTATGATATTGGCTGTGGGTTTGTCATAAATAGATCATATTATTTTGAGATACGTTCCATCAATACCAAATGTATTGAGAATTTTTAGCATGAAGGGCTGTTGAATTTTGTCAAAGGCCTTTTCTGCATCTATTGAGATAATCATGTGGTTTTTGTCTTTGGTTCTGTTTATATACTGGATTACATTTATTGATTTCCATATGTTGAACCAGCCTTGCATCCCAGTGATGAAGCCCACTTGATCATGGTGGATAAGCTTTTTCATGTGCTTCTGGATTCGATTTGCCAGTATGTTATTGAGGATTTTTTAATCGATGTTCATCAGGGATATTGGTCTAAAATTCTCTTTTTTTGTTGTATCTGTCAGGCTTTGGTATCAGGATGATGTTGGCCTCATAAAATGAGTTAGGGAGGATTCTCTCTTTTTCTACTGATTGGAATAGTTTCAGAAGGAATGGTACCAACTCCTCCTTGTACCTCTGGTAGAATTTGGCTGTGAATCTTTCTGGTCCTGGACTTTTTTTGGTTTGTAGGCTATTAGTTGTTGCCTCAGTTTCAGAGCCTGCTATTGGTCTATTCAGGGATTCAACTTCTTCCTGGTTTAGCCTTGGGAGAGTGTAATTGTCCAGGAAATTATCCATTTCTTCTAGGTTTTCTAGTTTATTTGTCTAGAGGTGTTTATAGTATTCCCTGATGGCAGTTTGTATTTCTGTGGGGTCGGTGGTGATATCCCTTTATCATTTTTTATTGCATCTATTTGATTCTTCTCTCTTTTCTTCTTTATTAATCTTGCTAGCAGTCTATCAATTTTGTTGCTTTTCAAAAAACCAGCTCCTGGATTCATTGATTTTTTTGGAGGGATTTTTATATCTCTATCTCCTTCAGTTCTGCTCTGATCTTAGTTATTTCTTGCCTTCTGCTAGTTTTTGAATGTGTTTGCTCTTGCTTCTCTAGTTCTTTTAATTGTGATGTTAGGGTGTCAATTTTAGATCTTTCCTGCTTTCTCTTGTAGGCATTTAGTGCTCTAACTTTCCCTCTACACACTGCTTTCAATGTGTCCCAGAGATTCTGGTATGCTGTGTCTTTGTTCTCATTGGTTTCAAAGAACATCTTTATTTCTGTCTTCATTTCGTTATGTACCCAGTAGTCATTCAGGAGCAGGTTGTTCAGTTTCCATGTAGTTGAGCGGTTTTGAGTGAGTTTCTTAATCCTGAGTTCTAGTTTGATTGCACTGTGGTCTGAGAGACAGTTTGTTATAGTTTCTGTTCTTTTACATTTGCTGAGGAGTGATTTACTTCCAAATAAGTGGTCAATTTTGGAATAAGTGCAATATGGTACTGAGACAAATGTATATTCTGTTGATTTGGGGTGGAGAGTTCCATAGATGTCTCTTAGGTCCACTTGGTGCAGAGCTGAATTGAATTCCTGGATATCCTTGTTAACTTTCTGTCTCGTTGATCTGTGTAATGTTGACAGTGGGGTGTTAAAATCTCCCATTATTATTGTATATGAGTCTAAGTCTCTTTGTAAGTCTCTAAGGACTTGCTTTATGAATCTGGGTGCTCCTGTATTGGGTGCATATATATTTAGAATAGTTAGGTTTTCCTGAGGAATTGATCCCTTTACCATTATGTAATGGCCTTCTTTGTCTCTTTTGATCTTTGATGGTTTAAAGTCTGTTTTATCAGAGACTAGGATTGCAACTCCTGCTTTTTCTTTGTTTTCCATTTGCTTTGTAGATCTTCCTCCATCCCTTTATTTTGAGCCTATGTTTGTCTCTGAATGTGAGATGGGTCTCCTGAATACAGAAAACTGATGGGTCTTGACTCTTTTTCCAATTTGCCAGTCTGTGTCTTTTAATTGGACCATTTAGTCCATTTACATTTAAAGTTAATATTGTTATGTGTGAACTTGATCCTGTCATTATGATATTAGCTGGTTAATTTGCTTGCTAGGTGATGCAGTTTCTTCCTAGCATCGATGGACTTTACATTTTGACATGTTTTTGCAATGGCTGGTAACTGTTCTTCCTTTCCATGTTTAATGCTTCCTTCAGGATCTCTTGTAGGGCAGGCCTGGTGGTGACAAAATCTCTCAGCATTTGCTTATCTGTAAAGGATTTTATTTCTCCTTCACTTATGAAACTTAGTTTGGCTGGATATGAAATTCTGGGTTGAAAATTCTTTTCTTTAAGAATGTTGAATATTGGCCCCCACTCTCTTCTGGCTTGTAGAGTTTCTGCTGAGAGATCTTCTGTTAGTCTGATGGGCTTCCCTTTTTAGCTAACCCGGCCTTTCTCTCTGGCTACCCTTAACATTTTTTCCTGCATTTCAACTTTGGTGAATTTGACAATGATGTATCTTGGAGTTGTTCTTCTTGAGGAGTATCTTTGTGGCATTCTCTGTATTTCCTGCATTTGGATGTTGGCATGCCTTACTAGGTTGGGGAAGTTCTCCTGGATGATATCCTGCAGAATATTTTCCAACTTTGTTCTATTTTCCCCATCACTTTCAGGTGCACCAATCAGATGTAGATTTGGCCTTTTCACATAATCCCATGCTTCTTGGAGGCTTTGTTCATTTCTTTTTACTCTTTTTTCTCTACACTTCTCTTCTCGCTTCATTTCATTCATTTGATCTTCAATTGCTGATACTCTTTCTTCCAGTGGATCAAGTCAGTTACTGAAGCTTGTGCATTTGTCATGTATTTCTCGCGTTATGGTTTTCATCTCTATCAGTTCCTTTAAGGTCTTCTCTGCATTGATTATTCTAGTTATCCATTCATCCATTCTTTCTTCAAGGTTTTTAGTTTATTTGCTCTGGTTACATAGTTCCTCCTTTAGCTCTGAGAAGTTTGATCGACTGAAGCCTTCTCTCAGCTTGTCAAAGTCATTCTCCGTCCAGCTCTGTTCCGTTGCTGGTGACAAGATGCATTCCTTTGGAGGGGGAGATGCGCTCTGATTTTTTGAATTTCCAGCTTTTCTGCACTGCTTTTTCTCCATCTTTGTGGTTTTATCTGCTTTTGGTCTTTGACGATGGTGAGGTACTGATCGGGTTTTGGTGTGGGTCTCCTTTCTGTTTGTTAGTTTTCCTTCTAACAGTCAGGACTCTCAGCTGTAGGTCTGTTGGAGTTTGCTTGAGGTCCACTCTAGACCCTGTTTGCCTGGGTATCAGCAGCGGAGGCTGCAGAAGACAGAATATTGCTGCATAGCAAGCGTGCCTGTCTAATTCTTGCTCTGGAAACTTCGTCTCAGGATGTTCCCCACCGTGTGAGGTGTGAGGTGTCAGTCTGCACCTAGTGGGGGATGTCTCCCAGTTAGGCTACTCAGTGGTCAGGGACCCACTTGAGCAGGTCATCTGTCCATTCTGAGATCTCAACCTCTGTGCTGGGAGATCCACTGCTCTCTTCAAAGCTATCAGTCAGGGGCATTTACCTCTGCCGAGGTTTCTGCTGCTTTTTGTTTGGCTATGCCCTGTCCCCAGAGAAGGAGTCTACAGAGGCAGGCTGGCCTCCTTGAGCTCCTTGAGAGGCAGGCTGGCCTCCTTGGCTCCACCCAATTTGAGCTTCCTGGTGGCTTTGTTTACCCACTTAAGCCTCAGCAATGGTGGGTACCCCTCCCCCAGCCTTGCTGCCGCCTAGGAATGAGGGAGGCTCCGTGGGCATGGGACCCTACGGGCCAGGTGTGGGATATAATTTCCTGATGTGCCATTTGCTAAGACCCTTGGTAAAGCGCAGTATTAGGGTGAGAGTTACCTGATTTTCCAGGTATTGTGTGTCTCAATTTCCCTTGGCTAGGAAAAGCGATTCCCTTCCCCCTTGAGCTTCCCAGGTGAGGTGATGCCTTTCCCTGCTTCAGCTCTCGCTGGTCAGGCTGCAGCAGCTAACCAGCACTGATTGTCCAGCACTCCCCAGTGAGAGGAACCCAGTACCTCAGTTGAAAATGCAGAAATCACCCATCTTCTGTGTCACTCAAGCTGGGAGGTGGAGGCTGGAGCTGTTCCTATTCGGCCATCTTGGGCGCACATTCATTAACTTTCTTCTAACTTGTTATTTAATCATAGATTTTGAGTTTATTTTAACAAATGTATTTTTTATTCCAAGTTCCATATATCTTTGTTTTCCAAATATTGGGCTTTTTTGACATTCATTGCTTACCTATTTTTGTATATGAATAAGCTACAATCTTTTTTTTCTTTTTCTTTTGAGATGGAGTCTCACTCTGTTGCTAGACTAGAGTGCAGTGGTATGATCTCAGCTCCCTGCAACCTCCACCTCCAGGTTCAAGTGATTCTCCTGCCTCAGCCTCCTGAGTAGCTGAGATTACAGGTGCATGCCACCACACCTGGCTAATTTTTACATTTTTAGCAGAGATGGGGTTTCACCATGTTGGTCAGGCTGGTATCGAACTCCTGACCTCATGATCCACCTGACTCAAGCTCCAAAAGTGCTGGGATTAAAGGTGTGAGCCACCATGCCTGGTCTGGATCTGTATTTTTATAATAAGGTGTCAATGTGATTTCTCACAATCCACTGTCTTTATGGTCAGAATTATGAAATTCCAACACTTGAAGTATATCATAAAAAAATCACAATTTGACTGTGATACAACATTTATCACAAGATTATTTGGGATATTTGATACTGCAAAATGACTGTCTAGTGGACATGCTTATTTTCCAAATAGTCTAATTTCTCTAGTCTGCATTTGTTTCATAAATTAGCCCTCAGTGAAACAATAATGATGTCATATTTCTGTCATTTACTGAACAATTTCTATATGCCATATATTAACTCAAAACAATTTTACAAGATAGGCACTCACATTATTCTCATTTTACATATAAGAAAATTCAAACTTAGAGAAGTTGAAGAATGTGCACAACAACTATACAACTAGGACCCAGTATTCAAATTCTGAATTGTTTCATTCCAATTCCAAAACCATTTGAAACATGGCACGAAGTAGTTTACCAAAGTAGTACCTTATTTCCCTTACATATAGACTGAAGAAAAAAAATTCCTGTTTAAATGCAGTCTAAGATTACCACTGTACTCCAAATTATTTGCTTTCTGCTGTAAGATCATGAGAAGTATAACATTTCATGTGATTCACAGATGTTTGGTAATAAACATCAACTTGCTTTTATCAGGTGTTTGTTGTTTGCTTTTTACTTGTACGTTTTCTTTAAAGAGTTTCAGATATTTTTGTAATGCAGTCAAAGCATGTCTACAAAACTCATTAAGCTAGGTATGAAGAATTTTCATTGCCTCAACACTAATTGTCTAGTTTAGCTTATTGCAACTAAAATTAATTACTTGGTTGTTTCAGGAGCTATCTTTAACATTAGGGATACAAAGTTAACTGTGATATAGGCTCAATCTCTGGGAATTTGCAGATAAAGTCAGTTTGATTCCCAGTGGAGGTGTGGTCTGTTGTGACTTTCTTAGGCACATACATTAAACACTACAGCTAGCAAAAAACTTCCCTTTCAATGCCTACCATCATCACCACTATACCCATACCACATACCCCCCAGTATCAAAATTTGGGGGATGTATTACTACACTTATCTACTTTTAGAAAAATTAGACCCAAAGGATGTGCATTACCATTTTTTATTTAGTCTGCTAAAAAAGTATTCTAAAAAGTTGCCAACAGGCAAGAGACATATTATGTTTTCTATTGTTGGTGCCACTGTAATCCCATTTGTAACCTTCTATCACGATAATGTTTTAACTTTTTCATCATTGCAAAATGTATATCTTTTAGAATGAACTAAAATTATTTCTTCCTAGTTAAGTCTTTATTAAGAGACTATGATATTCAAACTTGTACTAGATGTTATAAAATAAAATAAAGCAATTGAAGAAAGTTTAAAAAAACAAAGATTAAAAGTATGCAAAAATAAACAACTCTAGAGGTGCAGTCACAACTGTAAAGGTGCAGTTATATGATGCATGCAAGCCAGAGAGGTGCATGTCTCTACACATATGCAGCAAAATGTCAATGTGTAACTTGGTATCAGTCAGACAGTCCAGCATTTTAATAAGACGGAAGGCTTATCTCATGGCATGGCACGAGCAGAAAGTGTACAGGAGAGAGTGAAGGAGTGTGGTCTCTCTGAGAAATATAATAGGAAACAGGAATCAGAACCATTGTTAACAACATGAGAGGAGAAAGAGTGGAAAGTAAAGAGGATGGAGAGTGGACAGCAGCATAGCACAGCAGCTGAGGACACCAGTTCTACAGCCACATAACTAGAATTAAAGTCTTGGAGGCCAATGAACAGAAGACCTTAAATTTCAGGCTGATACTTCTGAAGGATAATAGAAAGAAAATGTTTCACTTAATTTTCAAAGGAGATGGCAGCTATATTTTCTGTTTGTGCTTACTATGTTTTAAAATAGAAGTTGTTACATTCACCTAGACAAAACAGTCAGGAATAAATTTAAAGACAGGAGAGGTTCCAAGATGGCCTAATAGGAACAGCTACAGTCTATAGCTCCCAGGGTGAGTGACACAGAAGACGGGTGATTTCTGCATTTCCAACTGAGGTACCAGGTTCATCACACTGGAGTTTGTCGGATATGGGTGCAGGAAAGGGGGTGCAGCGCACAGAGTGTGAGCTGAAGCAGGGCAAGTCATCGCCTCACCCATGAAGCACAAGGGGTCAGGGAATTCCCTTTCCTAGCCAAGGGAAGTCATGATAGATGGCAACTAGAAAATCAGGACAATCCCACACTAATACTGTGCTTTACCAATGGTCTTAGCAAATGGTACACCAGGAGATTATATCCCATGCCTAGCTCAGAGGATCCTACACTCACGGAGCCTCAGTCACTGCTAGCACAGCAGTCTGAGATCAAACTGCAAAGCAGCAGTGAGGCTGGGGGAGGGGCCTCCACCATTGCTGAGGCTCAAGTAGGTAAATAAAGTGGCCAGGAAGCTCGAACTGTGTGGATCCCACCACAGCTCAAGGAGACCTGCCTGCCTCTGTAGACTCCACCTCTGGGGGCAGGGCAGAGCTGAACAAAAGGTAGTAGAAACTTCTGCAGACTTAAATGTCTCTGTCTGACAGTTTTGAAGAAAGTAGTGGTTCTCCCAGTATGGAGTTTGAGATCTGAGAACAGACAGACTGCCTCTTCAAGTGGGTTCCTGACCCCCGAGTAGCCTAACTGGGAGACACCTCCCAGTAGGGGCCAACTGACAACACGTACAGCCGGGTGCCCCTGTGAGACAAAGCTTCCAGAGGAAGGATCAGGCAACAACATCTGCCATTCTGCAATATTTGCTGTTCTTCAACCTCTGCTGGTGATACCCAGACAAACAGGACCTGAGATGGACCTCCAGCAAACTCCAAGAGACTTGCAGTTGAGTGCCCTGACTCTTAGAAGGAAAACTAACAAACAGAAAGGACATCCACACCAAAACCCCATCTGTACATCACCATCATCAAAGACCAAAGGCAGATAAAACCACAAAGATGGGGAGAAACTAGAGCAGAAAAGCTGAAAATTCTAAAAATCAGAGGACCTCTTCTTCTCCAAAGGAATGCAGCTGCTCGCCAGAAACAGAACAAAGATAAACGGAGAATGACTTTCATGAGTTGAGAGAAGAAGACTTCAGATGATCAGTAATAACAAACTTCTCCAAGCTAAAGGAGGATTTTTAAACCCATTGCAAAGAAGTTAGAAACCTTGAAAAAAGATTAGACGAATGACTACCTAGAATAAACAGCACAGAGAAGACCTTAAATGACCTGATGGAGCTGAAAACCATGGGACGAGAACTACATGATGTATGCACAACCTTCAGTAGCCGATTCAATCAACTGGAAGAAAGGGTATCAGTGATTGAAGATCAAATAAATGAAATGAAGCAAGAAGAGAAGTTTAGAGAAAAAAGAGTAAAAAGAAATGAACAAAGTCTCCAAGAAATATGGGACTATGTGAAAAGACCAAATCTACGTCTGATTGGGGTACCTGAAAGTGACAGGGAGAATGGAACCAAGGTGGAAAATACTCTTCAGGATATTATCCAGGAGAACTTCCTCAACCTAGCGAGGCAGGCCAACATCCAACTTCAGGAAATACAGAGAATGCCACAAAGATACTCCATGAGAAGAGCAACTACAAGACACATCACTGTCAGATTCACCAAAGTTGAAATGAAGGAAAAAATGTTAAGGGCAGCCAGAGAGAAGGGTCGGGTTAGCCAAAAAGGGAAGCCCATCAGACTAACAGCAGATCTCTCAGCAGAAACTACAAGCCAGAAGAGAGTGGGGGCCAATATTCAAGATTCTTAAAGAAAATAATTTTAAACCAGAATTTCATATCCAGCCAAACTAAGTTTCATAAGTGAATGAGAAAAGCCTCCAAGAGGCTTTTACAGACAAGCAAATGCTGAGAGATTTTGTCAACACCAGGTCTGCCTTACAAGAGCTCCTGAAGGAAGCACTAAGCATGGAAAGGAACAACTGGTACCAGCCATTACAAAAACATGTCAAAATATAAAGTCCATCGATTTAGGAAGAAACTGCATCAACTAGCGAGCAAATTAACCAGCTAATATCATAATGACAGGATCAAGTTCACACATAACAATATTAACCTTAAATGTAAATGGACTAAATGGTCAAATTAAAAGACACAGACTGGCAAATTGGATAAAGAGTCAAGACCCATCAGTTTTCTGTATTCAGGAGACCCATCTCACATTCAGAGACAAACATAGGCTCAAAATAAAGGGATGGAGGAAGATCTACCAAGCAAATGGAAAACAAAAAAAGCAGGGGTTGCAATCCTAGTCTCTGATAAAACAGACTTTAAACCAGCAAAGATCAGAAGAGACAAAGGCCATTACATAATGATAAAGAGATCAATTCAACAAGAAGAGCTAATTATCTTAAATGTATATGCACCCAATACAGGAGCACCCAAATTCATAAAGCAAGTCCTTAGAGACTTAGACTCACATACAATAATAGTGGGGGACATTAACACCCCCTTGTCAACATTAGACAGATCAACGAGACAGAAAGTTAACAAGGATATCCAGGAATTGAACTCAGCTCTGCACCAAGTGGACCTAAGAGACATCTATGGAACTCTCCACCCCAAATCAACAGAATATACATTTGTCTCAGTACCACATTGCACTTATTCCAAAATTGACCACTTATTTGGAAGTAAATCACTCCTCAGCAAATGTAAAAGAACAGAAACTATAACAAACTGTCTCTCAGACCACAGTGCAATCAAACTAGAACTCAGGATTAAGAAACTCACTCAAAACCGCTCAACTACATGGAAACTGAACAACCTGCTCCTGAATGACTACTGAGTACATAACGAAATGAAGACAGAAATAAAGATATTCTTTGAAACCAACAAGAACAAAAACACAATGTACCAGAATCTCTGGGACACATTGAAAGCAGTGTGTAGAGGGAAAGTTAGAGCACTGCATTCAACAAGAGAAAGCAGGAAAGATTTAAAATTGATACCCTAACATCAAATTTTAAGAACTAGAGAAGCAAGAGCAAACAAATTCAAAAACTAGCAGAAGGCAAGAAATAACTAAGATGAGAGCAGAACTGAAGGAGATAGAGAAAGAAAAAAACCCTTCCAAAAGATCAATGAATCCAGGAGCTAGTTTTTTGAAAAGATCAACAAAATTGATAGACTGCTAGCAAGATTAATAAAGAAGAAAAGAGCGAAGAATCAAATAGATGCAATAAAAAACGATAAAGGGGGTATCACCACCGATACCACAGAAATACAAACTACCATCAGAGAATACTGTAAACATATGTACACAAATAAACTAGAAAATCCAGAAGAAATGGATAAATTCCTGGACACATACACCCTCCCAAGACTAAATCAGGAAGAAGTTGAATCCCTGAATAGAACAAATAACAGGCTCTAAAATTGAGGAAATAATTAATAGCTTACCAACTAAAAAACTCCCAGGACCAGATGGATTCACAGCGGAATTCTACCAGAGCTACAAAGAGGAGCTGGTACCATTCCTTCTGAAACTATTCCAATGAAAGGAAAAGGAAGGAATCCTCTCTAACTCATTTTATGAGGCCAGCATCATCTTGATACCAAAGCCTGGCAGAGACACAACCAAGAAAGAGAATTTTAGACCAATATCCCTGATGAACATTGATGGAAAAATCCTCAATAAAATACTGGCAAACTGAATCTAGCAGCACATTAAAAAGCTTATCCACCATGTTCAAGTGGGCTTCATCTATGGGATGCAAAGCTGGTTCAACATAGGCAAATCAATAAATGTAATCCATCATATAAACAGAACCAAAGACAAAAGCCACATGATTATCTCAATAGATGCAGAAAAGGCCTTTGACAAAATTCAACAGCCCTTCATGCTAAAAACTCCGAATAAATTAGGTATTGATGGGACATATCTCAAAATAATATGATCTATTTATGACAACCCCAAAGTCAATATCATACTAATTCGGTAAAAACTGGAAGCATTCCCTTTGAAAACTGGCACAAGACAGGGATGCCCTCTCTCACCACTCCTGTTCAACATAGTGTTGGAATTTCTGGCCAGGGCAATCAGGCAGAAGAAAGAAAAAAAAAAAAAAAAAAAACGGTATTCAATTAGGAAAAGAGGAAGTCAAATTGTCCCTGTTTGCAGATGACATGATTGTATATTTAGAAAACCTCATCATCTCTGCCCAAAATCTCCTTAAACTGATAAGTAACTGCAGCAAAATCTCAGGATACAAAATCAATGTGCAAAAATCACAAGCACTCCTATACACCAATAACAGACAAACAGAGAGCCAAATCATGAGTGAACTCCCATTCACAGTTGCTGCAAAGAGAATAAAAGACCTAGGTATACAACTTACAAGGGATGTGAAGGACCTCTTCAAGGATAGCTACAGATCACTGCTCAATGAAATAAAAGAGGACACAAACAAATAGAAGAACATTCCATGCTCATGGATAGGAAGAATCAATACTGTGAAAATGGACATACTGCCCAAAGTAATTTATAGATTCAATGCCATCCCCATCAAGCTACCAATGACTTTCTTCACAGAATTGGAAAAAACTACTTTAAAGTTCATATGGGACCAAAAAAGAGCCCGTATTGCCAAGACAATCCTAAGCCAAAAGAACAAAGCTGAAGGTATCAGCCTACCTGACTTCGAACTATACTACAAGGCTACAATAACCAAAACAGCATGGTACTGGTACCAAAACAGATATATAGACCAATGGAAAAGAACAGAGGTCTCAGAAATAATACCACACACCTACAACCATCTGATCTTTGACCAACCTGACAAAAACAAGAAATGGGGAAAGGATTCCTATTTAATAAATGGTGGTGGGAAAACTGGCTAACCATAGGTAGAAAGCTGAAACTGGATCTCTTCCTTACACCTTATACAAAAATTAATTCAAGATGGATTAAAGACTTAAATGTTAGACCTAAAACCATAACAACCCTAGAAGAAAACCTAGGCAATACCATTCAGGACATAGGCATGGGCAAGGACTTCATGTCTAAAACACCAAAAGCAATGGCAACAACAGCCACAATTGACAAATGGGATCTAATTAAATAAAGAGCTCCTGCACAGCAAAAGAAACTACCATCAGAGTGAACAGGCAACCTACAGATTGGGAGAAAATTTTTGCAATCTACCTACCTGACAAAGGGCTACTATCCAGAATCTACAAAGAACTTAAACAAATTTACAAGAAAAAATCAAACAACTCCATCAAAAAATGGGGAGATGTTAAGAACAGACACTTCTCTAAAGAAGACATTTATGCAGCCAACAGACACATGAAAAGATGCTCATCATCACTGCTTATCGGAGAAATGCAAATCAAAACCACAATGAGATACCATCTCACACCAGTTAGAATGACGATCATTAAAAAGTTAGGAAACAACAGGTGCTGGAGAGGATGCAGAGAAATAGGAACGCTTTTACACTGTTGGTGGAACAGTAAACTAGTTCAAACATTGTGGAAGACAGTGTGGTGATTCCTCAAGGAACTAGAACTAGAAATACCATTTGACCCAACCATCCCATTACTGGGTATATATCCAAAGGATTATAAATCATGCTGTTATAAAGACACATGCACACGTATGTTTATTGTGGCACTATTCACAATAGCAAAGACTTGGAACCAACCCAAATGTCCATCAATGACAGACTGGATTAAGAAAATGTGGCACATATACACCATGGAATACTATGCAGCCATAAAAAATGATGAGTTCATGTCCTTTGTAGAGACATGGACGAACCTGGAGACCATCATTCTGAGCAAACTGTCACCAAGGACAGAAAACCAAATACTGCATGTTCTCACTCATAGGTGGGAATTGAACAATGAGGACACTTGGACACAGGATGGGGAACATCGCATACTGGGGCCTGTTGTTGGGTGGGGGCAGGGAGGAGGGATAGCATTAGGAGATACCTAATGAAAATGATGAGTTAATGGGTGCAGCACACCAACCTGCATGTATACATATGTAACAAACCTGCATATTGTGCACATGTACCCTAGAACTTAAAGTGTATTTTAAAAAATCTGAAAAAAAATTTAAAGACAGATGATACAGACACCTTTTTGCCTACAAAAACGGCCTTTTTTCAGTGATAACATTTTGTTTCCTTTCCTGAAACTTAATGTTTAATAATCTCAAGGGAAGCATTTACAAAATATAAATGATACTACACTGGGGTCGGGGTGGAAGCACCTTGCACTTCATCCTGTTGATTACTGAGCTCAACCCAAAAGCAAGTAAGTTCCAGTTGCATGTGGCTTGTGTGTCCAAATATGGTAAAGCCATGAGGTCAAAAGGTTATGAGGTCAAAGCCAGCCTTACTTGTTTAAGGAGTTGGTAACTCCTATGCAATATTCCTTCACAGACAACAGGAAGGCTACTTACCACTCAAAAGAACTCCTCTATCTATAGACTGACTTCTGATGCTTTTATACAGGAAGAAGCCTTGATTCCTTCTTTAAAAAGACTTTTAAATAAAAATACACTGTGCTACAAAAGGTCATGGTTTAAATTTACTTCAAGGTATAAATGAACAATGTTGATTCAATCATGCCTATAGAATATTCACTTCTTTTTTTTTTTTTAAGAGTCTCGCTCTGTCACCCAGGCTGGAGTGCTGTGACATGGTCTCGGCTCACTGTAACCTCTGCCCCAGGGTTCAAGCAATTCTCCTCTCTCAGCCTCCTGAGTCGCTGGGATTACAGGCACCCACAACCACGCCCGGCTAATTTTTTGTATTTTTAGTAGAGACAGGGTTTCGCCAGTTGGCCAGGTTGGTCTCGAACTCTCGACCTCAGGTGATCCACCCACCTCGGCCTCTCAAAGTGCTGGGATTACAGTGACTCATGCGAGTCACCATGCCTCATGTGAATATTCACTTTTGATCAATCAGATAGTGTGATCACATATCACAATTCTCTTTGCTCAGGGAAAAAATACTTCTCAGTGTGAAGTAACATTAAACATTCTGGACCACTGATTTACTTATTCAAATAACTTATTGAAATACATTAGGAAATGCAGCTTCAATTTTATCCACCACCTATAATTTATATGTTGAATAAAATTTAAATTTCAGCCTTAATACCTTCAAATTTTAAAAAAAAATTTAAATTTCCAATACTAAAGAGCTTAGTCTCTGACCTCTAATAAGTACCATTTCTTAAATATCAAGGACTCCATGTTATTACAGGAAGATAAATCATATGAGAAAGACTCTAAAATGGATTTACTCTTAGATTATATGTCAATTGCTGTAAAAGGCAGTTACAGTTGGCGTGTAAAAACCACACAGCTTTCAAATATTAACAGATTCCATGTGGAACTATGAGCAATCTCTTTTAGCCAAAAGGAATAAGGAGAAAATTCAACAGAAGCAGCAGAAGGAGAACCTGACAAGTTAGTATAACAATTAACAAGTGGATGCCCATCAATTTGATAACTATCTAAGTATCTATCTTTATAAGGCAAATCTATCGCATATTTTAGGAGCAACACCTGCAGTTTTAAAAATTTAATAATGCATGTACACACACACCTACACACACATATACATACATACAAATGTATATATGTAATATACATATATATATATAAACATATATATATGTTCCACAGTTATAATGCATGGTTTAAAGGAGAGGAAAGGAAGCCGGGCACGGTGGCTCACGCCTGTAATCCCAGCACTTTGGGAGGCTGAGGTGGGCTGATCACGAAGTCAGGAGACGGAGACCATCCTGGCCAACATGGTGAAACCCCGTCTCTACTAAAAATACAAAAATTAGTTGGGCGTGGTGGCGTGTGCCTGTAATCCCAGCTACTCAGGAGGCTGAGGCAGGAGAATTGCTTGAACCAGGCAGTCGGAAGTTGCAGTGAGCCAAGATCATGCCACAGCACTCCAACCTGCGTGAGACAGCAAGACTCCATTAAAAAAAAGGTCGGGGGCGGGGGGGGTGGGGAGAGAGAAAAGGAAAAAAGAGAGAAGCCTGAAGCTGGTTAGAGGTCTGAGGGATTCTAGGGAGAGAAAAATAGAAGGGAGGACAAATTTAGGGAAAATCCAGTGGCCCAAAATCCCAGTGTCCCACACACAGCCCAGCCCTTGGAGCAGGAGTGAAGAATTAGATCAGTTTTGCACACACACAAAAAAATAAGTTAAATCACAACAAAGCTGACTTGGTTTCCCTTTGAGCCTCCTGCATCACCACATGTCTGTCTGTCACTCTGGCCATTCCTACCTCTCCACCACATACACTGTTTCGGCTCTCCTAGGCCTCCACCTGTGTCCCAGTCTGGGGTTTTCATGGAATGTGTACACAAAGTTAGAGTGAGGCTGCTTCAGAGTCTGGCCCATGTGTCCATCCAGACTCCAAGTGGAGTGCAGGGGTCCAGGGGAAGAGAGGGGTAGGTGTGGCAGACCCTGCCCAGGCAGTCTTCACATTGGACATGGGTGTGTGTGTTTGTGTGTGTGTGCATGTGTGTATGTGTGTGTATATCTAGTTCCAGAAAAAAGAGCAACTAGAAAGAGGGAAAGGCAATATTTGGAGAGATAATAGCAGATATATTTTTATAACTGATGAAAGACAAATCTTTATAATTAGAATATATAAAGGCATATTCTTCCATAACCTATCATAGTGAAAATAAAGAAAAGCAAAGGCAAATAAATCAGCTAAAAACTGTCAGAGGGGGAAAAAAAAGGATCATACCTGCAAAGAAACAACAATTAGAGTCAATGCAGACTTCTCACCCTCAGCAGTGGAAGCCAGAAATGTTTCAAAGTACTGATACAGATTAATTTCACCAGTAATTATACACAGATAAAAAATTATTCAAGAATATGAACAAAATAAAAACATCTCAGAGCAACCAAAAATAGGTTAGTTCTCCGTCAGTAAACTCACAAGAAAGGAAATTCCAAATACTATATTTCAGAAAAAAGTAAAATGGTCCCAGAAAAATAAAGCCAGATGAAAGAAGAAATAAATGATTTAAAAATTAACAAAAATTAAAAGGTTGATAAATCTTTTTTTAAAGACTACATCAAGTAGTCTTCTCTGCCTACATGAAAGAAGAGACTTCCACATAGAACAGATGTCTATCATTATATCTTAGTCTACACATTTAAAGTGAATTCCTTTCAAAATCCTGCCTAAGGGTGCTATGCAATTTGACAGACTGGTTTGAAAGTATATATGCGTGAACTAATTTCCAAGAACAGCCAAGACAATCTTGAAAAAGAACACGATGGAGGGATTTGCCTAACTATAAAGCAGTGCTTATTACAAAGCACTAATAATTGAGACAATATTGTATTGGCTCAGGAGCAAACAAAAGACAGAAGGAACAGAATAGTAAGCCTAGAAACAGAATCACACATAAACAGAAACTTTATATATGACAATTTGCATTGCAAATTAATATGAAAAAGATGGAAAATTCAATAAATAGTGCTAAATAATTATTTGCATTTACTAAAAAAATAAAATTTTATCCATATGTCACATCATACACAAAAATCAATATCAGTTAAAGTCCCAAATAAGATAAGAAAAAGCATAAGGCTTAGGAAATTATGAAACTACTTAATGACTTCAGACCAAAAAAGAATAAAATTTTACTTGTTTAATAAATTTAAAACTAAACCACATACAGGGAGAAGTTATTTGCAATACATGAGTCCAGTTTCTGGTTAAAACCCTTTGTGTAGTTTCTCAGGCCTAGCTGTAGGCAATTACAAATGTTTTACCTGGCAGGCCTCACAGGGAAGCTGTCCTCTCCACAGCAGACTTGGTGCACAGCAAGTCCCTGACAGTCTCTGAAGACAGTTGCAGTCAAGAACTCATATTCCTCTCTGGCTGGAATATGCTCTTTGCATATCCACATTCCTAGCCCAAGTGCCTTCTTTCCTAGGTTTCTTTATCTGAGGCTTTGGGTAGAGGTCTTCTTCTGGTACCTTGCCGAGACCTCCCTAATGGGCCAAAAAGAGGGGAAGAAAGTCTGAATATGGTTTTCTCCAGTCTGACTTCCCAGTACTTTTCTGCTCTTAGGCCCATTCCTCTTGCCCTCTCCCCACCTCAGGGTTCATAAAGCTGTCAGAGACCTTTGTTCCATCAAAAACAAAATAAAAAAAGGCAGGGCACTCTCAGCAGTAACATGACCCCCATGTCTGTGCTGATCCACCTTACCCTCAACCAGGACACCTTTCCATGGAGAAAAATGGAACAGGGAGTGTAGGTGCTTTCTCTAGTGTTAGCCTCTTGCCTTTGTCATGGGAATAATTAAAGCCTTGACTCTTCCATTTTTGACTTGTTCTTTAGTCAGCTACTCTGACACCTTACAGCTCAGCTATCTCTATCTCTTAGCTCATCTGAGCTCCTAACTATATACAATTGATAAATGTTGAATATCCAGAATATAAAATGTTTGCCTACAAACATTAAAAAATTAGGAAATGGGGAAAAACATGAATGAATTACAGAATTAGAAAGAATGGTCCATAAACATACCAAAGATGCTTAAGCTTAAGCTTTTCACACCTATCAGATAAATAAAAGTGTAAATTTGATAATATAAAGGGTTGACAAGGATATGGATAAATAGGAATCCCAATATGCTGGTGGCCATAATCTGCTTTCTGCAAGCTGGAGACCTAGGAAAGCTAGTGGTTTAATTCAGTCCAAATCCGAAGGCCTGAGAACAAGAGAAGTCCGTAATGTAAATCCAAGCCTGAGGGCAGGAAAAGATAAAATGAGGAGCTCCAGCTCAAGCAGTGAGGCAAGATAAAATGGGCTAATTCCCCCTTCCTCTACCTTTTATTCTATTCAGGTCCTCAGCAGACTGGTTGAGACACAATTGTTTTGGGGGGGACATATTCTCTGACTACAACATAATAAAACAATGTAATAATAAAAGTATTTTTTTAAAAAGTTAAAAATTTAAAACTCAGAGGTTTCAAATTTTTATACAAAAAGGAATAGAACCTGCACTTAAAAACCAGAGCTGTGATTTCCTTATAAACATACATTCTGAAACCCCTAAGTAAATATTAAACGAAATGAATTCAGTCATATGCAGAAAGTAATAAACTTAGTTTAAATGACTCTAATCAAGAAATACTAGAATAGGCTGCGCGTGATGGCTCATACCTCTAAGTCCCACCATTTTTGGAGATGGAGAGAGGCAGATTGCTTGAACCTCAGTGTGTGAAACAAGCCTGGGCATTGTTTCAAATACATGGCAAAACCCTGTATCTACAATGTTGGGGTCTGCGTGTTTCCTAAACAAAGGAATGAACACACAAGACAACACAAGATGAGACAAACATGGCGGCCACCTCGAATGGCACGCTCTGCTTTATTTTATACAGTCGTTTGTGGAATGTTGCCAAGTTATAAGACACATTGTTGTTTTTCTGACCTTTCCCTGACTTTCTGGATTTTCAAGATGTTTACACATAAACAAGCCCCCAGGGTCTGCTGTTAGCAGCTGGCTCCTTTGTCCTCCCTGCTCACAGGGAAGGAACGCCCTGCTTCGTTTGCAAGAGCAGGACTTATGGGGAATGCCCTGCTTCGTTTGCAAGAGCAGGACTTATCAGAACGCCCTGCTTCGTTTGCAAGAGCAGGACTTATCGGGAACGCCTCATTTGCGAGCATGTAGTCCTCTACGCTACAAAAGATAAAAATTAGCTGGGCCTGGTGACATGCACCTGTAGTCCCAGCTACTTGGGAGGCTAAGGTTCGGGGATCACTTGCACCTGGGAGGTTGAAGCTGCTGTGAGCCAAGAGCACACCACTGCATTCCATCCTGGGCAATGAAGTAAGGCCCTGTCTCAGAAAAACAAACAAACAGCAACAACAACAACAACAAAAAAACACACAAAAGAAAATAAATACTAAGATCAGGCACGGTGGCTCATACCTGTAATCCTAGCTCTTTGGGAGGCCAAGGTAGGTGGATCATCTGAGGTCAGGAGTTCGAGACCGGCCTGGCCTACATGTTAAAACCCCTTCTTTACCAAAAATACAAAATATGAGCCAGGTGTGGTGGTGGGTGCCTGTAATCCCAGCTACTCAGGACGCTGAGGCAGGAGAATCACTTGAACCTGGGAGGCGGAGATTGTGGTGAGCTGAGATCTCACCACTGCCCTCCAGACTGGGCAACAAGAGCAAAACTCCATCTCAAAACAAAAAACAAACAAAAAAAAAAAAAAAGAAAGAAAGAAAGAAAAAGAAATACTAGAATAGCTTAATCATATTAAAAATGTATTTATATAATTAAGTCCATTTATGGCCACCAGCATATTGAGGTTCCTATGTTTCCATGTCCTTGTTAACACTTTATATTATCAAATTCTAACTTTTGTTTATCTGATAGGTGTGAAAGTTTAAGCGTCTCTGGGGTGGTTATATAGGATTCTTCCTCTTTCTGTGAACTATTTATGTTTTTCTCCCAAAGTCCAAAGTGTATAATTATCTTCCTAGAAGTCATAACAAAATTCAACAAAATTTAATATACATTTCTGCTGACTCTTCTCAATAGAATAAAAATATATTTTTGGCACATATTAATTAATAATCACATGGTGCTCTCACTTCTGGTATTAGCAAAAGACTTTACTGACTAGTCCTATAACAAGTACCTAGAAAAGCTAGATAAAATATAAAACACATTATATAGGGGGTAGGATCTTAAAGAAACATATCAAAGCTTAGAGCAAAGGAAGACATATCAGAGCCTGACATTCCGTGACATTTTCCCTCCTTGGCATTTGTCAACTTACAAATGGCATAGCCACAAAGCCAAGTACAAAATAGAGGCTAAAAGTGTGAGACTAAGCTGAGCTTTCACAAATTTATGTGCTCACAGAGACAAAACTTAAAGTTTGATACTACAAGGGCAGACAAAACTTGGAAATTCTAGATTACAGAGAGAAAGGAAGTATATTTTCCACAAGCATTTGCTTATTTATAACCAGCATGAAATCTAGAGACTAAGTGGCCAACCAGGAATATTTTCATAATGTTCCTATAGTTGCCTCACAGATTTCAGAGGCAAAACTTGCAATTCAGGACCCATTAAGGAAAAGGGTCTATGGCAAATATGTATGAATTTCACTTTGGTTCCAAGAGTAATGCAACTCAAGAGTAAAATTGATTAGAGATGGTTCAATTTTCTTTTTGTTTTTTAATTTTTATTTTTGTTTTAAGTTCCAGGGTGCACATGCAGGATGTGCATGTTTGTACATAAGTAAACACGTGCCATGGTGGTTGGTTACACCTATCAACCAACCACCTAGGTATTAAACCCAGCATCTATTAGCTATTTTTCCTAATGCTCTCCCTACCCAATTTCTAAGGAGCAAAGCATTCAAGATGTGACTTGGGTGCTGTTAAAGGCATTCAATTTCAAAAGGGAAACAGAGCATACAAGTTTGGACAATGTGCAGCCGGCCAATGTGATAGAAAAGAAAATACCATTTGCTGAGGAGAAATTCAAGCTGACTATAGAAATTTGCAAAAGTAAGGAGGAGCTGAATGTTAATCACCAAGACAATGGGGGAAATGTCTCCAGGGCATGCTAGACATTTGTGGCAGCCTGTCCCATCACAGGCCCATTTAGGAGGAAAAAAATGGTTTTTTGAGCCAGGCTCAGGGTCACTCTGCTGTGTGCACTCTAAGGACTTCGTTCCCAGTGTCTCTGGCACTCCAGTCTTGACTAAAAGGAGTCAAGGTACAACTTGGGCTGTTGCTTTAGAAAGTGGAAGCCCTAAGCATTGGCAGCTTCCAAATGGTATTGAGCCTGCAGGTGTAAAGAAGTCAAGCATTGAGATTTGGGAACCTCTACCTAGATTTCAGAGGATGTATGGAAACGTGTGGATGCCCAGGAAGAAGTTTGCTGCAGGGGTGGGGCCTTTACGGAGAATCTCTACTAGGGCAGTACAGAAAGGAAATGTGGGGTCAGAGCCCCCACACAGAGTCCCTGCTGGGTCACTGCCTAGTGGAGCTGTGAGAAGAGGACCACTGTCCTCCAGACCCTAGAATGGTAGATCCACTGACAGCACCATGGTGCATGGTAGTACCATGCACCTGGAAAGGTGGAGAAACTCAATCTAAGCCTGTGAAAGCAGCCAGGAGGGATGCTGCACCCTGCAAAGCCACAGGGGTAGAGCTGCCCAAGACCTTGGAAACCCACCTCTTGTATCACTGTGATCTGGATGTGAGACATGGAGTCAAGGGAGATCATTTTGGAGCTTTAAGATCTGACTGCCCTGCTAGATGTCAGACTTGTATGGGGCCTGTAGTCCCTTTGTTTTGGTCAATTTCTCCCATTTAGACTGGTGGTATTTACTCAATGCCTGTACTCTCATTGTATCTAGGAAGTAACTAGCTTGCTTTTGATTTTACAGACTCATAGGCAGAAGAGACTCGCTTTGTCTCAGGTGAGATTTTGGACGGTGGACTTTTGAGTTAATGCTGAAATAAGTTAAGCCTTTGTGGGACTGTTGGAAAGGCATGATTGGCCTTGAAACATAAGGACTCAAGATTTGGAAGCAGCCAGGGGCAGAATGATATGGTTTGGCTATCTCCTCACCCAAATCTCATCTTGAATTCCCACATGTTGTGGGAGGGACCCAGTGGGAGGTAATTGAATCACAACAGTGGGTCTTTCCCATGCTGTTCTCATGATAGTGAATAAGTCTCATGAGATCTGATGGTTTTATAAAGAGGAATTCTGCTGCACAAGCTCTCTCTTGTTGCCTGCTGCCATCCATGTAAGACATAACTTGTTCCTCCTTGCCTACTGGCATGATTGTGAGGCCTCCCCAGCCATGTGGAACTGTAAGTACATTAAACCCCTTTCTTTTGTAAATTGCCCAGTCTCAGGTATATCTTTATACCAACGTGAAAATTGACTAATACAATTCCCTACTTAATAAATGGTGCTGGGAGAACTGGCTAGCCATATGTAGAGAATTGAAACTAAGTCTCTTCCTTACACCTTATACAGAAATTAACTCAGGATGTATTAAAGACTTACATGTAAAACCCAAAACTATAAAAACTCTAGAAGGAAATCTAGGCAATACCATTAAGGACATAGACACAGGCAAATATTTGATCATGGAATTACCAAAAGCAATAGCAACAAACACATAAACTAAAGAGTTTCTGCACAGCAAAAGAAAAAATCATCAAAGCAAACATGCGCCCTACAGAGTGGGGAAATTTTTTGCAATCTATCCATCTAACAAAGGTCTAATATCCAGAATGAACTTAAACAAATTTATAAGAAAAAGACAACCCCATTAAAAGGTGGGCAAAGGACATGAACAGACACTTCTCAAAAGAAGACATTCATGTAACCAACAAACATATGAAAAAAGAGATAGCTCAATTTTCACAGTGATTGAAAACCAACTTTAAATCAGCTTAATTCCCACTTGGTTTAAAGTATTCTATTCTCCTTTAACTGCCTCCTAGAAAGCAAAAGTAAATGCTTAAGGAAAACATGAGTAGCCAGAGCCTTAAATTATCTATTAAAAGTTTTGTATACATTTTTATCATTTAATCAAAATTATTAGTTACATCAAAAAACAGAACTAAATGATCAAAAAGAGAAGAAAAAAATAATAGAAACATGTACACAGGTTTTAGAATTTGGAATTATTGGGCCTAGATTTTAAAATATTTGCAACATAGCAAGAATCTTACCAAAGAATGAAACTCTATTTAAAACAACAAATAATTTAGAATGCAAAATTTAATAATTAAAAATATGAACTCAAATAAACGTATTTGACAGTAGCTTTAAGAAACAAAAAGTGTAGAAGATTAAAAATATGAAGAGAATGGAGAAGAGAAAAATTATTAAAGAGCATAAGAGAGAGAGAGAGGAAATGTTAAATCTGTCAAATTTAAACATAATCTGAGTTCCAAAAGAAGAGAGAACAGAGAATGTTGTTGAGTACTGACTGAGAATTTTCAAAACTATTAAAATGTATTAATTCACATCAAGCACTTTAAAACTGAAGCAGGATAAATACAAGAAGAAAAAAAAACACTGCAAATTTCTGGGAAAAAAAAAAGTCAAAGATAAATTTTTAAAAAATAATCTGAAAAAAAGACACATTACCTTCAAAGCAGCAATAATTTACCTTACACCAACTTTTCAGCAATGACAAAAGCCAAAAACTATGGAATGACCTTGTGATGGTTAATACCAAGTGTCAATTTGATAGGATTGAAGGATGCAAAGTGTTGATCCTGGGTGTGTCTGTGAGGGTGTCGCCAAAGGAGACTAACATTTGAGTCAGTGGGCTAGGAAAGGCAGAGCCACTGTTAATCTGGGTGGGCACCATCTAATCAGCTGCCAGCATGGCTAGAATATAAAGCAGGCAGAAAAACGTGAAAAGACTAGACTGGCCTAGCCTCCCAGCCTACTTCTTTCTCCCATGCTGGATGCTTCCTGCCCTTGAACATCAGGCTCCAAGTTCTTCATTTTTGGAACTCAGACTGGCTCTCCTTGCTCCTCAACTTGTAGGCAGCCTATTGTGGGACCTTGTGATCATGTGAGTTAATACTTAATATACTCAGCTTGTCAGAAAATATATATATCTCCTATTAGTTCTGTCCCTCTAGAGAATACTGACTAATAGAGACCTCTTTAAGTTGCTGGCAGAAAACAGGTAACAAACTAAAATTTGATAGCTAGTAAAAAATAACCTTCAAAAATGAAGGTAAAATAAAAGTACTTTCGGGTTAAAAAAAATTTAAGAGGTCAGGCGCAGTGGCTCACGCCTGTAATTCCAGCACTTTGGGACGCTGAGGCAGGCAGATCACGAGGTCAGGAGATCGAGACCATCCTGGCTAACACAGTGAAAACCTATCTCTACTAAAAATACAAAAAGTTAGCCAGGTGTGGTGGTGGGCACCTGTAGTCCCCGCTACTTGGGAGGCCGAGGCAGGAGAATGGCATGAACCTGGGAGGCAGAGCTTGCAGTGAGCCCATATGGCACCACTGCACTCCAGTCTGGGTGACAGAGCAAGATTCTGTCTCAGAAAAAAAAAAAAAAAAAAAATTTAAGAGAGGCCAGGTGCAGTGGCTCACGCCTGTAATCCCAGCACTTTGGGAGGCCGAGGTGGGCAGAATGCCTGAGGTCAGGAGTTTGCCACCAGCCTGGGCAACCGTGAAACCGTGTCTCTACTAAAATACAAAATTTAGCGAGGTGCAGCAGTGGGTGCCTGTAGTCCCAGTTCTTTGGGAGGCTGAGTCAAGAGAATCGCTTGAACCCGGAATGTGGAGGTTGCAGTGAGCTGAGATTGTGCCACTGTACTCCAGCCTGGGTGACAGAGTGAGACTCCATCTCAAAAAAAAAAAAAAAAAAAAAAAGAAATTAAGAAACCTCATGGTTCTATGAACCACCAGATAATAATGTATCTCTATTTTCATTTCAGAAAGAAACACATCATGGACTACAAGTCTCTTTAAATAAACATTGTGTACTGGAGGCCTAAGAATCAGAACTACTCTTTCTGGGCTCCAAAAAACTGGGTGCTGCACACTACAGTGCTATCACTGAGTGAGTTGCTCCTGAGCTGTGGGGTAAACTCATTTGAGCTCTCTTCTGAATTCCACTCAAATGCTCTTTGAATGATGGCTACCAGATTTCCTACACAGACCAGAGGAAATAGAAGGTATGTACTTTATTGAAATAAGGCAGACCCCATACCCCTGCATCCATTTTGCTCAAGAAAGGAGCAAAAGAAATGTTTACTCTAGGTTTCAAAGCCAGTTGACAATGCCAGAATATACCCAAGCCTGCCACACAGACCAGAGACAGATCAAGTCACAAGTTCCATAAAGTGGAAATTAGTTTTTGCAACAGTCAGGAGTACATTAAAAACAAAACAAAACAAACAAAAACAATAACAACAACAACAACAACAAAAACCTGTCTAAATATTTCAGATGAAAAGCTCCCTCTGATCTGACTAAAATGCACACTATATCCCAATTTATCTTCTTTTTCCACCTTCAGGCACTGCTACATAAATCTGTCAGTGTTATTAATGCTTCTCAGTCTATTATTCCATGGATTACTAAATTTGGGAAGATCAGATAAAGAGGTCCTTAAAAGAAACAAACGTTATTGCCATTGTGGGATGAACAGTTCTGCCCTTCCCTTTCCTATGGCTTAGGGTGCTGCAGGCCCCCATGGAGGAGTGTGTGCCATAGAAAATAAAATAAACTAGCTCCATCGAATCTCAAACAATAAGCTATAGAACAAAAATGCATTCTCTCAAAACCTTAAACAATAATTTACTTTAATAAAAAGTTTCCAGAGTATTGTTAGCTGAGATTTTCAACTATGACTATCATTCAACTGTGACTGTTATTTTGTACTTCAAACCATTTTGCACAGTTACTGCATAATAATGTTTTTAAGTTATTTGGCTTTTCCCTCACATCGTGTTTCTTTTCCAAAACCTATAAATAACCTGGAAATGACAAGTGTAGATGGTTTCAGAAGTTTGATAGTGATCCTCTTCATGTAGAGACTATGATCTACTCTGCGGCCTCAAATGCTATTTGTTCTCTACCCTGCCCCTGTCACACCCTGGTCTTTGCCCACGTTTCAGGTAAGTGGGACTGGTTGTCTCTGTTTTCACACAACAGGTCATCTTTATTCACTCCTTTCATGTTTACTTACCCTGCCAAATTAACAGCTCTTATTTATATTTTCTTTCTTCCTTCCATTCTTCCTTTCTTCTTTCCTGCCTTCCTTCCCTCCTTCCTTCCTCCCTTCCTCCCTCCCTTCCTTCATTCCTTCCCTCCTCTCCTCCCTCCCCCTTCTCTTCCCTCCTTCCCTCTTCCCCTTCCCTTCACTTCTCCTTCTCCCATCCCCTCCTCTTCCCTTCTCCCTTCCCCTCCCATCCCCTCCCCCACCTTCCCTTCCTTTCCTGTCTTCCAGCCACTGAGTAACTACTTTACCTAGACCCTGTGCTTGGCTTTTAATACCTTTTTCTTTTGTGTCAATCCTCCAACATTGATTTTTTTTAAGATATGAAAATGGAAACACACCAGTATTGTTTAGTGACCAACATATTGCTCTGTCATATAACTAAGGATTTGATATCAAAAGTAAAATAAACTCAAGTGCATATTAAATTAGATTGAGAAAGTATTTTCTCTTTAGGAAGTTGTATTAGTTGATTCCGGCATTGCTATAAAGAAATATCTGAGACTGAGTAGTTTATAAGAAAAGAAGAGGTTTTGTTGGCTCACGGTTCTACAGGCTGTACAGGAAGTATAGCAGCAGCTGCTTCTGGGGAGGCCTCTGAAAGCTTGCAATCACTGAGGAAGGCCAAGTGGGAGCTTGTACCTCACATGGTGAAAGCAGGAGCCAGAAGAGAGGGGTAGGTGCCACATACTTTTAAATGACTCGATCTTGTGAGAACTCACTCACTATCTCTAGGACAGTATCAAGGGGATGGTACTAAACATATCATGAGAAATCTGCCCACATGATTCAGTCACCTCCCATCAGGCCCTACCTCCAACATTGGGGATTGCATTTCCAACATGAGATTTGAGCAGGGACGACACATCTATATATCAGAAGTCACAAGTGGAAATGGAAAACATATGAGAAATTGGACAGTTACATAATGAAGAGATGGAAGATTTTTACTGGTAAGAGCCAATGTCCCAAAATTTGAAAATCAACGGAACAACCAAACTGATTTCAAAAAGAATTTAGGCCAGGTGTGGTGGCTCATGCTTGTATTCCCAACATTTTGTGAGGCTGAGGCTGGAGGATGGCTTGAGCTCAGGAGTTCAAGACCAACCTGGGTAACAGTGAAACCTCATCTCCACAAAAAATAAAAAATTAGCCAAGCATTTTGACACGCGCCTGTACTCCTTGCTACTCAGGAGGCTGAGGTGGGAGGGTCGCTTGAGCCTGGAAGGTCGAGGCTGCAGTGAGCTGTTCCATTCTGGTGACAGAGTGAGATCTTGTCACACACATACACACACACACACACACACACACACACAAATGTAATTCAACTTGATTTGTGTTTATAGAAGGGAATAAATGTTTTGTGCATTGGATTTGTTAATTAAGAAAAAGAGCATAAAGGTAGTATTGGGAGGTGACAACATGCTAGCAGCCCTCACCAGAAGGGGCAAGACGGGTTCAATTCATCATTGAATTGACTGTTTGGAAAAAAACCAGGAGAAGGCTCCCAAAGAACCGGTCAATGAGTGGTCATTGAAGATAAGAAAGAAAATGAGAGTTGTGGACAGGCAAATAAGAGATATCCAAAGAGGAAAAGAAAAAGTGAAATGGTCTGTAAAAGATGCTGCCAAGAAGGGCCAGAAGGATGTCTGTGTATTTCTGGCCAAGGAGATGTTCAGGTCAAGGAAGGCTGTGAGCAAGCTGTATGCATTCAAAGCACACATGAACTCAGTGCTGATGGGGATGAAGAACCAGATCGCTGTCTTGCAAGTGGCTGGTTCCCTGTAGAAGAGCACAGAATTGATGAAGGCCATGCAACGTCTTGTGAACATTCCAGAAATTCAGGCCACCATGAGGGAGTTGTCCAAAGAAATGATGAAGGCTGGGATCATAGAGGGGATGTTAGAGGACACTTTTGAAAGCATGGACAATCAGGAAGAAATGGAGGAAGAAGCAGAAATGGAAATTGACAGAATTCTGTTTGAAATTACAGAAGGGGCCTTGGGCACAGCACCCAGTGAAGTGACCGATGCCCTTCCAGAGGCAGAACCTTCAGGAGTGATGGCCACCTCAGACGATGAGAAGGAGGAAGAGGCTCTGGAGGCCATGCAGTCCCGGCTGGCCACACTCCACAGTTAAGGGCTGCCTACCCCACTGGGTGTGCTCACATTCCGCTCAAGAGCTGCCATTTTATGTATCTCTTGCACTACATCTCTGTTGTGAGGACTACCATTTTGGAGAAGGTTCTGTTTGTCTCTTTTCACTCCCTGCCCAGGTTTTGGGATCACAAAGGGATTGTTCTTGTAAAGGTGGCATAAATAAATGCATCACTTTTAGGAGTATAGACAGAAATATCTTATTGTGGGGAAGGGAAAGAAATCCATTTGCTCATGAAACACTTCTGAAAATACAGGTGATTGCTTGAATGTCAAAAACTCTACTTTTGTCTATAAAACACTATATAAATGAATTTTAATAAATTTTTGCTTTAGCACTTGGCCCCACTGTAGATTGCCCTGTGTAGTAAACTTTCCAGGTATTGGCTTCCCCAGATTGCTTCATTTGTTGGGCATGGAAAGAGTTGCTATGGTCAGGCATATGGGATTTGGAAGCTCAGCAGTAGTGACTTCTCCTCTGCAGATGCTGCTCCCCAGCTTTCACAGACATGGTGTGGCAGCCGTTCTTTTATCTATTTAACCAAGAGGATGCTTGGGAATTGTGCTGCTTTTCCTGTTGGCTGGTGGCTTTATTATGTCCTAGGGTGTGTATGTGGGTCTATTTAGAGCTTCTGTCCCTTCCTTCCCATTGCAAGTTGCACCCAGATCAGAAGCTATAAGACTAGGTCTCTTTCACCTCTCAGCGCCTGTCCCTGCATTGAGCTGGTTGTCTTGTGCAAGGGACATGGGCCTTCCTATCCTTGTTTTCTCAAAGTCAGGAGCTGACCAGGAGCACACTAAGATGTGGTCATGCATCATAACCAACATTCACTCATCTGGGACGTTCTTAAGATACATTTATAAATCATTTCAGCAGTAGCACTTTGTATGTGTTGAGAGGTTACAGAGCTTTTTGACATATGCGAGCTCATTTAGTCTTTACAAATAAGGAAAACAGCTCAGTTTGGGAAGTATCAGAGCTGGGATTCAAACCCAGAACCTCTGGTCCAAGTTGTATGTGCACTGAATTAATCAGGCAGGAAAAAAGCCCAGCCACTGTCTCACAGATTGGTTTTCGTATATTGTAGCAAAATCCTGAAACAATTGGGTCCTTCCAGTCTTATCATACAAAATGGCAATCTTGGCTGGGTGCAGTGGTTCATGCATATAATCCCAGTGCTTTACAAGGCTGACACAGGAGGCTCTCTTGAGAATAGGAGTTCAAGACCAGCCTGGGCAACATAGCAAGATCCTGTCTCTACCAAAAAAAAAAAAAAAAAGAAGTCATTCTTGAGTCCAGAGGACCCTCCTATTACTCTTGATTTCATCTTTAGAGTATAGTTTTAAAAAAATTTTTTTAAATCAGTTGTAGGTTCACAGCAAAATTGAACAAAAAGAAATTTCTCATATATCCCCTGCCCTCACACATGCGTAGCCTCCAGCCACTATCAATATCCCACACCAGACACATCATTATTGCCCAAAGTCCATAATTTACATGAGGATTCACTCTTGGTATTGTACATCGTATGGGCTTGGACAAATGTATAATGATATCTACAATTATGAAATCATAGAGAATAGTTTCACTGCCCTAAAACTTCTCTGTGCTTCACCTATTCATCCCTTTCTTTCCTAATCCCCTGACAACCACTTTTAAAAAATTATTTTAGGTTCAGGGGGTACATGTGCAGGTAAACTCGTGACAAGGGGGTTTGTTATACAGATTATTTAGTGACCCAGGTACTAAGCCTAGTCCTCAATAGTAATTTTTCTGGTCCTGTCCCTTTTCCCACCTTCTACCTTCAGGTAGGCCCCAGTATGTTATTCCTTTGTGTCCATGTTATTTCACTCCCACTTATAAGTGAGAACATGCAATATTTGGTTTCCTGTTCCTGTGATAGTTGTTAAGGATAATGGCCTCCAGCTCCATCCTTGTTCCTGCAAAGGACATGATCTCATTCTTTGGCAACCATTTTTACTGTCTCCCTAGTTTTCCCTTTTCTAGAATGTCTTATTGGAATCATACACTGTGTAGCCTTTTCAGACTGGCTTCTTTCACTTAGTAATATGCAATTAAGGTTCCTCAGAGATAGTACAAGATGCCACCCGGCGTTTACAGGAAAAGACTTCTAAAATCAGATGCCTTTCAAACTCTTATACCAACCTCTGGAATTGGCAGCATGGCTTTTCCCCTTTCTAGGTCCCATGGCAGCCATTTTGCTGTTACTCACCTTTGAGTCCTATATCTTTAACCTTCTTGTCAAATTTGTTTCCTCCAGAATCGAGACCATCAAGCTACAGATGGTCTTACAAATGAAACCCCAAATGAGCTCAACTAACAACTTCTACCAAGGACCCCTGGACCAACCCACTGGCATTTTCACTGGCCTAGAGAGATCCCCTCTGGAGGATACTACAATTGCAGGGCCCCTTCATCGCCCCTATCCAGCAGGAAGCAGCTAGAGCGGTCATCGGCCAAGTTCCCAACAGCAGTTGGGGTGTCTTGTTTACAGGGGGGATTGAGAGGTGACAATATGCTAGCAGCCCTCGCTCTCAGTGCCTCCTCTGCCTTGGCACCCACTCTGGTGGCGCTTGAGGAGCCCTTCAGCCCACCACGGTACTGTGGGAGCCCTCTCTGGGCTGGCCCAGGACAGAGCCCGCTCCCTCTGCTTGCAGGGATGTGTGGAGGGAGAGGTGCCAGCGAGAACCGAGGCGGGGTTCAGCGCTCATGGGCCAGTGCACTCAGAGCACCAGTGGGCGCCGCCAGCCCCAGACAGTGAGGGGCTTAGGACCTGGGCCAGCAGCTGCAGAGGGTGCGCTGGGTCTGCCAGCAGTGCCAGCCCGCCAGGCACTCAAATTCTCGCTGGGCCTCAGCTGCCTCCCGGTAGGGCAGGGTTCAGGACCTGCAACCCGCCATGCCCGAGACTCCCCCCGACACTCTGGGGTCCTGCACAGCTGGAGCCTCCCCAAGGAGTGCCACCCCCTGTGCCACAGTGCCCGGTCCCTTGGACGGCCCAAGGGCTGAGGAGTGCGGGCTCACTGCACAGGACTGGTGGGCAGCTCCGCCTGCAGCCCCAGTGTGGGATCCACTAGGTGAAGTCGGGTGGGCTCCTGGGTCTAGTGGGGACTTGGAGAACTTTTATGTCTAGCTAAGGGATCCTAAGGACACCAATCAGCACTCTGTGTCTAGCTCAGGGTTTGTAAATACACCAGTTGGTATTCTGTATCTAGCTAACCTAGTGGGGACTTGGAGAACTTTTCTGTCTAGCACTCTGTGTCTAGTTCAGGGATTGTAAACACACCAATCATCACCCTGTCAAAACAGTCCAGTCAGCTCTCTGTAAAATGGAACAATCAGCTCTCTGTGAAATGGACCAATCAGCAGGATGTGGGTGGGGCCAGATAAGGGAATAAAAGCAGGCTGCCCAAGCCAGCCAAGGGCAACCCCCTTGGGTCCCCTTCCACACTGTGGAAGCTTTATTCTTTCACTCTTTACAATAAATCTTGCTGCTACTCACTCTTCGGGTCCACACCGCCTTTAAGATCTGTAACACTCACTGCGAAGGTCTGCAGCTTCACTCTTGAAGCCAGTGAGACCATGAACTCACCAGGAAGAACAAATAACTTCAGACCTGCTGAAGAACCCAGGAGGGGCCGCAGCTTCATTCCTGAAGTCAGCGAGACCAAGAACCCACCAATTCCAGACACAGTAGAATAGAACACAGTATATAGTACCATTAATTTAGAGTTGAATTAGAAAGATGGAGGAATAGGAAGAAAATTAAAAAGAAGAAGATAAAAGGAAAAAATAATATATAAACAAAGACACAAAACAGACACAGGATAGGGTAGGGAAAGAATGAGAAGAATAATTTATGTTGAACACAGTCAATATCAGGCACTATATTCGTGCTTTGTTTATAGACTTAATTAAACCCACATAGAACTCTGAAAAGTAGGCATTAATTCCTTTGTTTAATAGATGGATATTATTAGCTAAGAGTAGAAAGAGGATATACGTATCTCCCCACTTCTCATAGCTCTGCCTTTGGGATCAGCTTATTAATATAGCCATTCTGCTCTCCTCCTGTTTCAAGGGAACAGGCTCAGCCCCTGTGTGACAAATCTGCTGCAACTGACTCAAGAGAGCTGTGTGATTTAGGGGTATTACGAAACCAGTGAACAAATATACTTAAGTCTCATTCTCCAAAATACTGTTGCAACAACACTGCATAACAAAGAAACACAAAATTTCAGTGGCATCTGGTAATAAGTAACTATTTCACTTCTAGATGTGTAAGTCAGATGGTGAGGCTCTCCTCCATTGTGTGTTGTTTGTTCATTTGTTTGTTTTGAGATGGAGTCTTGCTCTGTCACCCAGGCTGGAGTGCAGTGGTGCCATCTTGGCTCACTGCTGCCTCCATTGTACAGATTCGAGTGAGTCTCCTGCCTCAGCCTCCCTGCCAAGTGCCACCAGGCCAGCTAATGTTTGCTGTTTAGTAGCGATGGTTGCACCATGGTGGCCAGGCTGGTCTCACTCCTGACCTCAAGTGATCTACCCGCCTTGGCTTTACAAAGTGCTGGCATTACAGGCAAAAGCCACAGTGTCCAGCCTGCATGTGTTCACTCGGGGGTCACAGCAAAAGAAACAGCAGCTACCAAGGGAAGCTTTCTGCATAAGAAGAGCAGAAGAGCAGAGGTACAAGAGGGCAAGCCCTCCTCCTCAAATACATTTCAAGTATTTGAAATGCCTCAAATATGTTTACATCCCATTGACCAAAGTAAAGCCACTGGGATAGACACTTTGCTTTAGAGTGAGTGGCAAAGGGCAAAGCAGCAGATACAGGGAGAGAGAAAGAATGCGGTCAATAATTTAATTTACCACACTCTAAAATCCCCAACAATTATAATCAAGAAAAATAGAAACATGCAGGCAGCTTAGTAGGCATTTGAGGTGTTCGTGTTTTTCCCCCCACTTCCACTAGCCAACTATACTTTCAGTTCTCTGAATGAACCATGCTGTTGCATACTTCTGTGTCCGAAAGTGGTGGGTTCTTGGTCTCGCCTACTTCAAGAATGAAGCCACGGATCCTCACAGTGACTGTTACAGTTCTTAAAGATGGTAGTCCGGAGTTTGTTCCTTCAGATGTTCAGATGTGTCCACAGTTTCTTCCTTCTGGTGGGTTCATGGTCTTGCTGTCAGGAGTGAAGCTGCAGACCTTCATGGTGAGTGTTACAGCTCTTAAAGGCAGTGTGTACCCAAAGAGTGAGTAGCAGCAAGATTTATTGTAAAGAGTGAAAGAATAAAGCTTGAACAGTGTGGAAGGGGACCCAAGCGGGTTGCTGCTGTCTAGCTCAGGCAGTGTGCTTTTATTTCCTTATCTGGCCCCACCCACATCCTGCTGATTGGTCCATTTTACAGAGAGCTGATTGGTCTGTTTTGACAGAGTGCTGATTGGTGCGTTTACAATCCCTGAACTAGACACAGAGTGCTAGACAGAAAAGTTCTCCAAGTCCCCACTAGGTTAGCTAGATACAGAGTACTGATTGGTGTATTTACAAACCTTGAGCTAGACACAGGGTGCTGATTGCTGTATTTACAATCCGCGTATTTACAATCCCTTAGCTAGACATAAAAGTTCTCCAAATCACCACTAGACTTCGGAGCCCAGCTGGCTTCACCTAGTGGATACTGCACCAGGGCTGAAGGTGGAACTGCACTCCTCAGTCCCTGGATGGTTGATGGGACCTGGCACCGAGGTGCAAGGGGCGACACTCATTGGGGAAGCTCCAGCCACGTGGGGGCCCACCGCCGGGGCAGGGGGTGGGAGGGAGCGGTTCCGGCATTGAAGGGGTGGCCTGCCCCTCCACACCTGTGGGCGTTTCTCCTTAGGTGGAACTAGAGACTTGAGAAAAGAAATGAGACACAGAGACAAAGTATAGAGAAAGAAAAAGTGGGCCCAGGGGACCGGCACTCAGCATACAGAGGACCCACACTGGCACCGGTCTCTGAGTTCCCTCAGTATTTATTGATCATTTTCTTTACCATCTTAGAAAAAGGGAAGTGGCAGGAAAATAGGATCATCCTAGGGAGAAGGTCAGCAGTAAGACATATGAATAAAGATCTCTGTGACATGAATAAGTTTAAGGAAAAGTGCTGTGCCTTGATATGCATATGCAAACATCTCCATAAAACTTTTTAGTGCATAAAGAACAGCATTGCCACCAGCATGTCCCACCTTCAGCCCTAAGGCGATTTTCTCCTTTCTCAGTAAACAGAACATACAATTGGGTTTTACACCGAGATGTTCCATTGCCCAGGGACGGGCAGGAGACAGATGCTTTTCTCTATCTCAACTGCCAAGAGAACTTCTTGCCTCTTATACTAGTCCTTCTCAGCACAGACCTTTCACAGGTGTCAGGCTGGGGGACGATCCGGTCTTTCCCTTCCCACAAGGCCATATTTCAGACTATCACATGGGGAGAAACCTTGGACAATACCTAGCTTTCCTAGGCAGAGGTCCCTGCGACCTTTGGCAGTGTACGTGTCCCTGGGTACTTGAGATTAAGAGAATGGGGATGACTTTTCAGAAGCATACTGCCTTCAGTCACTTGTTTAACAAAGCACACCCTGCACAGCCCAAAATCTGTTAAACCTTGAGTCACCACAGCACTTGTCTCTTGCAAGGACAAGGTCGGGGGTAGGGTTACAGATTAACAGTATCTCAAATACAGAACAAAATGGAGTCTCTTACGTCTACTTCTTTCTATATAGACACAGTAACAGTCTGATCTCTCTTTCTTTTCCCCACATTTCTCCCTTTTCTTTTCAACAAAACCACCATTGTCATCATGGCTCATTCTCAATGGTCGCTGTCTCTTTGGAACTGTTGGGTATACCTGCAGACTAACAGCAAACAGAACAGACACACAAGGATTAATATGAAATTTACAACAGTAGTACTTTAGATGGTCTTAACCTAAGTGACAGGGTTAAGATTTGCGAGGCCATCAGCAACTCCTGCAATTGCCTCAGTTTTTGGTACCAACACAGAGATCACATACTTCACAAGGTAATAAAATATCACAAAGCAAGTGGAGGTAGATGAGATCACAGGACCACAGGATGGCATTAAAATTAAAATTAAAACTGAAATTGCTAATGAAATTTTGGGCACACCTTGTCATTGATAACATTTTATCAGGAAACAGGGTTCGAGAGCAGACAACCTGTCTGACCAAAATTTATTAGGTGGGAATTTTCGCATCCTAATATGCCTGGGAGTGCTACAGGAGACCCGGGCTTATTTAATCCCTCCGGCTTCAACCGTAAAAGGTGGCACGCTTCCAAGGGGGTCATTTTTAGGCCTACCCTCAGAGCTCATTCTCTTTCTCAGGGATGTTCCTTGCTGAGAAAAAGAATTCAGTGATATATCTCCTATTTGCTTTTAAAAAGGGGAGAAATATGGCTCTGTTCCGTCTGGCTCACTGGCGGCCAGTTCAAGGTTACCTCCCTTGTTCCCTGAACATCACTGTTATCCTGTTCTTTTTTCAGGATGCCCAGATTTCATATTGTTCAAACACATATGCTCTACAAATGATTTGTGCAGTTAACGCAATCATCACAGGGTCCTGAGGAGGATATATCCTCCTCAGCTTACAAAGAAGATAATGGGATTAAGATATTAAAGACAGACATAGGAAATTATAAAATTATTAATTTGGGGAACTAATAAATGTCCATGAAATATTCACATTTTATGTTTTTCTGCCATGGCTTCAGCCAGTCCCTCTGTTCAAGGTCTCTGACTTCCACAACATCCTCTCTCCCTTTCCTTTTATATAAATGTGCCATGGCGATGAAGTCTTGCTCGTTCTCTCAATTTTGACGCAGGATTCTTTGACTGGTCCAGCACACTAAAAACAAGCTGATTAAACAGAGACACATAATTCCAAAATTTACTGCAGTAGGGTTCCCAATAGACTTAATCGAAGTCATGGGGTTTAATACATAAAGATTTTTTGCTGTTTGATCTAACGCCTCAGCTCCAGGCACAATGGATGAGTTTGAGAGGCTTCAAAAATTTGTTCTTTTAATTTAAAAATGTCTAAAGTGAGATTATCTTCTTTTCCCTGTAGATAGCGTCTAACCATGTCCCAGTGATGTTCAGACTCATTATAAACTCGGGGTGTAATACAAAAATCTGACATAATCCAGTCACACTGTAACTGTAAACGATGTTCCAAGCTCATGAGTCTATCTCTCATCCAAATGACAGTTTGTCTAAGATCATTAATTTGATTTGCCAATTTTTGATTGATACCAGATTGTGAATTCCACAATCTTGTGGATTTCTTTTGCCAATTGTCAACAAAGCTTACTGTCTGAACAGAAGAGTGCAATGCAACTCTTGCCACAGCGGCTGCAGCTGTGACTGCAATTAATCCCATAATCACTGCAATTAAAGTAAAAATGAATCTTTTGGATCTATTTAAAATGCCTTTTAATACTTAAGTCAAAATATGGATGGATGGCGAGGCCTCCCATGGTTGGTCCATGGACACAGGGATCCACACGCCTTCTCTTGCTCTCACTAGCAGAATATGGTGCTGCCAATTAAAAGTTGAATCAATGCGAGTAAACAATCTGCAATTTTCACAAGTTATAGTTTGGGAGTCTGGTTTAATAACTATATTTCCTAGGACTAACATATAAGGGGACTTTACACAACTTTGTAAAGGAACTGTTAGACTGGAATTTAGCTTGTGAGAACAAAATGGCTTACGATCTCTTGTTTCTATAGTTTGATTTCCAGACCAAATTCTAAGGCGGTATGAAGCCTGTGAGGAAGGAATGACCACTCCACAAGATCAGTATTTTGAACAATGATGCCTGTTGGAGAAAGTGCAGTAGCAAAAATCAAAAGTTGGAGTGGGGCTAAGGGATCTATTCTACTTACTTGCGCTGACTGAATTTTTTCTTCCACTAATTTAATTTATTTTGTTGCCTCTGGGGTTAATATTCTTTTACTATTTAAGTCTGGGTCTCCTCTTAGGATACAGAACAAATTTGACATGGCATAAGTAGGAATGCCTAGAGTTGGCTGAATCCAATTAATATCACCTAACAGTTTCTGAAAGTCATTTAATGTTTTTAATGTGTCTTTTCTTACTTCTATTTTTTGTGACTTAATTTTTCTATTTTCTATCTGCATCCCTAAATAATGAAAAGGAGTAGAGATTTGAATCTTATGAGATGCTATTATTAGTCCTGCATTGGCAACCTCTGTTTGCAAAAATGTGTAACAGTCAATTAATTTGCCTTGTTTCTACAGCACATAAAATATCATTAATATAGTGAATGATATAACATCTGAAAATTTGTCTCTAACTGGTTGAATGACTTGACCTACAAAAGTTTGATGAATAGTTGGACTATGAAGCATTCCCTGAGGTAACACTTTCCACTGAAACCTGGTGGCTGGTTCTTTATTATTTATGGCTGGTATAGTAAAGGCAAATTTTTCACAATCCTGCTCTGCCAGAGGAAAGGTAAAAAAGCAATCCTTTAGATCAATTATAATTAAAGGTCAGTCTTTTGGGATCATGGCCGGAGAGGGCAATCCAGGTTGAAGAGGCCCCATGGGTTGAATTACGGCATTTACTGCTCTTAAGTCCATTAACATACGCCATTTGCCGGATTTTTTCTGAATTACAAATACAGGAGAATTCCAGGGTGATAATGAAGGCTCAATGTGTCCCTTTTCTAATTATTCCTTTGTTAATAAATGTAAGGTCTCCAGTTTTTGTTTCGGTAGTGGCCACTGGTTTACTCATACCGGTTTTTCTGTTTTCCAAGTTAATGGAATGGGTTTAGGAGGCTCTACAGTGGCCACCCCTAAAAAGGATACCCTATTCCTTTTCTTTCTTGATTTTCCTCAGTCTCAATTGGGACTTTAATGCCATTTTCATTTTTCCCTAATCCCATTCCTGGTATATATCTCATCTTAGTCATGATTTTTTGACTCATGGGTCTGTATAATGGAGTGGGCATAATGATTCCTGCACCCCACTATTGTAAAAAATCTTGACCCCATAGATTAAGAGGAATTGAAGTAATGATTAGCTGAACAGTACTTTTTTGATTATCTGACCCTAAAGTATGTAAAATCATTGTACTCTGATACCCTTCTGAAGTCGTGCCTATGTCAACAAGTCTTGTAACAGCCTTTTGTTTAGGTCAATTTTTTGGCCACTGATTTAAAGCAATGACAGAGACATCTGCTCGTGTCTACCAACCCTTCACACTGTTTTCCTTGAATAATGGCCTTACACACAGGTCTGCTCTCAGAGACCTGACTTGTCCAATATGCAGCCTTTCCTGCCGGATCAGTGCTTCTAAACCCTCCTGTTCTTTTTATCTCACTGTTTCCAACTTTAATATAAGGTAGGAGTCATAATTGAAAAATCCTGTCTCCTGGACTGGCACTCCAAGGAATTGAGGAATAACCAATTGAATTTTGCCTTTATAGTTGGATCACACCAGTATGAATTTGAACTCCCTTTAGATTTAAACTTGATCTTCCTAAGATTAGTCAACCACACCAGTATGAATTTGAATTCCCTTTAGATTTAAACTTGATCTTCCTAAGATTAGTCCTACAGTCCCCTCAGGCAATGGGCCGTATACCCATGTGGGGATTTTTCATGGAGGCTCCCCTGGAAGCAGAGTGACTGCTTGTATAGTACATAAATCTACTGCTGCACTGCCACTTGTGGCGGGGGATAATTGCTGTTTTGTGATAACTGGCTTATTCCCTGAGGCACTTGTGACAGTGGGGGTTGTTGTTCCCAAAAACCCTGAAGAACAAAGGACTGAATTGGGAATGCCCCAGTTCATTGCGGGGCCTGAGGCTGGCGCCTCCTCTCATTTCTCATTATCCTCCTCTCATTTCCCATTATCCTCCTCTTGTTTCCCATTATCAAATGGGCAACCACATGAGCAATGGAAATGTTTTACTCCCTCTTTCATTTCTTTTAGCATTTTTATAGAAAATGACTCATATCTGGCTTCAGCTATGGGAGGCTCTTCCTCTTGGGCCCCTTCTCCAGGTGGTCTTGATTCTAATATTACTGGGAATTGCCACTGCTTCAATATCTCCTTGTTTTCTTGCCTCATCAATAATTTTATGTAATGCACTACCCTGTCCACTAGGCGGTGCTGTAGGATTAAGTCTCATGGTGGGCAGTGGATGTGGCACTGGAAACATTCTTGGCTGTCCATACTGATTTTCTGGGGGCAGCCGATACTGAAGTCTGGCTGGTGACCAGTATTGATAGGCTACTGGCATCTGGGTCTTATTTTCTACTGGCTGATATTGTGGACACTGTATTTGGATTGTGCTTGCCATGACAGAGATTCTATCTTTTTCTATTTGATCTTCTTTTGGAGTTTGTACTTGTTTAACCTGCATTTCAGGTTGTAAAGTTACAGGCATCTGAGCTGCTGTAAGAGGAGTTGGCCATTGTGGTTTAGACTCTGTTGGTTCTGCTATTTCTGGACCTTTTTCTTCTAATTGTAACGTTTCAGGATATATCACCTCCTGTAATTGATTATCATCAACATTTTGCATTGACCGAGCCATTACCGGCTCTGCTACACATTTACAATGTGAACTTTTTGTTCCTTTCTGGGATTCTATCCCTGCCTCTTTTTCACCATCTACTGCACAGCTTTCAGGGACATTAGAAACTGAAACACTATCTTTTTCTGTTTGAAACGGTTCTAAAGCTACTTTAATAGTGACCCGATCATTCCATACTGTAAGTGGGATGATTTTACCTTCCCTACTTGCTTGTTTTAATTCTTTGTCAATTTTTTTCCAGTCTTTAGATCTAAAGTTCCCTGTTCTGGAAACCATAGGCAAAACTGTTCTATTGTTTGAAATAACATAATTAGATTTTTGGTAGAGACTTTAACTCCTCCTCTTTTTAAGAGAATTTTAATAAAGCTGCAATAAAAGGCATATTTACTTTCAGTTTGCCCCATTGTTACCCTAGGTTCTTCTGAGCACATAAGCTTACTGCAATGCTGACTATATATGTATTCGGGAGTCTCTCGTCGACTTGTCCTCAATGACCACGCTCGAGCGTACCTTCACCTTAGAGAAAAGCACCCACATTGGGCACCAGATGAAGGGGTGGCCTGCCCTCCACACCTGTGGGCGTTTCTCGTTAGGTGGAACTAGAGACTTGAGAAAAGAAATGAGACACAGAGACAAAGTATAGAGAAAGAAAAAGTGGGCCCAGGGGACCGGCACTCAGCATACAGAGGACCCACACTGGCACTGGTCTCTGAGTTCCCTTAGTATTTGTTGATCATTTTCTTTACCATCTTAGAAAAAGGGAAGTGGTAGGAAAATAGGATCATCCTAGGGAGAAGGTCAGCAGTAAGACATATGAATAATCTCTGTGACATGAGTAAGTTTAAGGAAAAGTGCTGTGCCTTGATGTGCATATGCAAACATCTCCATAAACCTTTTTAGTGCATAAAGAGCAGCATTGCCGCCAGCATGTCCCACCTTCAGCCCTAAGGCGATTTTCTCCTTTCTCAGTAAACAGAACATACAATTGGGTTTTACACTGAGATGTTCCATTGCCCAGGGACGGGCAGGAGACAGATGCTTTTCTCTATCTCAACTGCCAAGAGAACTTCTTGCCTCTTATACTAGTCCTCCTCAGCACAGACCCTTCACGGGTGTCAGGCTGGGGGACGATCCGGTCTTTCCCTTCCCACAAGGCCATATTTCAGACTATCACATGGGGAGAAACCTTGGACAATACCTAGCTTTCCTAGGCAGAGGTCCCTGCGACCTTTGGCAGTGTACGTGTCCCTGGGTACTTGAGATTAAGAAAATGGTGATGACTTTTCACAAGCATACTGCCTTCAGTCACTTGTTTAACAAAGCACACCCTGCACAGCCCAAAATCTGTTAAACCTTGAGTCACCACAGCACTTGTCTCTTGCAAGGATAAGGTTGGGGGTAGGGTCACAGATTAACAGCATCTCAAATACAGAACAAAATGGAGTCTCTTATGTCTACTTCTTTCTATATAGACACAGTAACAGTCTGATCTCTCTTTCTTTTCCCCACAGGGCATGGTGATGGTGGGCTGCAGGGAGGCAGCTGAGGCCCGGCAAGAACTCGAGCGCAGTGCTGGCGGGTCGGCACTGCCGGGGGACCCAGTGCACCCTCTGCAGCTGCTGGCCCAGGTGCTAAACCCCTCACTGCCCTGGGCCGGTGGTGCAGCCCAGCCACTCCAAGTGCTGGCTGCCGAGCCCTCGCCTGCCGGAACTCATGCTGGCCTGTGCTGCCATGTTGCCCAACTCCAGAGGTTGGTATAAGAATTTGAAAGGCGTTGTCTGATTTCAGAAGAAACCTTTTCCTGTAAACGCTGAGGGGCATCTTGTACTATCCCTGACTGGTTAGTGTAAAAACAACACTTCCCCTAAGAAGATGCAGAGTCCTCCTTTCTAAGCAGTGAGCAGGTCTAGGCCTCAGCGGTTTTGGAGAGTCACTGCTGCTAAAGAGTATATTTGGGATTGAAAAGTAAGGATAGATTTAGTAATTTCTTGCAAACTGTCTGAGAAATCCTTTGAGAGCGTGTGGTAGTAGGATAATGAAGTAGGTAAACCAGCTATTCCAGTTCCTGTAGCAGTAGCCATTCCTAACCCTACAAATGGGGTATTAGTTGTACGACTCTGCGCTGACGGACTTAAGCTGTGATGGGTACTGATAAGGTCTGATTTCCTGGGGCAATATTAATGTTGGGACTTAGAAAGACTAAGGTACAGGTGCCTGTCCAGTTAGTGGGGAGGCAGATACAGGTCGACATTCCACATAAGAATATGCCTTGACTGGGTAGACAGAACTTTACCCTGGCTTTTAAAGGAATAGCGTACACTGCTTTTTCTTTACTGCTTCTTTCTTTACTCTTTCTTTACTCTTCTAATTCTTTGTCTCTCTTTTTCTGAATCTCTGTCTTTCCTTCTTTGACTGACTGTCTCTTCCTCTCTCTGACTTCCTGTCTGTCTCTCTCTCTCTGTCTTTCCTTTCTGCTGGTCTTTTCTTGCCTCTGCCAGCTGCTTAAGCTGCTGTTCTCCCTCTCCTTCCCATTTTGATGGCTTTAGCAGTGTAAGACTGCCACTTCCTTGTGTTTTTGCACGGTGTGCAGTAACTCCATGATTTCCTTGTGGTATTTAATGGGGGTTCCCGCAGAGGTTAGGAACTCCATTTCTTTCCATATTTCAGCATGGACATGTAGTAGTAGATAAGTATACTTGCTATCTGTATATACATTTATTCTTTTTCCCTTTCCCAGTTCTACGGCTTGGGTAAGTGCCACTAGTTCTGCTAACTGGGCACTGGTCCCTAGGGGAAGAGGCTTACTTTCAAGTACAGTTACATCACTAACTATGGCATAACCTGCCCTTTGTATCCCATTCTCCACAAATGAACTTCCATCAGTACATAGGTTAAGGTCAGGATTAGTTAAGGGGACTTCTAAGAGATCATCTCGGGCGGCATAAGTGTGGACTATAATTTGGTGGCAGTCATGCTCGACTGGTTACAGTACTTTGAATCTGTTCATGGCTGGTTGAGTGATAACATGATAAATATGTAGTAAACACTTTTTTAAAAAATGGCAACTTAACAAAATATAGTGCTAAACAGTTTATTTTTTTATAACCTTTCAATCACCTCCTCCTTCATGGTATAAATGGAACCACTGTAGCTATACACCAAGGATATGCCATTCTCTGGGCTGTATGTAGCTCATCTATTTTAACTTCTTGTGAATATTTTAAATCAAGGCAATAACTGGAACTTCTCTGTCCTTTATCCTAAATTGATCATAAGAACACCCCAGAGTGGCATTTCAGAATATGTTACTGACATAGAAGAATTTGGATTCCTGAGCACTATTTACTGTTGTGCAGTTTCATCACACAAAGAGATTGTTTGTTCAGTTCGTTATATTTGCTTGCTGACTACATGACCTTTGCCTACCTTGCATAATGCTTCATTTTCTTCCACTTCCTTTTTGCAGGAACTGAGTTACTTTCTTTTAATCATGGCAAAGGACTGACATTAACATATCCCTCCTTTACCCCGCCATGGGGCCTTCCTGCTGACCTCATGAAGAAGGACAAAATGTCAGCGAGATTCACCGTGAGATCTGATGTGATGAAAACAGATGTGAAAAATCCAGACACTGCCCACATTGTGACTCCTGGAGAGAGCATGTGTGCCTTTGCACTCTTAAAATTAATATAAGCCAGGTACAATGGCATGTGTCTGTAATCTAGCTACCTGTGAGGCTGAGGCAGGATGATTGCTTGAGGCCAGGAGTTTGAGGCCACCCTGGTCAACATAGAGAGATCCAGTCTCTAAAACAATATTGAAAAATTTTTAAATTTAATACTTCTTGTAGGGTTTCTAAAATCTCAAAATAAATTCTTCCCTCTTTCCTACTGAAGAAGATAAATAACATTGAATTTCAAAATGTCTGAGTAACTGGCAAGAGTCATTCAAGTTCAAATTATTTGACATAGAAAAAAATACAGGAAAGAATATGTTTCACATTGAAAGAGAACTAGTTCAGGGCTCACGTGGTTTTCTTCTGGTTCTATACATCCACATTAGGCTTAGCATCCCCACTGTGGGCTTTTCAAGTTAGTTTCATAAAGTTCCTTTTTTTTCCTTTGGTGCATTCAAATATTCCACCTTTATTTTAATTATTTGAGCAGTTATTACTAGTTTTATGTGTGTGAATTGACTTTTCCTGGCACTTGGATGACACAAGTATGTGTCAATAAATATAGAACCAAGACAGCTCTGCTCTGTCTGTTGCAATTTTACCTCATTACGTCCAGTAGCAATAAAAGTGAGGTGGTGACTGAGATGCCTGCAAGAGAGAAAGACTTTATCCATCCATTTATTTGTTCAACAAGCAATTACCAAGCTCCTACCATCTTCCAATCACTATGCCATAAAAAGGTGAGGAAGATAAATATGGTCTCTCATCTCATGGAACTTAGAGTGTAGCAAAGAAGACATTTATTTAATATATAAACATAAGTTTTGTACTTACACATAAAGTATTATGCATCTGTGTCAAGATCTAATCACAAAACAAAAACCACTTGTGTAACTAGAACAGAGGGAATTGGGAACTGGTTACACAAGTGATAAACAATTAAGAAACCCAGTGGAGGATGGTGAGGCCAGGCAGAGGCTAGCAACAGCGGGAAACCACCATTTTCCTTTCCACAGCCCAAAGGGATATAAGGAAGAGGCAATGTTATCAGAGCACAAGGGTCACGTCACCTGGCAGGAGCTGGAGCCACATTAGGAAACACAACTACTGTCAATTACCACACCAGTGAAAAGGAGATTGAGGAAAGCCTTGGCTTCCACTTTTCTCCACTCTCCAGTTTCTCTTCAATAGTTGTCATTGGTTGTAAAGCAACTTGCAGGGGAGTTCATTCTTTTTGCAAAATAGAGCAGAGCAGGACAGGGATTGGAGGGTAAATTGGCCCAGAATATACAACATGACAATCTAACCTAATATTGGGAATATCAGGGACAAAACCACTATTTATTCCTGACCATCATGTCAGCCTGGCTATGTAGCTACATAGTTAGAAATAGTTGCTGACAGTCTTAAGATATTCTTTCTTCTTTTCATTCAGACATAAACCTGAGTAATGGGAGGAAAAGAGAGAGGAAGTTCTAAAAATGGTATAGGCAGCCAAATGGAGGGTGGGCTTATTTTTTCTTTATAGCCAGGAGCTCAGTATAGAAGCGAATCGGAAACATAACAGGTATTGAAGTACTATTTTCAAAACCTCACAAGGTTTGTGTTCAAATTTTATTTTTTGCATTTATAAGCTTTGGGACCTCTGGCAAGTTCTTTAACCAAACTGAATTTAGTCTCCTCATCTGTAAAATGAGGTTAATAGTATCTACCTTGAGATGTATTATGGGGATTTCCATATAGCAGAGACATAGGGATGTCAAGTTGGATGGGATTAGGGGGTAAGGGCTTCAACTCACATTTGCACAGAAAACCAAATGCCCACTTTGTACTGCCACCAACTAGAGTTAATATATGTTAATGACTCGGATACATAGTAGGTGCTCAATAGTTACTTGTGTTATATTTCTAAGTCTGCCTAGAATATGATTTTCTAGGATGCAGAACTTCCTAAAATAGTTGTTAAAATGCAGGCTATACTTCATTAATCTTCTCTCTGTCGCCCAGGCTGGAGTGCAGTGGCACCATCTTGGCTCACTGCAAGCTCCACCTCCTAGGTTCACGCCATTTTCCTGCCTCAGCCTCCCGAATAGCTGGGACTACAGGCGCCCGCCACCATGCGTGGATAATTTTTTTGTATTTTTTTAGTAGAGATGGGGTTTCACCATGTTAGCCAGGATGGTCTCGATCTCCTGACCTCATGATCCACCCACCTCGGCCTCCCAGAGTGCTGGGATTACAAGCTTGAGCCCCTGCACTCGGCCCATTAATTGATTGTTTAACTGGTAAGTCTGAAATAATTAAGTTGCTGAGAGCTACAATTATAAAAGATTGCTTCCTTCCTAACACACCTTCTTAGACTAGATATTAAAACTACTGTTTCCACAGTGGAACAAATAATTCATGGAAATAGAATGAGTTGTGCAGTCAACTCAGCTGAATTCGTCAAGTGCCAGTTTAACTTTATAAATAGGAGCTTACTATAAGATTTTAAAAGTTATTCAGATAAGCAAATTTTAGAATAATGGTTGAAACAAAAGGACTGATTCAGTTAAGTTCTTCTCTGTGAGTCAGAAAGACTAAAGCTGTGAATAACACTAAATAAGACAGATGGATCAGGTGCGGTGGCTCATGCCTGTAATCCCAGCACTTTGGGAGGCCAAGGCGGGCAGATCACGAGGTCAAGAGATTGAGATCATCGTGGCCAACATGGTGAAACCCCGTCTCTACCAAAAATACAAAAATTAGCTGTGAGTGGTGGCACACACCTGTAGTCCCAGCTACTTGGGAGAATGAGGTGGGAGAATCACTTGAACCTGGGAGGCAGAGGTTGCAGTGAGCCGAGATCACGCCACTGCACTTTAGCTTGGGTGACAGAGTGAGACTACATCTCAAAAAAATAAAATAATAAAATAAAATAAAAAGCTGGGTCTGGTGGTGTGCACCTGTAATCTCAGCTATTTGGTAGGCTGAAGCAGCAGGATGCCACTGCAATGCAACCTGGACAACAGAGTGAGACCCTGTCTCAAAAAAAAAAAAAAAAAAAAAAAAAAAAAAAAAAAAAAAAAAAAAGAGAAAATCTACTAAAACTCAGTGAGAACACTAAGAATCTGGGAATCTGGATCATTTGAATCACAACCTGCTCCCTCTCTTCCTTCTTCCAACTCAGTATGAGAGAAATTTCACTTCAGACAAGCAGCCAAGGACAAGGGTTCCCTCCTGTCATAGCTGTCAGGCAAGGGGTAGATTTCCAGCATTTTTCAAATGCACCAGCTATGTTTTGCGGAGGCAAAATTTATCTGCTCATGAGAGGTCAGAGGCTCCCTTCTTCCATCCAGCCCCTACTTAGTGCAGAATCTCTACCATAGGTGTTGTGGCTGGCTGAGAAGACTGAGACCCTAATTGCTTTTGCCAGAGTTCATTTATAGGGTGAAGGTTCCACTTTCATGAGGAAAGCCAGGAGGACCAGAAGGTGCTGCCTCCATCTTGAATCCTCCTCTTAAAGGAAGGGTGTCATTCATAGCAAAATCCCTACCTTAAGCCCCATGGCTCGGAGATTTTTCTCTCAGGAAAAGAAGTAGGCCTTCAGAAAAGAGTTTCCCATTTCTCCACAAAGAACTAGCTTTAATCTGAACCAAGTGTAAGAAAGCTCAAGCTTAAGGGTGTTCTTTAAAACTGAGGTGTTGAAAGATGGTGAATGCAACAAATTAAAAAGTTGGCCAGCAAGTTTGCTAAAGAGAATAAATGATGAAAACAATACAGAAACTACCTCTAAAATGAGGCCAATAGTTTAACTGTGTCAAACTATGGAAAATTTATGCCCAAGGGCATCTTAAATATAAAAAGGCAATCAGCCACCAATTAAAGAAGGCTAACATCTGGGTGTGATGAAGGAAAGAAAGAGTCAAAGAGAGCACTGCTAAAGCTGCTCTCATCTCAGCTGAATGTTCCCATGCCCAAGGTTGTGCCCTTTAAGGAGCCACATCAAAGGCTTCCCACTAAAATAGTGCCATCAGAAACCAAAGGAAAAAACAGGCAAATAATAACAAGCACCATGAAATGAGGGACAATTATATCCACAATTGCTACAATATATTATTTAAGTGTCTAGTTTTCAGAAAGAAAAAAAAAAGACACATGAAAAGCAAAAAAATGTGTGACCCATACATACACACACACACTCTCACACTCACACACACACACAGGGCTGCGTGTGGTGGCTTACGCCTGTAATCCCAGCACTTTGGGAGGCGAGGAGGGCAGATCACGAGGTCAGGAGATCCAGACCATCCTGGCTAACAGTGAAACCTCGTCTCTACTAAAAATACAAAAAAATTAGCCGGACATAGTGGCAGGAGCCTGTAGTCCCAGCTACTTGGGATGCTGAGGCAGGAGAATGGCCTGAACCCAGGAGGCGAAGCTTGCAGTGAGCCAAGATCTCACCACAGCACTCCAGCCTGGGCGACAGAGCAGGACTTTAAAAAAAAAAAAAAAAAGGCAGGCAATAGAAACTGAAAGGAGCTGGGCACATTCCTCAGCCCCGGGCTCAAAACTCCCTGCGCCTAGTACAAACACATCCCATCCTCCCATCCCACCACATATCGCCATATATCTCTCAAACTCCCTGAGCCCAGTACAAACACCACCTGGAAAGTCTCCGATAAGGAGACAGTCGTTCAAGGTTTTACTGAAAGCACGGGAATCAAAAGAATTTCTTTGTTCCCCTGTAACTCTCGGGCTATAAAAAGCAAATGCTCACATTGTTCGGGGCCCTCTTGTATGCTGTGGAATGGAGGGACCAGGTTCGAACTTGTAGTAAAGATCCTTGCTGCTTGGCTTTGACACTGGACTCTGGTGGTCTTCTTTGGGGAACAAACGGTCTGGGCATAACATCTGGGGGCTCGTCCGGGATTCCCCAAGCCCACCAGACCCCTGGTCAATGGATCTGCTAGGATCGATCTACTGATAGGTGAGCTGGCTCGTCTCCGTTTGTCTGTCTGTGTCTGTGTGTCTGTTCTGAATCTGAATCTGTGACTCGCGAGGTCTGAAACTGGAGCTGGCATAGTCCTGGCGGACGTGCTATAAGATGGCCAGCGGAGACTGGTGGGAGACGTCCCCTGGCTCTCCTCTGATCTAAATTGCGATCTGAACTGCCCTGGTCCCCGGGGCAGCAGCTGTCTTTGATCTGGGTCGCCCGAGCACGATCGCGACCCAGGCAGCTAACTCTGACCCGGGATTCCGGTGCGCGCTTGCGATCTGAACTGCCCCGGTCCCCGGGGCAGCAGCTGTCTTTGATCTGGGTCGCCCAAGCATGATCGTGACCCAGGCAGCTAACTCTGACCCGGGATTCCGGTGCGCGCTTGTGATCTGAACTGCCCCGGTTCCCGGGCTTCCGGTGCGCTTGTGGCCCCGGTTCCCGGGCTTCCGGTGCGCGCTTGCTGCCCCGGTTCCCGGGCTTCCGGCTTCCAGTGCGCACTTGCGGCCCCGGTTCTTGGGCTTCCAGTGCGCTTGCAGCCCTGGTTCCCGGGCTTCCGGTGTGCGCTTGCTGCCCCAGTTCCCGGGCTTCCGGCTTCCAGTGCACGCTCGCGATCTGAACTGCCCCGGTTCCCGGGCTTCCGGCTTCCGGTGCGCGCTTGCTGCCCCAGTTCCCGGGCTTCCGGCTTCCGGTGCGCGCTCGCGATCTGAACTGCCCCGGTTCCTGGGCTGCCAAAGCGCGCCTGCGACTAGATATCATTAATAAGTCAGATCAGATTTCCTTTACAGGGATTCTAACCCACATTCCTTTACAGGAAGAGACTACAAATCATTACAGGATGGGTAATACCCAGAGCACTCCTCTATCTCTCCTTACAAGTAATTTCAAAGAAGTTAGAGCAAGGGGCCATGATCTTGGTATGGAAATCAGGAAAGGAAAGCTAATTACTCTGTGTCGCTCCGAATGGCCTGCCTTTGATGTGGGGTGGCCACCCGAAGGGACCTTCCGACTTGCTGTCATCACTAGGGTAAAGTCCAAGATTTTCCTACCTGGGCGTGCGGGCCACTTAGATCAAATCCCATATATCCTCATATGGCAGGACCTTGTTGAAAACCCGCCTCCTTGGCTGTCCCCTTTCCAATTAGCCTCTGAACCCTGTAAGGCACTGGTTGCCCAACCACTAAAATCCAAGCAACCAACTGCCCCCCCCAATCCTGTTCTACCTGACAGCGGGGACCCACTGTTCGCAGAACCCCCTCCATACCCCTCCGGGCCCCAGGCCCCAACCCCACGGGCTGAGCTGCGGGAGGGAGCAGGTGGACGGGAGGCGGCCGACACACACGGGCCCGCTGAAAGGGAAAGTAACTTTGAAGGGCCGACGGGGCGGATGCGAGGGCGCACTTCGCGGACTAGCCCACCCCAGCCGCCTGACTCCACGGTGGCTTTACCCCTTCAGGAAATAGGACCCCCAGATGACACAGGAATCCCCAGGCTCCAGTACTGGCCATTCTCCACCAGTGATCTGTATAACTGGAAGACTCAGAGTGCTCGGTTTTCAGACAACCCCAAAGATTTACTGGCTTTACTGGATAGTGTCATGTTCACCCACCAGCCCACTTGGGATGATTGTCAGCAGCTCCTCTGAATCTTGTTTACCACGGAAGAGCGAGAGAGAATACAGGTAGAAGCTAGAAAGCTGGTCCCGGGGGACGACGGTCAACCGACTGCCAACCCCGACCTCATAAACGCGACCTTTCCTCTGACCAGGCCGGCGTGGGACCACAACACGGCAGAAGGTAGGGGACGGCTACACCTTTATCGCCAGACTCTAATGGCAGGTCTCCGGGCAGCTGCTCGCAAGCCCACTAATTTGGCTAAAGTATATTCTATTCTGCAGGGAAAGACAGAGAGCCCAGCTACCTACTTAGAAAGATTAATGGAAGCTTTTAGACAGTACACCCCCATAGATACAGAGGCTCCAGGAAGTCAGGCAGCTGTTGTAATGTCTTTTGTAAATCAGGCAGCCCCAGATATTAAAAGAAAACTCCAGAAATTAGAAGACTTGGAAGGAAAGCGGATTCAGGACCTCCTTCAGATAGCCCAGCGGGTTTACAATAACAGAGATACTCCAGAGGAAAGGCAATTTAAGGCCACTGAAAAAATGACCAAGGTCCTGGCAGCAGTGGTACAGAAAGAACATCTACAGCCAGAGGACACCCAACTTAGGCGGCCCCCCAGGCATGATAATCTGAGAAAAGACCAATGTGCCTACTGCAAGGAGGCTGGCCACTGGGTAAGAGACTGCCCCAAAAAGAAACAACGAGGACAGGGACCCCCTAGGTCTACACCGGTACTAGTCACTCAAGATGAAGACTAGGGAAGACGGGGTTCGGATCCCCTCCCCGAACCTAGGGTAACTTTGCAAGTGGAGGGGTCCCCAGTCCAGTTCTTGGTCGATACGGGAGCACAGCACTCAGTCTTAGTTAAAACTAATGGGAAATTATCCGCCAAGTCCTCGTGGGTACAAGGGGCCACAGGAGTTAAGAAATACCCATGGACAACACAAAGAACAGTAAACCTCGGAGCCAAGAATGTAACCCATTCTTTCCTGGTCATCCCTGAGAGCCCCTGTCCCCTATTGGGGAGAGACCTGCTAACTAAAATGGGAGCACAGATCCATTTCTTCCCTGAGGGGCCCGTCGTGACCAACTCCCACAATCGACCCGTGTCCGTCCTGACTATAACCCTAGAAGATGAGTACCGGCTCCACCAGGAGCAAGCAGCCCCTGACCAGGACATAGCAACCTGGCTCCAGCAATATCCAGAAGCTTGGGCGGAAACGGGGGGCTTAGGTCTAGCAAAACACCGTCCTGCCTTATTTGTTGAACTTAAGCCTGGGGCAGACCCCGTGCGGGTACGCCAATACCCGATGCCCCTAGAGGCCAATAAAGGAATTGCCCCGCATATCCGCCGGCTCCTTGACCAAGGGGTCCTTCGCCCATGTCACTCACCCTGGAATACTCCATTGTTGCCGGTACGAAAACCTAATAGTGGAGAATACAGACCTGTACAAGACTTAAGAGAAATCATTAAGAGGGTTGTGGACATACATCCAACTGTGCCTAACCCGTATACCCTCCTGAGTACCCTAAACCCTAAACATCAATGGTACACTGTTTTAGATTTGAAAGATGCTTTCTTCAGTTTGCCTTTAGCCCCTCAGAGCCAAAAGCTCTTCGCCTTCAAGTGGAATGATCCTGATAGGGGCATAAGTGGCCAACTGACATGGAACAGACTGCCGCAGGGATTCAAAAACTCTCCTACCCTGTTCGATGAGGCCCTCCATGAAGACCTGGGTGAGTATCGACGCAAACACCCCGAAATAACCTTACTACAGTATGTTGATGACCTCCTAATTGCTGCTGAGACCCAAGAAGCTTGCATCCAAGAAACCAAGGGTCTCTTACAAGCTCTGGGAAATCTAGGCTACCGAGCCTCAGCAAAGAAAGCTCAAATCTGTAAGCCAGAGGTAACATATCTAGGGTACCTGCTTAAAGAAGGGCAGCGCTGGTTAACAGATGCCTGGAAACAAACTGTTCTGCAGATTCCCAGGCCGCAATCCACCCGACAAGTGAGGGAATTCCTGGGGTCGGTGGGGTTTTGCAGACTATGGATACTTGGGTTCGCAGAACTGGCTAAACCCTTATATCAGGCAACACGGGGGCAGCAGCCATTTAAGTGGACAGACGAAGCCGAGTCGGCTTTCCAACAGATTAAAACCGCCCTACTCTCCGCGCCTGCACTGGGACTACCTGATGTTACCAAGCCCTTCCACTTATACGTAGATGAGAATATGGGTGTCGCCAAGGCGGTAATAACTCAGAACTTAGGCCCGTGGCGGAGGCCAGTTGCCTACCTGTCAAAGAAGTTAGACCCAGTGGCTGCCGGGTGGCCCCCTTGTCTCTGAATGATTGCAGCCACGGCTCCGATGGTGCAAGATGCTGATAAACTTGTCATGGGGCAAGAATTGCGGGTCGTTACTCCACATGCCATCGAAGGTGTACTCAAACAGCCACCTAATCGATGGATGAGTAACGCCTGGCTCACCCACTACCAAGGACTACTACTAAATCCTCTCAGGATAACTTTCCTGCCCCCAACGACCTTAAACCCTGCCTCACTGCTGCCCAACCCGGACCTGGACGCCCCACTCCACGACTGCACCGAGATACTAGCTCAGGTGCATGGAGTTTGAGAAGACCTGCAGGACCGCCCACTTCCTGATGCCAACCTCGTCTGGTTCACTGATGGGAGCAGCTTCATGCATCAGGGCCAGAGGTACGCTGGAGCGGCAGTGACTTCAGAGACTGAGGTAATCTGGGCGGAACCCCTGCCCCCAGGGACATCGGCCCAGAAGGCCGAACTGATAGCGCTCACCCAAGCTCTTACCTTAGGGGCGGGGAAAAAGCTGACGGTATATACAGACAGCCGATATGCTTTTGCAATGGCGCATATACGTGGGGCCATTTACAGGGAGTGAGGGTTACTGACGGCTGAAGGAAAAGAGATAAAAAACAAGCAAGAGATCCTAGCCCTGCTAACAGCCCTATGGAGGCCAGAAAAGTTAGCCATTGTGCATTGCCCAGGGCATCAGAAACTAACTACTCCAACTGCTCAAGGCAACTTTCTGGCAGACCAAACTGCAAAAAAGGTGGTGAAGGCTCCCAGCCAACTCCTTGCACTCCAGCTCCCTGACCCGGGCCCCCGGGACTTGCCATATCTCCCTGATTATTCAGAACAAGATCCCCAGTGGATTGACAAGCTTCCCCTGAAACAGATCCAGAATGCCTGGTGGACTGATACTAATGACCAAACCATCCTACCAGAAAAATTAGGACAACAAGTGTTAGAACACATCCACCGAACATATCAGACATACAGCCGAGACGGCCAGCAAAATTGTGACAAGTTGCAAAGTCTGCCAGCTTAACAACGCCTACCCCCAATCCCAGGCTGCAACGGGAACGAGGCTCAGGGGAATCAGGCCCGGTATCTACTGGGAAGTAGATTTTACTGAGATAAAGCCAGGAAAATACGGGTATCGGGACTTACTTGTCTTTGTAGATACTTTTTCAGGGTGGACTGAAGCATTCCCCACCAAAAAGGAAACTGCTCAGGTTGTAGCAAAGAAAATCCTGGAAGATATCCTCCCCAGGTATGGCTTCCCCGTCCAGATAGGGTCAGATAATGGGCCAGCCTTCGTCGCTAAGGTAAGTCAGGATTTGGCTTCCATCCTTGGGGCAAATTGGAAACTACATTGCGCTTACAGGCCCCAGAGTTCAGGACAGGTAGAGAGGATGAATCGGACCTTAAAGGAGACCTTAACTAAATTAACTATGTAGACTGGCGCTAATTGGGTGGTCCTTCTCCCCTACGCTCTGTTCCGGGCCCGTAATACCCCTTACAGACTGGGCCTTACCCCTTATGAAATTATGTATGGCAGACCCCCACCCTTAGTTCCCAGCCTAAAAGATGATCTGCTAAAGTCTGAAACAGAAAATGTCTCTGAACTCTTATTTTCCCTACAAGCCTTGCAGAAAATTCATCAAGAAATCTGGCCCAAGCTGAAGGAACTATATGAGACCGGTCCCCCGCCGACACCCCATCCGTACCAGCCGGGAGACTGGGTCCTGGTCAAGCGACACCGACAAGAGACCCTAGAACTCAGGTGGAAAGGACCACTCCAGGTACTCCTAACCACACCCACCACCCTGAAGGTAGAAGGCATCGCGTCGTGGATCCACTACACCCACGTCAAGCCAGTGGACCCAACCTCCGACCTTCTGGGACCAATCACCGTGACGGCTGAAGCACTGGACACGTGGACTGTGGACAGAGCTAGGAACAACCCCTTAAAACTCACCCTGCGCCGGCAGCATAGCTCACTGCAAACATGCAGTTAGGTAGTCTAACCCTAACGTTAGTCGCCCTAGTGGCCGCTGGGGAAATCACAAAACCAGCTCTTAATCCCTTTGTCTGGAGATTCTGGCTTTATGAAAACCGAACCCACCCTGGGCAACCTCATAAGCCCGGGAAATTATTGGCCAGTGCTGATTGCCTCTCCTCAGGGTGCAACAGCCCAATTCTACTAAATTTTACTGGTTTTCAAATAGCCAAACCTATAACACCAATAATATGCTTTGAGTTTGATCAGACTAAATACAATTGTAAACACTATTGGTGGCACCAAAATGCCGGCTGTCCTTATAACTATTGTAACATCCATAGACCCTGTTATTAGGGAGAAAGAAAACAGTTAGACCCTAAGTGGCCCTTCCATCATAGACGGGATGGAGACTTTTCATATACATAGATAGTTAGAGACCCCTGGAACTCCCGCTGGACCACGCCTCAACATGGGGCTGTATACTACTCCCCCTCCTCCACATGGCCTAGCAGTCACCTCTATCTGTGGTGAGGCCTAGTGCAAGTACTGCCCCTGGTCCACGGGAATATCCAACGACAAGAAAACAGACTAACACAAGACTTACGTCCTTTCTCCTGGTTAAAGTTATTACAAGAAGGACTAGAACTTGCTAACCTTACAGGACTTCACAACCTGTCTGGCTGCTTTCTGTGTGCCACTCTAGGGCGTCCACCGCTAACCGCTGTCCCTCTGCCATGGGGATCCTCTACCTTTGCCCAAGCTAACAACCTCCGAAACCTCTCATATGCTCCTATCCTAAACGTGCCCCTATACCTAAACCCCAGTCAGGAGAAATTTCCCTACTGTTTCTCAGGAACCAATTCCAGCCTCTGCAGCATCACTGCAATGCCCCCTAATATCACCCTAAAGGCTCCGCCGGGCATATTCTTCTGGTGTAATGGAACATTATCTAAGAACCTACCTAGTCCCTCTGTTACCAACCTACTGTGTCTTCCTGTCACATTAGTTCCCCGGTTGACTCTACTAACTGCTGGCAAGTTCCTAGGGAACACCGGTAACTGGACTAGTACTGCTATTCATCCAGTCCCTAGACCAAGACCTGCACGAGCCATATTTCTCCCCCTCATTGTGGGAATCTCCCTCACTGCATCCCTCATGGCGGCCGGACTGGCGGGGGGAGCCCTAGGTCACACCCTCATAGAAAGCAACAAGTTGTACCAACAATTTGCCGTTGCTATGGAGGAGTCGGCTGAGTCCCTTGCCTCCCTTCAGCGGCAGCTCACGTCCCTAGCTCAGGTAACCTTGCAGAACCGGAGGGCCCTAGACCTACTCACTGCAGAAAAAGGTGGTACATGTATGTTTCTGAAAGAAGACTGTTGTTTCTACATAAATGAATCAGGGCTTGTAGAGGACCAGGTCCAACAGTTACGCAAGTTAAGCGCAGAAGTAAAAACATGGCAGTTTGCTTCAGCTGCAGACCAATGGTGGAATTCCTCTATGTTTTCTCTGTTATCCCCCTTCCTTGGACCCCTGCTAAGTCTACTATTTCTGCTTACCGTAGGACCTTGTGTTGTTAACAGAATTTTACAATTTGTTAGGGAGAGATTTGACACCGTATAACTCATGGTCCTCAGAGCCCAATACTAACCTGTAAACGCTGAAACAGAATCAGACTTATAAGACCCAAGATTGGTTCTAGAGATACCTAAAAAGAAGGGGGGAATGAAAGGAGCTGGGCACATTCCTCAGCCCCGGGCTCAAAACTCCCTGAGCCTAGTACAAACACATCCCATCCTCCCATCCCACCACATATCGCCATATATCTCTCAAACTCCCTGAGCCCAGTACAAACACCACCTGGAAAGTCTCCGATAAGGAGACAGCCATTCAAGGTTTTACTGAAAGTGCGGGAACCAAAAGAATTTCTTTGTTCCCCTGTAACTCTCGGGCTATAAAAAGCAAACCCTCTTGTACGCTGTGGAATGGAGGGACCAGGTTCAAACTTGTAGTAAAGATCCTTACCACTTGGCTTTGACACTGGAATCTGGTGGTCTTCTTTGGGGAACAAACGGTCTGGGCATAACAAAACTTCCTTTGAGGAGGCCCAGACTTTGACCACTTCTGACAAAGACTTTAAAGTAGCTATTATAAATATGTTTGAAGAACTGAAAAATAAAAATCAAAAACAAAAAACAGACTTAAAGGCTTAAAGAATTGTATGATGGGTCTGGCATGGGGGTTTATGCCTGTAATCCCAGCACTTTGGGAGGCTGAGGCGGGCGGATCACAAGGTTAGGAGATTGAGACCATCCTGGCTAACATGGTGTGAAACCCCATCTCTACTAAAAAATACAAAAAAACCAAAAACAAAAAAAACTAGCCAGGCGAGGTGGCGGGTGCCTGTAGTCCCAGCTACTCGGGAGGCTGAGGCAGGAGAATGGCATGAACCCAGGTGGCGGAGCTTGCAGTGAGCCGAGATCGTGCCACTGCACTCCAGCCTGGGCGACAGAGTGAGACTCCGTCTCAAAAAAAAAAAAAAAAAAAAAAAAAAAAAAAAAATCAAAAACAAACAAACAAAAATTGTATGATGGTAATATCTCATTAAAGAGAGAATATATTAAAAAGAAATTATTTAAAAAAAAAAAAAAAAAGGGCCAGGCCAGGCGCAGTGGCTCACGCCTGTAATCTCAGCATTTTGGGAGGCGGAGGAGGGCAGATCACCTGAAGTCAAGAGTTGGAGACCAGCCTGACCAACATAGAGAAATCCTGTCTCTACTGAGAATACAAAATTAGCTGGGCATGGTGGTGCATGTCTATAATCCCAACTACTTGGGAGGCTGGGGCAGGAGAATTGTTTGAACCTGGGAGGCAGAGGTTTCAGTGAGCTGAGATCACACCATTGCACTCCAGCCTGGGCAACAAGAGCAAAACTCCATCTCAAAAAAAAAAAAAAAAAAAAAAAAAAAAAAAAAAAAAAAAAGACCAAATAGAAATCCTGAAGTTGAAAGTACTAGAATCAAACTTTAAAAATCACTATAGGGCTCAACCACAGATTTGAACTGGCAGAAGAATAAATGAGCAAACATGAAGCATGAAGATAAGCTAATAGAGAATAATATCCAAAAAGCAGATAGAAAAAAAGAATAAATAAAAATAAAAAAAGTCCCAGAGGAATGTGTGACACTAAGAAACTCACCAACACACATATAATAGGATTACAAGAAGAGTAGAACAAACGTATTCAAAGAAATAACTAAAATTTTCCCAAATTTGAGGAAAAACAATATATATATCCAAGAGGGTTAACAATCTCCAAGTAGGAAAAACAGAGCACTATACATAGAAACATCATAGTCAAAGTGTTGAAAGTCAAAAACAAAAAGAACTTTTTTTTTTTTTGAGATGGAGTCTTGCACTGTCACCTGGGCTGGAGTGCAATGGCATGATCTTGGTTCATTCTGACCTCTACCTCCAGGGTTCAAGGGATTCTCCTGCCTCAGCCTCCCGACCAGCTGGGATTACAGGTGCCTACCACCACGCCCAGCTAATTTTTTGTATTTTTAGTAGAAACGAGGTTTCACTATGCTGGCCAGGCTGGTATTGTACTTCTGACCTTGTGATCCACCTGCCTCGTCCTCCCAAAGTGCTGGGATTACAGGCGTGAGCCACTACACTTGGCCCAAAAAGAACATCTTAAAAGCAGCACAATGAAGCTGAAACAAGGACAATTGCAGACAAACAAAAACTGACAGAATTGTTAGCGATCCTATCTCATAAGAAATACTAATATAATTGCCCAAGGGGTTCCTCCTGCCTCTTGCACAAAGAAAGACCATGGCATTGCAGTAAAAGAGTTTAATTAGACATGAGGCCAGCCACACCACATGGAAGATGGAGTTAGTACTGCAATAATTCTCCTCTAAAGCTTCTAAATTACGGATTTTTCACAGGCAGTTTGGGGGAAGGGGTGGAGGTTGCTAGGCTTGGTGCTGATTGGTTGGGGTGGAGATGAAATCAAAGGGGGTCAAAGCTGTCTTCTTGCACTGAATCACTCCTGGGTGGGGCCACAGGAGCAGGGTTGGAGGGTCCAAGTGGTGTCAGACGTGAAAAAAAACCTGAAAAGATATCTCAAAAGGCCAATCTACAATAGTAGTATTATCTGCAGGAATGGTTGGCAATCTATGTCTACACCTCAGCAGAATCAGTCTCCTCTCTGCCCCCTAGTCTGATGGCTTCTCATTAACTTTATGAAAGCAGATGAGTTTGGGGGAAGGTCTATTATTTAAACAATCTTCTGGCAAGGCCTGGAGGCTCACACATGTAATCTTAGCACTTTGGGAGGCCAAGGTGGGTGGATCATGAGGTCAGGAGTTCAAGACTGCCAAGATGGTGAAACCCCGTCTCTACTGAAAATACAAAAATTAGCTGGGCATAGTCTCAAAAACAAAACAAAACAAAACAAAAGAAAAACCAAACAACCTTCCAGAGTTAGCTCAGGCTAAGCCCAGGAATAATTGAGGCAGGTTGAAGCTAAAGGCAAGAGGAGGGGTGGGCTGGATCAGATCTTTTTCACTGTCTAATTTTGCTGCTGATATAATTTTTATAAAGGGGGTTCACTAGGAGAACTTCCTCAGGATGAAAGCAAGTGGCCTCAAAACATATTTTATAAGAAGCAAAATAGAGGCCAGGCGCAGTAGCTTACACCTGTAATCTCAGGACTTGGGAGGCTGAGGCGGGCAAATCACGAGGTCGGTAGTTCAAGACCAGCCTGGCCAATATGGTGAAACCCCGTCTCTACTAAAAATACAAAATTTAAGCAGGCATGATGGCACATGCCTGTAGTCCCAGCTACTCGGGAGGCTGAGGCAGGATAATTGCTTGAACCCAGGAGGCGGAGGTTGCAGTGAGCCAAGATCATACCACTAACTTCAGCCTGGGCGACAGAGCAAGACTCCGTCTCAAAAAAAAAAAAAAAAAAAAAAAAAAAAAAAAAAAGGCAAAATAGAAAAAGAGCATGCTTAAAGGTAATTATGTAGTTGTAAAGGTAGTATAAATGCATATTAATTCTTCTCCTAATTGATCTACAAAACACATGAATAAAACATCATGCTTATAATTTCATTGTTAGGCCTATAACACATATAAAACCAATAATATTACAAGAATGCACACTTCCATCACTTCTCTTCAACATAATATTGGAAGTCATAGCCACAGAAATTACACAAAAGAAAATAAAAGTCTTCCAAATAGGAAGGGAGGAAGTCAAATTGTCTGTTTGCAGACAATATGATCTTATGTAGAGGTAAACCAAAAGGCTCTACCAAAAAACTGTTAAAACTAATAAGTGAATTCACTAAAGTTGCAGGGTAAAAGTAAATATGCAAAAATAAATAGCATTTTTATACCTTAATAGTGAACAATCTGAAAAAGAAATAAAAAACAATTCCATTTATAATAACTACAAAAATCTATAAGATATCTAGGAATAAAGTTAACCAGAGAGGTAAAAACTGTAGAATACTGATGAAAGAAATTGAAGAGGACACAAATAAATAGAAAGATATCCATGTTCATAGATTGGAAGAATTAATATTGTTAAAATGTCCACATTATACCAAAGTATGTAGAGATTCTCTGTAATCTCTGTCAAATTTCCAATGACATCCTTCACAGAAATAGAAATGCAGTTCTAAAATTCACATAGAATGACAAAAAACTCTGAATAACCAAACCAATCTTGAGCAAAAAAATCCCCATAACAACAAAGCTGGAGGCATCATACCAGCGAACTTCAAAATATATCACAAGCCTACAGTAACCAAAACAGCATGTATTGGCAGAAAAACAGGCATAAAAAACAATGGAACAGAATACAGAGCCCTGAAATAAATCCACACATCTACAGCCAACTGATTTTGGACAAAGGAGCCAAGAACACACATTGGGGAAAGGACAATTTCTTTAATAAATGGTGCTGAGGAAACTGGATATCCATATGCAGAAGAATACTGGATCCCTATCTTTCACCATACAAAAATCAACTCAAAATGACTTAAAAAACTTAAATATAAGACCCAAGACTATGAAACTACAGAAGAAAACACAGAGAAAATGCTTCATGACATTGGACTAGGCAAGGATTTTTTTTGACAAGACCTCAAAACACAGGCAACAAAACCAAACAGAAATTAAGATACACCAAACTAAAAAGTTTCTACACAGCAAAGAAAACAATCAACAGAGTGAAGAGGCAACCTACAGGATGGGATAAAATATTCAAAACTATACATTGACAAGGCATTACTATTCAGAATATATAATGACCTTGAATCAACAAACAAAAAATAAACAACCTCATTTTAAAAATGGTCAAAAGACTTTAACGGGCATTTTCCAAAAGAAGATATACAAATGGCCAACAGGCATATTAAAAAATACTAAATATCACTTATCATCAGGGATAATGACCCAGGTCACTAATAATCATGTAAATGCAAATCAAAACAATGAGACATGCCCTCACTCCAGTTAGAATAGCTGTTATTAAAAAAGACAACAGATAACAAGTGTTAGCAATTATGTGGAGAAAAGGGAAACCTTAATACACTGTTGGTGGGAATGTAAATTAGTACAGTCATTATGGGAAACAGTATGGAGGTTCCTGAAAAATTAAAAATAGAACTATCATATGATCCAACAATCCCACTATTGGCTATATATCTGAAGGAAATGAAATCAGTATATCGAAGAGACATCTGCACTCTCATGTTTATTGCATTACTATTCACAATAGCCAAGATATGGAATCAATCTAAGGGTCCAACAATGGGTGAATGGATAAAGAAAATGTGATATAATATAATCGAATATTATTCAGCCATAAAAAGGAAGGAAATCTTGTCATTTGTTACAACATGGATAAACTTGGAGACATTATATTTAGTGAAATAAGCCAGGCACAGAAAGACAAGTACCACATGTTCTTATTCATACGCATAATCTAAACACATTAATCTCATAGAAGTAGTGAATAGAATAACGGTCACCAGAAACTGGGGAGAGTAGAAGTAAGGAGGAAAGGGGAGAGGATGGTCAACAAGTACAAAGTTACAATTAGAAAGGAAGAAAAGGTTCTGGTGTCCTATAGTACAGTAGGGTGACTATAATCAACAAAAAAGTATTGTATATCTCAAAAGAGCAAGAAGAGAGGATTTTGTATGTTCCTACCACAAATAAATGATAAATATTTGAGGTGATGAGTATGCTAATTACCTTTATTTGATCACTGTACAATGTATACAGGTATCAAAACATCACATTTTACCATATAAATAGGTACTATCATTATGTGTCAATTAAGATAATTTTTTTAAAAGTGGTTCTGGGACGGTGAGATATCTACATGCAAAAGAGTAAATGTGAGCCCCTACATCATACCACTTACAAACATGTACTCAAAATGAATCGAAGTCCTAAATGTAAGCGCTAAAGGTATAAAACTGTTAGAAGAAAATATAAGGATAAATCTTCACAACCCTGTAGTAGGTAACGGTTTCTTAAATGTGACACTAAAAGCTCAAGCGACAAAAGAAAAACAGATAAATTTGATTTAATCATCATGTAAAACATTTGTGTTTCAAAAGACACCAGCAAGAAAGTAAAAAACAACCATGTAATGTGAAAAAAATATTTACCACTCATATATCTGAGAAGAGATTCATATGTAGAATATAAAAATAACCTTCACAAGTCAATAATTAAAATATAAATTACATAATTTAAAAGATAGGCAAAAGATACAAAGGCAAAAGATATAAGTAAACATTTCTCCAAATAAGATATGTGAATGGCCAATAAATATATAAAGATATGCCAAAATCAATTAACTATAAGGAAAACAGAAATGAAAACCACAATGAGATACCTCTTCACACTCCCTAACATGGCTATAGTCAAAAACACTGAAATATCAAGTGTTGGAGAAGCTGTGGACAAATTGAAACACTGTTGGCAGAAATGTAAAATGGTACAGCCACTTTGCAAAACTGTTTGGTAGTCCCTCAAAAGGTTAAGTTACCATATGACTCAGCAATTCCACTCTTAGGTGTGTACCCAGAAGATACGAAAGCTTATGTCCACACAAAAACTTACCCACAAATGCTGATAGGAGCATTTTATTTGGAATAGCTAAAAAGTGTAAAAATGCAAATATCTATCAGTTGATAAATGGACAAATAAAATACGATTTAGCCACAAATGGGAATATTATTTGCCAATTAGAAGGAATGAAGTACTGATACATGCTATGACATAGATGAACCTTAAAAATGAGATGGGAGGCAGGACTCAACACGGGGTTCAGACACTGGACCAAATTGAGTACTAGCTAAAACAGATCTGATGCAGAAGCACCTGCCCATAAGACATGCCCACTAATGTGCCATGTCAGTTTACCATTGCCATGGCAACAACATACCATCCCTTTCCATAGCAATGACCCGACAACCCAGAAGTTACCACTCCCATCGTATAAATTTTTGCATAAACCACCCCTTAATTTTCATATAATTAACAGTGGGAATAAATATGACTGCAAAACTGCCTCTGGGCTGTTATTCTGGGAGTATGGAGTAGCCTTGCTCTGCAAGGAGCAGTACTTCTGCTGCTGCTGTTGTATGCTGCCACTTCAATGTAAGTTGCTGTTTAATGCCACTGGCTCGCCCTTGAATTATTTCCTGGGCTAAGCCAAGAACCCGCCCGGGCTAGGACTCAATTTTGGGGCTTGCCTGTCTTGCATCATCTGGTGACCAGCGAAGGGAGGAAGACAGTGGAGACAGCAGTGATTGGTGGAGATGGCAGTTATTGATTGGTGGAGACGGTGAGACCTGGATGCTGAGACAGTACAGAGAGGTAGCGATTGGAGAGAGACAATGAAAGATGGCAGTCAGAGAGGCAGTGAGATAACAAGAGAGAGCAGTTGGTGAGAGTGAAAGATGGCAATCTGCAATACATACCACAAGGAGAGAGACAGAAAAAAGTCTGTGATCTTGAGGCTGCAAGAGCTGTAACACTGAGGCTGTAACAATAAATAGCTTCTAACACTACAGAGCTGTAACAATAACCAAAGACTCTTTTAAGAGCCATCATCTTTCCCTGGCAGGCAGCAGAGCAAAGTGGAGGAACAAGTAGCCATGGTGCTGCTGCCTCATGGGACCCACTGCTCCAACCAGCAGGTCAGTGGATTACAGGTCCCTGTGCTGCCCCTCTCACAATATGGCAGCTGAGCCCACCCAAGCTGGGGGAACCTGGAGAGACCTATACCCAAGTCATGCATGGGAGATCACTTGGTGCAATGGGTGAATGTCTCCTCTCTTCTCCTCCCCAGCCATAATATTAGGTAAGGTAGGAAATAAAGGCCTTTGGCTAAGTGGTCAGTTAAAAGTTACCCGCAGTAACTTTTACCTGAAGCACATCCTTGTCACCACTTTTCCTTTTTTTTTTTTTTCCCCCTCTCACTTCATTTTATTGCTCCTCTTTTGTTTTATTTTTAGTTCTAAAACTGTATGTTTTGATTGCAATCATTTGTTTGTGGTCATGTTCGCTTTCACTTTCTGTTAACTGTATTTGGCAACTGTTTAAGGCAGAATACTTGGTTGTGAGAGGTCCCCCATTGTGTGGACTCGAGAACACCAGAGTCAAATTGTTCTGTGATCCCAACTTGGTCTGGCGTTCAGTCTTGGCCACCCCTGGGGTGCCTCAAGGTTTTTGGCATTTGGTGAGAGAACACTCATTGGCTTAACTTCGGACACTCTAGGTTTTCAGCATAGGTATTTTTGGTCACTCCACTAAATGTTCTGGGGTTTCCGGCATTGACATTCCCTCTAGGACTCTGGGTTATAGTCCCTCCCCCTAGGGGACTATTGGTCTTGCCATTTTCTACCCTAAAGTTGAAAGTATTATTTTCCTAATAGTCAGCTGCAAGCCCCTTCCTATGTGCTGTCATATAAACTGCCTTGCTCAAGCCCTTCTTGTTCAAAGAAACTGAGAGTTCCCAGACTCCTGGTCTGATGAACAGCACCTACAGTAATAGGCAAGTGGCCACCTGAATATTTTTTGGTGTCTCCACTTCGGGGTAGGTTCTCCAGCAAGTCAGGAACTCTGAAGTCTCCCCTTGGGCAATGCAGTTTACCCTTCCCTTCCTCCTTTCTACAATCATATCTGTTAGTCCCCCCTTGTATATCGCTCACTCTCTGTGGAATTTAGGTTCAACATCCAACTGCCATTTGTAGTTTGTAATCTACTTTTGTAACACCTTGCTATCTGTAGAAAGTGTGAATTTAAAAAGGGAAAAGTAACTAGGCATTTGCTAAACTTAGGCTAACTAAAAACCCCTGTAGAGATTCTTAGTGTACATGGGGACAACAGTGAGCATCCCAGAGGATTCACAATTAGGGTATCTTTTAGACAACTGAAGTAAGTTTAAATTAGTGCAAAGAAAACTGGCACGAGTAAAGTATGGGGGAAAATGTCCCCCACGATCCAATCACCTCCTACCAGGTCTCTCCCTCAACACATGGGGATTATAATTTGAGATGACATTTGGGTGGGGACACAGAGCCAAACCATATTATTCTGACCCCAGACCCTCCCAAATCTTGTGTCATCCTCATACTTCAAATCACAATCATGCCTTCCCAACAGTCCCCCCAAGTCTTAACTGATGATGGTATTAAACCAAAAGTCCAAATCCAAAGTCTCTTCTGAGACAAGTCAAGTCCCTTCCACCTATCAGCCTGTAAAATCAAAAGTTAGTTAGTTACTTCCAAGATACAATGGGGGTACTGGCATTGGGTAAATGTTCCTATTCCAAATAGGAGAAATTGGTCAAAACAATGGGGCCACAGGCCCCATGCAAGTCCAAAACCTGTCAGGGCACTCATTAAATCTTAAAACTCCAAAATGATTTCTTCTGACTCCATCTCTAACATCCCAAACATGCTGATGGAAGGGGTGACCTTCCACAGCCCTGGGTAGCTCTGCCCCTGTGACTCTGAGGGTACAGCCCCTGTGGCTATTTTCACAGGCTGGTGTTGAGTGCCTGCAGCTTTTCCAGGTGTATGGTGCAAGCTGTCAGTGGATCTACCTTTCCGTAGCCTGGAGGACAGTGGTCTTCTTCTCACAGCTCCACTAGGCAGTGTCCCAGTGGAGAATCTGTGTGGGAGCTCCAACCCCACATTTCCCTTCTACGCTGCTCTAGCAGAAATTCTCCATGAGGGCTCTGACCCTGCAGCAGACTTCTGCCTGGACATCCAGATGTTTCCATACATCCTCTGAAATCTAGGTGGAGGCTTCCAAACCTCCGCTCTTGTCTTCTGTGCACCTGCAGGCCCAACACCACATAGAAGCCACCAAGGCTTGGGGCTAGCATCCTCTGAAGCAATGACCCTGAACTGTTCCTTGACTCCTTTTAGCCACAGCTGGAGTTGGAGTGGCTGAGACACAGTGTGCTGGATCCTGAGGCTGCGCAGAGCAGCAGGGCCCTGGGCCTAGCCCAGGAAACCATTTTTCCTTCCTAGGCCTCTGGGCCTGTGATGGAAGGGGCTGCTGTGAAGATCTCTGACATGCCCTGGAGACAATTCCTCATTGTCTTGGCTATTAACATTCAGCTCCTCATTACTTACACAAATTTCTGTAGCTGGCTAAAATTCCTCTCAGAAAATGGGTTTTTCTTTTCTACCATATAGTTAGGCTGCAAGTTTTCCAAACTTTTATGTTCTGTTTCCCCCTTTTTTTTTCTGTCCATAAGTTTATTGTCTTTATTTGAAAACCCTTATAGAAAATTGGTTTAGCTCTCAGCAGTCTGCTCCTGAGCTCTGAGGAAGCCTGTCTTCTTTTGAGCTACCTAATCTTTCTTCTGAGCAAGGGACATTTTGGGATGGTTCCACTTCTTCTTTCTAATTTCTTTCTTGGGATTCTTTTTGTAGACTGGATTCTCTCATATAGCAGCATGAGCTTTCTTATACATTTCCATCATGTCTAGAGTTATACTTTTCTTTATGTATTGAGAGAACTGTTTCTTGTAAGCATCTTCATCTTCTTCCATTAAGTAGCATATGTAATCTGCAACATTCTGGCCCATGATGTGCTTCTGGTGTACTTCTGAATTAAATTCTTTGCTTTCAGAATCATAGCCAGGGAATCATTTGGTACTGTGAGTGATACAGAAGCCTCCATCCACAGCTCCCTTCAGGGCACCAAAAACTTTATTGCCAGTGATAGTTCTGGCAAGGCCTGCATCCAAACAGCAGGTAAAGGCACCCGGATGACCATCAATGCTTTCCACATTGTATTCATTGCCAGTCACTTTCACTTGGCCTTCATAGATCTTGTCCACATCAAACCTTTTGAGAAGCCTGTGGGTCAGCAGCAGGCCAGTATAATATGCTGCAGCATACTTTGTCAGGTCAACCTTCACACCATATTTTGGCAGTTCAAGTGCATATGCTGCACAGACTATCATATCCCCCTCTATACAGGCATAAGCAATCTGACAAATGATACCTCTTTTTGTTACATGAATGATCATCCTATATTTGAGTGTGTTGTATTTATTTTTATCCTGTATCACCAAGCATTTCTGAGCACAGTAATCATTTTTACCCTCTCATCGTCTTCTAAATTTCACTTGGTATCTCTCAAAGTAGGCCTTATTCTTAACAACTTTAACAAACCCCATCCTGTGGAACAGAGACCTCTGCTTCCCTTTTAAACATAAGTTCCAATTTTGAACCATCTCTTTGTGAGTGCATATCGCTGAATGCTTTCAGAATCAGCCAGGCCACATCTTGAATGCTTGGCTGCTTGGAAATTTCTTCTGCCAGATACCTTAAATAATCTCTCTCAAGTTCAAAGTTCCACAGATCTCTAGGGCAGACACAAAATGCTGCCTGTATCTTTGCTAAAGCATAGCATAAGTGACTTTTGCTCTATTTCCCAAAAAGTTCCTCATCTGCATCTAAAACTGCCAGAGGCTTTCGAGCAAAGCGACTCCATTTTGAGTGAGGGCTAGGAAAATGAGGCTGAGACTTGCTGGGCTACATTTCCAGAAAATTAGGTGTTACTAGCCTCTAGATGTTTTTGGTTAAGGGAACAAATTTATGATGTTTATTGAAACAGACTCAGACTTGGGATTGTCCAGATATCCTGATATCTGGAGAACAAGGACATTCCTAATTTTGCTTTAAAGATAATAATATTGATTCTTATAAAATATAGTAATTAAGAAAATTAATCCTTTATCACAAACCCTTGTAGCAGAGCACATCTCCCCAAGAGCTATTTTTATCCTATAAATATACAAGCATTGTACCTAGGGTGGAAGGGTTCCTCTTCTTACTTTCAGGAACATCCTACTCTGTCTATGGAGTAGCTGTCCTTTCACTGCTTTACTTTCTTAATAAACATGCTTTTTACTTTGCACTGTGGACTAACCCTGAATTATTTCTTGTGTGACATCCAAGAACCCTCTCTTGGGGTCTGGATCAGGACCCCTTTTCAGTTAACAAAACCACCTCAGCCTGGACTTCATTGTCTATATCACTGTCAGCATTTTGGTCGAAACCATTTAAAAGTCTCTAAGAAGTTCCAAATTTTCCCGCATCTTTCTGTCTTCTTCTGAGTTCTCCAAACTATTCCAACCTCTGCCTGTTGCCCAGTTCTAAAGTCACTTCAACATTTTCGGGTTATCTTCATAGCATGACCACACTCCTAGTAACAATTCTCTGTATTAGTCAATTTTCACACTGCTATAAAGATACTTACCTGAGACTGGGTAATTTATAAGCAAAGAGGTTTAATTGACTCACAGTTCTGCATGACTTTGGAGGCCTCAGGAAGTTTATGATCATAGAGAAAGGTGAAGGGGAAGCAGACACCTTCTTCACAAGGTGGCAGGAGAGACCTGGTGAGTACAGAAAAAACTGCCACTTTTAAAACCATCAGATCTTGTGGGAACTTCCTAACTATCACAAGAACAGCATGGGAGAAACCACCTCCATGATACAATCACCTCCCACCAGGTCCCTCTCTTGACATGTAGAGATTATAATTTAAGGTGAGATTTGGGTGGGGACATGGACCCAAACCCATATCACATCCTAATCTTGCTTATTTCCTTCCTTCTGCTTGTTTTAGATTTAGTTTACTGTTTTGTTTTCAGTGTCTTAAAATTGGAGGTCCTATTATTGATTGGAGATTTTCTTGTATAGGTATTTACAGTTATAAATTCCCCCTTTAACCATTGTTTTAGCCATATCCCATACTCTTTTGTGTTGTGCTGGGTTTTTGTTTTCATTCATTTCACAGATTGTCTTTTTTCCCCCTCTGTCTTCTTAAGCTATAATTGACAAAAATTGTTTATATTTATGGTGTACAATGTGATGTTTAAACATATGTATACATTGTGAAATGTTTAAGCCAAAGTAATCAACACATTTAGCACTGCATATATTTCTCTTTGTGTGTGTGTGTGTAGCGACAGCATTTAAAATATACTTTCTTAGCAATTTTCAAGTATACAATACATTATTAACTATGGTCACCATGCTGTACAATACATCTCCATAACTTATTCATCCTAATTGAAATATTATACCTTTAGACCAACATCTCTACATGTTCTTCCACCTCACCCCCACCCTAGCCCCTGGTAACTACTATTTTACTCTCTGCTTCTATGAGTTGAACTTCTTTGGATTCCACATGTAAGTAATACCATACAGTATTGTCTTTCTCTGCCAGGATTATTTCAGTTAGCATAATGTTGCCAAGTTCCCTCATGTTGTTGAAAATAACAGGAATTTTTTAGTACTTAAGCCTAACTAGTATTCTATTGTACATATATACCACATCTTCTTTATCCATTCATCCCTCAATGGACACTTAGGTTGATTCCATATCTTAGTTATTGCGAATGATGCTACAATGCACACGAAGGTGCAGATATCTCTTTGACATACTGATTCTACTTCCTTTGAATAAAGAAAATATGGCCCAGCCCGGTGGCTCATGCCTGTAATCCCAGCACTTTGGGAGGCTGAGGCGGGTGGATCGCTGGAGGTCAGGAGCTCGAGACCAGCCTGAAGAACATGGCGAAATCCCGTCTCTACTAAAAGTACAAAAATTAGCCAGGCATGGTGGTGGGCAACTGTAGTCCCAGCTACTTGGGAGGCTGAGGCAAGAGAATCGCTTGAACCCGGGAGGCGGAGGTTGCAGTGAGCCGAGATCATGCCACTGCACTCCAGCCTGGATGACAAGAGTGAGACTCAGTCAAAAAAATAAAAAAGAAAATACATTTTTTTTTCTTTGTGTATATACTATAGGTTTTTAAAACTTAGAAGTAAAAATGCTGGCTCATATGATCATTCTATTTTTAATTTTTTCATGAACTTCTGTATATTTTTTCATATGGCTGTTCTAATTTACATTCCCACCAACAGTGTGTTAGGGTTTCCTTTTCTCCACATCTTTGCCAACACTCATTATTTTTTGTGTTTTTGATGATAGCCATTCTAACAGGTGTGGGGTGATAGGTTCTTGGGGTTTTGATTTTCATTTCACTGATGATTAGTGATGCTGAGCATTTTTTCATATACATATTGCCATCTGTATGTTTTCTTTAGAGAAAAGTCTTTTCAAGAGCTTAGCTCGTTTTAAAATCAGGCTACTTGCTTTCTTGCTATTATTTGATTTCCTTATATACTAGAATTTTTTATGGGGGGGTATTTCAGTTTCTTACCCTTATCATCAAGACTCACTGCCTCCCATCATCAATATTTATTGAGCATTTACTGTGTACTAGGCACAACAGAACATACAGAAAACATTGTCCCTGCTCTTGAGAAGCTTACATTCTAAAAAGGTGTAGAAAAGAAGCTTACATTCTAAAGAAGTGTAGAAAAAATACACCTCTTGTAAAATGGCATTTTTGTTTGGTGTTTTCTGCAAAGTACTGAGGAAATATTTTGAAAAGTGTCTTTAGGTATAACTTAGCCCCATTATTATTTAGAGAATAGAGGAAGAGAAAGAGGAAGGATTTGAAAGACAGACAATGACAGGTCATTTAGGATAGGTAAGGTTTTAAAGGGAGATAAACACAATCTCATCAATTAAGGAGAGATGAGCTGCAGTAAATAGGATGAGGGAAATAGTTCATGGGATGCAAGCAAAGTAAGCAGGGTGTCTTAGACATTGAGTGGAGCCAGAAAGATCATGCGGCCTTTTTCCAAGTACATGGCCAGCAAGTAGGAATGGTTTCTTTAGTAGAGACGGGGTTTCACCATGTTGGCCAGGCTGGTCTCGAACTCCTGACCTCGTGATCCACCTGCCTCGGCCTCCCAAAGTGCTGGGATTACAGGTGTGAGCACTGCACCTGGCCGAGAGCAGGCTTTCTCTGGGGAGTTCAGAATCTCATAATAGAACACAGAGAAGTTAAGGGCCAGACCCAATCTGATAGGATGTGTTGGTTGCATTTCCTTTTTGCTGATTTCAAAAGCTTCTTAGTAGGATTGCTGTGACTGATTCACAATCCCTTTATTGTCACCACCAGCAGCAACCTCAGCCAAGTAACGGTAGTAATCTCCTTTCATTTTCAAATAGAAGACTTTGCTCTCTGCTTGTGAAGCATTGGGGATCAAGACCTTTTCCAAAAAAGACAGTACATCATTGCAGATATCTATTAGCTCTGTCTCAATTTTCTTTGTATTGTCGGGCCATCTGCTGTTTTTTCTCAGCACCTTCCATCTTTTGTTCAATAATTGAAATGACCTTCAAGATGACCTACGGGCTCCTATAACATTTTTGCAAGCAACTGAGAGAAGGTTCCTCTCCTCACTGGATAATTGGGCTTCTCGCTCTGTTACAGATTTCATGCAGGCTACCATGTCATCATATCGCTCAGCCTACTCGGCCAGTTTGGCCTTCTGAACCAGCTCATTTTTATCCATGATTAGATGTTCTGTTTCTGGATTGGGTCGTGGCGGCAGACCAATGGGGGCTCAGTAGTCTCTGGGGGGCAGCAGTGGTGGCAGTGGGAGGCTCGATTTCCTTATAAACTAGAATATTCACCCCTTTTAAGAAGTATGGTTTGCAAATATTGTCTCCCATTCCACAGCTGGTCTATTTACTCTACTGAGCCTTTTTTGTGCAGACAGATGCTTTTTATTTTGATGTAGTCCCATTTGTCTACTTCTGCTTTTGTTGTCTATGCTTTGGGGTCATATTTTTTAAAAACCACACCCAGATCCATATCAACAAGCCTTTTTACCTTTTTCTGTTTTTCTCCTCTTAGTTTTACAGTTTCATGTCTTACATTTAAGTATTTAATCCATTTTAATTTGATTTTTAGATATAGTATGAGATAAGGATCCAATTTTATTTTCTGTATGCAGTTATCTAGTTGTCCTAACACCATTTATTAAAGAGAGTGACTTTTCCCATTGTGTCTTCTTTGTATCTTTGTCAAAGATGAATTGATCAAAAATGTGTAGATTCATTTCTGGCTCTCAATTCTGTTGTATTGGTTTACATATGCATTTTTATATCAGCACCATGCTGTTTTTTGTTAACTTTGTAGTACATTTTGAAATAAAGTAGTGTGATGCCTCTTGCTTTATTCCTTTTTGCTTATGATTGCTTTGGCTATTTGAGGCTTTCATGGTTCCATACAAATTTTAGGATTGCTTTTCCTATTTCTGTGAAAAAATGTCATTGGAATTTTCATACGAATTGTACTGAATCTCCACATTTCTCTGGGTAGTATGAACATTTTAACAATATTAATATCTTTAATCCATGAAAGTGAAATATGTTTCCATTTATCTGTGTCTTGTTCAACATCATCCATCAATGTTTTATAGTTTTCAGTGTGTAGGTATTTCATCTCTTTGGTCAAATTTATTCTTAAGTATTTTATTCTTTCTAATGCTATTGCAAATGAGATTGTTGTTAACTTCTTTTTATTGATAGCTCATTGTTAGTGTATAAAAATGCAACTGATTTTTACTTGTTGATTTTTATTCTGTAACTTTATTGAATTTGTGGGTTAGTTCTAAGAGTTATTTGGTGGAGTTGTTAGGGTTTTCTATATACAAGATTATGTTATCTGCAAACAGATAATTTCACTCCTTCCTTTCCAATCTGCTTTTTTTTTTTTTTTTTTTTTTTCCTGCAATTGCTGTGGCTAGGACTTCCTGCATTATATTGAATAGAAAGGGCAAGAGTGGGCACCCTTATTTTGTTCCTGATCTTAGAAGAAAAACTGTCAGTTTTTCACTATTTAATATGACATATTAGCTGTGAACTTATCACATATGGTCTTTATTATGTTGAGATACACTCCTTCTGCTATGGTTTCAATATTTTTTCCCTCCAAAACTCATGGTGAAATTTAATCCTCACAGTGGCAGTACTGAGAGGTGGGGCTGAGCCCTCATGAATAGATTAATCCATTTATGAATTAATGGGTTAATAGATGATCATGGGAGTAGGACTGGTGGCTTCACAAAAAAGGAAGAAAGATCTGAGCTATCATCTTCAGCTCCTCCCCATGTGATGACCTGAGTTGGTGAATGACTCTGTACAGAGTTCCTATCAGCAAGAAGGCACTCACCAGATACAACCCCTGCCCTTGGACTTCTCAGTCTCTGTAACTGTGAAAAATAAATTTCTTTTCTTCACAAATTACCCAGTTTCAGTTTGTTATAAGCCAGAGAAAACAAACCAAGAAACCTTCCATACCTAATTTGTTGAGACAATATGAGGGATATTGGCTTATACTTTTCTTCCTTCCTTGGCGTTTGTAACAAAGTAATGCTGGCTTTATAAAATTACTTTGGAAGTCTTGTCTTCTCTTTAATTTTTTGAAAGAGTAAGAGCAATTAGCGTTAATTCTTCTTTAGGTGTTTGGTAAAATTAACCAGTGAAGCCATCTTGTCCCAGGTTTTTTTTTTTTTGCTGTTGTTGGTAGTTTTTTTATTATAAATTTAACCTCTCACTCATTACCGGCCTGTTCATGATTTAATCTTGGTAGATTCTATATTTCTAGAAATTTATCTATTTCTTCTAGGTTACCGAATATATTGTTGTATAATTGTTTATAATAGGCTCTTAGGATCCTTTATATTTCTGTATCCATTATATGCTTTCTCTTTCATTTATAATTTTTAGTCTTCTTTTTTTTCATAGTTTAGCTAAAAGTTTGTCAATTTTTGTTTGTTTTCAAAAAACCAATTGTTTCTTTGATTTGTTATTTTTATTATCTCCATTTCCTTTATTTCTGCTCTGATCTTTATTATTTCCTTTCTTCTGTAACTTTAGGATTAGCTTCTTCTTTTTCTAGTTCCCTGTGGCATCAAGAAAGGTTGTTCAAGATCTTCCTCTTCTCTTATAGGCATTCATTTGTCTCTATAAACTCCCCTCTTAGAGCTATGTTTGTTATATCCCATAAATTTTGATATTTTTTTCATTTTCCTTTGTCTCAATATATTTTTTTTTTATTGTAAAATTTCTTTTGTAACACATTCGTTGTCAGTAGCGTGTTGTTTAAGTTTTATATATTTGCAAATTTTCCAATTTGCCTCGTTATTAATTTCTAGTTTTATATCACTGTGTTTGAAAAAGTTACTTGACATGGCTGGGCGTGGTGGCTTATACCTGTAATCCCAGCACTTTGGGAGGCCGAGGTGGGTGGATCACCTGAGGTCAGAAGTTCAAGACCAGCCTGGTCAACATGGCGAAACCCTGTATCTACTAAAAATACAAAAATTAGCTAGGTGTGGCGGAGGGCATCTGTAATCCCAGCTACTTGGAAGGCTGAGGCAGGAGAATCACTTGAATTTGAGGGGCAAAGGTTGCAGTGAGCCAAGATCATGCCACTTCACTCCAGCCTGGGCGAAAGGGTGAAACTCCATCTCAAAAAAAAAAAAAAGAGAAAGTTACATGACACGACTTCAAGCTTCTTAAATGTGCTAAAACTTGTTTTGTGGCCTAACACAGGATCTATCCTGAATAATGTTACGTGCGCATAAGAAGAATGTGTATTCCACTAGTGTTGGATGGAATAATCTGTATGGTTCTTAGTTCTATTTGGTCTACCATGTTATTCAACTCTGCTGTTTCTTTATTTTCTGTCTAGATGATCTATCCATTGTTGCAAATAAGATGTTGAAGTCCCCTACTATTATTATATTGCTGTCCATTTCTTCCTTCAGTTCTGCTAATATTTGATTTATATATTTAAGTGCTTTGATATTGGGCACATATGAATCTATGATTAATACATCCTCTTGGTGAATTGACCCCTAGATCATTTTATAATGACCTTTTCTCTTGTGAAACTTTTTGATATAAAATATATTTTGTCTGATATAAATTTAGCATCCCTGTTTTCTTTTGGCTACTGATTACACGGAATATTTTTTCCATCTCTTTATTTTCAGACTATATGTGTCCTTAAAGCTAAAACGAAGACTCTTAGAGAGAGTATATAGTTGAATATTTGTTTTTGCATCCATTCAACCACTCTATTTTTGATTGGAGAATTTAATTTACATTTAATGTAATTATTGATAGATAAGGAATTACAATTGTCTTTTTGACTACTTTGTAATTTCTTTATTCCATTCTTCCTCCTTTGATGTCTTCCTATGTGATTTTTTTTGTGGGGGGAGGGCGATGGAGTCTCACTCTGTTGCCCAGGCTGGAGTGCAGTGGTGCAATCTCAGCTCACTGCAATCTCCACCTCCCAGGTTCAAGTGATTCTCCTGCCCCAGCCTCCAGAGTAACTAGGACTACTGGCACCCACCACTGCGCTCAGCTAATTTTTGTATTTTTAATAGAGACGGGGTTTCGCCATGTTGGCCATGCTGGCCTTGAACTCCTGACCTCAGGTGGTCCACCTACCTCAGCCTCCCTAAGTGCTGGGATTACAGGCGTGAGCCACCGTGTCTGGCCAAGTCTTGCAGCTTTCTAATTCCACACTTCAGCTAAGGCATAGGAATTTTTCTGTAAATTTTCTGAGTGCCCATGGGCTAAATTCACAGCCATCAGAGATACTATAGCTCTTCTCAGTGGCTCTGCAATGAAGCACTACGGTACATTAAGCTCTAGTTTGCAGTTTAGCGCAATGTTTATTGCAGTGAAAGGTATTTTCATACTAAGTGGTATGTGCAGGTAAACCGAAATGCTATACATATAAATGAGCCCTGAGAATATTACTGGAGGAAAATTGTTTAAATGAGGAAGACTAAATCTTGGGTTAGAAAACTTTCCCTCTTTCTCCATGGTATGCAGAGTAAGTACCAGATATTTTGGTCTCAGCCCTCCTAGATCCCATCTGCCTGTCTTCTCAGGATGCTTAAATATCTTTTCTGTTTAGTCTCAAAGTCTATTCCAATTTATAAGAGTTAATTACTAATGCACATATGGGTATTGGGGGGAATTGCATGAAATACAAACCAATATTAACAGAAGTTATTATTTTGGTGTATTGCCTAACACCACTGAACATATACCTCCCTGCGGATCCCCATCTGTCTCCAATTATACTCCTACAGCTGTGGGTGAATAGGCATTACTTAAGTGGGAGTAAAAAAATATGCTATTTTATCTGTTAGCCTATTAAATAGTTACAGTACTGAAAATATGTCTTTTGTGCCACCCTCCTGGAATTTTCACCAGCTGCCAAGCTTTTTCCCACCTCCAAATTCCTACTGGGCTTTGGTCCTCTTTTAATAGCTTTCATGTAATTTTTTTTACACATTTTATCTCAACTTGTTGTCAGTACTTATTGAGGAGATATAATTGAGAACTGGCAAGTAACCAAATCCTTGGAAAAAAGACAAGGCACGAGATAGTATTCAACAAACAAATTTCACCCTTTTTTTCTATTTACTTAAGCAAGCTACTTATCAGGGAGGTTCACAAACACGTCCAACAGTTAAGCCGTCTTATCTACAGCTTCCACCCTGGAAGGCTGTAGTATCACATAATCATATACATACTTACAGCATAAATCATATACCTAATCATCCTCACTCACTCTGCAAAATGATAAATTCTCCCAAATTATCATTTAATCAAGCGACTTTCCTGTCCAAGAGTGTAATGGCTTAAGGTGCTCATTATATAACAAACTGGAATTAAATACGGTACTTCTAATAATGACTTCTTCCAATCAGTCCAAACTGGGTTCCCACTTATACCCTATGATATATATCTCTGTAACGTAAAACTTTATCCTTTCTGCTCGGCGCGTTGGCACATTCTGTTCCTCCCACTAGAATATTTCCTGCACTTATTCAAATCATACCTATGACCACTGCAGAACTCCAGGCACGTGGCCGTTCCATCGAAACCCCTGCGCTCAGAGATTTGACCAAACTCTAGCACAGTTTTAGCAGCATAAGGTCCTGTGCCCAGGACGACTGCCTCAGTAAGCTGAACCACGTGATGTAACCAGCACAGAACTGATAACAGGTCTCTGACATCCCTTTCTTAGAACATTTACTAAAGGGCCTACAATTGTAAATACTTATTTCTTGCTACTCAGAAGTTCTCTCTCAAGGACCAGAGAGCCATTCCCTGGAAATGTAATCAAGAAGGATAAAATCCTCCGTAGGAGGATACAATCCTGCGGTAACTGTTGAAACACACACACACAGCTGGCCTAATCACATTTACACTAACAACTCTGTAGGTTCACTTTCTCTACTGACAGCCCGTGTATCCCCTTTCTCCTTTTAAAAGGCCCCTTTAAAAATGCCCAGGTCACCTCTGCACAAATCGAAATAGTGCTCAGCTCTTTCCTGTCAGTAGTTAACTGAACAAATGTTTTCACCGCTTTAACGTCCAGCTGCGCTTATTTTTGACATCGACTACCTAAAGTCTACCTTTAGTCCCACGACTCTGACAAAACGATCTCAATATGGGCGTAAAATGACCTCCCCTTTCAAGGATCTTCCAAAGCACTTCCTGTCTGAGGCATACAAACTCTATTGGCACGGAATTTTACACTTACTGAGCTTTACAGACACCTCGTCACATCCACACATTCAGGACACACACTAGGTATTCGGGTAAAAACAAAAAACAAACAAACAAAAACACAAAAAACTGGCTAAATACCCATTCCCCTCAATAACTCGGATGAGAGATCTAAAAAGGGTCGACCTGCGGTACCTTTCTGTCCTCTCCCCTCTCGCTGTTTGCCTACACTGGCTTCCTTGCCTTCCCTTTTTCCCACGTTTATGGAGCCAAAACAAGCACGGTTCAGCAGCCTCCTTCCCAGCCCTAACCCTGTGCTGCAAAAGCGAAAATTCAAAGCCAAGAACAATAGGAGACCGCCCACCCGGGCTCACTCGCGACACTAGGGGGAGCGATACGGCTGCAGGAAAGGGGGAGCCTCGCGGCAGAGGCGGGATTTCCGGGGTCACGGGAACCGGCAGGGGAACAGGATAAAGTCCTTGGAGAAAGGAAAAGGAGCGTGGGATAGTAAAGGCGGCGACGCGGAGAAGAGGAGGGGACATACAGGAACGGAGGACAGGCGCGGAGGAGGTTCCCGGTGGGAGCAGAAACAAAGACACGCAAAGCGGAAGAGCGTGTGTAAGGTAGCGGAAAAGGAAGTCACCGCTGCGGCCTGCGGGGCTACGTGGTCGTAAAGGTTGGCCTTAGCGCTTCAGTTTAGTGTTGTTAGTGGGAGAATCCTAAAATGTCGCCGTGGAATGGACTGTAGCGCTCGCTTCTCCAAACGTGTCCCAGACGGCGAGCCTCGCCGGCTCTGCGGCTTGTCCCTTGCAAGCGCCGCGCAGGCCTGCCACCTGCTGGACGTGGAAACGCGGTGCTAAGCGCCACGGGCGGACTGTACGCCGGGCGGGGAAGAAGGGCTAGGGGAAGAGATGAATCGGTCTTCGCAGAGCGCGCCGCGAGATCGCGAGATTACACTTTCAAAAGCATAAGGAGGCTTGCTTTCTACACATTGATTTAATTTCGGAGTACATTCGAGGCCCTGTGCTAAGTTAGGTAATGTTCCCTGTGACTTCTGTAATTGTCTTTTATGTATTAAATTGTCTTGCTTAACTAAAACTTTTCCTGTATCGTGCCGCCAACTTTTCAAGAACGAAAGATGAGCAACTCCATTTTGGTAGAGGTTTTTTCATTGGACAGTTTTTGAGCTGCAGTAATCCTTTTAACGCTGCGCACACATACGGGGGTTACACGTGTAGGGGATTAAAACCACAATTAAGTTATAGGTTGAAGGGGCTGTTAAGGACTTCAGGCAACATCTAAATAAACACTCCGTTCTTTTCTCTGTTCCACATCTGGGAGCCTCCTGTATAGCAGCTGTTGCTTTAGGTGCTAGAGGTACGCAGAGGAACTGGACAAGGGCAAGAAAAACAAAGGACCCCTTTCGAAGAACTAGCGTTCTCTTGGGAGAGACAAGCTTGTGGTGAGAAGTGTATTTGTGAAATCTACGAGGGCGGGGGAGGAGCGCAGTAATAAAACGGGTGATCCTTTCTTGATTTCTTATTGGGTTCTGGCCTGAAAGGCGACCGTATAATCAGTTGAGATTACTGCAGTGATTAACATTCCAGGAAGGGAAGCCAGCCTGTGAAGGAGCATGGCGTTGAGACAGGGTGAGTGGTGAGATTAATAAACAGGATAGTTGGAGAGTTGATTTGTGGCCAGATTCTTAAGTCCCTGTATGGAATTTAGGCTTAAGAAAATTATCGTTAGACACTGCAAATACCCTCTTGCAGCTAAGACTAATGGGAAGAACTGGTTAAAAAACTAATTACAGCAAAGAGTGAGAGAGTGGTGATGAGAGATACAGATATTGTGAGAGCAGACAATAAGGGGACTTTATGTAGTCCTATGTTAGAGGAGATGATTTGAAGTTACTCTGAGGGAGACAAAAATGTAACGGGAAGAGAGATCGCATATGCGAAAGCTTGAAATGGCGAAAAAATCAGAAGGATTTCAGGAACTGAAAGTTGTGCATTTTGCCTGTGTGAGGGAGAGAGTTGTGGGTGGCATGTAATGAACCTTCAAAGGTAGTTTATATTATGACAGCCTACAACCGAATCAGAACTTTTAAAAACAGGCGATATACAGACAGTCTGAAATCAAATGCTTCTGATTTCTATTGCGTGCTCTAGGCTAATTGTTTTCTAAGTATGAGTTTGCGTTAGTCTTCTGGATTTAGTGATTACAATATAAGGTGAAATAGGTAAGGGCTTTTAAGAGAACATCTCACTTATTTCCTGTGCACTAAGGGGGAACAGATCACTTTTGCAGAACTTGAAAAAATTGGAAAGTGCGACCTTTGATCTCAGATGGGCTTTCTTTCCTCTTTTCAGTGGCTTGGTAGTGAGCTGCTCAGCTGCACCGAATCTTCTCTGTGGTGGGGCTGCGGGCTGCAAGACATCCTGCTTGGCAAGTTTTAAACATAAGTTTTACCCCGAAGAAAGCTTATAAAATTGTAAATGCCTCAGAACCTTTTCATCTTCCTGTGATTCTGGAAGAAATCCAAAATACCAATCGTTTAACTACATGCTTCTACAGAACCTGAATCTTAAGCTCTGTTCACTTTGTACTATTAGATTCTATAGTAGATTAATAATGACTAACACCTTGTCATCTCATCGCTGAGCTTTTGTCTAAGATAGTCTCTGAATTTAGAACTAGGATGAAAGTATACATAATAGGCTATTATAAAATTTTTAGAATTGGATTTCTAAACTTGGGGTCAGTGAATCTAGCAGGCTCAAGCAGTGTTCTCAGGTTTTTCTGGCACAGACAAGGAATGTAAGAGGAGGAGAGAAAAGCAGAGACGGTAGTGGGAGAGAATAGAATGAGAGAAGAGAGAAAATATGGAATTAATAGTGAAAGGAAACGTGAAGTATTATAAGATTTTCTTGGAAAAATTGGCATTTCGGTGATAGTTCAAAGATGACTAATGAGACAAAATACTACTATTACATAAATATTTAATGTTTTGATGATTTGAGGATAAAAGGATATCTGATGGCATTCATACTAAATGCTGTAGTGTTGATGTTGGTGAGGGATAATGTATCAAGACAGAGCAGACAGACCCCTTTACAATGAGAGCAGAAGATATGTTGTTTACTGATTCTACTTTCCCACAAAATGCTAATGCTTTTGTAAGTCCCTACTCTTTATTTTCTAGATTAACTCCTTGTTTCTTCCCCTAAACAGGATTATGGAAGACAGGCAAAAAGAAAAAAAAAAAAAGGTTTTTTTTTAAAGCAACCATCTATGTCCTTATCAGGTTTCTTTAGCACTTTTATTCTGAAGATATTATCAAGGTGGAAATTAGGGCCTCTGCTCCACATGGATCTCCTTCATTGAATTGTATCTTCATACCTGATTAATGGCATATTTTAGGCAAAAGCGCCCAGGCATACTATATTTGACTCTGAATATGTAGGCCTTCCAGGTTTATTAACTGAACTGGTACGTGACCTTGACAGCTTCCCTAGACTAGAAGCATTCCTAAGGAACCCTGAGCTCTAGTCTATTTGGCCTTCTTAGAATGGGAATGGGACACTTCCCAAATTGAAGGCAGCCATAGGTTGCAGAGAGGAGAGAGGAGGGAGAAAGGGAGAGAGGGAGAAAGCAAGTTCCCTTTGTTGCCTCAGTAAATAGAATGCAGAAGGGAGGGACACATTAAGTCAAGTCTTATCTCAATACGTACTGGGTAAATTGCCTCTCATTCTGAGAAAGTTATAGGAAGTGTGTCAGGTTATCCTTAACTCATAATACCTAATAGCCTTGTGAGAAAAATCTGTTCAAATAGTTAAAGTAGGAAGAATACCACTAACCAGACCCTTATAAAATATGTATTATATATAGATATGTAGAATGACTTTGTATTGTCTATTAACCTCATTTTTTTTTTTTTTTTTTTTTGAGACGGAGTCTCACTCTGTCACCCAGGCTGGAGTGCAGTGGCGCGACCTCGGCTCACTGCAAGCTCTGCCTCCTGGGTTCACGCCATTCTCCTGCCTCAGCCTCCTGAATAGCTGGGACTACAGGCGCCCACCACCACGCCCGGCTAATTTTTTGTATTTTTAGTACAGACGGAGTTTCACCGTGTTAGCCAGGATGGTCTCGATCTCCTGACCTCATGATCCGCCCACCTCGGCCTCCCAAAGTGCTGGGATTACAGGCGTGAGTCACTGTGCCCGGCTATTAACCTCATTTCTTAAAAAGTGTTAATATTTTTATTAGTGATGCAGTAGAGATTATGTTGCATACAAACCCGTTTTGTAAATATGAATAAAACCAGACAAGGAGCTCTTGCCCTCCTTTTCTGAAGAGGAGCAGAGATTCCTCAGCGAGGAGCGATGGAGAAGTTGCGGCTCTTTGGCAAGCTGACCAGAGGCCAGTGAAAGATTATTTGGCTATGATACCCTCACTTGTAGCTACACCCCTGGGTTTGCATTTTTAAAGAACCCAAAAGTGAAATAGTTCTTTCTGTTTCTTTGAGACAATCTCTCACTCTGTCACCGTGGCTGGAGTGCAGCGATACGATCTCAGCTCACTGCAATTTCTGTCTCCTGGGTTCAAGCTATTCTCCTGCCTTAGCCTCCTGAGTAGCTAGGATTACAGGTGTGTGCCACTACACCTGGCTAATTTTTGTATTTTTAGTAGAGATAGGGTTTCGCCATGTTGGCCAGGCTGGTCTCGAACTCCTGACCTCAGGTGATCTGCCTGCTTTGGTCTCCCAGAGTGCTGGCATTACAGGCGTGAGCCACCACGCCCGGCCTGAAATAGTTCTCTTTTTCTTATTTTGTAAATATAGATTTTATCTTTAGTTTAGAAAATGATGACTAGGTACCGTATTACCTATATAGTAATAACCACAATATGTGTCATTAAGTTCCACAAAAATTTAATGTAAAATTCTGTGTTAAGAGCTGTGAGTAAGATGCAGTCCCTGTCCTGACCACCCCTAAAATGCTACAGCTTATCTCATATGTACCTTTCTGTTACGTTTTCTGGTTGTGCATGATTTTTTAAGAAATATCATTACCTTTAATAAGGACCCTTGCTTAGCTGCCAGACTTGTCAACAAAGAAATTTCAGACATCTATAGGTTGTAATTATTGTCAGTGGCTACTGATGCAATATATAAAGCAGAGTTCTTAAGAAACTAGTTTTGCAACTGGCAGTTTAGGAGACTGGAAGGAATTCCTGGACAGGAAGAAAATATTTCCTGAGAAGTAAATGTAATGTAGCACACATATATAGAGAGTAAAATGTATAAGATGAGTTTAAAGAACAACAAACTAAATAACTGTGGATGACATTATCTAGGTTAAGAAGTAGAATATACCCGTATTCTGAAACTTAACCTTTTCAGCACTGGTTAGGTGACTCAACTGATATTTTTCTTCATTCTTCACATCTGTGTTTCTTTTCTTTCTGGTGAAATGCAATGTAACATAAATTTCAACTCAGTGAACAAAAGTCATTTGTTATAGAAGTAATATATAGCTGTGAAACACTAGTATTGCACTGTTTCATAACCATAAAAATTCTAGTTACGCATATGTAGGATAATTCTGGTTTTATATATGTGTATGTGAGTATATACATTTGATATGTACTTTACTCCCTAGCAGAGCTGGTATGTTGCTTGATTTTGGTTGTACTTCTGCTTAGAATTTTAAAAATTAGAATGAAAGGCAATAAAGCATCATAATTCCATGCACTGATTTAATGTTATTGGATCCATTTGTACCTAAAGAAAATCCTTAGACTACATGATAAAAGTTTACTGGTGGAAAAAAAAGATATCCTTTTATGAAGTTAAGATTATACATTAAGTTTAATGGAACTCTCTAGTAGAGCTCAATAAAAGGAGAGACTTTGCTCTATTTTCAATTAGATATTTGAGTTATTTTTGCTTTATGTGTGAATATTTTGTTTCTCTGACAAAACTGCAGACTTTTAAAGATATTTTGTTTCTCTCTGAAATAGCTAACAATGGGGTGATCACTAATAGGAATTCAATAAATAGCTGTTGAATTGCTACAGAACTACCTCTCACCAAATGCTCTTAACATATGCATATGTGTCTATACACTTGGATCCCATTTCTTGACCAGAAAAGTCTACATATAAATGTAAATTTAATGGTCCATATGCCAAGAAACTAATAACTGTTTTTATTTCTGAGAATGCAGCTAAATGTCTACTTACCTAGTTTAAATAATCCAATAAAGAATACCATCCTGTTTTAAAATATTTGTCTTAATTGCTAATCCAGTTACTATATTTTTAAACTTTTGCCTTTAAAAAGGTAAAGGGAGCTTCAGAACTTATTTTGAATGACATATTTTGTTTTTCCTATTTTTCTCACAGACTTTGACCACTGAACTTCGGTCTAAGGGTAGTGAAAGGGGAGGTGAAACAGAAAGAATAGTGGTTGAGTATAGGAGGGTTATAGTTATGAATGGAGATTACAAACATAAACTTAATAATAAATACATCCTGCCATGAGAATATAGGTGTTACTGATGAAAAGAGTCAAACTCTGTAAAATATTTTAAGAGATTTATTCTGAGCCAAATATGAGTGACCATGGCCTATAACAGCCCTCAGGTCCTGAGAACATGTGCCCAAGGTGGCTAGGGTACAACTTGGTTTTACATATTTTAGGAAGGCATGAAACATCAATCAAATACATTTAAGAAATATATTGGTTTGGTTCAGAAAGGAGGGACAACTTAAAGTGGGGGTGCTTCCAGGCTATAGGTAAATTTAAACTTTCTGGTTGACAGTTGGTTGAATTTGTTTAAAGACTGGGATCCATAGAAAGGAATGTTCAGGTTAAAGATAAAGGGTTGTGGAGACCAAGTTTTTTTGGGGAGAGGAATCTCAGCAGACTTCAGAGAGAGAGCAAGCTGTAAAATGTTTCTTGTCAGACCTAGAAGGGTGCTTGGCTCTTAGTTGATTATCTCCTGCATCTGGAAAGAAAGCAAGGAAAACAAAGGGGGAAGGAGATGCTCTATAGAATGTGCATTTTTCCCATAAGAAACTTTGCAGGGCAATTTCAAGGTATGGCAAGGAAATATATTTAGGAGTTAAATATTTTCTTGTTGTCTCATAATGTTATGCCAGAGTCAGATTGAAAAGTAAGTCACAATATATAGGGTCAAATAAAACCCATCTGATGAGAATTTATCATTTGTAGGGCATGACTCCCCAGCCCCCTTAGGTGGGAATTTGGGCAAGATTAAAAAATCAGAGCTTAGTCCTCAGTGTGATTAACCAGTTTGTTTCAAGCCACATTGCTTGGCATTTCTCAATAATGTCTGAAATTTTTAGTTTAGGTTTCTTCCACTAGCTAAGAGATTTTGAGGTAACTTGATATTTACATTTGAGTGATAACTTAGAAAGTGTCTAAAATCCCTGGTGTTTTTCTCATAACCACTTCGTACTTTGTAATTGGTAATAACATTTTATTTATAAAACTTCCCCCCCCCCCGCCTTCTGTTTTCCATAGACCTGAATTTTCTATGTTTATCACTTTATTTCTCCTTCAGGGTAAAATATTTAAAAATACAGTTCTGTGTGCCTTAGAGCAAGAAAACTCTCAACAAAAGAATTTGTCCTTGCCCAGGAAAGTTTTGCTTTCCAGTGAAAGAGAGAGAGTTTATTTGACCAGGATAGCTCATTTTCTAATAATGGTAGATAACTAATGATAATAATTTCAGAAATGCTTCCTTTCCATAGACAGAACTTTTACTTCCCTCTGGGAAAGCAGGGGAATAGGTCTTTGAACCAGACTACAGTTTTGGGTAATGGAGCTATATAAGGGAAAGAGATAAGTTAAATATGGGGAATAATATTCAGTGAATGAAAATCATATTTGCAGAAACATTATTCAAATGAATCATTTGTTTAAAATTAAATAATTTATTATTTAAATATATGGCAGTAATTTTTGGCATTTAAAAATTTTATTTAGTTTCACAGTATCCTCTCATTCTTCTGCATGCCCAGTAATTTTATATAGTACTGGTAAAGTACCTATTATTGCACTAAATTAGGTGGTGAGAACATCTGTGATATAAGCTTTCATTCTGCCTTCATTGTGTCAGTAAACATTTCCATATTCTAATTAGATTCTTTTATTTTGAAGTTTATTTTAAAAATCTTGCAAGGTCCCTTGAGTTAACTGAAAATATCCTGGAATGTTGCAAAATCATGTTTGATCATTGTTCCCTCTAGCTTTCTAGTTCTTCAGGAGGCCTTAGATACCTTAAAATCTGTTAATACCGTAGAATCAGTTAATGTCATTTTCTAATTTGACAGAACAGGTGATGGGATGGAAGGATGTTGCATAAGTTACACTATATGAGTTTTGGAAAAGAAGTATGGAATTGCCATAGATGAAGGCATTAAAGTATTGAAAATACTAAATATTTAGATATTTTGCAACTTGTAACATTTGACTTTCCTTATTAGTTGCTTATTAGTTTTGTATATCACATTGACCCAAACCTTATTAATCACAATTCATTAAGTAAGTCACCCAGTGCTTTCATTATTCTTTATTCGGTAACCATAGCTGTTGGCAACTGGTGACTTTCAGTGGGAGGGAGGGAGGGAGGATACAAAGAAAGATGATAAGAAATTTGAAATTAAGGGATAGAATAAAATTATGACAGTTAAAAGCAGGTCCCATCAAAGACATGATGGCAAGTTAGAACACCTTTCTTTTTTTGGAAAAACAACATCCAGTTTTTATTCTTAGATATCATTTTTTAAGATGACAAGCATCTCGCTACTTTTTTTTGTCAATCTAAAATATAGTGTATTAGGTCACGATTTCTCTGAGTTACACTTCAATCTCCTTGAGGAGATTTAAGAAATGTCTTGGTATCTTCAATATTGTAGTTACAAGCCACCTTAGTTGTTAAAGTTTTGAAATACTGTTCTCAAGTTTTTGAAATATATCTGTTTGAGGAGATTACATCCCACTATGTGTTCAGGTAAGTATTCATTGGAAACACTTTGGTAAAAATGTCACTTGAAGGCCACGTGACTTAAAGTGGAAAGGGGATATTGTATTGTAACCTTTATGAGGCATGTTCTCTGACAGTTTTTGATACCATTTTATAACTCACATAGTAGATACATTTTTAAAGCTATAAAACAAGTTTGTGGCATTCCTTTTGACTGCCTGATGAGTTATTTTTTTTACTTGCCTACATTCTCCCTCATTATCTACTAAGTACCGTTTATGTATTCAGTACTGTAGCCACTAGTGTCACAAAGTATGTACCTCAGAATAACTACTCTATAGTCATGCCAAAAGCTAGAAATAATTCAAATGTCTATTAAGATTAGAATAGATAAACTGTGGTATATTTATATAATATGTGAAAGGAAAATAGACCTCAGGACCCCAAAATCACTAAGCCAAGGGAAAAGTCAAGCTGGGAACTACATCAGGCAAACCTTAGTCCTATATTATTCCTAAATAAGATGGCTGAAAAGATAACAGCTACATACCTCCTTCACAATTTGCCCACAAAGAAATTCCTTGCGATCCTCACAATCTTTACCCTAAAACTAACTTCTGTTGAATTTCACTCTGACATTTAAACAGATAGCTTATGTTCATAGGTGCTGGACAGAAAGCCATCCCTCTGGGCTGGGCGTGGTGGCTCACACCTGTAATTCCAGCACTTTGGGAGGCCAAGGTGGGCAGATCACTTGAGGCCAGGAACTGGAGATCAGCCTGTCCAACATGGCGAAACTCTGTCTCTACAAAAAATAGAAAAATTAACTGGGCATGTTGGCACATGCCTGTAGTCCCAGCTACTCAGGAGGCTGAGTCATGAGAATCGCTTCAACCTGGGAAGCTGAGGTTTCAGTGAGTGGAGATGGTGCCACTGCAATACAGCCTGGGCGACAAAGGAGAGACTGTCTCAAACACCCCTCCCCTGCCGGCAAAAAGGAAGTCATCCCTCTGCTAACCTCAGACAAATGCACATCTGATTACTTCCTCTGCCCTATTGTTTATGTGAAAATGCAGATTCACTGAGCCAGACTAAACTGTGTATTCAGTAGAAGGCTGATCAGGTACTCAAAAGAATGCAACCTTTTGTCTGTTATCTACCTATGACCTGGAAGACTTCGCCTACATCCACCTCCTGCCCCCTCCCCACCACCACCCTGCCCCCTAGAAGTTTAGAGTTGTCCTGTCTTACCTCCATCAGAACCAGTGTACATCTTACACATATTGATTGATGTCCCATGTCTCCCCAAAATGTATAAAAGTAAGTCATACCCCGACCACCTTGGGCACGTGTGGTGAGAACCTCCTGAGTCTGTGTCTTGGGCGCATTCTTAACCTCGGCAAAATAAACATTCTGAATTGGTTGCGATGAGACCTGTCTCAGATATTTTGTGTTCACAAATAGAATACAACAATGAGAATAATGGGCTATTTAGACTCTGATTACACATAACACTAATGGATGTTAATAAAATTGAAACCAGACACACAATATATAGTATTCAATTTATATAAAGTTCAAAAGTAATCTTGTGTATTAGAAGTCAAGAAGTTACTTTTACTTGAGGGTTTTTTTGTTTTTGTTTTTGTTTTTGTTTTTTTGAGAGGGAGTCTTGCTCTGTCGCCCAGGCTGTAGTGCAGTGGTGCGATCTCGGCTCACTGCAAGCTCCACCTCCCGGGTTCACGCCATTCTCTTGCCTCAGCCTCCAAGTAGCTGGGACTACAGGTGCCCGCCACCACGCCCAGCTAATTTTTTGTATTTTTAGTAGAGACGGGGTTTCACCATGTTAGTCAGGATGGGCTTGATCTCCTGACCTCATGATCCACCAGCCTCGGACTCCCAAAGTGCTGGGATTACAGGCGTAAGCCACCGCACCCGGCCTACTTGAGGGGTTTTGACTGAAAGGAGACACAGAGAATCTTGTGAAGTTCAGGTTATCTTCTGTTTCTTGATTTGGGTGCTATTTACTAGAATGCATTCACCTTGTGAAAATTCATTGAACTGTAACTTATATTTTGTATCCTTTTCTGAATGTAGTCTTGTATCAACAATAATGTTTAAGTAGGGCAAGAAAAGCTTATGGGCAGAGAAGAGATTACTCAGGAGGTAAAAGAGTAAGAGGAGAGGAGTGACAGAACATTGGGGAACAGAAAAACCACACAGACATTCGTATTTCCCTTCCCATTTTTCTTAGGACCCTTTCCAGCTTTTTGCCTGAAAGCATTGCAGAAGGTAAGAATAATGTTAAGAATAAAATTTCTGTTAGAGAATGGGATTGCTCTTGTAGCATTTCTGCATAGAGGCTGTTTCCAAAGGGACACTTGGACTATATTTATTCTTAGATTTTGAAAAAGTTAAGAGTTGGAGAATGAAGAAGCATGTGATGCAAAAGACTACCTGGAGGCAGGAGATGGTGCAAAATACACAGCAGCATTTTTTCTAAGCTTTCCTATTGTATTGGAACACAATAAATATACTGTAATTATGCCATTATCTCTCAGTGATATATACTGAAATGATATGCTTTGTGAATTATTTGGTTTGAGAAGGAGGGAAAAATGAAAGGAATTCCATACTGATCATTTCCTGAAAGAGTGCTTTTAGAAATGGGGAAGTGGCCAGGCGGGGCGGCTGACGCCTATAATCCCAAGCACTTTGGGAGGCCGAGGTGGGTGGATCATTTGAGGTCAGGAGTTCGAGACTGGCCAGCATGGTGAAATCCTGCCTCTACTAAAAATACAAACATTAGCCGGGCATGGTCGTGGGCGCCTGTAGTCTCAGGTAATTAGGAGGCTGAGATATGATAATCGTTTGAAGCCGGGAGGCAGAGGTTGCAGTGAGCTGAGATAGCCCCACTGGACTCCAGCCTGGACAACAAGGTGAAACTCTGTCTCAAAAAAAAAAGAAAGAAAGAAATGGGGAAGTATTCCCAGTTCCACAGAAGGGTCCATTACTACAAGCCTATTAACACATAATGAGTGCCTATTCATCTGTACTACTGCATACTTATTTCTCTTTTCCAGAAATGGCAAAAAGTCTTTTGAAGACATCCTCTCTGTCTGGAAGGACAAAATTGCTACATCAAACAGGATTGTCACTTTATAGTACATCCCATGGATTTTATGAGGAAGAAGTGAAAAAAAAACTTCAGCAGTTTCCTGGTGGATCCATTGACCTTCAGAAAGAAGACAGTGGCATTGGCATTCTTACTCTGAACAATCCAAGTAAAATGAATGCCTTCTCAGGTATTAGGGATCTTTTTATCCCTGAAGAATGACACTAAATCTAACCTGTTATCACATGTTTTTTTATCCTTGCTCTGGTGACAGAATATTTTAAAGTCCTGGTACTCTTGGTAGAACATGAGAAAAATAACAAAAACAACAACTCTGTAATACGAACCAGAAACACTTTAAGTAATTTTTAATAATTATGGATATTTGAATGCTTTCAGAAAACTCATTAATACAGATAATAATAAAAAGGAAACCTAAATTAATCTTGATTATATTTTCCATTGAAATTCATGAACTGTTTAATAACTTCTTTGTTTTCAGCTAATTCTTCTAGGTAACAAGGAGGAAGAGGTTTCAAAGAGTTCCTGAAACTAAAGAGAAAAGCCTGTTAATGAAAAGAATTATTTAGCTTAATATTTTTCTATGAATTGAGATAAAATCATTGTTAGTTTTTAACCTTTTAATTCAATGGTTACAGAAGAAACACGGCACTTGTCTAGCTGTGGACTCTTCCCTAACTCTTAGATACTCGTGAATGCCTTCTATTTTCTAGTCAACATTCTTAGCATATAAGAATTTTATATTTAAGAGAACTGAAGACGCAGGACATGTGGTACTTTGTAATTTTTGCTGAAGCTCAAATTTGATTATGCTACAACTATGTTATGCAAGAGCTAATGAGTAGCCTTGTTGAATATTCACCACTCCTATTTTCAAGTTGATTTTACTAATCTCACCTTTTCAGTTATGCACTTCATGATTATAATCTTTAGTAGCATTTGAAATTTTGGGGCTCAGAAAATCTCACAAAATTTTCATTTATCTACTTTATATACACTCATACTATAGACATAATTCAATAGTCTGTAAACTTTTTGTAAATTACCAGTGGTGAGTCTTTAAACCCAAGATGACTTTTCTCTCCACTTATCAGAATTCAGAGAGATTTCTCTGTACCATTGCCGACCAATGGAAGCATAATGTAAGAAACAAAGGTGAGCCACTTGCACAATTTTAAATATTCTAGTCGCCATAGTTTAAAAAAATAAAAAAAGGTAGAATTAATTTTAACAATTCACTTATAACTCAGTATATCCAAAATATTTTTTTCAATATGTCACTAATCTAATAATTATGAGGTATTTTTCTTTTTATTTTCATACTAAGTCTCTGAAATCTGATATTTATTTTATACTTATGACACATCTCAATTTGGACTAGCCACATATCAAGTGCTCAATATATACAGGTGACTTAGTGACTACCTTATGAGACTTTGTAGTTCTATATGTTCTGTTGGTTTAGAGAATAAAAACCAATTTAATATTAGTCCAGGAAAAATAGAAATTGAAAGGTAAAATTTCTCTAGAAGGTTAAATTTGGATCAATAGTGATGATTTGTTTCTGAAAAGTTACAAATAATTTTTCATTCAATTAGAAACAAATATTATTTTGATGCATAATATATAAAACTAATAAAAGGAGACGTGCTTTGATTTGGGTAATGATATTTGGTGAAGTTGGATTGAGAGAGGATGAATGAGCACTCAGGGCCCTTGTTTAAAAATCATTCAGTTAGATATTCTTTAAGGTCTCTTCCATCTTTTGAGGTTTACTTTGCAAAGTTGAAAAGATTAGTTTAATAGTAACTACTGGTATGGATTTTTCTTATTGTCATAGCCAGCGTTTCAGCATCATAGGAAAGGGTTAAAAAAAATCAGCACCATAGGAAAGGTTTTAAAACAAAGGCCAGCATTGTTATTTATTTATCTATTTTTATTTTATTTATTTATGTTTGAGACAGAGTCTCGCTCTATCACCCAGCCTGGAGTGCAGTGGTGTGATCTCAGCTCACTGCTAGCTCTGCCTCACGAGTTCACGCCTTTCTTCTGTCTCAGCCTCCCAAGTAGCTGGGACTACAGGTGCCTGCCACCACGCCTGGCTAGTTTTTTTGTATTTTTGGTAGAGATGGGGTTTCACCATGTTAGCCAGGATGGTCTCGATCTCCTGACCTCATGATCCGCCTGCCTCCACCTCCAAAGTGCTGTGATTACAGGTGTGAGCCACCGCACCTGATCTGTTTTTAAGAAGCTTAAATATTACGAATGATTAAAGGTCCATATTAACCTATACAGATTTATTCTTATACTAAAAGTGTGGGTTTCTTCTTTCCCTTACTAGACTGTAAATCACTTGAAAGCAAAAGAACGATATTTCTAAAGCATCTAGGACATCCTTGGAAAGGGTTACAGTTTTAAGTGCAGTCATTTGTTGCTTTGTGATGGGGATACATTCTAAGAAATATTTTAGGTGATTTTGTCATTGTATGAACATTATAGGGTGTACTTACACCCATAACCTATTATATACCTATACCATATGAAATAGCTTACTGCTCTTAGGCTACAAACCTATTCAGTGTGTTACTTCCTGAATACTATAGGTAGCTGTAATACAAACATGTGAATAATGCATTGTACTACATTACAATGACTATGATGGTTACTAGGTGATAGGAATTTTTTAGCTCTGTTTTAATCTTGGAACCACCATGGTATATGTAATACATTGTTGATGCATGACTGTAGGTCATAATTAGCCATAAGAAAGAATAGCTGCGTTAGTCATTTGTGAGTTAGTACCATTAATATAACATTTATTGTGGAACCACCTCACTCCTGGTTACTTCAGAAAATGGCAAAGAAAATAAGTTTTTGACATTGTGGGATTTATATTCCAAAGAAGTGTACATAATTTAATGGGGCCATGTTTTGGAACCTTGTGGTACTAATGTTTTGCCAGTTTTTAACCCTCTGTTATGATCTTTATACATTGACTTCTAAAAGCATTGCCTAGGCAGAGGAAAATAAAACTAGTCATGTTGAAAACCGTGAACTGTATGAACTTGGAAGATCACCAAAGATAAGCATATCTAAAAGTTATTGATTAGATCTTAAAATGCCAGTCCCGGCTGTTTCTGTGTTAAATTTATCTATTATAAAGAAGCTCCAATAGAACTTTGGAGTCATATCAAGGTAACAATCTATAAATCATAGAATTAATGGTTGGTAGGCCTGTGAAGAACTTCCATCGTATGCCTCAAGCCCCTCAGAGGACAGTTTGCTAACCATAGAGAAAGATGGTATTTATTACTCATTTCCTCAACTAACATCCTATTCTGATGTCAGTAGTATAGGAATTGCACTTTGTTCTGTATACCATGTGTCCAATATATCATAAGTCTCATAGTCATGTTATACCCGTAAAGCTTTATTGACTGAGGCATGTATTGCTGAGAAGTCAGGTCTATGTCTTATCTCTACCCTAAGAAATAATTTTTTCTTATTATCATATCATTTTCTTATTCTTAGGACAGCATGGTATATTCTTATTCTTCTACATAATCATATATTTGTGTGATTTCTTAAGATAGATGGAGAGATAGACACATAATAAATTTACACTTACAATGCAGGGCCTGCCATATATATCTCTCCTGTATACTTCATAGTGCCAGTGCAGTAGGCATTTGATAGACATTCGGCAAATATTTATAAAATATAGGACCTAAGATTATGCTTGACACCTTATGATTTATAAATTATTTCTATTTTTCCAGTCACCTTCATATATTTGTGATTTCCCCCTCCCATCTCTGGCAGGTGTTATGATGCTACAACTTCTGGAAAAAGTAATTGAATTGGAAAATTGGACAGAGGGGAAAGGCCTCATTGTTCGTGGGGCAAAAAATACTTTCTCTTCAGGATCTGATCTGAATGCTGTGAAATCACTAGGAACTCCGGAGGCAAGTGTTATATGAATTATGCATTAGATTCTACATGTTTATTAGACATGTATGACTATGACATTTATATTTTACTAATGGTTATTATGATGACTGTAATAACTTTCAAAGGATTATAGGGATATTTTGGTTTGTTTTCTTTTTTAGAATTATAGGAGGAACAATATAACAAGCAAATGATTCTGAGGTTTTACTAGTAGTATATCTGCAAAGGGCTCTTGTTAAAAGCTTTGAAATTACTATAATTTCTAGTTTAGCAGAACACTCTCAGTTGTGTTAGATATTTTGGAGGGATTCTCTCTCTCTCTTGCTGTTAATGTTGCTCTGGCCCCCTCAAATGCCCCACTTTGTCTCTTTATTTTTAAGGTGAATTGATTTCTTTTTTAAAAATATTTTAAGTTTAGAATAATTTTAAATTTACAGAAAAGTTGCAGATGGAATACAGAGTTCCTATGTACCCTGCATCCTGTTTCCCCTTTTGTTAACGTCTCATATTCCTGTGGTACATAGATTTGTTGCTATTAATGGACCAATATAGTAGTCTGTTCTCACACTGCTATGAAGATCTACCTGAGACTGGGTAATTTTTGAAGGAAAGACATTTCATTGACTTACAGTTCTGCACGCTATACAGGAAGCATGACTGGGAGGCCTCAGGAAACTTACAGTTATGGTGCAAAGCAAAGGTGAAGCAAGCACATCTTACCATGGTGGGGCCAGAGGGCGGGGGAAGTGCCACACATTTTTAAACAACAAGGTCTCATGAGAACTCATTCACTATCACAAGAACAGCAAGGGGGAAATCCACCCCCACAATCCAGTCACCTCCCACCAAGCCCCTCCTTCATCCTTCAACACTGGGAATTACAATTTGACCTGAGATTTGGTTGGGGGACACAGAGCCAAACCATATCATCCAACATTGGTACTTTACTATTAATGAAACTCTGCTGTATGATTTCATTTATATATGGAATCTAAAATAGTGAAACTCTGCCTAGCATGGTGACTCACACCTATAATATGAGTGCTTTGGTAGGCTGAGATGGGAGGATTGCCTGAGACCAGGAGTTCAACACTAGCCTGGACAACATAGCCAGTCCTGTCTCTACAAAAAAATAAAAAAATTAGCTGGGTTTGCTGGCACATACCTGTAGTCCCAGCTACTTGGGAAGCTGAGGTGGGAAGGCTGCTTGAGTCCAGGAGCTTAAGGCTTCATTGAGCCATGTTGGTGTCACTGCACTCCAGCCTGGGTGACAGAGTGAGACCCTGTCAAAAAAAAAAAAAAAAGTGAAATTCAGAGAAGCCAAGACTGGAATGGTGATTGTCAGGGGCTTGGTGGTGGGGATGGGCAGGGATTGATGTTGAGTGTTCTTGTTACACATACACACAAAATTAATATTAATAATAATAATAAAAGGGGTGGGAGGAAACTTTGGGAGGTAGTGTATATGTCTAGGGCCTTGATGGTGGTGATGGTTTAATGGGTATATACTTGTCCACAGACTCATCAAGTTGTATACATTAAATATGTACAGCTTCTTAACCTGATAATGATAATTCAACAAAGTAGTTAAAAAAAGAAAAAAGAAACTCCACACTTCATTCATATTTCAGTACTTTTTCTACTGGTGTCCCTTTTCTGCTTCAGAATCAAATCCGGGATACCACAGTACCTTTAGCTGTCATGTTTCAGATTCCTCTTATCTATGACAGTTTCTCAGACTTACCTTGTTTTTCATGACCTTGGCAGTTTTGAAGAGTACTGGTTAGATATTCTGCAGAATATCCTTCAAATGGAATTTGGTGTTTTTCTCATATTAGACTGGGGTTGTGGGATTCTGAGAGAAAGACCAGAGGTAAGCTTCTATTTTCATCACATCACATCAAGGGAATATGCTGTCAAGGTGACTTATCACTAATGATGTTAACCTTGGTCACCTGTCTAAGGTAGTGTTTGCCTGGTTACTCTTATTTTAAATTTACTTTCCATACTCCACTCCTTGGAAGCAAGTCACTAAGTTTAGTCTACACTCAAGGGGGAAGGGAAAATAAATTCCATCTCCTGGAGGGAGGACATATATGTCCATTATGTAAGGGGGATTTGGGTCTTCTGCCCCATTTATTCACATACTTATTTATTCAGTTATTTATATCAATATGCACTCATGGATATTTATTTTATATTCGTTATTCATTTGTTGCTCAAATTGTTCCAGCTTTGGCCACTGGGAGCCCAAAGACCAAAGGCCCAAAGTCCTGTCTTCCTTTGACACATCCTTTTGTTTTTTGAGTATTCCCTTACTTTCTAGTATTATAAGATACTCCAAGTTAATCTTGTATTTTCCCTGCTCCAATTATGTAATGAGTGATTTCTTCAAGGAGTCCTGGTTATGGAAAATGGTAGAGGATGGTGTTAGAAACTAAGATCTAGGTGTTAGGTGTTTCTTTTTTTCAAGTACATTGATATGTACATTCCTGAGTTAGTTGAGCCTACCTGTGACTATAATAGGATCAAGAAAAGCTCTTAATGCACAGTGAGAAGTCTTGGGTTTAGACATAGGTCTACCACTCAGCGCCACTCAACTAAATGAGAAAGTTGCTCAGCTTCCTCTTAACCTTAGCTCCATGGGATATATAAAATCTATCTCACTAAAATCTATTGAGGATTCAGTTAGCTATTCTGAAGTGCTTTGTAAGCTAGAGGGAGCTACTGTGACATTTTACATAGGTAATATAAATTAATAATATTAAGATGATAGATCAGCCAGGTGCAGTGGCTCACGCCTATAATCCCAGCACTTTGGGAGGCCGAGGTGGGCGGATCACGAGGTCAGGAGATGAAGACCATCCTGGCCTACACAGTGAAACCCTGTCTCTGCAAAAACACAAAAACAAAAAATTAGCTGGGCGTGGTGTCAGGCGCCTGTAGTCCCAGCTACTCCAGAGGCTGAGGCAGGAGAATGGTGTGAACCCAGGAGGCAGAGCTTGTAGTGAGCCGAGATCGCGCCACTGCACTCCAGCCTGGGCGACAGAGTGAGACTCCGTCTCAAAAAAAAAGAGATGATCCATCAAATTCAATATCATTACTTTTCCTTTAGCAGTCATATGAAGTCAGTACTTTTGTTATTGTTGTTTATTTGTTTCGCTTTTTAAAAATGAGGGCGCAGTAGTGTGAAGGGCTGAAAAAAATGAAGGACAGGAAGATTAGCAATGAACAAAGGTGGTCATCATTAAAATCAGCAAGAATTTGAATGCCTTTAAGTGGAAGCTCTTTAGCATCTCATGATAAGAAGTTTTACATGAGGTATGTACATAAAGCACCTAGTTCTGGCACATAGTAAAGTTCAAGAAGTAGTAACAACTTTAAAAATATGCTTTTGAATTACCCTGATAGAGTAGAAATGCTATCATCTTCCTTTATCAATCTTACAAGGAACCTGTTTTTCATGAATTCAGTGCTCCTTCCCCCTCTACCACATCTTCTAGGAGAAAAAAAGGAAATGAAATTAGAAAGGGAAAAAAATAAGTAATATTTGTTTCCATTTAATTATAGATGTGGGCTGTAGGTGGGTAATAAAGTTTTCATGATATTGCACAAGTCTCATACCACTGTATGTAGTATATGATTATTATTTGCATATGTGAGAAAGAATCTTTCAGATAATCAGAACACTGGCTTTGATAAACTTGGATTTGAAAGCTGGTTTCAATACTTTCTGGCTAAGTGATTAGGCAAGTCACTTAATCTTTCTAAATCTTATTTTCCTAATCTATAAATGAGGATTATTGTAGATATTTCGCTGAGCTATTGTGAGGATTCAAGATAATATATATAAAGTGCCTACTAGCGCTGTATCTGAAAAAGTTAGCTATTATTTTTATTTCAAAGATCTTGAGATTAATAAACATTTTCATTAATGAGATGATGCATAATTTGTAGCACTCCGCTAGACTTAAATTTGTGATGTATCTGAATGGTTATAGCACTAATCTGGAAATTTGAAAAGACAGATTTTTTCCCCCAAGATCTAATTATTAGCTATGTCACCTGCAAGTCATTCGATTATACAGGTTGAGTATCCCTTATCGAAAATGCTTGGAACTATAACTATTTCAGATTTTACATTTTTTCAGATTTTGGAGTATTTGCATATGTGTATATATATATATATAATGAGATATCCTGAGAATGGAACCCAACTCTAAACAAAAAATTCACTTATATTTCATATACACCTTAAACACACAGCCTAAACTTAATTTTATACAGTGTTTTCAGTAATTTTTTACATGAAACAAAGTTTGTGTACATGAGGTCAGCTGTGGAATTTTCCACTTATGGTATCATGTCAGCACTCAAAAAGTTTTAGATTTTGGAGCTTTTAGATTTCAGATTTTAAATTTTGGAGTGTTTAGATTTCAGATTTTCATAGCTCAACCTATATATGTGTATTTTTCATCTCTTGAATGGTTGTATCACTGTTCACCTTAGTTCATGAAAGACACTGTTAAAGACAGAATGATATAATATAGACTCTTGTGGGTTTGATAGAAGCTGGTTAGGAAAACATCTCTAAAAAGATGAAGGGTTATTTTACTTTCTTATTTTTTTCTAGTTAGAAGGTTGTTTCTGCCTCTTTAGATCATGTGGCCACTATTCTTTTTCTATATATTTAAAGATGGAAGTGGAAACATGCTCATTGCTTTATATATACATCATTATGTATATGTAGTATATATACACCATTGGTCTGGCATAAGTCATGCAGGAAAACATGGAGAGAGTTTTTATTCCAGCTTCAAATAAGGAATCACTTAGTAAAGTTTATTCTTTCTAGTACCTACATTCTCCAAGTAATCTGCTTTTTTCAACGCCTGAAGTAAATCTTGATTGACACCTGAGGAGTAGTATTACTGCAAGTGTTTGTCACTTGTTGCTATATACATCTGCCAGTCTCATCAAGGAAATGTAGAATTGTGAATCTGCTTTACAATGAGTGTGCTTAGAACTCAGATCAGAATCTTATTTTATTTAAAACATTGATCTCATTTTATTTTATTGAGACAGAGTCTTGCTCTGTCGCCCAGACTGGAGTACAGTGGCAGCGATCTCGGCTCACTGCAACCTCCGCCTCCTGGGTTCAAGTGATTCTCCTGCCTCAGCCTCCCAAGTAGCTGGGATTACAGGCATGGGCCACCATGCCCAGCTAAATTTTGTGTTTTTAGTAGAAACAGGTTTTCACCATGTTGGACAGGCTGGTCTCAAACTCCTGACCTCAAGTGATCTGCCCTCCTCCACCTAACAAAGTGCCAGGATTACAGGCATGAACCACCAGGCCTGGCTGGTTTTTTTTGTTTGTTTTGAGATGGAGTCTGGCTCTGTCGCCCAGGCTGGAGTGCAGTGGTGTGATCTCGGCTCACTGTAATCTCCGCCTCCCGGGTTCAAGCAACTTTCCTGCCTCACCCTCCCAAGTAGCTGGGATTACAGACACCCACCACCACACCTGGCTAATTTTTGTATTTTTAGTAGAGATGGGGTTTCCCCATTTTGGCCAGGCTGGTCTCGAACTCCTGACCTCAGGTGATCCACCCTCCTTAGCCTTCCAAAGTGCTAGGATTACAGGTGTGAGTCACTGCACCCGGCCCGACGCCCGGCTATTTAAAGCATTTTATAGGGTAGATGAATTCTTTATTATCCTTTTATGAAATCTCTGAAGTCACAGTATAAGAAATATATAGCATAAAAATAAGCACTTTGAATATTTATGGATAATTTTAAGAATTGTAACAATACGTGCAAGAATTGTATGTATGTAACAATACATACAAGAATTGCAATAATACATATGGGGTGTATTTATCACATTATGATTTTAAAATTAACAAGAACTAGAAGTAGTTTATGTAAAGTTCCTGATATTTCCATGTTTCCTGTAAACTATATTTCTATATACTTGAGAAGGAACTATAAATCTTTGTAAAGCTGAAATTTAAAATGACCTCAGGACTTTTGAGGCTCATACATGTATTATATATGAGTTACAGCTGCAATATATAATTGCATCTCCCCCTCATAGCTGAAACAATCTGAAACTTACCATGACTTTAAGTTGTAAACAGTTTGTCTGTCAGTGAGGCTCTTCTTTATCCAAATACTTACTCTTTGTTGTTACAGATGCATCACTAGCATCTACTTAATTTGATGAATTTGCTTTCTGAGGATGATGAGATAACTGAAATATATGACAATTTTAGCAACTAGATTATAATTCCTTCTAATTGTAATAAAATGCTTGGAAGTGATTATTAAATGGCTTTTTTATCATAAAAATATAATTATTTTGATGTTTTAACTATTATATTTGTTCAGTTTTCAAAAGCTTTTTATTAATGTAAATTACCAAATATGGGTAAAAGCAGAGACTAATACAGTGAAACCCTCATGTACTTATAAGAGCATCAAACCTATCAACATTTTATTATATTTATCTATTATTCCACTTTTTTTTTTAAGTGTAACTGATCCCATAAGAAGTTGGTCGCATCTTGGTATGCTTTGTTTATTGTGCAGGAAAAGAGCTCCAACTGTCCCTATTAGGCAGGTAATTCTTGGTTCAGATGGCAGAGGCCAGGAGATCCACTAGGATAACACAAAGATTAACCCTGCTGAAAAGTTATGTATGGGAAAGACAAAGGAATAAAATAGAAAAAAATATATTTAAATATTAAGACTTGGATTTGATGCCACAGATGTCCTGTAGGCTACAAGAAGTTTCTTTTCAGAGGGAATATGTAATCAAAGTGCAGTTATAAGCTTTAGAATGTAGGGAAATAAAACCTGCTTAGTCTGCAATGGATGGGTATAATGCCTCAAGGAAAAGTGTGGCATTTAGAAACCTTTCTGTTCGTATCTGTATCCTCCTTTGTCCCTTAACTTTCCTTGTTACTTTTCTCCCAATCTGTTGTTCCTTAGATCTCTGTTGCTTATATTTCTACAGTGACCTCAAAGTTCTTGTCTAACTTCCTTGTGTTTGCTACTACTATTGTACAGTTCCATACCCTGATTAATTTATAGACAAGCGGCCAAGCACAGTAGCTCACACCTGTAATCCCAGCACTTTGGGAGGCCGAGGTGGACAGATCACCTGAGGTCAGGAGATCGAGACCAGCCTGGCTAACATAGTGAAATCTGTTTCTACTACAAATACAAAAATTACTTGGTCATGATGGCAGGTGCCAGTAATCCCAGCTACTCAGGAGGCTGAGGCAAGAGAATCACTTGAACCCAGGAGGCGGAGGTTGTAGTGAGTCGAGATCATGCCACTGCACTTCAGCCTGGGTGACAGAGCAATACACTTGCTTAAAAAAAAAAAAAAAAAAAAAAAAAAAAAGACAAGCTATTTTAATTTTCTCTAAACCCTTCCGTGTATTTTGAGGAAATTAATAAATCCATATAATAAACACTTAAGAAAGAGGCTTATTCTACAGGCTGGGCATTTTTCCACTGTAAACATGGCTTAGAGTACATATGATGTTAATCCTTCCTTTTAGCATTTTGGCTGAGCATTGTTGTTCTTATCCCTGTTTTATGAGAAGGATCTAGAAGAGTAGGGTTGGATCTCAGGTATCATCCAAATAGCATGAAAATATCACTGTCTGCAGCAACTTTCAAAACCTTGTTTTAGTACTTCTCAGCTTCCAGCTTTTATACATTAGAGCAGGTCTAGCTTTTTATTGGTTCCTTACCCACAGCTTCCTCTATCACAGGTATCTCTTACTGGCTTGTTTGCTTTCTTCAACCCAGTGAGAGGACAGAGCATTTAACCATTGTGGGTTTAATAACTTTGGGGGACAAATTTAATGAAATCTTTCTTATCTCTAGGGCATGTTGGCCAATACTGCTTAAACTTCTGTTTTATGATACACTTAAAACCAAAACATACTCATTATCTATTGCCAGTATTGTTAGTAATATTAATAATAATGATAGATAACTTTTATTCTTTTACTATATGTCAGACACTGTTCTAACCTCATTTGGTGCCATAACTTACTTAATCATTACTAGCTCCCTTAATAAAATAGATACTACTATTAGCACAATTTGCAGATAAGAGACTGTAGGACAGAGAGGTTAAGCAGGTTGGGCAAAGTCAAACTAATTAGAAAGTGCTAGAACCCAAATTCAAACCTAGGCAGATTGGCTTTAGAAACTGTTGTCCTAACCGTTTATTTCCTAAGGCTTCTAATAGACATTTTTAGTGTGTGCCTTTTGTCTTGTGAATGAAAATTATAATAGTACACAGGCTAATACTTGCGTCACCTTTATTTCTACCAATTCTATATACTTCATGGGAATTTTAAGTAATCTAAATCTAGCAAGAGCAAATATGCATATTAAAATTCTTTGTTGTAGGTAATAGAACAGGTTTTATTGGAAAGGTTTTTAGCAGAGGATAAACCAGTTCACTTTGAAAACTTTTTAGCTCTTTGTGCCTGTGTTAATTTTCTTATCACTTTGTGAGATACACTGATCTTCCTGATAACAGCTTTGGATTAGGAAATTCCTTCCACATTGGCTTTTACTTTTTCTTGACTGCATTTGTTTTATAAATCAATATAGTTCTCCATCTAAAAGTCATCTAATTTTGTTAAGTTCAACAAACACTATGTGCAAAACATTTTACTAGCATCTGAGGAGGGAGAAGGCATACTATCACCATCAAGGGACTTACTGTCTAGACCTAGCAAATGTCACCTTCCCTTCTCTAAAGCCTCTCTAACTACCCCCATCCCAATTGAAATTAATGATTTCTTCTTTGAGACTCTTCTCAGTTTGTTCAAGCACTTTTTATAATACTTATACTTTGATAGTTGTTGTATTTCTGTATCTCTGGCAAAATTATTGAGAACTTCTTATTATGCTCTCTAGTCCCCATCTTGTAGAGATGATGTGTCTGATAATGCATCTAAACACATATTCATACAACACAATTTATAAGTACTATAATTAAGGCATAAAAATAAAAATACTATGGAAACACAAAAGAGAAAATTGTTATTGTGAGATTTAGAAAATCTTGATGGAAAAATATATAATCTGGGCATTCCTTGAAATAGGTAAAGAGAAGGACAGCCTACTCCAACTAGTACGAATGATGAAAGCAAAGACACAGGAGCCACAATAAGTGTAAGGTGTTAGAGGGATGGCAAATAGTTTATGTGGTGAAATTAGGATGCTTGGATGAGGGGTATGGTAGTCAAAGTTGATAAGATAGTTTGGAATCAGGTGGTCTTGCCAAGAAATTCAGGTTGTATTCTATAAGACATCATCATCCTACAGGAAGGATTATTAGGTAGCAGGATAGAAGATTATATTTAAGAGGAAAAATAAATTAAATACAGAAATCAGTGAGGAAGCAAAGCTGTTGTCTCCGGCCATACTACCCTGAATGCACCCAGTCTTGCCAATCTTGGAAGTTAATCGGTGTCGGGTCTGATTAGTCCTTGGGTGGGAGAAAGCAAAGCCATCTTATTGTACTAATCAAGGCTTGAGTAACACAGGTATGAACTAATGCTACAGCAGCAGAAATATAAAAGAAGGGATCGATATTTGAAATATTTCTAAGGAATATCCAAGGAGAAGTACTTGGTAACTAACTGAGTGTGGGAGAATTGTGAAATAGGAAAGTCAAACATAGTACCAAAATTCTGAGCCTTATTGACCACTAGCTCAGAACTCTTACACTAACTTTTTCCACTAACACAGAACTCTTACGCAATCTTTTACAGAGTTTCTAGGTATATTTTCATCTTTCTAAACATCCTTTAAGTCAAATAGTGCAAATTTTTAAAAAATTTCTTATTTCTTGTGGATGAGGAAACTGAATTACATAGTCATGACTTGCTCAAGTTCATGTTGTTATTAAGTGGCAGCACTAGGATTCAAACTCAGTTCTTTTACTTTCAGTTGGTTTTGCTGTGCTGAGTTTGAGGTGCTATCAGAATGTGAAAATGTCTAGTAGATTTTAGCACTTTATATGGAAGTAGATGAGACTTCCAAAAAAAAAAAAAAAGAAATAAAGAAGAGAGTAAATCATAGATTGGATTTTTGAAACTGCATGGATTTAGGGGATTCGTTGGATAAGAAGAGCCAAGGAAGAAGACTGGAAAACAACAAAGAAATAAGAGAATCTGGAGTGTAAAATGTTGCTAGAAAGTGAGAGCAAATATGAGAATGAAGAAACTGATTAAAGAAAGGTACTATGTGTTATGAAGAGAGAAAAGATGAATAAGGAAAAGTCATTTAATTTGACAAGTAGGAGATTATTAAAAGCTTTTCAGGAGAGATTTTGGGATAAGGCAGAGGGCCAGATTACACTGGATTGAAGAAAGTATGTGAGCTAAAAAAAAGACAAGGCAATGAGTTTGGACTACTCTTAGGAAATTTGTTTAAGAAAATTATAAGTTGTGGCAATACCAAGATAAAGCCTTCGAAATATTTTTTTGTTTAAATCAAAGCTTAACATAACTTTTCCCTTTTTTCCCTTCTTCTTTGATAAGTTTATCATCTTAAGGATAACAGATGGGTATATCTTATGCCTTTCCCCCCATCATTACCCTGATTAGAACTCTATAGTGATCTAGAGTATGTGATCTGTCACTTATCCCTACATCTTTGCTAATACCTCATGCAAAGCTGAGCTCAAGGAGCCCTAGGATGTCAACAAAGTCAAATACAGCATTATTTTCGTTTCAGACAATATCAAAGAGTTTTAAATGGAAACATCATTGTTTAAAAAAATACATATTTTTGGCTTCATTACTTTGTAAAAACTTAATTAAAAATTTTTAATGTAATATATTTGCATCATACCTTTGTGTTTCTGCTTATTTTTATTTAAAGGATGGAATGGCCGTATGCATGTTCATGCAAAACACCTTAACAAGATTTATGAGGTAATGCATCATTCTTTTTAAAACACAATTTCTAAAAGACCAAAAATAGCTTTTTACTATTCCATTATTTGTACTAGTTAAGAAATAATAGCTAATTTTTAAATTACATCTATTCTAATGATGTCCTATTTTTTGTGATATAGAGGATAATCATTTAATTACATGTTAATGAAGTATATACATATGTATTTTAAAAATAAAAGAAATGAAAGATAAGAAGAATATAAGACATATCCCCTAAAGAGCTCATGTAACTAGCTATATTTAGGAGTAGATATTAGGAAAGTTAAATACTGGTATTAGAGCAGAATAATAAAGACACTGATCTATATGTGACACATAAAGGTTACCTAACATTCCAAATTAGTAGAATGTGTAGTGAAGTGGTCTGTATCCAGAGATGAGAGAAAGAACTACGGATTGGAAAGTTTTTACAGCTTTCTGAGGAAGATGAATTGACTTTGTACCTAGATAAAGAAGCAAAGAGGAAAAATTCTTCTTGGCCTGTCAAGGTATGTTTGAGGTTACAAACTGTGACATGTTTTGGCTGATTAGTTTTCTACTTTCACATTCCAAATGTAGATAAATTTAAAATTATGAAAACTAAGGAAATTCTTATTTAAGCAAGGTTATTAATTGGGCACTGCTGTATTTTTGGTACTCATTGTATCTGAGAGTCTATAGGGAGTAATAGAATCATAACATTACCATTCTAAAATAGTATCTTCATTTTCTTAACCCCTGTTCACCTCCCTTTTCCTATTGCATTTGACTTTTTCTTACATAAATCTGAAAAGTTACTATTTTTTTAAAATAATTCTTTCTACATGGGAGCGGTGTATATTAGGAAATTTTCAATTAGTTTAGACCTGCACCTTTGCATTGTAGGTTAGAACCTACAAAAATTCCATACTTGCAAAACTTTTTAGATTTACCTTGTATTCACACACCCCTGCAAAGTGGGTCTTTGCAAACAGGAAAGGTAAAAGATTTATTTTTACTGCAAAATCATGCCTTTATATAGGATTAGTATGTGGATTATTTCAGGCAGCAATGAGTTGATTTTTGAAGGAACCTTCATAACACAGTTTTGGAACTCTGTCTTCTGTAACACATTTCGAACCTTTGGATATAGCCTTGATTTTCCCACTTTTAACCTGATATCAATAAAAATGGACAAAGATGATATCACATGGAATTATTCTGAAGAACCACTGCTGCTGAGAAGTTCCAGGAGCTATAAATTAGACAAAAGCATCCATTTATTTGGGAGTAAGTTACAATATGGCTATAGCCTAAAAATATATAATGATTCAAGGAGGTATTTTGATGAACTTACATGGCATTTATTGTGAACTACTGTATCTTTAGTATTACACTGTTTTTCTTCTCATGATGTAAAGGTTCAAGCTTCTGCTATCCTTTGATGTGTGTTTGTTTTTATGAAGACTGCAACATTTTCTTTCCACTGCATTTTAAGATTTTTTAAAAATAACATTTGTAAGTGAATATTGAAATTAAAAATTGTAACATCAGTTTTTTCTTCAATATACAGACTTCCTTTAATAAGTGTTGCACTGGTTCAAGGTTGGGCATTGGGTGGAGGAGCAGAATTTACTACGGCATGTGATTTCAGGTAGGATGAAAATTGCATTAATTTCTTGCACAAATATAATTAACTTGCTCAAATTCATTTTTGTCTTAATATCAATATTTTATATATTCTTAAATAGGATAAACCTATTTTCTTTTTTGAACATTTTCTTTTTGTCAGTCATTAGATAATTTTTATCTAATATAACTTCATGATCACTTCATTGCTATGCATTTTCAAAAAATTAACAAAACACAAGGTTTTAAGATTTCGAATAGAGCAAATCCATATTAGCAAAACTCCTGGAAGGAAAGCTAAGGAAATATATGAAACTTTAAAATCCAAAAGAATTATACAAACAAAGTAAGCAATGTTAAAAAAGAAAAATAGAATGCAGAAAGAGAGACTGCTGTAGCTGTTTTCTCACCAATAAAAAGAGATTTTCTGAGATCCCTTTGTCTTCTTTCTGCTGTGATTTATAGCAACTTTGCGGGACTTGTGGGAAGAATAGGGAGTAAAGATAGAGAAAGTTCTTTGGGACCAATAGCTCTTCAGTCCCTATAATTATTTTCAGTATTTGATAGCTATATTATATAGAAATGACATTTTGTAAAATCTAATGCTTTAGACATCTAAACTGCTTTCTCAGTACCATTCCCAAGGCCTACTAACACAGCTAGCTATAAGGAGACCAGTACAATGCTCCGTAAGTTATCTGTACAGGCTCACACACTGGAGCCTCTTTATAATGCAAAAGGTAGTATATATAGCATAATTAGAGGTAAACTGGCAAAACAGTAAAGAGCCTGAGCACTGATGTCAGGTAGACCTAGGCTGAATCCCAGTTTGCCACTTTTACCTATTTGACTTTCAGCAAGTATTTTACCTCTCTTCATCTCAGTTTCCTCCACTGAAGTCTTGAACTCCTTAAATCTTCATGAGGGTCGAAAGCCAACCATGAGAGTTGAAAACAATTTTTTTTTTTTTTAATTTTTAACATAGTAGATGTATGTATTTATGGAATACATGAGATGTTTTGCTACAGACATGCAATATATAATAATCACATTATGGAAAATGGGGTTTCTATCCCCTCAAGCATTTATCCTTTGTGTTACAGATAATCCAGTTATACTCTTTTAGTTATTTTTAAATGTATAATTAAGTTATTATTATAGTATTGACTATAGTCACCCTGTTCTGTCAAATAGACCTTATTCATTCTTTCTATTTTTTTTGTACCCATTAACCATCCCCATCTCCCTGCCAACTCCACACTACCTTTCCCAGACTCTGGTGATTATCTTTTTATTCTCTATCTTTATGAATTCAATTGTTGATATGGTTTGGTTCTGTGTCCCCACCCAAATCTCATGTTGAATTGTAATCCTCAGTTTTGGAGGAGGGGTCTGGTGGGAGGTGATTGAATCATGGGGACAGACTTCCCCCTTGCTGTTCTCATGATAAGTGAGTAAGTTCTCACAAGATCTGGTGGTTTAAAAGTGTGTAGCACTTCTCCTTTCGCTCTTTCTCTCCTGCTCTGTCATGTGAAGATATGCCTGCTTCCGCTTCGTCTTCTGCCATGATTGTAAGTTTTCGGAGGCCTCCCCAGCCATGCTTCCCATACAGTCTGTGGAACTATGAGTCAATTAAACCTCTTTTCTTCACAAGTTGCCCAGTGTCAAGTAGTTCTTAATAACAATGTGAGAAAGGGTTTGTGGAATATTGCTCAAGAAATTTTTGCCAAGTACAGTGACCCTGAGATTTTCCCCAGTGTTTTTCTGGTAGTAGTTCCAGAGTTTGAGGTCTTAAATATGTCTTTAATCTATTTTTTCCTTTGTGTGTGTGTGTGTGTGTATGTGTTTTGTTGTTTGCTTTTTGGGTGTTTTTTTGTCTTTGATTTGATTTTTGTATGTGGTGATAGATAGGGGTCTAACTTCATTCTTCTGCATACAAATATCCAGTTTTCCCAGCATCATTTATTGAAGAGAATGTGTTTTCTCCAGTGTATGTTCTTGGTACCTTTGTTGCAAATGAGTTGCCTGTATATCTGTAGATTTGTTTCTGGGTTCTCTATTCTATTTCATTGGTTGTCTGTTTTTATGCTATTTTGGTTTTTGTAGCTCTGTAGTATAATTTGAAGTCAGGTAATGTGATTCCTCCTGGGCTGTTCTTTGTGCTGAGGATAGTTTCAGCTATTCTGTGTTTTTTGTGGTTGCATATAAATTTTAGGATTTTTTTTTTTCGATTTATGTGAAGAATGTCGTTCGTATTTTGATGGGAATTACACTGAATATCTAGATTGCTTTGGGTAGAATGGACATTTTAACAATGTTGTTTCTTCCAATCCATGAATGTAGAATATCTTTTCATTTTTGATGTCCACTTCAATTTCTTTCATTGGTGTTTTATAGTTTTCATTATAGACATGTTTCACTTCTTTGGTTAATTCATAGGTATTTAATTTTATGTGTGACTGTTGTAAATGGGATTACTCTTTTAATTTCTTTTTCAAATTGTTCACTGTTTACATATGGAAAAGCTACTGATTTTTTGTATGTTGATTTTTTATTTCGCAACTTTAGGCTTTTTCCAGGCATAGATTGTATAATCTACAGACAAGGATAATTAGATTTCTTCCTTTCCAATTTGGATGCCCTTTTATCTTTTTCTTGTCTGATTGCTCTAGCTAGGACTTCCAGTACTATGTTGAATAACAGTTGTGAAAGTAGGCATCCTTGTTGCGTTGTAGATCTTAGAGAGAAGGCTTTCACCTTTTCCCCACTCAGTATGATACTAACTGAAGGTCTGTCATATATGGCCTTTAGCATATTGATGCATGTTCCTTGTATACCTAGTTTCTTGGTGGTTTTTTTGTTTTTTAAATCATGAAGGGATATTGAATTTTATCAAATGCTTTTTCAGCATGAATCCAAATTATTATATAGCTTTTGTCCTTCATTCTGTTGGTATGATGTATCACATTGATTCATTTGTGTATGTTGAACCATCCTTGCATCCCAGAGATAAATTCCACTTGATCATGTTGAATGATCTTCTTAATGTATTGTTTAATTCAGTTTGCTAGTATTTTGTTGATGATTTTTGCATCAATATTCATTGGAGATATTGGCCTGTAGTTTTCTTTTTTCGAGGTGTCTTTATCTGGTTTGGTATCAGGGTAATACTTGCTTCAGAGAATGAGTTTGGAAGTATTCCCTCCTCTATTTTTCAGAATATTGGAATAGTTTGAGTGGGATTGCTATTGGTTCTTCTTTAAATGTTTGGCAGAATGTAACAATGAAGCCATTGCATCCTGGGTTTTTCTTTACTGGAAGACTTTTTATTACATCTTCAATCTCCTTACTAGTTATTGGTCTGTTCAGGTTTTAGATTTCTTTCTACTCAATCTTGCTAGGTTGTGTGTGTCTAGGAATTTGTCCATTTCTTCTAGATTTCCCAATTTATTGACATGTAGTTGCTCATAGTAGCCACTAATAATCCTTGAATTTCTGCAGTATTAGTTGTAATGTCTCCTTTTTCATGTCTGATTTTATTTATTTGGAATTTGTCTTTTTTTTTTCTTTGTTAGTCTGGCTAAAGATTTGTCAGTTTTGTTTAACTTTTCAAAAAAACCAACTTTTTGTTTCATTACTCTTTTGTATTTCTTTTCTTTCTTTTTTTTGACAGAGTCTCGCTCTGTTGCCCATGCTGGAGTGCAGCAGTGTGATCTCAGCTCACTGTAACCTCCACCTGCTAGATTCAAGTGATTCCTCTGCCTCAGCCTCCTGAATAGCTGGGATTACATGTGCGTGCCACCATGCCCAGCTAATTTTTGTATTTTTAGTAGAGATGGGCTTTCACCATGTCAGTTAGGCTGGTCTCGAACTCCTGACCTCGTGATCCACCCACCTTGGCCTCCCAAAGTGTTGGCATTACAGGTGTGGGCCTCCATTCCCAGTCAATATTTTTTTAAATTTTGATTTCATTTATTTCTGCCCTGATCTTTAGTATTTCTTTTCTTCTACTAATTTTTGGTTTGGCTTGCTCTTGCTTTTCTAGTTCTTTAAGATGCATTATTAGGTTATTTGAAATTTTTCTTGTTTTTTCATACAGGCACTTATAGCTATAAACTCTCTGTTAGTACTGCTTTTGCTGTATCCCATAGGCTTTGGTATGTTGTGCTTCCATTATCATTTGTTTTAAGAGAATTTTCAGTTTCCTTCTTAATTTTTTAATTGACCCATTGGCCATTCAGGAGCATATAGTCTAATTTCCATGTATTTGTATAGTTTCCAAAATTCCTCTTATTGATTTCTAGTTTCCATTGTGATCACAGAAGATGTTTGATGTTGTTTTAATTTTTTGAATGTTTTAAGATTTGTTTTTTGACCAAATATATATGGTCTACCTTTAAGAATGATCCATGTGCTGAGGAAAAGAATGTGTATTCTCCAGCTGTTGGATGAAATATTGCATAAATATCTCTTAGGTACAATTGTTTCTATAGTGCAGATTAAGTCTGATGTTTCTTTGTTGATTTTTTTGTCTGGAAGATCTGTCCAGTGCTGTATTAGTCCATTCTTGCATAGATATAAAGAACTACCTGAGACTGGGTAATTTATAAAGAAGAGAGGTTTAATTTGCTCACAGTCCTACAGGCTGTACAGGAAGCATGGCTGGGGAATCCTCAGGAAATGTACAGTCATGGCAGAAGATGAAGGGGAGGCAGGCACATCCTACATGGCTGGAGCAGGAGAAAGAGAGAAAAAGGGGAGGGTACTACACACTTAAACAAGATCTCATGAGAAATCATTCACTATCACAAGAACACTAAGGGGGAAGGCTGCCCCCATAATCCTGTCACCTCCTCCTACAACATTAGGGATTACAATTCTACAAGAGATTTGGGTGAGGACACAAATCCAAACCGTATCAAATGCTGACGTGGGGTATTTAAGTCTCCAGCTATTACTGTATTGGGGCCTATCTCTCACTTTGGCTCTAATAATATTTCCTGTATGTATCCAGGTGCTCCAGTGATGGGTGGCATGTACATTTAAAATGGTCATATCCTCTTGCTTAATTGGCCCGTTTATCATTATATAGTGACCTTCCTCATCTCTTCTTACAGTTTTTGTCTTGAAATCTATTTTGTCTGAAATAAATATAGATACTCCTGTTTTCTTTTTGTTTTCATTGGCATAGAATATCTTTTTCCATTCCTTTATTTTCAGTCTTTGTGTGTCTTTATAGGTGAAATGTGTTTCTGGTACGCAACAGATCATTTGGTCTTTTTTTTTTTTTAATCCATCAACAGTCTATGTATTTTGATTGCAGAGTTTAGTCCATGTACATTCAATATTATTATTGGTAGTTAAGGACTACTCCTGCCATTTTATTTGTTTTTTGAGTTGTTTTGTGGTCTTTTCTTTCTTTTCTTCCAGTCTTCCTTTTTGTGATGATGATGTTCTCAGTGATTTGTTTTAGCTTCTTGCTTTTAATTTTTTTGTGTATCTTTTACATTTTTTGGCTTGCAAATACTGTATCTTATTAGGCTTGCAAATACTGTCTTATAACCCATTATTTGAAGGTGATAACAGCTGAACATTGTTTGGATAAACAAACATGCAAAAAGAAAATAATAAACACTTTATGCCTTAACTTTATCCTCCTGCTTTTTAATATTTTGTTGTTTCTAGTTATATCTTATTGTACTGTCTATGTCATGTAACATTGTTTTAGTTATTATTTATGAGTGGTTCATCATTTGGTCTTTCTACTTAAGACACAGTTACAGTGTTTTAATATTCTGTGTTTTTTTGTATGCTTACTATTACTAGTGAGTTTTGTACCTTCAGATGATTTCTTATTGCTCATTGACATCGTTTTCTTTCTGATTAGAGTGCTCCTTTTAATATTTCTTGTAGGACAGGTCTGGTGTTGATGAAATCCCTCAGCTTTTGTTTGGAAATCTTTATTTCTCATGTTTGAAGGATATTTTTGCAGAATATACTATTCTAGCATTGAAAGGATTTTTCCCTCAGCACTTGCAATATGTCATGCCATTCTCTCCTGGCCTGTAAGGTTTTCACTGAAAAGTCTTCTGCCAGACATATTGGAGCTTAATTGTGTGTTGCTGGTTTCCTTTCTCTTGCTGCTTTTGGGATCCTTTCTTTATTACAGACCATGTTTTTATCCTTGACCTTTGGAAGTTTATTAAATGCTTTGAGGTACTTCTGTTTGGGTTCAATCTGCTTTGCTGCTCTATAACCTTCTTGTACTTGGATATTGATGTCTATCTCTAGGTTTTGGAAGCGCTTTGTTATTATTCCTTTGAATAAACTTTCTAACCCTGTCTCTTGCTCTGCCTCTTCTTTAAGGCCAATAATGCTTAGATTTGCCCTTTTGAGACTATTTTCTATATCCTGTAGGAACGCTTTTTTATCTTTTTTCTTTTGTTTCCTCCAGCTGTATTTCAAATAGCCTGTCTTCAAGCTCACTAATTCTTTCTTCTGCTAGATCAATTCTGCCATAAAAAGACTCTGATGCATTCTTCAATAGTATGCCAGTTGCATTTTTCAGCTCTAGAATTTCTGCTTGGTTCTTTTCATTTCAATCTTGTTCTTAAATTTATCTGATAGGATTCTGAATTCCTTCTCTGTGTTATCTTGAATTTCTTTTGAGTTTTCTCAAAACAGCTACTTTGAATTCTCTGTCTGAAAAGTCACATATCTCTTTTTCCAGGATTCGTCTGTGATGCCTTATTTAGTTCATTTGGTGGGCACATGTTTTCCTAGGTGGCCTTGATACTCGTAGATGTTCTTTGGTATCTAGGCATTGACGAATTAGGTATTTATTATAGTCTTCACAGTCTGAGCTTGTTTGTAGTGGTCCTTCTTGGGAAGACTTTCCAGATATTCAGAAAGACTTAGGTGTCATGGTCTAAGCTGTGTCTGCTTTAGAGGGCACCCGAAGCCCAGTAATGCTGTGGTTCTTGCAGACTTGTGGAGATACTGCCTTGATGGTCTTGGAGAAGATCCAGAAGAATTCTCTGGATAACCAGGCAGAGACTCTTGTTCTCTTCCATTACTTTTTCCCAAACAAATGAAATCTCTTTCCCTGTGCTGAGCCCCATGGAGCTGAGGGTGGAGTGAACCCTCATAGTAGCCCTATGGCCACCACCACTAGGACTGTGCTGGGTCAAACCTGAAGCTAGCACAGCACTGGGTCTTGCCCAAGCCTTCCATAACCACCCCCTGAATACCTCCTGTGTTCACTTGAGGCACTAGGACTCTATAATCAGCAAGTGGCAAAGCCAGCCAGTCCTGTGTTCTTCTTTGCAGGGTGGTGATTTCCACTAGACTCTGGACAAGTCCAGAGGTGCTGTCTGGGAGCCTGACACTATAGTCAAAAACTTTAGAAGTCTAGCTGGTATTCTGACTTGCCTGACCTGTAACTCAGACCACAAGATGTAGACCTTTCCAGTCTTCTCTCCCCTTTCCAAAGGTGGAGGAGTGTCGCCCCATGGCCATTGTCACCACTGGCTCACAGGGAATACTGCCAAATGATCATTGATATTACGGTGAAAATCTGTTATCTAGTGTAGCCACCTTCATCAATAACCCTAGCTAGATCTTCAGGATCACTTGCTGCAGCTTCTATGTTACCCCTTACTGCTTCACTTTGCACCTTTATATTATGGAGATGACTTCTTTCCTTAAACCTCATAAACCAACCTGCAGCTTCCTTACCTCTCTCAGCCTTTGTACTGTTGAAGAGAGTTAGGATCTTGTTCTGGATTAGCCTTTGGCTTAAGGAAATGCCGTGGCTGGTTTGGTCTTCTATCCAGACCACTAAAACTTTCTTCATATTAGCAATAAGACTGTTTTGCTTCTTTATTATTCATGTGTTCACTGGATTAGCACTTTGAATTTCCTTCAAGAACTTTCCTGTTGTATTCATAACTTGGCTTTTACCCTGAATTTTATGGTAATTACTTTCTTGCTTTCCTTTATAGTTTTATAAGCTAAATATTCCAAAATAAATATAATTTTTATTTTTTTGACTTCATATAAATGACATCATATAGTAGTAGAAATAGAATGAGAAAAGATTCATATGCTAACTTATGAAAAACAGTAAATTTTATATTAATTTTTCTTTTTTATAATTTATGACTCAGGTTTCAATTCATCCGTTAAAATATGTCACTTCCTGTTCACACATACAGAGATTTTCCAGTTTTTTTTTGGTGTATAAGACAGTTTACAGAAATCCTAACCTCTTGAAAACTAGTGTTCAATAATGGGCAGAATTCTTATGCACAATTAAAAAAGGTTATTTTATGACAGTGCCCTCTGCTGTCATCAGTGCAGATTGCATTAGAATGCTGCTATTACTACATTTTATTCTGTGAGGAGAAAGCAGTCATTGGCTTTATGCTTGATATGTGACTAAACAGGAAATGTTCTATGTGTGAAAGTATTAAATGCATTCCTCACTTTACACTGAAATATAGGTAGTTATGAAATATATAATTTCAACACATAAATATAAAATGTACATCTCAATATATAATTTAAAAAATTTTAAGACTGGGCACAGTGGGTCAGGCCTGTAATCCTAGCACTTTGGGAGACCGAGGTGGGTGGATCACCTGAGGTCAGGAGTTCGAGACCAGCCTGGCCAACTTGGTGAAAACCCATCTCTACTAAAAATACAAAAATTAGCTGGGCATGGTGGCGGGCGCCTGTAATTCCAGCTGCTCGGGAGGCTGAGGCAGGAGAATTGCTTGAACCCGGGAGGCGGAGGTTGCAGTGAGCTGAGATCGCACCACTGCACTCCAACCTGGGCAACAAGAAAAAGAAAAAAAAAAGAATCTTAAGCTATATGCAAGTGTGCGTTATTACACTGAAAAATCCTGTGTATAAAAGAAAATGAAAATTCAAGAAAATTAAGACTTTCTAGATGTCATTTGGAACAAGTGAAAACCCTCTAACATAGATTCCGGTGTTCATCTTTATTAGATTTTTGCACCATCCTTCATACTGATTTCTCATCGATGTTTAAGTGTAGTTAAGGTTTAGGACAGAAAAGCACAATAGCAGGAAAAATAATCCTTTAATACTGCTAAATTGCCTAGCTGTCGTTCTCTAATTGAAGAAAATGTAATGAATCCTAGAGCTTCATGAAATATTTAATTTTATTTGTTACAAGATGTCTGAGGGTACTGCCTACTCTCAGTATCTGGAGATACCAGGTGCTTTTGTCAAAAAGATTCTGATGAAATCTTATTCATTTTTGGACCAGCTTTTCTGAAAGTGGTGTTTGTTTATTAAACATATTTTAGCACCCACATGTGCTAGGCACAGCCATTCACAAAACTTATGCCTTGGTTTTCTGTTTCATTTTTCTAGTAATATGTTTTTGTTATATTTTACAAAATTATTGATCTGTCATCGATAGACAACTTTTTTTAAAATGAAGAAATTGATCCTTGACCAGAGAAATTTGACAAGCACTGTCCTAGGCTATTCAGCCTTTTAAAAATCCACATACCAAAAGCAAGTATAGTTCTTAAATGTTAGAGGCCAATAGAGAGGATTGCATACTGAATGAACTACATTGGTAGCCCCAGTTTCCAGGAAGTGATAAATCAGTACAAGTTCCTCTAGCTGATTTTTTCCCCTTTATTTTATCAATACCTCACCAGTTATTTTCTATGGCAGATTGTTTTAATTATTTCCTAAGAATGTCTACTTGTTCTAAAACAACACGGAAAGCTTTGATATTATTTGCTAAAAAGATACGTTCCTTCTTTTATGTGTGTTGGCCCTTTTAGCTTGTTTAACTTTCTTACCTTGGAGAATTGCCTGGAATTCACTCAACTGACATTTTCATCCATGCCAATGGAAGTACTTCAGCAGACGGAGATACTTAATATGAATATATAAAAGAAATGAACTCATGTAGCATTCTAACACTGTCCCCTTCCCCCAAAACCCTGTGAGCACCAGCTGATAATAGATGTAATGAATACATATGTCAGAAACACTCAGTTCCACTTTGCATCAATAGACCCTCACTTGAGTCATACTTTTCATGTAAAATATTCCAAGAGAAAATGACTTTTAAAAACCATTTTTTAAAAGCAAAAAACTAACATGAATTAAAAATTGGTATTTCTTAATGGTCAGAATCTAGTCAAGCATTATGTTTCCATTTTAGTGACAACATTGATGTGAGGAAATGAAAAGCTAGAAATGTGATAAAACAACATAGCCTCTCATTTTTAATCCACCTTGACAAATTAAAGATATTTAGAATGAAATATAAATTAAGAAAATGTTAATACATGTAGTAGTTTTCTGTTGCTGCCATAACAAACCACCACAAATTTTGTGGCTTAAAACAACACAGTATTATCTCACAGATGTATAGGTCTGAAGTCCAGCTGGGCTCAGCTGGTTTTTCTAAACCTTGTCTCATGAGACCAAAATCTAAGTGGAATGGGTTCTGAAGACTCTAGGGGAGGATTAACTCCCAGGCTCATCCAGGTTCCAACTGGTAGAATTTGGTTACATGCACTTGAAGGACTGAAGTCCCTGTTTCCTTGCTGCCAGCCCGGGGACGAGTCTTTGCTCCTAGAGGCTTTCTGAATTCCTTCTCATGCTTTCCATGTGGCTCCTCCAGCAGTGGCCAGTCAAATTCCTCTCATACTTTGAATCTCTCTTATTTATCCTTATGCTTCATTTCTCTGACTACAGCTGGAAAATTTTCTCTGCTTTTAAGTGTTCTCATGATTAGATTGGGTCCACTCAGATAATCCAGGATAATTTTCCTATTTTAAGGATGTGACTTTAGTTACATCTGCAGAGTCTCTTTTGCCATGTATGGTAACACATGCACAGTTGCCAGGGATTAGGTCATCTCTTCAGGGCCAATCTACCTACCACATATGGGCTTGGCACAGGGAATTTAATTGTCAGATTTGTTGCTAACTTTTATATTTCTATTTCATTGCCAGTGAAAAGTGATAACTTTGTTATTCTAATTTTGTAAACTGTATTTTAATTTTTTTTTTAATGTTTGCTTACTTTTTAGAAAACAGTAATAGTACCTACATACAGTCATGCATTGCTTAATGATAGGAACACTTTATGACCAATGTGTCATTAGGTGATTTTTTTGTTGTGCAGACATCATAGTATGTAGTTAAACCTAATTATACCATCTAGGGTACAGCTTACTACATACCTCAGCTATATGGTATAGCTTATTGCTCACAGGCTACAAACCTGTAAAGTCTGTTACTGTATTGAATGCTGTAGGCAGTTGTACCACAATGGTATTTGTGTATCTAAACAGAAAAGATACAGTAAAAATACCGTATAAAAGATAAAAAACTGAATGCTCGTATAGGGTATTTATGGTGAATGGAGCTTGCAGGACTGAAAGTCGCTCTGGGTAAGTGAGTGAGTGAGTGAGTGGTGAGTGAATGCGAAGGCCTAGGACATTACTGTACACTTAGAATGTACTCCTTTTACTTTTATATATAAAAAATTAAATGTAAACCGCCTCAGGCAGGTCCTTCAGAAGAAATTCCAGAAGACAGAATTAACTGTAACAAAGTTAAGCTTTTTAATTTAAAAAAACTTTTTTTGTTCTTTTATAACAGCACTTCATGTAAAACACAAATACATTGTACAGCTGTACAAAAGTATTTTCTTTTCTTATATTCTTATTCTATAAGCTTTTTCTATTTTTATTATATTCATCTTTTTTTTTTTTTTTTTTTTTTAAATTATTAAAAGCTAAGACAGACAAACATTAGCCTAGGCCTACATAGAGTCAGGATCTTCAGGGGCAGTAACATGCATGCATGGAGCTGTCATCTACTATGATGATAATGCTGTCTTCTGGAATTCCTCCTGAAGGACCTGCCTGAGGCCATTTTACATGTAATTTCTACATATAAAAGTAAAAGGAGTACACTCTAAAATAAAAAGTATAGGTCGGGTGTGGTGGCTTATGCCTGTAATCCCAGCATTTTGGAAGGCCAAGACAGGAGGATTGCTTGAGCTCAGGAGTTGGAGACCAGCCTGGGCAACATAGTGAGACACAAAGAATACAAAAATTAGCTGGGCATGGTGGCACATGCCTGTAGTCCCTGTAGTCCCACTACCGGGGGAGGATGAGGCAGGAGGATTGCTTGAGGCCAGGAGGTTAAGGCTGCATTGAGCCATTATGGCACCACTGCACTCCAGCCTGGGTGACAGAGTGAGAACCTTTCTCAGAAAAAATAAATAAAGCATAGTACAGTAAATACCTGAACCATTAACATGGTCATTTATTATCAAGTATTATGTAATGTACATAATTGTATGTGCTATACTTCTGTACAGGTAGCAGTGCAGTAAGTTTGTTTTTAACAGCATCACCACAAAAATGTGAGTAAAGCATTGTTCTATGACATTACAATGGCTATGATATCACCAGGCTATAGTAATTTTTCAGTCCCATTATAATCTTATGGGACCATTGTCATACAGTCCATTGTTGACTGAAATGTTGTTATTCAATGCATGACTGTATACCTACTTTATAAAGGATTCTCTGATAGGTATTATTTTAAACATACCTGTAGTATGGATGGTTAGCTTGGTTTCAAGATCAAGATTCTAGAATGTGCTTCAGGAAGTACTTAAAACACTCATTCCTTGATTCTACTTTCTAATTCTAGTTATTCTAAAAACATGGGAAAATAGAGAAAAATATTACTCTAAAAACATGGGAAAATAGAGAAAAATATTACTCTAAAAACATGGGAAAATAGAGAAAAATCTCTCAAAACTACCTTAGAAAATAGAAAATGACAGAGTGCTTGGCTTTTAGCATCAACTTTTGGCAAAAAAAGCATGTACACATTTCTATATATCTAATATTTAATATTTTACTATTGAATTTGGTGCGAGAGAGAAACTGGAATTGTATTTTTTAATTTTTAATTTTGAAATAATTACAAACTTGCAGAAAAGGCATGAGAGTAACACAAATAATTTCCCTGTGCCATTCATTCAGATCCAACAATTTTTAACATTTTGCTATTGTGTTTTATCTTTGTGTATCATATATTTTTTTCACCCAGACTAAGGGTAAAGTATTGTACTGTGTTCAAAAGTTACTTAGATTAGTTCACTGTTGTTTTTGTTGTTTTTCCTTCTTTGATGTTGAAATGGTCTTGGGTGAATGGTCTCGTTGTCTGAGGTGTTATCCAAGCTCCTTGTCTCACAATCAAAAAAATTAAGGAGCGTCGACACAAGGGGGAGGTTGGAGTGAAAGTTTAATAAGTGAAAGAAGAAAGCTCTTCACAGTGGAGAGGGGGCCTGAGTGGGTTGCTGTTTTTACAGTTGAATCCAAAAGCTTTTATAAGAAACTCCCCTCATCTGTAGCTATTTGTGTAACTCTCCTTATCTGTGCAGCTGTGGGTATGTCTTGGGTAAGCACAAAGTGCAGCTTCTCTTGTTTGTGTAACTTGCAGGTCTTTTTCAGGTAAGCCCACCCCCGTTCCTGTGCAAGCTCCCACAGAGCCTACCATGTATATGCCTGAAAAGGGGAGGAACCTTTTTCCTGGAAGCCCGCTAATCACACAAAGGAAAAAAGGCTCTGTTGGGTCTCGCTTTCTTATTAGTGTAGTTGCAGTTTAGTTTTTCCCCAGGCTGTTCTGTTTGTGCCTGTAGCTGTGATTTTTCAGGCTATTTCTCCAAGGACTAGCCTTAGCTGTCTGCCTGATTTTTCCTTTTCTCCCTCAATGTGATTTCATTTGAAAATACCTTGCTTTAGTTTTTCCATTCAGTTTAAATTTTTTCCCTTGTTTCCAGCCTTATTTTATGTCTTGAATATGTTAGAATGTTGCACTGAATAACTTTATGTATACTTTTTAGTAATATTAGTGGCATATCTTAAGGATAAACACTAGAAATAGGATTGCTGAATCAAAAGTTAAACAAATATTGAGTTAATGAATATTTATTATTGCTGAATTTTCTTCCATAAGAGATAGACAAGTCTGCATTCCCTCTAGTCTGTTTCACTTAGCCTTGTCAACAGAGCCTACTATTAAACTTTTGAATTTGCAAATTTCATGGGTAAGAAACAACATTTCAGCATAGTTGTAATATGCATTTCTTTCTTCTTCTTTTTCTTTTTGAGGCAAGGTCTTGCTCTATCTCACCCAGGCTGTGGTGTATAGTGGTACGATCACTGCTCACTGCAACTTCCGCCTCTAGGGCTCAAGTCATCCTCCCACCTCAGCCCCCGGAGTAACTGGAACTACAGGTATGCACCACCACACTTGGCTAATTTTTGTATTTTTTGTAGAGACTGTTGCCCAGGCTGGTCTCGAACTTGTGAGCTCAAGTGATCCATGGCCTCCCGAAGTGCTGAGATTGCAGGCTTGAGCCACTGCACACAGCCCATTTCTGTTAAAGTGAAGTTGATTATGGTTTAATGTCTTAAGGACCATTTAAAAAAAATTTTTGGTGAATTATTTATTCACATTTTGCGTATTTCTCAACAGGATATTTGTTTTTTTCCCTCAATTTTTTTAAAAGTTCTTCAAGTATTAGGGATAGTGTCATTATCTGTGGTATGTTTTGCATATATTTGCTCAGCTTGTCTTTTGACTTTGCTTGTTTTTGGTTTTTATTCTTTTTTGCCATGCAAGCCTTTTTAAAAAAAACAGAGTCCACTTTGGGAGGCTGAGGCAGGCGGATCACGAGGTCAGGAGTTCGAGACCAGCCTCGCCAATATGATGAAACCCTATCTCTACTAAAAAAATAAAAAAATTTAGCCAGGTGTGGTGGTGCGCACCTGTAGTTGCAGCTACTCTGGAGGCTGAGGCAGGAGAATCGCTTGAACCTGGGAGAGGGAGGTTGCAGTGAGCCAAGATCGTGCCACTGCACTCCAGCTTGGGCAATGGAGTAAGACTCCATCTGCACACACACACACACACACACACACGAAAGTAGTCATATCTGTCAATCTTTTTAAAAGTTGCATCTGGATTTCGAGTGGTAATTTAAAAGCCTTTCCATATACCAAGGTTATAGAGAAGTTCATGCGTGTTTCTTCTAGTACTCGAATGGTTTTGTTTTACATTTATATATCTAATCCATTTTGAGCTTATTTTCATGTATGGTGTGAGTAATGGATCTTATTTCATCTTTTTTTCCAAATGATTATTTGTCCCAACAGCATTTGTTTTAGAAAGGCTTCTGTGTTCCAGTGATTTGAGGTAACACCTGATCATGTACTAGATTTCCACTTGCAGTTATGTCTGTTGAGAGATTTTCTGTTGGTCTGTTGTTTCCAATTTTTCTCTAAAATGATTAATGCTGTGATAATTACCTTATGCAAAAGGCTTTACCCACATTTCAGATTATTTCCTGAAAATAAATCATGTAAGTAGCACAAATACTTAATCAAAGGATATGCAGTGTTAACAAGGCTTTTGATAATTGCTACGTTATCTTCTAGGAAACATTCTACCAATTTATATTACCACCAGCAGAAAATGTCTGTTTGAGAGCATCCTTTCTTACAATGAGTATAATCTTTTAAGGTATTTTTTATAATTTTGATAATCAAAAATTATATTTAAATTTTATTTGCCTTTTTAGAGATTTTTGGTGATGCATAAATTTTCATGTTGGCTGATTTATATGTGTATGAATTCTCTGCATTTTCTTTTCCCATTTCTCCTTTGGGGTATTGAGCTGTTTATACACCAAATGAAAAGCACATTTTTATTCCTTTATGTCCCTAGTGAAATAAAATTCTCAACTATCCAATTAGAGCCTGCCTATCTGATTTGTTTTCAATCTCTAATGCTGTTTTACCTCAGCCAAGGTATTAGCATTTCCAGCTGCTACACATTAGTTCAAAGTATATTACAAAGAAAGGGAGTTGTAAACATGCTTATCCCAAAGGAGCCTACAAGGTAGCCTTTTGCACTTTGGGAGGCCGAAGCGGGTAGATCACCTGAGGTAAGGAGTTCGAGACCAGCCTGGCCAACATGGTGAAACCTCGTCTATTCTAAAAATACAAAAATTAGCCGGGTGTGGTGGTGGGCACCTGTAATCCCAGCTATACTTGGGAGGCTGAGGCAGGAGAATCACTTGAACCCAGGAGGCAGAGGTTGCAGTGAGCCGAGATTGCACCACTGCACTCCAGCCTGGGCAATGGAGTGAGACTCTGTCTCAAAAAAAAAAAAAAAAAAAAAAAAAAAAAAAATACTGGCTTAATAAAGTACAATATCACACACACTTGCACATACACAAATAAATGCATGCACACACAATCCCGCCCCCACCCCAATTCGAAAATAACAAATCCCATTTTTGATTTGGAAGTAACTTTACTCTGAATAGGAGATGTCCACCTCAGGAAGCAGTCACATTGCCCATGTTGCTTTGTTTTGTAGTTACCACATTACTTGGAAGTTCTTTCTTTAGAGCTGTGACATCAAGAAAATCGACCTCTGATCATGCCAGGATTACTGAATGTTAAAATCAGACTTAAATATCACAAAAAATTTTTATGTCTGCTCCCCCCTCTCAACCACACACACAAATAAAAATTTTCACACATTCAACTATATACCTTCTTACTCAAGCAGTCTCTTTGCATAAAATGAATGGAAACTCCTGAAGCCAATCATCTGAGACTTGGAAATCAGAAAGCTGAGATTATAGGGAGAATTTTTGGGTTCTCTTTTCCATAGTTTGTTTTGTGATGTTATAGATGGTAGAAAACAAAAGGGAGAAGGTGCCAGGAAAATATATGTGTGAACAAGTAATGTTTTTCTTTACAATTATGTTCGAGGCATAATTGTAAAGTATTATTTGTGGTCAGAGATGCTGTTGCTAATTCTATAATTTTCTATGCTATATTTTCCCATGTGAGCAATTTACGTTGTTGTCCTTGGCCCTTTATGCAATCAGTGTAAACGGACTAGCAGTTTCTGGCCCTAAACTAAAGCTTATTTATACTTAAATCAGTGATTCCAAACTTTAAATGTGTAACATGATGTTAATTTTGTAACATCAATGGTTTAAAATTTCAAGATATTTATCTTGTATTGAACAGTTCTCTTTAAAGAAATCTTAGAGGGGTAAGTGTCTTACCTGTTTTTTAAAAGATCAGCTTGCAATCTTCTGCTTCAACTGTATCTGTAGTAGAATATAGCATTATTTCTAATTTTATTTAGAAATATAAAAATTTAATATGTCTTTTGCTCTCCATTTATATAAACAGCATCGAAGAACAACAGTGTTTGCTGGTTATAGTGTTGAGCATAGCTCTTTTACTTTGAATATTTAGAGGTTATGTGATTTTAATCCAGGGGACAACTTTATACTACTTCACTAGCAGAAACACTACTGTTATTTTTACTGACCTATCAATACCACCAACTTAATAGTAATAAAAGCTAGTATACATAGAGTTTATTATGTATCAGACTACAAAATATGTACAACTTTTATATTTCAAAATAAAAGTAGGTAATATTGTATTCTCTTGTAGACTTGTCTGAGGCAATTTCACACAGATTTTTTAAAACATAAAGACACAATAAAAGAATTGTGGAGTACATATGTTCAAAGTATCTATCAAGAGATGCAGAGATGTTAAGTACCTTCCTAAGATCTAGAGATGAATCTTCCTCTCCTCTTTGTACGTTTCTTTTGCCTTCACTATATTTTACAATGTGTGGTATGTAGCCAGTCTAGTGGCCATGCTAGGATTTCAAGCCTAGCAGTCTGGCTCCTGAGTATATGCACTTCACATCAAAGCTGTTCATTCTTCCAATTCAGTTATTTATATTTCCATCCTTCATCACAGAATTTACTAGAAGTACCTTGCTTTAATAATCAACATTACAAAAAAGGCTGTTTCTTTTCTTTTTTTTTTTTTTTTGCAACTTTTCCACTAAAAAGTTCCTATTATAGTAACATTTGGTAACTTTTTTTAGAATGTTCTTGAATACATTTGTTCAAAGACCTGAAACAAGTTACTACATCAAAAAGTAGTAACTCACTGAACAGTCTTTCCTGGTGCCATCAACACTTGACTTTGTATCACCTGTCAAAAGTGAAACTCTTTCCCCAGTTGTCAGTAGTTTTTCCTATAACATTGTTTCATCCAGACAGTGGTAACAAGAAGTATATCCACATTTGATTAATCTCATCTCCTTTGCCCCAGGATGTCAGAGGAAATTTTAAACATTGCCAATGATTATGCTATTAAACAGTCAGAAGACACCATTCTTTTACTTGTCAAAAAAAGCTAGTTTAATATGGTTTTATAAATTAAGTCTGTCATAAGTCTTCAAAATTATAAGAACTAAGTCTTCCATTACTCTGCATAGATTATCCCTTGCAATAATTATATTACCAGGCAACTGCATCTAAACTCTGGAAGGAATTAGTGTATAATCCTGTAGGATCTATCAGGAAACTGTTTTGGGATATATCTTGTTGATAATATAACAATGTCCTTCTTAAATTAGGTTTTTCAGCATTTTAAATTTTATATTTAAACTTTAAGTTTTAGGTTAAATTAGTCTTGTAAAGGTTACCATCTGAATGCTGTGTTTATTAGAGGAAACTACTTGTGTTCTTTTGTCACCAATGAATTTTTTGGTCATATTTATTTAATATATATTTAATGCGTATCAGTACACAAGCACACCCAAGGTATACAATTTGCAAAGAATGGATGTTAGATTTTGATCACAAAAGGTGTTTTACAAAGATAAAATTTGTTGAGTTATAAAATATTTGTTGGAGTTGTAAAATGATTCCAAAAGACATACTTTACCTTATAAAATAAGGCAAATGGAAAAAATTCACCATCAATATGATGATGATTTTTCTTTAGAAGCAAATAATTCAAAATATGAATGTACTTACATAGGTAATAACTTTTGTTGTCATAAGCTCATCTACATTAATCCAACATCTAGGACTTTAACCAGTTTTTATGTTCAGCTGATTCTAAATGAATTTATTCCTGGCATAGTCCTTTACTCCATATAGGCGCAGCTCTGAACCGATTCCAGGATTCAGTTCAGAACAGTTACATATTTAATGTATTATGTGAAAAGCCTATAGGATTGGGTTCAATATTGACAATAGTCCTATTCTAAGAATATTAGACATTATTTCTATAATTTCTATTCCTTTTGACATTGTTTTCTGTTTAACAAAGCAGTATTCCTCTTACAATGTTGTGATAAATTCAGATTTTTATAAGACTTGTTCTTCCTCCCAATTTTAAAATTATTTCTTGAAAACTATTATTTTTCATAGCTATTTGCCTCTAGAAGCAATTGTTCATAATCAAGGCATATTTTCCTTTGTAGAAATTCACAACTGTGAAGACAAAGTTTCCCAGTGAGTTAATAAATGGGCATTTGTCAGAATTCTCTGGGGTCAAAGACTGAGTTTTTTGTTCTTAGTGCTAATAGAACCAAATCACCTGCATTTCAGTATTTAACACGCTGGAAAGCCAAACCAACTTAAGGTCTTCTTTTTTTGTACTGAGTAATTTGAAAGTGAAAGCTTTTTGAAGCATGCATTCAAAGTGAAACGCATCGGCAGCACTTCCTAAATCATGTAACTTTACTCAGTCTGTTGAACTGGCAAATGTGAGGCCGTTTGCTATGCCCACCAATTTCTTTGTGTTAACTCCCCTTTATTGCTATTCTTTCCTTATTAATCATCCTATTCATAAAAATCCCATGATTGGGGAAAATGAACCCGTTAGGGAAACTCACTGCTATCAGTCTAATCCAAGCCTCTATCAGTAACTTTCTTATTGGTATACCTGATTCCACCTTGTCTAGCTAACTATTATGTGTACCATGAAGATACTGAAGCCAACCTACCTAGGTTTAAATCCAACTCTGCAATAGTTGTATTGCCAGTTCCTTAAAAAAAAAATGGTATAAGAGCTTTGAAATGCTAAATAAGGTCTTCATGCACATGTCAACTAGAGCAGCCCTTGTAAAGTGTCAGACGCTAATTCTTTGGTTGACCTCCTCTAAATAACTGCACACTTAAAAAATAAATAAAATCCGAACTCCTTACTAAGGCCTGTAAGTGTGCTTCTCATTTTATTCCCCATGTTTCAGTTACACTGTACTTGTCTCCAGAGATACTAAGCAGTTCTACTTCAAGACTTTTGCACTTGCAATTCCTTCTTCCTGGAACATCTTTTCCCAGATTTTTGTATTGCTCACTTCCTCAGGTAGCTGCTCAAATGTTCAGAGTCCTTCTTCGTCCCAAATAGCACACCCCCAGCACACATATCCTCAAGTCAATAGTCTCCTGCCTCATTTTTTTTCTTTTTTTGCTATAAAGCACTCATTGCCACTGACTTTATAATAGTTTAGTGCCTCTCTCTCCAAACTGAAAACAAGCTCCTGAGCACAAGGATTTTATTTTGGTCATTCCTGTAGTCTCAGCACCTAAAACACCACTTGGCATTGGTAGTTCTTGGTAAATATTTGCCGAATAGATGCTGTATTTAAAACGGTTTTTTTTTTCCCCCTAAGGACTTTTGAGAATCTTAATATGCTTGTTTTTCATAGTATGCACTTAACATTTCCTACTCCCATACTTTCACTTGATCCAGATCCTCTCATTAGGTCACCACTCAAGAAATACCAACTTACTTTGGGCTTTTAGAAACAAAGAGTAGGTTCTTGTTTGCAAAGGGTAAACAAGCACAACAAAAAATGTTGATACTGTTTTCAAAGGAAGTTTTAAATACTATTAGTGAATTAAATTCTAGACAAAACAGCCATATTTTTCAAACATTGTTTTTAATATATCTACCTATAAAGATCTGTGGAGAGTTCACATCAGATCATGAATGGGTATGATTAGGGCATATATACACACACTCAGAAAGTTACAATTAAGCTTTTCTTTTTTCTCTTACAGGTTAATGACTCCAGAGAGTAAGATCAGATTCGTCCACAAAGAGATGGGCATAATACCAAGCTGGGGTGGCACCACCCGGCTAGTTGAAATAATTGGAAGTAGACAAGCTCTCAAAGTGCTGAGTGGGGCCCTTAAACTGGATTCAAAATACGCTCTACACATAGGAATGGTTGAAGAGGTCTTGCAGTCTTCAGATGAAACTAAATCTCTAGAAGAGGCACAAGAATGGCTAAAGCAATTCATCCAAGGGCCACCGGAAGTAATCAGAGCTTTGAAAAAATCTGTTTGTTCAGGCAGAGAGCTATATTTGGAGGAAGCATTACAGAATGAAAGAGATCTTTTAGGAACAGTTTGGGGTGGGCCTGCAAATTTAGAGGCTATTGCTAAGAAAGGAAAATTTAATAAATAATTGGTTTTTCGTGTGGATGTACTCCAAGTAAAGCTCCAGTGACTAATATGTATAAATGTTAAATGATGTTAAATATGAACATCAGAATTACTTTGAAGGCTACTATTAATATACAGACTTGTTTTTAATCATCTTTTGAATATCTGAACTCATTTACCTCATTTCTTGCCAGTTATTCACTTGGGTATTTACTGCATAATCTGGAACATTTAGCTAAAATACACACTTTTGGCTTAAAAATTATTGCTCTCAATTCCAATAATAATTCTTAGCTTATAAGCAAAGAGCAGTGTTTAAAAGGAGAGCTTCTGTACAAAACCTATTCCTGGTGTTACTTTTCATAAAATTTTGTCTTACCTGTCTTACCTGGAAATAATTTACCAAAATAATGAGTATTGCTATTAAAGAGCAAAAGTGGGGAGGGATCAGGGAACAAGAAAACAAGAAAGGATATGATCAATTATTTTCTTCTGCTCCAAACAGCCGGAGTAAAATTCATGGGAAATGGCCCTTAATTTAAAAAAAGATGTACCTCACTACCCACTACAAATTTGGAACTTTATTTGATCTTTTCAATAATTAAGTTTTCTATTATAAATTATCTACTAATTTATAGTAGATAAATTTATAGTAGATAGTGGTAGCCATGACATGGAAAGTCAACTGATTTTACAAATTGAACATTAATTTGTGTGCCCTGGAATTTCCAACTAGTAATAAACAACTACTTTTGATGTAGTTTTAAAATTAAAACCACTCGAAGGGACTCATGAAGCATCTTGCAACATAAATTTGCATTTTTACATCAGATTTCTTTTTTTTTACTGAGAAACAACCTTTTATAACTGTCTTTCAAAAGTAAACGTAAAAATGCACAACATAAAATGTTTATGATCATCCCAGAAATACACTTTTTAAAAAATGTGAAAGTCCAAGAATGAAGTTCTAGTTCTGACTCATCACAAGAGGTCAAAAGTATTTGCTACTGTAACATTCAATTCACATTTGAAAATCATGGTAAAAATAACTTGCATTTGCCTTATACATGATCCTGCTGTTGAGTTCGGAAAATATGGTTAGACAGACTCACGTTACTTTTTTCACAGGTAAATTCTAGATTACTGTGTCAACCTAATATTTTCTATTTGGCCATAGATGTAAAATCTACCAAATAAAAGTGGATTTTGTGGTCTACAACATTTTGTTTAAAGTGAATTCATGTCTGCTAACACTGTAAGTCTGCCATTTAATCCAGAGTGTTAGACTACTAATGAATATGCTAAGAAAAATATAAAATATTAATAGTATCTGCTTTAATTTTATTTCCATATATACTTATTATATACACACTGCCTAAAGGTTCTGTTTAAATAATAATCTGTTAAATAAATAACCTCAAGAAAAAAAATCAGACTTTTCTCGGCAGGTGATTTAAAGCTGAAAACAACCAATTAAAACCACCACTTTTTAAGTGACCTTTGGTCACAAATGTCAAAATGTTTCCACACCCTTTCCACACTCAAACAAGAGACAAATTGTTTTTGATAAACTCTAGTATTTATTAAATTATAAATTTTGTAATCAAAAAGAAAAATGCTGACCAGAAAAACCTCAAACTATAAGACTAGACAGCAAAGCCTATGGGAACGCCATGAAGTGTGTTACAAACATTCTGAAACATAAGTTACTGGCTGTTTTCATTTCCATATCAATAACTTTACTATAAAATAGTTGTTATTCATCTATTTTGACATCCCAAATTCACATCTATTCTTACATTAAATTATGCTTCCTGCTCATAATATCAAGCATCTCACAGGTGCCAAGTTTTAGTAATGGTCTTATGCCAATCCATGCAGAAAAATAAGACACAATGCAGGAGTCAGATGAGGACCATTAATGCACAGATAATACAAACACACTGGCCAAAAGAACTACAGAAGTTTTTAAAAACTATAAAGTAAACAGACCTCGAGAAAACTGGGTTATTACTAAACAGCTCTCAACTATTAACACCCAAGTTCCTTACATTAAATAAATTTCTCAACAGAGACATGTTAGACATTTTGATTACGGGTCTATCCTTCCCATACCCCTTCCCACCCCAACTCCCAAAATGCACTACTAGGGATGAGTATAATGTTATGTGGGCAGAAATTTACAGGTAACCTTTTCAACCTTGAGCATGGAGCTGAAGACATTTTTATTTAAACTTCAGTTACTGTGCACTGTCCATCAGGCCTTCTAGATCTGACACTGACACTCACTGTTCCACCCCCTGCTACTGATCGATCAGTTCCCGATCGATCTGATCGATCGGATACTGTCTGGTTTGCATTAGAAACCAAAAGTCTCTGTTGGGTCAAGGAGTGCTGTGCAACAACTGCAGATGATACATTCTCACTATCACTACTGGCGTCTGATTCAGTTTCTTCAATGGAGGTGTCTGGTGCTGGTACCCTGCCTGAAGATGGTGATTCATGATCTTCTTCTCCTTCTCCCCTATGACTCCTTTCAGCTATGCTGTCTCCACTGAGTTGTAAATGAGCAAAAGAGTCTTCCAGAGAAGTGCTTGCATCAGGGGATGGTGTTGCAGGGCTTGTTAACTGACCATCTACTGACGTTAGGGGCCTTACAGAAGACACTAGGGGCTGAACAGAAGCTCCACTCTGTGCTGATACACTGTCCGCTCCATCAGCAGAGCTCTCCCTTGCTAGGTTTACGGTATTAGCATCACAGTCTAGCCTAAGTCCAGCTACTCCCTTCTTTGGTATATCTATTATATCTCGCTTAATCTTCCTGCGACGTCCATGTTCATTTCTCCTATATTGAACCATGTTTTCAAGATCAGCGACATACAGAAAGCCAGCAATTAACATTTCAGTGTTCTTTTTACCTTTGGAAAAAGCATCTTCCAGCTCTCGACTAGTGCGCTCATCGTACTGCCACCACCCATTTCTTCCTTCATAATACCATGCATATTCACCATTTCCTCTACTTGCTGCCTTGAGTTCTTCTGGTGACAACAAGGTTGGCTTGTCAAGGAAATCCTCGGGAATTTCTTGTCGACAAAGAGCACATCGCTTTCCAAGCCATGAAGCTCCTTTTACACATAGATAGCAGAAAACGTGCTTACAGGGCAGACTGACTGGATGAACACATGTTTGCAGACAAATGGCACATTCAGGGACGGTTAAAGAAGGTGCAGTATTAGAACAGGACTCGTTCGCTTTCCTGTTTGTAGGAAGCATGTTTATTGAATGATCAATTTCACCACAGCCAGCCATCCTAAGAAAAAATACATATAATATTAGTCATGTTTTAATTCTTGCAATATCTTAATTCAACAATTATGAAAATACCACCTATTATGTGCATTATATGCAAGCCACATTCTAGACAATGGGGATATGAAGATGAAAGGAGAAGAAAAACTCTCCAACCAATGAAAACAGTTTATAAGCATTTACTTGTACATACCTTGGGAATGTATAAAAATTCCATCAGTGCACTTACAGATCAGCCCTGGAGAAACACACTGAAGAACTATATAATGAAAAGCTGCATCCAGTGGAGGGAAAAGGGATCATGGCAGCTATTATACAGTGAAATGAATGCTAGACAAGAAGTCTAAAAATCTGAGTTTTAGAGTTCTTTATTAACTATGTGCTCTTAGGCATGCAGTTAAACCTTTAGTCTAAATTTCCTTACCTGCAAATCAGAGTTTACAAAGCTCAGGTAAAAATGGACAAAAAAAGTGCTTTGTAATCACTAAAGCTTCATAAAGGTAACAATCACATAAAACCAAGGGAGAAAATAACATGAATATTGAAGATGCCCTGAAGAGGAGGAAGAAAAAAGATTTGTCAAATTGGATGTATCCAGCTTAAACACTGACATAAAATTTATAATTTCTGCCTTACTGATTCAGATAAATGTTTACCAAACACCTACCATGGTCTAGATACTAAGTACTGATGGGTCTAATGATAAATAAGACACACAAGTACTCTGTTAAATAAGGAAACATATATGCAGATAATTACAATATGGCCTGATTCCTGCATAATCAAAATGTGTTAACATACTTACAAAAATAACAATGAGAGAGAGATGAGAGGATGGACATAGGTTAGAAAGTTTAGCGTTCATTCAGAGGGGCCTGGGCAGTGGAGCAGATTCTAGGCAGAGGCATGTGCAAGACACTGAGTCAAATAGTCATACAAGCAATGGAAGAGCAGGAGATGAAGGTGTAAAGAAAATCAAAAGCCAAGTCATGAAAGCCTTATTGTGCCCTGCTAAGGAAACATTTAATTTTTTTTTCCCCCATAGTTTAAAAAAAAAAAAAAAAAATTAAAGGGGAGAAAATAATCAAGGGAGTAAACCACTGGTAAGTAAAAATGACTGAGAAATGAAGATGAAGATGTCAAAGAGATTAAAGCTTAAAATGAATGACAATCTTTGTGCCAGCTAATTCTGCCATTCTAAATGGGTCCAGTAGTTACAAAAGATATAGTCACTAAGAATGCTTACGCTCATCAAAAATTGAAAAACAATAATCCTAGGCTATCATCACAGCACATCCAATCTTAAAACAGTCCTTTTTTTTTTTTCTTTTTACTGCCTTTTCTGTGTTCTTGGTTCCTCAATAGACAAGGCTCAAAAAGATGGCAATTTTCTAGTAAAGGAAGCAACACATTAAGTTTTTAAAAAGATGGCACATATTTAGTAAAGGAAGCAACACAGTGTCAGTGGAAGAACTGATCACTAAAATGCTTAATTTCCAAATTATTTTCAACTTTTAATAACATTTCCAATCAATTCCTTTACCAAAAATTCTAGGTTATAGACATCAAGAAAGTACAACTTTTTCCTAACCTATGGAAAGTTCTAAGTCAGGGGTGTCTAATCTTTTGGTTTCCCTGGGCCACACTGGAAGAAAACGAATTGTCTTGGGCCACACATAAAATGCATTAACACTAATGATAGCTGATAAGCTTAAAAAAAAAAAAATCACATAATGTTTTAAGAAAGCTTATGAATTTGTGTTGGGCTGCATTCAAAGCCATCCTGGGCCGCATGTAGCCCACAGGTTGGATAAGCTTGTTCTAAATAAACCCTAATAGGACGTCTTAGTATGTTAAGCACTATAAAAGCTTTCACATATTTTGAGATAAACACTTGCCTTCAAAGATCTTGTAACTTGAAACAACAATAAGTTACAAACTAAGGCATATGTTTTTTAAATAGCCAGTTAACATTCCCTGCCTATTTCCTCCCCTAAAAGAATTGGCTGTGCACACATTTTGTTAGGTTTTCAGAAACTTTCATCCCTTTCAATTTAGGTCAAAAAAGTAAGTTTCCATAAAATTCCTGAAATTCTTTTTGTTCCAAGTTCCATATTTATTTAAAATTCCAGTTAAGAAAAAGAACAAGAAAGCAATCCATTCACAAGTAATAATTTAATAGAGTCTACTCATAATTCTATTCATAAGACTAAATAGAAAAATGGGCTGATGATCATTATTACTTTGGAAAAACAACAGCAACATCTTTATATAAGAAGTCTATATCTTAAACCATCTAAGTATCTTATGAACAAAGGACAGGCTCATAAATTTAAAACATAAATAAAAATAAAGTCTAGTAAAATGTAAACAAGATACCCAACATGTCACATGGACCAATGCCATGCTTTTAAATACGTAATTCCAAACGTATTGTATTTGTTTTAAGTAAAACTGGTCCAAGAAGTCAGTTTTCCATCACATACAGCTCGTTTATCTACAGAAAAAAAAGTTTTCAACCTAAAAACATTATCCTCCACCCTATTTAATATGATCAATATTTTGCATGACTCTTACTCTTGCATGTATGAATAAACCAAAACACGTAATTTCAAAATTAAGCAATTACAATCATCCCAGGAGAAGGCATGAATTGTAACACCACCACAATTGGAAAGGCAAAACAATTCGGTTTGTGCAGGTATTTTGGTTCCGTCATTAAGTTGGACAAAGTTAATCTGAAAACAATGGACACTAGACAGCTAAATGGTCATTATTTCATCTGAAGCACTCTTAACTATCAATTTGCCATAGCAATTTATAAATTCTGTTTAGCCCATCAAGTATCCTGTTAGTCTATCACCAACAAATGGGCAGAAAAACTTAGTAATATTTCTTCTTTAATTTTGAATGAGGCACATGCAATAAGCAAGATACACATAAAATGTGTAACAAGATAGACACAAAGTAACCCCAAACTGCTAGTCTACCTGTAAGACATACTTCAAGGCTTTTTAAAAAACCATTTTAATCTACCCTACACAGACTCTATTTTGCATACTTTCAATGATCTTAAAATAGGTAGGAGACTAAATGTATGCAGATGATCATACCAATATGTAAATAAGAAATGCTTTTCCCCTCCCTTTGTGTAAAGCAAGTATTAATGCTAATCAAAAGAGGTATTCCCTATCTCATAAATGTCTCATAAAATTCTAATTTTGAATCATTTTGAAAAAGGGAATTTATTTCCAGTTTACTAAACTAAAAATTTAACACATAGAAATTTGGAGTGTAGTCCAATTCTAAATAAAGTATAATACATCACTTATTTTCAAAGACGTTTTCACTGAATTCTTCATGTGATATTCCAACTTTTAAGTATAAATCCCCTTCTTCCAATAGATAAACCATGTGAAATATTTCTGTAAGACTATTAAGAGTTTATTAATACTAAGTCATCTTCTTAAGAAGACAAAAATATAGAGGGGTATGGGCAGAGTTAGTGGAAATCTCCAAGAACTCAGATTTCCTTGAAACTTCTTGGATAATTAGTCAAATGGAAGGCAAAATTATTATAAGCAGAAAAGGTCTTTAGTATATGTAGTATTCAAGAAATTTTTAGCCAGCAATAAAAACTCCAAATATTAAAAATCAGATTTTTAAAGTCTGAATTCAGAATCCAATTACAGACACAAAAAAGGGAACAATCCTACACATAATTTCAAGGGGCTCAAGGATTTCTATGAAGCTGGTCCACATATGAACCACTAATGAGACAAGAGGAGTTCACTGAAAGGTTTTACGTCAGGTAATAACAGCCAGTTTAGTAGCTTCCAGACCATTTGAACAGCAGGTTGGAGGAAAGTATGGTAATGCAGGAGGAGGTAGGTGAAAGGGAAACTAGAATATCCAGGTAGTAATGCAAGTATAAGATAATTAGAGGCAGGGTGCTGATGTAAGGTTCCAACAATATAAGAATGCTAAGGAAAAAGAAATGAAAGCATTTGGTTACTCATGGGTGGTGACACATTCACCAAAATTCAGAATTTGAGGAGAGTTCTGTCTCAGACATAATGACTTTATTAAGGTCTCCAGGTGGAGATAGATAGATGACAGCTGAATTTACTCGTTTGGTACTCCAAGAATAAATCTAAGCTGAAAAAAGTCTGGTGACTCACCAACACATACATGGTCCTTGGAGCCATGAAAATGAGTAAATGCCCAAATTAAACCTGTAGAGAGAGCAGTCAAAAGGGCCAGCCACAGAATCTTGAATTACTCCAATTATTTGTCTGGTAAAATAGCCAGGAAGGGGTGTAAGGAACGGTCAGAGAAGAACAGGGAATAAAGATAGACCACCACCACAAAAGCCAACAAAGGAGACATTCGCAATAAAGAATAATCAAGCAAGTTACTCTAAGTGACAAAAATTTCACCATACAATTCACTTTTGTGTGGTGCAAAAGTTGTGAACCCCACACACTTAGTAGCTATTTTGATTTCCTAAACACCATCAATCCCAGTAACCTTTTACTTGGCCAAGACATCTTTCTTTCCCTATTCCCCAGAGACTATCATAAAACTTCTCCCTCCTAGTTTATCAATATACTAACACCTCTATCACTGAGAAATTAGGTAAGTCAAAAATAAATCCTGAAAATCTATCTTTACCTTTACTCTGTCTTATCATTATTCCTCCTGGCTCAATATGGGGTACTGCTACTTGTTTACAAAGCTAACCACTCAACATCTAGTTAGTACTGTCACCTAACTCCTCCAAGACTGATCAATATACTCTGTCCCTAAGTATCAAAATCAATTAACATTGATTTTATGTTAAATAAATGTAAAATCTGGTAATATAGTAAGTACTAAATAAATGTTCATTCCCGGCACTTATTTTGAATTCTCTTTCTCCTACCCTGCCTTCCCACATATTACTGTTACCTGACTCCTCTAAAATGTGTTGATGATTAGGCAGTTGTTTCCCTCCTCATTCCCTTCGCCTGAAAAATGTTTCTTAATTTTCTTTGACTGTTAAAATTCTACTCATTCTTTAGAGGCAAAGTGAAACTTACTCTGTTCACTCTGAACCGTTCAGATGAAATTAATCTCTCCCTCTGTTCAATTTCAATAGCATCTTATTGTTACCTTAATATGGCATCTATTCCACTGTTTGTTAATTACATACATGTCTCATTTACTAGATCATAGTAAGTTCCTTGATGACCAGCACCTAGACTATCTGACCTATTAAGATATTTAAAAATGTATATAGATAGATAAATGGACAGGATTAAATAAAAGATGTATTTTTAAAGACAAATGTTTATTAATATCATTTTTCAATTATCAAATTTTCAATACTGAATAAAAATATGGTCGTACTTTTAAGTAATAAATTAATTATTGTTAATACATATCATTACATGTAACCAGTATCATACTGGAAGAGTAGATAGCAAGTTTTATGTCAAACTGGGAAAATGTGAAATAGGATCTACCAAGGTCACTCTTGGTCTAATAAGAAAAATGCTATAATTAAAAGTCAATAAAATATTCACTACATTTTTCATGAGTGACATCAAGTTGCATATGGTTTATATTACTTTAGAAAACAAATATATTCATAGTGGAAAAATGTTTCATCAGTAATAGGGTAAAGTTAAATATGGACAAATCCAAGGTAGTATGTAACACTTTAAAGCATTTCATGCAAAGATAAATGATGAAAGCACAACTAGTAAAACTGGGGATCAGAGTGAAGTGATATGAATAAAAAGCAATGAGGTACTATATTAAAAAAAGTCAATTATGTAGAAATTCCTTTAATTTAGTGAAACAGTTTTTAGTAACTAGAATTTTTATAACCCAGTAGTTTGTCTTATTTATAAAAGCTAGTACTACTTGCCTAGCTTAGTTATTTAAGAAAATTATTATGTAAAAAGAAGGTAGAACCCAGAGGACCTGGAGATCTCTTCAGTATTTAAGCCTTCTATGAGCAAACTCCTGTGTCTTCAGTTTTTCTTACAGAGATTTTTCCCTCTGAGGAGACTTGGAAATCTACATTAACGATAATTTAATGTAAATAAATTGTTAATAAAGCACCTATAAGTCAACAGAAAATGCTCATTTTATATAATTAAAACTAAATATGACAGATACTCAATTTACTGTGCTTTAAACCAATCCACTTAATTTACTGCAGCACTGAAAAAAACATGATGCTACACTTACATTTCTATTACAGATCCCACAGATGCCTGCCATAAAAATAAAGCATTTTCTTCATCAGCAGTCAGCCAGCTTGCAGTATTTTCTCTTCCACTGCTGGTTCATTCTTTATGCTGCAAAAGAAAAAAGAGTAATTAAAATCAAGAGAATCAATTAATTATTTATAATCCTTTCACAAAATTCAGTGGAAAACTTTATCTTAAAAGTGGAAAAAATTAAAGACAAGATGCATGCTTTTACCACTGCTATTCAACATGACTGTAAGTTCTAGCAGAGCAAATCAGGGAAAAGAGATAAAGGTATACAGACGGATAAGAAGGAAGTAAAAGTATATTTATTCTCTCTATATAGAAGATCGCATAGAATCCCCAAGAAAGCTAATAAACAAATTCAGCAAAGTTGCAGGTTACAAGTTTGACACACACAAAAATCAGTTGCATTTTGATACACCAGCAGACAACAATCCAAAAAAGAAATCAAGAAGGCAATTCATTCATAATAGCGTCTAAGGGAATAAAATAGCCAGGAATCAACCCAGGAGGTGAAAGACTTGTACACAGAAAACTATAAAGCATTACTGAAAGAAATTAAAGAAGAGCTAAGTAAATAGACAAGTGATGTATGGATTGGAAGACTTAACATATTAAAATGACAATACTACCCAAAGTGATTTACAGACTCAACACAATTCCTATGACAATTCCACCGACCTTTTTTTGCAGAAATGGAAAAGCAATTCTCAAATATGGAATTGCAAAGGACCCTAAGTAACCTAAACAATCTTGAAAAATCCAATGTCAAAACTTACTACAAAGCTAAGGCAACAAGACAGTTTGGTGCTGGCATAGGATAGATATAAATATACCAATGACATAGAATTGAGAGCACAGAAATAAACTCATACATCAATAGTCAACTGATTTTTCCAAAAGGGTATCAAGTCTACTCAACGGGGGAAAGAGGAGCCTCTAACTAATGTTGGGACAACTGGATTTCCACATGCAAAATAATTAAGCTGGACCTCTAGCTTACACTATATATAAAAGTTAACTCAAAATGAACCAATAACCTAAATATGAGAAATAAAACCATAAAACTCTTAGAAGAAAACACAGGGGCAAATCTTCATGGCCTTAGATTTGCAATGGATTCCTAGTTATGACATCAAAAGCATGAGAAACATAGGAAATAAATTAGGCTTTATGTAAGTTTAAAATTTTTGTGCATGAAAAGACACTGCTAAGAAAATAAAAAAACTGCAGAATGGGAGAATATTTTGGCAAATCATGTATCTGATAAAAGATTTAGTATCCAGAACATGTAAAGAACTACAGCTCAACAACAAAGAGAAACCAATTAAAAAGCGAGCAAAAAATGAGCAAAGAACTTAAAGAAGATACACAAACGAGCAATAAACACACAAAAAGATCCTTAACATTATTAGCAATTAGGGAAATGTAAATCAAAATCACAATGATACATCTATAAGGATGCTACAACTTTTTTAAGGGGAAAATAATAGTGTTGGTAAGGATGTAGAAAAATAGGACCTTTGAACACTGCTGGTAGGAAGGTAAAAGGGTGTAGCTGCTGTGAATAATATTTTGTTGCTTCCTCAAAAAGCTAAACGTAATTACCAATATAACCCAGCAATTCCACTCCCAGGGATATAGCAATAGAATTGAAAACAGGTTCTCAGATACTTGTATGCCAATGTTCACTGCAGAAATATTAGGCAAAAGGTGGACACAATTCAAGTATCTGTCAACAGATGAATGGATAAACAAAATGGATAAACAAAATGTGGTCTATAAATACAACAGTACATTATTCAGTAATAAAAAGAAATATGTGCTACAACATAGATGAACCTTGAAAACATACTAATAAGCCAGATACAGGAAAGATTGTACTTGATTCTACTTATATGAAATGATTCTACTTATATGAAATATCAAGAATAGGCAAATTCATAGAAGCAGAAGGTATCAGAGGTTACCAGAGACTGAGGGAAGGAAAATGAGGAGTTATTTGCCTAATGAGTACAGAGTTTCTGTTCGTAATGCTAAAAAAAAAAAAAAAAAAAAAAAAAGTTGTGGAAAATCTATAATGGTGATGGCTGCACAACATTGTAAGTGAAATTACATGGAATTGTACTCTTAAAAAATTGTACCATCTCAGTCATTAACCTTCTTTCTTCTCATTTAGTATTTCCTTCTTCACTTCACCATGTCCACTACAGGACACACATCACATTACACAGAATAATCAAGAACACATGATAACGAAAGAAATGACAGATCTCACAGTAAACACAAAATAGAAGAGACTTGAATATTCTTTTAGTTCCATGTGGCTCTCATACTATGGGCATCTATCTCCCTAAGGTATCTCAAAATTCTAGTGTTTAAAGAAACATATTCTTAAGGCCATATGTAACCTCTAAATATAAGCTGACTTATCCTACCAAATGTTTAACAGAACAAACAATTTGTTTTAAAATCAGAGAACTTTCAAAAGTAACTGACTGTGCTGGTTAACACTGAGTGTTAACTTGATTGGATTGATAGATACAAAGTATTGATCCTGGGTGTGTCTGTGAGGGTGTTGCCAAAAGAGATTAACATTTGAGTCAGTGGGCTGGGAAAGGCAGACTCACCCTTAATCTGGTGGGCACAATCTAATCAGCTGCCAGTGAATATAAAGCAGGCAGAAAAACGTGAAAAAGAGAGATGGGCCTAGCCTCCCAGCCTACATCTTTCTCCCATACAGGATGCTTCCTGCTTCGAACATCGGACTCCAAGTTCTTCAGTTTTGGGACTCGGACTGGCTCTCCTTGCTCCTTGCAGACAGCCTGTTGTGGGACTTTGTGATCGTGTAAGTTAATACTTAATAAACTCATATATCTATATTCTATTAGTTCTGTCCCTCTAGAGAACCCTGCCTAATATACTGACTAAACAAGGTTTCTAAGAAACCTGGCTTTTTGTTTTACTCTGACTTTAGATGATATGGACTCCACTGTTTTGACTTTCCTCTCAACCCTTTCACCACCTTCAAGGAGCCTACAACTTCAATGGCATCAAAGAAGGCTATGTTCATTTCCTTGCTGCAGCCTACTCCAAACAGAAACTGCACATTTTCATACACTCCCTATATATAGGACAGGAGGAGACAATTTACTGCTCCAACATCATTACTTCTTTCAAGTCTCTATCACACTGACTTTAACATACCCTATAATCCCCTAAAACTGCTCTCTCACCACCTGTAAGGGATTAATGTCATCCTTTCACTACTGATCATCCTCTTCATCCTAACTGCTGACATAACTATGAGCCTATTTAAATAGCCTTGAAAATGAACCATCCAACACCTATTGCACAGGTTCTGAAACTTGTCCCAACTTCTGTTAATCAGAATCACTGAAACTGCTTGTTGGAAATACAGATTCTCAGCCCCTTTCCTTAGGAATTCTAGGCCAATAGACATAGGTTTAAACCTAGGAATCTCACCCCAGGTGGTACTCATGCATTAGTCCTTCAAATGCAATCTGAGAAACACTGTCCTCAATTTTCAGTTCCTTAAATCCTAAATTCGAAGAAATTAATCTCCTCTCCGGCAACCAAATGTTATGATCACATTTGAAACTAGTTGTCACCTAAACTGCTGCCTCTCTGAAATCTTAATCCGACTCTCAGATCACAAGCTCTGGTTCTTCCAGCCTACTCATTCCCACACCTGCTCTTCAATTTCATGGGGACCTACAATCTCTTGACCATCTCATTTCCTTTCCTGCCCATTCTGGAACCCAATCTTTTTTACTTAACAGAACCCTTGGCTCCCTCCTATCTTTATCTCTCATATACACACATTTTACAAACCCCCATTTCTGCATAATTCTTACAATATGACATCTCAGGTTTCATGCCTTAACTACTTTTGTGTTCATGGAGAAAAAGACAAAGTCCTTTCTCTCACCACACAGCCTCCTGCTCCCCCACCCCAACCAACCACAACATATCAATTCTGTCAACTTTTATTCCTAATCCCTTTGGAATCTATCCTATACTCTCTACCCATTGCTAGTGCCCTAGTTTAAACCTGCATCATCTCTCACCTGAACTACTGTACAGCCTGATTATCTTGTGTCACTATCACCCTCAAATGCATTTACTAAGCCTTTGAGATTCTCTCTCTCTCTCACACACATATACACTCACTCACTCTACAGTCTGTTTCCCAAGCTGGAATGCTGTGGCATGATCATAGCTCACTACAACTTCAAACTGCTTGGGTCAAGTGATCCTCCCATCTCAGCCTCCCAAGTAGCTAGGACTGAATGATATACTTAAAAGGCAAAATGAACCAGGTTTCTTCCATATGTGAAGCACAATACTGGCTCCTCAGCCTACACAATAAAGACAAAGCTCCTCAGGACAACATTAAAAGGTTTTAAAGATCTAAACTGTAAATAACTAGTCTCTAGTCTTTTTTATCTTCAACAACCACCCATAGATTAATAATCTAGTTGTATCAAATTACTCATAGTCCTGCAAACCTCCCTTTGTAGCTCTGTATTTCCTCCTGCCTGGTACAATCTATTCCCTTTTACAGCTTATGAATGCCTATTTGTTCTTTAATATATTACACAGAAATGGTTATCCCTACCATTTTCTCTGACTACCTCCAGAAAGTTAATTGTTCTCTCTATATATTTTGTATGTTTTTTTTTATTACTGAATTTATCACATGCACTAATTTCATTCATTTGTGAAGTCTGACTCTTCTGTGAAATCATGAAACCCCTGAAGATAGGGACCTTTTTATATCTCTAAGTAGCTAGTAAAGTGTCAATCAATTTTTGTTGAACTGATATTTTTTGGATGAATAAAAAATCAACTCCTAAAAGTAACTATTGTGAGGAACAGAATATCAAAGGATTAGATTTATTCAAATAACACTTGAGTTCTAATTGTGAACAAGGCACCCAGCTGGAATCTGTAAGATACATAAAAATATCTAAGTTTTAATCCTTTCTTTATATAACTTAAAATCTAAAGGAGTTCCTGCATTTACAAATATAAAATTCAACCCATCTTTGTATCTTCTGGCAAGCAAATCATTTACCCAGGTATTGTTCATTGGCAATGAATTCTCCAAAATGGAGATAAAAATCTATGCATAAACCAAGATGGGTTTCTGAACAGCCAAAACAGCTTCACAAATCTCTTTCCCCAATAAAGGTTATGATTCTTCACCAGGATGACCACATACGTTAGCTCAGCATCTGTCCAGTTTGCCCTTGGTCTCCTAACAAAAGTGTTCCAGTTCAGAAAAATTATACAGACATTCTACCCTTTACCCATCACAAAGGTTTTTGGACCATCACTCAAAAGTCAATTTGCTCTTACTTTACCCACAATTCTTTTGTTTTGTTTTAAGAGACAGGGTCTGTTAACCAGGCAGGAGTCCTGTGATGCTCCTATTGCAGCCTCCCAAAGTGCTGGGATTACAGGTGAGGGCCACCATGCCCAGCCTTTACCCACAATTCGAACATGAAGTTTTTTGCTCAAGGAAGTCCTGCTGGGTGTTGCTGTTGGTCATTAGCACTGTCTATCCTTCGCTATCTTACAAGTCTTTTAAGATGTACCAATCCATCATTCTCAGAACCTAATTGATTGAATGTTAAAACCTCTAGTGTGGGAGATTCAATTAAAACATTTCTTCTAAAAATTTTGTTTAATCACTATTTGTACTTTAATAATTCAGATGTGTAGACGGTACCATTTTATTCCTATGAAATACACAAAAAATATGTCCTTGTTTCTAATTCTCCTTATCTCTTGAATTCATTTACACATTATCTCTAACCAATCTAATTTATTCCTCTAGGTCTTACCCATAAATATCTTATCTCCGAAACAAAAGTTGATTCTTAAAGGAATCTAAGCTAACTGAAACAAAGCAGCTTCAAAACAACTACAAAAAATCCTCTAAAGACCCCATATTTGAACACCTAAATAAGCTGTGATCTTTTCTATAAAACTATTTCACATCGTTGAAATAAAGCTATAGCCACAAATATTGAAATAAAAGCTTTGCTACATATCCACTAGAACAAAGGTACTAAAAAAAAAAAAAAAATTCTGATTAATTCAAGGAGATGCAGTTCTCTCATTCTGCTTCCCTTAAAGACTAATGATTAAATTCAAGTAACTTATCAATAGCAAAATTATTTGAAAAAGCCCCTTACAAAGAACACACACACACAAACCCAGGAGCAGAGAACTATTTACTTAATTGTACTGAAATAACAGCAAAGTATCTATGAATAATGACTTTCCATCAACATGAACTTTCTCCTTCAATAGAACATCCTTGTCCTCATCACACTCCTCTAGTCTAGTTACGTTTAGGAGTAAACAAAAGAATGTATCAGTGACCATAACTCACATTCCAGTTTCATTATATTAATGCCATTTTCAAAAAAAATACAGCCAAAGACATATTTATTTTAGCCGATTTCTTCAATTTTTTTTTCTAATTCTTGCCTGAATTTCTAGGATTCTCTTAGAAACGGCTTTCTCTAATTTTCAAACTATTGATGATTTCATTTTTTCCTTCAAAGATCTTTGACGATAACCTCATACAGTTGACCTTTCAACAACACAGGTTGGAAATAAACAAAATGGCTTATATACGTACAGTTTTTTCAATAAATATATTGGAAATTTTTTTGAGATTTGTGACAATTTGAAAAAACTTGCAGATGAATCATGTAGTCTTGAAATATCAAAAAAGGAAAAGAAAAAATTAGGTATATTATGAATGCATAAAACATATAGTCTATTTTATCATTTAGTACTATAAAATGTAGAGAAATTATAAGTTAAAGTGTATCAAAACTTAGCAAACACAGACACATATGGTGCCATTTGAGGTGGTACAAGAAATTTAAACAAATGTAAAGATGCAGTATGAATCATAGCCATACAAAATTATAGTACATATTGTAATAATTTCCTGTTGCTATTATGAATTTCCACTTAATATGCTGTGTGACACTAATCATCTCTGCGTGTATTGGAGTAAAACGTAATTTCTTGTTCCTGTGCATTTTTCATCATTAGTGTAATACCATAAACCTTGAATAACACCATGGGACCCATGTGAAGTGCCACTAGTGATGCTAGAAGTGCTCCCAAGAAGCCAAGAAAAGTCATGCCATTACAAGAAGTTAAATTAACTTGGTATGTGCCCTAGATGGGTCTGCAGCTGCAGTTGCCCATCATTTCAGACAGACACCTTGTAAACAGGTAACATAAACACAGTATCGGTAAATGCAGTACTCTAAATGTAATTTTTCTTCTATTTTAAGAATATAGTATATAATGCATGTAACATACATAACGTGTTAACCGACTTTACAGTAGGCTATTAGTAGTTAAATTTTGGGGAAGTCAAAACTTTACTCAGATTTTCGATCGTCCAAGGAGTTGGCACCCTTAAGCCCGTGTTGCTCAAGGGTCAATTGTACTGCCCTCTGATTGTCTTTGAGCATTCTTTTATTTCACCTCTAATTATGCATTATCTTTCAAAAATACATTTGTGTGAAACAACATAACTAGGTCTTCTTGGCTGAGATTTAGCAATATTACCCAACCAACAAAAGTGACTCCAGCTAAAAGCAGACCAAAAACTTAACAGATGTAAACAGGAATCCTACAGTAACCCTACGAGTCCACAGTTCAAATAATTTTAGTCAATATTGCACGCTTTGGTGACTTTTTCAATTTCTATATCCTCATGAATAATTTTTTTAAAGTGCAGACTAACTGGATAAACGCCGGGGAAAGAAAATGAATTAAAACTAATATAATGCTCTAGATCCTAGCTATACAAACTGCGATTCCCAACTAGCACCATCAGCCCTACCTGGGAGCTGTTCACAAACGAAAATCCTAAGTGCCACCCTAGACCTACAGAACCAGATCTCCAAGTGATTCGCATATTACAGTTAGTGAAACACTACCAAATCCATGTCACTGAATCCTCAAAACAACTGTGAAATATGACTGTACCTATTTTACAAATGAGGAAGCCTAAGCTCAGGAAGTTAAATGACTTACCCAAAGTCACAAAGCCATCAACGTTGGGAAATGTGATTCAAACTCAAATATACCTTTAAAAAAGTCTTTCTACAATGTATTGTCTCTCACAGAAAAGGCCAGGTATTATTCTAACAGAAATATGATGCAAGCCACATATGCAGTTTCGAATCTTCTATTAGCCACAATAATAATAAAAGAGGCCGAGCATGGTATCTCACATCTGTAATCCCAGCACTTTGGGGGTAGTGAGGCAGGGGGATGGCTTGAGCCTAGGAGTTACAGACCAGCCTGGGCAAGATGGTGAGACCCCCATTTCTACAAAAATAATAATAGAAAGAAACAGGTAAAATTAATTTCAATAATATATTTTATTTAATCCAATATTTCTACATTACCACTTCAATATGTTTCAATATAAATTGTTAATGTAATATTTTATGTTCTTGGGTAAGTGTATGCATAGTCTTTGAAATCCAGTGTGTATTTTACACTTACAGCACAACTTAATTCAGACTGGATACATGTCAAGTGCTCAATAGCTCCATGTGGCTAGTGGCTACTTTAACTGGGCAATGCTGGTCTAGAATGTCTTGCATATTAACCTCATTACAAAACTGACAAGTCATTACAGGAATCATTTAATAGAGACAATGAATTCAATGTTAATTTACCTAGACTTTTGCCAAAGACAGATAAAAAAGAAAACTGCATATTCTGTTATAATCAAAGTTAACAGGTTTAGGTAGCCCCAATTCTGCCAAACTGACTCATCACCTACTAACTCTGAGAATTTATACAGTTGACCCTTGAACAATGTGAGGAGTTAAGAGTGTCTACCCCCTGCACAGTCAAAATTCCAGGAAAACTTTTGACTTTCCAAAAACTTAACTGCTAATAGCCTACTATTGGCTGGAAGCTTTACTGATAATATAAGCAGTGGATCAATATATATTTTCTATGTTGTATTATATATTGTTTTCTTGCAATAAACTAAAAAAATGAAAATGTTATTTAAAAAATCATAAGGAGGCCGGGTGCGGTGGCTCACGACTGTAATCTCACCACTTCGGGAGGCTGAGGTGGGCAGATCATGAGGTCAAGAGATCGAGACCATCCTGGCCAACATGGTGAAACCCCGTCTCTACTAAAAATACAAAAATTAGCTGGGTGTGGTAGCGCACATCTATAGTCCCAGTTACCTGGGAAGCTGAGGCAGGAGAATCTCTTGAATCCGGGAGGCGGAGGTTGCAGTGAGCCGAGATCGCACCACTGCACTCCAGCCTAGTGACAGAGTGAGACTCCGTCTCCAAAAAAAAAAAAAAAAAAACCATAAGGAAGAAAAATATATTTACGTTCATTACGTAGACATGGATCATCATAAAGGTCTTCATCCTTTTCAGGATAAGGAGAAAGAGGAGGCATTTGTTTTGCTCTCTCAGGGGTGGCAGGGGCAGAAAAAAAAATTGTTGTATACGTGGAACTGCACAGTTCAAAGCCTTGTTCAATGGTCAACTATAATTTCAACTGGGCACAAAATAGGGTATGCATGTAATACTTAGAACAGTCATGTGAAGAAGTCCTCAGAAAACACCCATATTATTTGAAATCAAAGATTTTTTTAAAGTTGGAGGAGAAGGGATGCTTTTATTTTAACCAATAGGGGGATGTAAAACACAACAGCATAATTTTAACTACAGGCCAGAATTAATTTGCCAAACATAAATAAATCAAACATACATAATTCCTACTGGAATGAATGACTTGTAAATTTTACACCAAACTTAATATGATGATCTATTAAGAAGGTAACATAAAAAAAAAGAAAAAGTCTAAAACCAAATTAGATACTTTGCCCCTAACAATTATGAAGGAAAAAAAAAAAGTGACAAGTAAAACTTAAAAATATACAAAGCGGTTTAGGGATTATCAATGAATTTAAATCTTGACCCATTCAAATAAGTGAAAAATAAATACAACTAAAAATGAAGTAATATTGTATCATTTATAATTTGTAACAACTCCAAATATTCATACTCCCACTTTTCAAGTCAGTCACAAGATCAAAGTCAAGAGTTTTTTCAGGTAATAGATTCAAGCAAGCGATTATCTTTAATCAAAAGAAAAAAAAAGAGCATGTAACATCAATATAAGTACATATAAAAACAAAGACAAATATCAATTATAAATATTTGAAGACACTGTATTTTTCCAATTATTAACAGCTAATGTAAGATTTTTACCATTTATTCAAAATACACAAAACAGGAAATGTTCTACATGAAAGCACTTAGTGACAGAAAAAATACTTGAAATGTTCCCACTTTTGGTATACAACTCAAAAAAAAATTATATAAACATAAAAGGAGTAGATAAATCAAGTGTGAGTTAGAAGACACATCTTAGTATTTTTTATGAACCAGTCCCAAATTGAGAGATGTAACTAAATGCCCTAATCATCGCCTGCTAAAAATTAGCTGAAAAAAAGAATAGGTCATACTTGGAAACTTCAGACAAAACTCATTTCAACTAAATGGGGTCTGATACTTTATTTTAAAGAATCACTTCCCTTTAAGACGTTACTATGTGGCAATCTACTTACTGCCTTCACAATCTTTATACTAGCGCACTAAACCCTTTAATTTTTCTCAAAACAACAAAAAAGTGGGCTTTGCATTTTATTTCAAAACATGAGATGTAAAAGTGAACAAATATTGTCTTTTAATCATATCATACACAGATGTTTCTTAGCCAGCAACTGTTTCATAAATAAGAAAGCTCTTTGGCAAATTATCTGTGTGACCTTGGTCGAGTCAAAAGACCCCCAGTCTTTTGTTATCTCATCCTACTGTATAATTCTGTAATTCTAAGTTCTAAATGCTTTAATTAGCAATCAGTTCACAACATTTTGGATTTGAATTAACCCAAAAGGTAATACGCCACGAAAACTAAACACAGTCCATAAGTAAGCACAGGTGGTTGTAGCCAAGTGTTACATAAATTGGTTTCTATATCCACAAAGATGTTGTTCCACAAATTCAGATTCCTCAGGCACAAGGCAACCAGATAAGAGAATGGAAAAGGCTCAGTACCTTCTATTACTAACACGGGAGAAAAATACGCATTCGAATTCCCAACTGTCAGAGCTGTTAGATGTTTCCTGGTAGTATATGGTTAACATATAAAATAATACTCTTTAAACATATCGATATTGTGAAAACAACATATTTAATATCCTTTTCTTCTTTTAACTCAAAATATCGTTTTGGATCCTTTTTTAAAAAAAGTCTGTTCCTTTCCTCTGACAATATAAGTTGGTGGAGACTGAAACAAAACACTTTGTAAGCTGACATCTCCTTTTAAAAAAAGTTAACTTTTTCTTTCTCTTGTCTAAAAGACCAGCTATTTGGAGAAAGTTTTCCTGATGATTATAATTCTACCAAGTTTTGAACAACCAGCGAAGAAAAAAAAAATATTTAAATGTATTTCCATTCTGCCCACATGACACACTGGCCCATTTGAGGCATAAATTCTAAATGAAAGATTGGACTGAACAACATCCTCCACTTTAAGATATACAAGGCACCAAAACAAACACATCCAGAATCTATTTTTAGAGTGGTGTTTCACTCTTCCGGTTTTCTCTTTAAAACGAGATTTACTTGACCTATTTTCATGTGTTTTTAGGGCACCCAGGCACTCTATACAAGCAATATTTGCTAGTCATAAAACAGCAAAGCAAAAATCACAAATCCTGGTATTAGTGTGGGACATTTTCTCCATGTGTCCTTACGTGCCATGTCTTTTAAAAGTCTAAATATAGATTCACTGACTAAAATGTCCTAAGTCTTCCAAATTCTATAATTATATACTGGACTGAATGCCATTATACGTTCACATCCCATTTGAAAAGTACACACACGGGGTGGGGGTGATGCGCCCAGTACCTGAAACGTCAATCATACAAAGAACAAAGCGTTCCCTATCTTTGGGCTTTCTTCTCACCTCAGTTCTCCACTGTTTCAGTATTACAAAAATATTAAACAAAATGTTCAAAACTTGAGATATAAGTGCTCACTGAAATGGCACTTGTAGAAAAGAAATTAAAACGTATACCAAAATGATTAACGATAAAAAATTCTAGTTGCCAGGATGTGTGTGTAAACTTACAGTCCTGTAGGTTTTACCTGTGGAGAGCACGGTTCCTTCTCCACACTCTTAAAAACAATTTTACATTCTTTAGAAGCCTTCGCAAAATAAATAGCGACAACAATGGAAGATCCACACTCCTCACATGGGATGGAGGGTAGGAAGAGAACTCCCCACCCAACAAACAGAACAAAGCAACAGTCTCGGCTTTCAAGATGCACAGAGGGTTTGGAGGCTCAAGGGATACTGTGAGATCTCTTAATTGTTCCGATGCTTCAACAGCCGTCAAAACAACTAAGAATATGCAGCGCTGGGCTTCACTAGAACAAGGTGCAGGGATTGCTCTCTTCGTATTAGCCAAGACCAAGACACTGAGGAGGAGGAGGAAAAGGAGGGAGAGAGAGGAGAAAGCAGCAGCCAGAGACACTCCGGGAAAAGAAAAATGCAGACTGTACGCCCTGGCTTCGATCTGACCCAAGGCCTAAACTGTTTGACCCCACACGGGAAACAGGGAGCAGGCTACTGCCGAAAACCCATCGCCGCCCCTACACCTCGAGGCCAGGAGGTCCCCGGGTAAAGGCCTGAAACCACGGCCCAGGGGGAGGAGAAGGACCCGCCTGCCACCCGAGGCAGCGACGCGGGCTCAGGCGGAAGAGGCTGCGCAGTAATGGCCGCTGCTCCGCCCCTCGCACCCGGACCGAGACCAGCTCCGGCCGTCACCTAGGGCAGGGACTGCGGCGCCCTCGGGCAGCGCAGGGGCTGTCACGGTCGTCTTGCCTGCCCCAGCAGCCAAGGCGGGGGTGGTGGAAAGGGCTGAGCTGTCCCATCCCGCCGCTGCGCGGACAGCCGGGGCCGCGCCAGCCCAAGGGCGTCCATCTACGTACCGGCCCCTGACCCCGCCGCCGCCCCTCTCAGGCCCCGAGCGCAAGGCCGACCCGGAGTACGTTGCGGCTGGAGGTGACACCGCGAGCTATGCCTCCTCTCCCCGAGTGAGGATCCTGGAGTGGACGGCGTTCACCCTGCTCCCCCGAGAGGGCCTCGCTTCGACTCCCACCTCTCCGGCCACAGCTGCGGCCACCTGGCAGTCTTTTCTCTCTGGCCTCGGAGCCCGCAGCGGCCGGGAACGCGCGCGGCCGTCACGTGACCACTCGGCGCGTCACGGAGGCGGGGCCGCGCGGGGCGGAAGCCGTGCCGCGCACCCGCGAGCTGGCTCCGGCACCTCCTTTTTCTGTCCCTGCATCTATCGCTTCGCTGCCTGCCCGCACTCTGTTGCTTGTGGGGACCGGCGACTTCGCTGCTTGGATTCTTCTGGCTGCTTTACAGTGTGCTTTGGTTGTATTAGGGCCCAGAGGCGCTGAAAGAATGCAGTTCCAGCAGAGAGAGATTTGGGGTGGAGGAAGTAAAACGGGTGTAGGCCCGGCAGGTGGTGCTGCTCAAGAATCCAGCTTTGCTATCCGGAGGAAGCCCTGGGGCGCCTAGCTGAGTTTCGGCTTGAAGATTCCTTAGCAAAAGTACTGCTTGTTCCACTGCAAGAAAAAAAAAAAAGGAGGGTCGTGGGCGGGGACGGAGGGGAGAGAGTACTTTAGGACTTTCCAATTTATTCACTTTTTTAATGGTTGAGCAATTTAATACGGGAAAAAATTGGTATTTTATTTTGAGCCCTCCCCTTTTTAAAAAACAGAATAGTGCCTGAGAAACTGAAGAAAGAAATTAATCTGCGTGAGAATCTAAAATTAAATAGGTTATTTTGGTCGCAAGCCTGTGGTTTTAAACATCAGACTTCTAGCAGTAATTCACCATTTTAGCATGTACGTTTCCTTTTTCAGAACTGAAAAAATTTTCCTAATGTGTAGGAAAATGAAGAGGGTGGAAGAGCAGACCTTTTATCTTTAAAAGAGTATGTATTTCAACATTCTGTGACAGTGTCTTCTCGCATTTTGGGATTTCATTAACTGATTCAGGATTGGAAGTTTTCAGTGCCCTTATAGGTATAGAAATGTATATGTTTTCTGTTATTCCCCTGAAATCAGTTTATTTCAGGGTTTTTATTCACATATATTAATATGTCAACCAGTCTCTTGAAGGGTGCATCTAGTTCAGTGATGCTTGTGCATGTATGCAATACTGTTTTTCTTATAAGTTCTATACATGTAGAAATATTGAAGTGTATATCCTTTAAGCTTAGTTTTCTATCTTTATCTTCTTATTAGCCACTCAGTTTTGTCCCTGTATCCTACACAGCCCAAGAACAGAGAATAGCTAAAATTTGATATATACTCGAAGATTCCAGCTTGAAGAGGTCATGCTAGTATTAACTAACGAGGTACCGGGTGTTTCTCTAAGTGCTTTATTCATATATACCCATTTAATTCTCCTAATAAACTATGAGGTAGACACTATTATTCTTCCCATTTTACAGAGAGAGACACACAGCTAAGATCTGAATCCAGGCACACTGTAAGATGTCAACTAGTTCCACCTCTTCTCACTCATACCTAGGGTCTTTGTATTTCAAATGGCTGCATTTTTCCTTGTTCAAACCCATCTTTAATTCATCTCTTTTATGTCTTATATACATTGGCATATAATCTGTTGGCTCTTCCTTCAGAGTATATCCAGAATCCAAGTGCTTACCACCTCCACTACAATCTACATTATCACTTGTTTGGATTATAGTATTATGGTAGACCAAGAACTAGTCTTTTCTTTGACTCTGTTCTCGATACAGAATCCAAAATTACTTAAAAAGAAGTGAGATCATACCACTCCCTTGCTCAAAGTCTCCTATGGCTTCCCAACACAAGTACAAACCGAAGTCCTAACAATGACTTTAAAATCCTCCCCTCATTACATCTTTGACCCCACAGACTGTTTACCCAGCTTTGTATTCCCAGAAAGCTCTCCACAGGCTCCCAACCTCATAGTCTTTGCAATTGCGGTTTCCTCTGCTTAGAACACTCTTCACCGTCATGCTCCCTCCATATGTGCTCAGATGTCCAACCCTTCAGTCAGTCCTTCTACTTGTCACCACATTTTAAATCATGACATTTCCCATTCCCGATATTTCATATTTCCTCCTCTACTTTTTAATACTTATCACAATGTAATGGATAATTTATTTTACTTACTAATCATCATATGTCTCTTCACATTAGGACGCAAGACTTGGGAGGCCAGGAATGTGTGTTCTATTTTGTATCTCAACTGCCAGGAATAGTGCCTGACCCATTTAAAGAGGTTCTTTGTAAATATGTGTTACATGAGTGAGTGAATGAATGAATGAATGAATGCATACACACATGGCCGGGCACGGTGGCTCACGTCTGTAATCCCAGCTCTTTGGGAGGCCAAGGTGGGCGGATCACGAGGTCAGGAGATCCAAGACCGTTGTGGCTAACACAGTGAAACCTCGTCTCTACTAAAAATACAAAAAAAATTAGCCAGGCATAGTGGCACACACCTGTAATCCCAGCTACTCGGGAGGCTGAGGCAGGAGAATCGCTTGAACCTAGGAGGCGGAAGTTGCCTGAGATCGTGCCAATGTACTCCAGCCTTCACTGCAACAGAGCGAGACTCTGTCTCAAAAAAAAAAAAAACCACATTTGTGTATGTGACTGTGTATATATATACACATACATATGTGTATACTTATGTATACACATACGTATACATATATACATGATACTTATGTATATACGTATATACATACACGTATATACATATATACTTATGTGTGTATATATACATATACACACTTTTTATATATATGAATAAAAGTGAACTTCTCATTATTTTTCAGTAGTTGCATATGAAGAGCAGAATTGAATGCATGGAATACTATACACCCTACCTCCATCAGCCACTTGAAAGAAAGATAGTGAGAAGTTTATATCTTTGAATAATACAGGACAGCACCTCTCAACATTGTCAGAGTGCTGGTTTCCAGTAATTAAGAGTAACTGGTTTCCAGTAATTTTAAGTACCAAAACTTCAGATTATTTGCTTAAAGAAATCAATCCGAGCCTAACAGTTTCAATATATTTCTGTAACAATGTTACTATAACTGAGATTCCATTTCACTTCATTGAATCAAAGGTAAAGAAGTTGCAGCTGACTGCTAGGAATTACCCAGTGGCCTGTTTGATTATAGCTCATTGTCTATTTCCCACAACTTACAAAATGCTTTCCTGAATACTACACATCTCCAAGCGCCTACTCTTCTCCACATATCCTTCCAACACTCAAAATTGTCCAATGTTGTTTGTTTTACTTAAGGATCAAGGCATTTTTTTTTGTTTACTTAATATTCGAAGACATCCATGAAAAGCATTTCATGAGAAAATGATGTGTTATAATAGAATGTATGTTGAAACCACTGATGTGGCTAATTTAGGGTGGCGGTGTTCAAAGTGTTATCTAGTGACCCATATGGGTCTTGTGACTCTTGTGGAGTGTCTGATAGTAAATTGTTCTTATAATAATACTAAGACTCTAGTTACTTTGTTTACTTGCACTCTCTGAAATGTACAGTGGAGTTTTCCAGAAGCTACATGATATGTGATATAACAATAGATTGATTACAGAAGCAGATATGAGAATTTGACTGTATCTATTAAACCAGTCATTAAAACGATGTACAAAAAATGTAAAACTCATTCAGTTAACTTTGTTTTGGAAAATGTAGGGTTTTTTTTATATAAAGTATGTTAATATTTAATGGGTCTTATTTTTAAATGAACTAGTACATATTGTAAACCATTCTGTTTCAACTTTTAATTTGGTAAATATTGGTTAACTCATAAACAAAAGTTCTTTGGGGTCTTCTATAACTTAACACTGTCAAAGTGTCCTGAGACCAAATGAGAATGCTTGTCTGGGGCTATTTTGCTTACCAACTCCAAGTTAAATTTCTTCCCTTTTCACATGCTGGCAATCATCTGATAGCTATGGACACAGCTTTCTCGTATGCCTGGAAACAGAACAAACCAGATTCAGGAAAGTACCAGTCATTAGAGCTAGCAGATGAATGGAAATCAAACCAAGAGGAAGCTCCGGAAAGCAAATTTTTTTTTTTTTTTTTTTTTTTTTTTTTTTTTTTTTTGAGACAGAGTCTTGCTCTGTTGCCCAGGCTGGAGTGCAGTGGCCAGATCTCAGCTCACTGCAAGCTCTGACTCCCGGGTTTACGCCATTCTCCTGCCTCAGCCTCCGGAGTAGCTGGGACTACAGGCGCCCGCCACCTCGCCCAGCTAGTTTTTTGTATTTTTTAGTAGAGACGGGGTTTCACTGTGTTAGCCAGGATGGTCTCGATCTCCTGACCTCGTGATCCACCCGTCTCGGCCTCCCAAAGTGCTGGGATTACAGGCTTGAGCCACCGCGCCCGGCCGCAAATTTTTTTTATTTTAATTAAAAACTTTGTTCCCAGAGCTGATAGATAGGTTGGTTTCTGTCCTATCATTTGATGTTGTTCTTACAGTAATCAAACAGTATATTATTTTCTAGTAGAAATCCTTTGTAAATAATAATATACTAGCCAGTTTAGCTTGTATTTTTCTTTTACCTAATGTGATTATCAGTGCTTTCTCTTCTAATGGTTCTTAATGTTCCTACATCAACCACAGACATTACAACTGAATTAGGATAATGTATGGCTAGAAAATAGCCCAAGAGTCACTGAGTCAAACTTTATGGTTTGACTATAAAGTCAACCATGCATTTACTTCCTAACCTGTTTGTACATATATAATACATATTTATTACTTTTTAGATGTCTTCTATTGACAATAGTAGCTTTGATATCTCCAAAGTCTATGCTTGTTTCATTAGATGACATAACCTTTCATTGAGCATAGTATTGAAAGATAAGAATAAATGCTGTATTTTAACAGTGGAGGTTTTTTAAGCTAGCTTATTATTTTAACAAAATAGTCACTTAATGTACTCCATCACGTAAAGGAAATTGCTTATGGTCATCAAAGCAGCAACTATGTTTTGTGATGTCACATTTTCCTCAAAATGGTTAGGATTTGGGAAATCAAAATTACATGGTTTATAAGCATCCATATTTAGGATTTATTTTTGAAGCCCTATGCGTACTGTATGAGTTTAATATAATTATAACCTAAAAGTTTGAAGTATTTTCACAGAAGTTTGTCAAGCAAGATTCTGTTTGGAAAACAAAAGCCACCTGAAGTATTTCAGCGACTCTAATGTAGTGAAATGGTAGCAAAAGTGTTGGAAAATTGAAGAAACTAAAAAAGAAAGATGAGGATAACTTGAAATCAGTAACTGCAAAAAGTTACCAGCTCATCTAAGTTTGGAGGAGCAAACGGTGTTCTGGGAGCTCCTGGAAGCTTCTGGAGCACTTTTTATGAATTGCTGTAATAGGAAGTCAGGGTCCCAAATGCTCACTGAGCCTGCGGAAGTCCAGCAGCTCAGCCATAAGCAGTCACCTACCACTCCAATGTCAGAACAAGAAATGAATAGGAAAGAAATCACCTTCTCCTTTTCACCTTCTTTTTCCATGTGAATGCCTTCTATTGACAAAACCAAACAAGAAACCATCTATGAAAGGATTCTCAAAAACAACTTTTTCCAGCTCCCTTAGATATAAAGCAGAAGATGGAAGTGCTATTATAAGGCTGGGCATCCAGTATCTGGTTCAAAAAGTTTAAAAAATGATTTATTGTATTGCTCAGGGTGATAGATATTCTGAAATATGGAAAGAAGTAGAATAGTTGATTGCCTGTTTTTTTCTAAGATCTTAAACCATTTTTTTCACCACAATGATCCAGGTCCACGAATATCTTTTCATCATTGTACTATCAGACAACTGCAACTCATTGAGGTTACCAATGTTCACAGGTAGCCCAGAGTAGAATCATGGTGAACAGAGAAAGACTGGCTGAGGGGAATATGAACATGCATCAGTAAAGGTTCAGTAAAGACATGATGAGTCCTAGGATCAGGAGAGCCATAAACTAATTCAGGCATGGTACTTACTGTATCCAAATATCATTTTTTTTTATATGTAGCCACAAAACAGGTAAATTATCACCTCTATTCAGAGATTTGACAATGAAATTTAAGACAAGTGGCCAAGCTTGGCCAAACTTGAAAAACCTGGCCAAGCTTGAAAAACCTTAGCTATTACGATTACATTATTTGACCTGTCTCGAATTCTGAGCTAGTTCCGCCAGAGTCTCTCCTTCAGTCTACTAGAAAGCATAAGAATAAATACCTATAATTTCATAACTTGTATTGTCTTTAGCGAAAACTAATAAATTATTTTCTTTTTTTCTGTTTTATATATATAGTCAATTATATATTATTTATTTTTATTATACTTTAAGTTCTAGGGGACACGTGCACAATGTGTAGGTTTGTTACACAGGTATACATGTGCCACGTTGGTTTCCTGCACCCATTAACTCGTCATTTACATTAGATATTTCTCCTAATGCTATCCCTCCCCCCACCCCACAACAGGCCCGGGTGTGTGATGTTTCCTGTCCTGTGTCCAAGTGTTCTCATTGTTCATTCCCACCAATGAGTGAGAACATGTGGTGTTTGGTTTTCTGTCCTTGTGATAGTTTGCACAGAATAATGGTTTCCAGCTTCATCCACGTCCCTACAAAGGACATGAACTCAGCCTTTTTTAAGACTGCATGGTATCCCATGGTGTATATGTGCCAGATTTTCTTAATCCAGACTATCATTGATGGACATTTGGGTTAGTTCCAAGTCTTTGCTATTGTGAATAGTGCCACAATAAACATACGTGTGCATGTGTCTTTATAGTAACATGATTTATAATCCTTTGGGTATATAGCCAGTAATGGATTGCTGGGTCAATGGTATTTCTAGTTCTAGATCTTTGAGGAATCACCACACTCTCTTCCACAATGGCTGAACTAGTTTACACCCCACTGACAGTATAAAAGCATTCCTGTTTCTCCACATCTTCTCCAGCATCTGTTGTTTCCTAAATTTTTAATGATCACCATTCTTACTAGTGTGAGATGGTATCTCATTGTGGTTTGGATTTGCATTTCTCTGATGACCAGCGATGATGAGCATTTTCTCATGGGTCTGTTGGCTGCATAAATGCCTTCTTTTGAGAAGTATCTGGTCATATCTTTTGCCCACTTTTTGATGGGGTTGTTTGTTTTTTTCTTGTAAATTTGTTTTAAGTTCCTTATAGATTCTGGATATTAGCCCTTTGTCAGATGGGTAGATTGCAAACATTTTCTCCCATTGTGTAGATTGCCTGTTCACTCTGATGGTAGTTTCTTTTTCTGTGCAGAAGCTCTTTAGTTTAATTAGATCCCACTTATCAATTTTGGCTTTTGCTGCCATTGCTTTGGTGTGTTAGTCATGAAGTCCTTGCCAATGCCTATGTCCTGGATGGTATTGCCTAGGTTTTCTTCTAAGGTTTTATGGTTTTAGGTTTAACAGCTAAGTCTTTATCTTGAATTAATTTTTGTATAAGGTGTAAGGAAGGAATCCAGTTTCAACTTTCTACGTATGTCTAGCCAGTTTTCCCAACACCATTTATTGAATAAGAATCTTTCCCCCTGGCCGGGCGCGGTGGCTCAAGCCTGTAATCCCAGCACTTTGGGAGGCCAAGATGGGTGGATCACGAGGTCAGGAGATCGAGACCAGATCAAGACCATCCTGGCTAACACGATGAAACCCCATCTCTACTAAAAATACAAAAAAAATTAGCCAGGCGTGGTGGCAGGCGCCTGTAGTCCCAGCTACTCGGGAGGCTGAGGCAGGAGAATGGCGTGAACCCAGGAGGCGGAGCTTGCAGTAAGCCGAGATAGTGCCACTGCACTCCAGCCTGGGCGACAGAGCAAGACTCCACCTCAAAAAAAAAAAAAAAAAAAAAAAAAAAAGAATTTTTCCCCCATTTCTTGTTTTTTGTCAGGTTTGTCAAAGATCAGATGGTTGTAGATGTGTGGTGTTATTTCTGAGGCCTCTGTTCTGTTCCATTGGTTTATATCTCTGTTTTGGTATCAGTACCATGCAGTTTTGATTACTGTAGCCTTGTAGTATAGTTTGAAGTCAGGTACGTGATGCCTCCAGCTTTGTTCTTTTGGCTTAGGATTGTCTTGGCAATGCGGGCTCTTTTTTGGTTTTATTTGAACTTTAAAGTAATTTTTTCCAATTCTGTGAAGAAAGTCATTGGTATTGAATGACATTGCTCTATAAATTACCTTGGGCAATATGGCCATTTTCATGATATTGATTTTACCTATCAATGAGCATGGAATGTTCTTCCATTTTTTGTGTCCTCTTTTATTTCGTTGAGCAGTGGTCTGTAGTTCTCCTTGAAGAGGTCCTTCACATCCCTTGTAAGTTGTATTCCTAGGTATTTTACTCTCTTTGTAGCAATTGTGAATGGGACTTCACTCATGATTTGGCTCTCTGTTTGTCTCTTATTGGTATATAGGAATGCTTGTGATTTTTGCACATTGATTTTGTATTCTGAGATTTTGCTGAAGTTGCTTATCCGCTTAAGGATATTTTGGTCTGAGATAATGGGGTTTTCTAAATATACAATTATGTCCTCTGCAAACAGGGACAATATGACTTTCTCTTTTCCTGATTCAATACCCTTTATTTCTTTCTCTTGCCTGACTGCCCTGGCCAGAACTTCCAACACTGTGTTGAATAAGAATGGTGAGAGAGGGCATCCCTGTCTTGTGCCAGTTTTCCAAGGGAATGCTTCCAGTTTTTGCCCATTCAGTATGATATTGGCTGTGGGTTTGTCATATAGCTCTTATTATTTTGAGATACATTCTACCAATACCTAGTTTATTGAGAAATTTAGCATGAAAGGCTGTTGAATTTTATCAAAGGTCTTTTCTGTATCTATTGAGATAATAATGTGGTTTTTGTCATTGGTGCTGTTTATGTGATGGATTACATTTATTGATTTGCATATGTTGAACCAGCCTTGTGTCCCAGGGATGAAGCCAACTTGATTGTGGTGGATAAGCTTTTTGATGTGCTGCTAGATTTGGTTTGCCAGTATTTTATTGGGGATTTTGCATCGATGTTCATCAGGGATATTGGTCTAAAATGCTCTTTTGTGTGTGTGTGTGTCTCTGCCAGGCTTTGGTATCAGGATGATGCTCGCTTCTTAAAATCGGTTACAGAGGAGTCCCACTTTTTCTGTTGATTGGAATAGTTTCAGAAGGAATGATACCAGCTCCTCTTTGTACCTCTGGTAGAATTCGGCTGTGAATCCGTCTGGTCATGGACTTTTTTTAGTTGGTAGGCTATTAATTATTGTCTCAACTTCAGAGCCTATTATTGGTCTATTCAGAGATTCATCTTCTTCCTGGTTTATTCTTAGGAGCGTGTATGTGTCCAGGAATTTATCCATTTCTTCTAGATTTTCTAGTTTATTTGTGTAGAGGTGTTTATAGTATACTTTGATGGTAGTTTGTATTTCTGTGGGATTGGTGGTGATATTCCCTTTATCATTTTTTATTGCACCTATTTGATTCTTCTCTCTTTTCTTTTTTGTTAGTCTTGCTAGCGGTCTATCAATTTTGTTGATCTTTTCAAAAAACCAGCTCCTGGATTCATTGTTTGTTTTTCTTTTGAAGGGTTTTTTGTGTCTCTACCTCCTTCAGTTCTGCTCTGATCTTAGTTATTTCTTGCCTTCTGCTAGCTTTTGAATGTGTTTGCTCTTGCTTCTCAAGTTCTTTTGATTGTGATGTTAGGGTATCTATTTTAAATCTTTCCTGCTTTCTCTTGTGGGCATTTAGTGCTCTCAGTTTCCCTCTACACACTGCTTTAAATGTGTCCCAGAGATTCTGGTGTGCTGTGTCTTTGTTCTCATTGATTTCAAAGAACATCTTTATTTCTGCCTTCATTTCATTATTTACCCAGTAATCACTCAGGAGCGGATTGTTTAGTTTCCGTGTACTTGTGTGGTTTCAAATGAGTTTCTTAATCCTGAGTTCTAATTTGATTACACTGTGGTCTGACAGACAGTTTGTTGTGATTTTTGTTCTTTTACATTTGCTGAGGAGTGCTTTACTTCCAACCATGTGGTCAATTTTGGAATAAGTGTGATGTGCTGAGAAGAATGTATATTCTGTTGATTTGGGGTGGAGAGTTCTGTATATGTCTATTAGGTCTGCTTCATGCAGAGCTCAGTTCAAGTCCTGGATATCCTTGTTAACCTTCTGTCTCATTGATCTGTCTGATATTGACAGTGGGTTGTTAAAGTCTCCCATTGTTTTTGTTTGAGAGTCTCATTCTCTTTGTAGGTCTCTAAGGACTTTCTTTATGAATCTGGGTCCTCTTGTATTGTGTGCATATATATTTAAGATAGTTAGCTCTTCTCGTTGAATTGATCCCTTTACCATTACATAATGGCCTTCTTTGTCTCTTTTGAACTTTGTTTGTTTAAAGTCTGTTTTATCAGAGACTAGGATTGTAACCCTGCTTTTTTTTTTGCTTTCCATTTGCTTGGTAGATCTTCCTCCATCCCTTTATTTCAAGCCTATGTGTGTCTTTGCACATGAGATGGGTCTCCTGAATACAGCACACTGATCGGTCTTGACTCTTTATCCAACTTGCCCATCTGTGTCTTTTAATTGGGGCATTTAGTCCATTTACATTTAAGTTTAATATTGTTATGTGTGAATTTGATCCTGTCATTATGATGTTAGCTGATTATTTTGCCTGTTAGTTGATGCAGTTTCTTCCTAGCATCGATGGTCTTTACAATTTGGCATGTTTTTGCAGTGGCTGGTACCAGTTGTTGCTTTCCATGTTTAGTGCTTCCTTCAGGAGGTCTTGTAAGATAGGCCTGGTGGTGACAGAATCTCTCAGCATTTGCTTGTCTGTAAAGGATTTTATTTCTCCTTCACTTATGAAGCTTAGTTTGGCTGGATACGAAATTCTGGGTTGTAAATTGTTTTCTTTAAGAATGTTAAATATTGGCCCCCACTCTCTTCTGACTTGTAGAGTTTCTGCCGAGAGATCTGCTGTTAGTCTGATGGGCTTCCCTTTGTGGTTAACCCGACCTTTCTCTCTGGCTGCCCTTAAGATTTTTTCCTTTATTTCCAACCTTGGTGAATCTGACAATTATGTGTCTTGCGGTTGCTCTTCTCAAGGAATATCTTTGTGGTATTCTCTGTATTTCCTGAATTTGAATGTTGGCCTGCCTTGCTAGGTTGGGGAAGTTCTCCTGGGTAATATCCTGAAGAGTGTTTTCCAACTTGGTTCCACTCTCCCTATCACTTTCAGGTACACCAATCAAATGTAGATTTGGTCTTTTCACATAGCCCTATATTTCTTGGAGGCTCTGTTCATTTTTTTTCCTCTTTCTTCTCTAAACTTCTCTTCTCACTTTATTTCATTAAGTTGATCTTCAATCACTGATACCCTTTCTTCCACTTGATCAAATCAGCTATTGAAGCTTGTGCAGGCATCACATAGTTCTTATGCCATGATTTTCTGCTCCATCAGGTCATTTAAGGTCTTCTCTACACTGTTTATCCTAGTTAGCCATTCATCTAATCTTTTAGCAAGGTTTTTAGCTTCCTTGCTATGGCTTCTAACATCATCCTTTAGCTTGGAGAAGTTTGTTATTACTAACCTTCGGAAGCCTACTTCGTCAAAATCATTCTCTGCCCAGCTTTGTTCCATTGCTGCCTAGGAGCTGCAATCCTTTGGAGAAGAAGAGGCACTCTGGTTTTTAGAATTTTCAACTTTTCTGCTCTAGTTTCTCCCCATCTTTGTGATTTTATTTACTTTTGTTCTTTGATGATGGTGACCTACAGGTAGGGTTTTGGTGTGGATGTTCTTTTTGTTGATGTTAATGCTATTCCTTTCTGTTTGTTAATTTTCCTTCTATCAGTCAGGTCTCTCAGCTGCAGGTCTGTTGGAGTTTGCTGGAAGTCTACTTCAGACCCTGTTTGCCTGAGTATCACCAGTGGAGGCTGCAGAACAGCAAATATTGCAGAACAGCCAATATTGCTGCCTGATCCTTCCTCTGGAAGCTTCATCCCAGAGGAGCACCCTCTTGTATGAGTTGTCAGTCAGCCCCTACTGGGAGGTGTCTCCCATTTAGTCTACACGGGTGTCAAGGACCCACTTGAGGAGGCAGTGTGTCCATTCTCAGAGCTCAAACACTGTGCTGGGATAACCACTGCTCTCTTCAGAGCTGTCGGACAGGGACGTTTAAGTCTGCAGAAGTTTCTGCTGCCTTTTGTTCAGCTGTGTCCTGCCCCCAGAGTTGGAGTCTGCAGAGGCAGCAGGCCTTGCTGAACTGTGGTGAGTTCTGCCCAGTTTGAGCTTCCCTGGCCACTTTGTTTACCTACTCAAGCCTCAACAATGGTGGATGGTCCTCCTCCTGCCAGGCTGCTGCCTTGCAGGTCAAGCTCAGACTGCTGCACTAGCAGTGAGCACGGCTCTGTGGGTGTGGGACCTGCTGAGCCAGACATGGGATATAATCTCCTGGTGTGCCATTTCTAAGACCGTTGGAAAAGTGCAGTTTTCTTGAAGTAATAGGAAGATTTTTTGTTGTTGTTTTTGTTGTTTTTATTTTTTTGAGTCAGAGTCTCACTCTGTCACCCAGGCTGGAGTGCAACAGTGTGATCTCGGCTCACTGCAACCTCCGCCTCCTGGGTTCAAGCAATTCTACTGCCTCAGCCTCCCGAGTAGCTGGGATTACAGGCATCTGCCACCACGCCTGGCTAATTTTTGTGTTTTTGGTAGCGATGGGGTTTTACCATGTTGGCCAGGCTGGTCTTGAACTCCTGACCTCAGGTGATCCACCCCACTCAGCCTCCCAAAGTTCTGGGATTACAGGCTTGAGCCACCACGCCTGGCCAGTAATAGGCAGATTTAATTTTGCTCAACAGAGTCAGATCCTTAACAAGAAAAAAAAAAAAAAAAAAAGCTATTTAACTTCAGAGGCCCATGCCAAGGGATCTAGGAATTTTATTTATTTATTTATTTATTTTTTATTTTTTATTTTCTTTTAAGACGGAGTCTTACTCTGTTGCCAGGCTCAGGCTGGAGTGCAGTGGCATGACCTTGTCTCACTGCAACCTCTACCTCCTCGGTTCAAGCAATTCTCCTCGCTTTGCCTCCATAGTAACTGGGACTACAGGCGTGCACCACCACATCCAGCTAATTTTTGTATCTTTAGTAGAGACAGGGTTTCACCATGTTGGCCAAGATGGTCTCGATCTCCTGACCTCATAGTCCACCTACTTTGGCCTCCCAAAGTACTTGGATTACAGGCATGAGCCACCACGCCCTGCCAGACCTAGGAATTTTCTATTCCTCTGACTAAAATTTGGTTTTCCCCTCTTCTCTTCCCTATTGTGAAAGTTAATTGAATATGTCAACTCTCCTGGCTAATGAATGACCACATAGCTGGTGTAACATTATTTCTGAGTGTGTCTGTGAGGGTATTTCCAGAAGACATTTGCATTTGGATCAGTAGATTGAATAAAGAAGATCACCCTCACCAATGCAGATGGGCATCATATAATCTGTTGTGGGCCTGAACAAAAAGGTGGAAGAAGGGCAAATCCACTCTCTCCTCTTGAGTGAGGACATTAATTTTCTCCTGCCTGATGGCATTGGTGCTTATGGTTCTTGGGCTTTCAGACATGACTGGGACTTACATCATTGACTTTCCTGGTTCTTGGACTTTTGGGGTTAGATTGAAACTACACTGCTGGCTTCCAGGGCCTCCAGCTTGCAGATGGCAGATGGTGGGACTTCTCAGCTTCCATAATTGTATGAGCCACTCCCTCATAATAAATCTTTTTCTATATATGTATTTATAGCCATTTTGTTCTGTTTTCTGAAGAACCCTGACTAATACACCAGTTGTCCCTGACTTCCATTGAGGGGCCATGACATTCTGGGAAACAGTACTTCATTCTTGTAAGTGGAGCATGTAAAATAGATGAAACCAGTGAGTGCATACCAACCCCTGGGCTAGTGACTATAAAGATGTGACCATTTGACCTCTGTTACCATATGAAATTCCCGAACTTTTGTAAATAATTTGGGATACAGACTCTCTTCTCCTCTGGTTAGCAGCAAGTGCAGGTGTCACACCTGGAGCTGGCTCATTCATATTGCTACTGTGAAGAACGCCACTTGAAGTTGAAACTGATACATCAAAAACCGCGGGACTAAGAGAATGGGGAGGCCTCATTAAAGCACAATTAAAAGTTGTCTTTTCTCTGAACTTCTCAATTATGTGAGCTTATACAGCCTCAATATTGTTTCAGTCAGTTTGAGTTAGCTTTTCATGTAGTATTCACAACACGAAACATCCTTATACATGTTACAGGTCCTAGGTCTGGCTACAAATAGTTTCATACTCTAGCTACAAACTTTCACATTTCTGGCTTTCCTACTTTCTCAGTCCTAGTAGACTGTTAAAAATATAAGAAACATTTGAAGAAAAAAAATTTGGGGCAACTGATGCATCTCTCAACCTTTGTTGGATTAAATAATTGATAAAAAAGATAATGACAAGAAGAAATTGCATGATTATATAAGGCTAAATCAATAGATACGTGAGAAGATTTAAAGCTTTATATCCACAAGAGAAGACTATAACTCTTTTAGGTGCCCATGAAATACCAAAAAGAGACAGAAAAAAATAAACTCATGTACTTAGACTGAAAGGAATACTTCAATACATTTCTCAAATCAAAACTTCATATTTTCTGACCATGATAAAATTAACTGAATATTAATTTTAAAGTATTAGATGGGAATAAAATATCATTTAAACATTCAAAGCAAAATCTCCTATCTTACACAATGATAAAAATAATATAATCTGAGACAATTTTGAAACAAGAATAGAAAGAATACAAGGCATTAGCTTTTTTTTTTTTTTTTTTTGAGTGTGGGCTAAACTTACCTCAGGGAATATTGGTAGTAAAAAAAAAAGTTTATTACTAAAAATAAAAAGAGTTTTAAATAGGAAGCAAAAATAGAGGAAAAAAATTCTAAATATAAAAATGAAAGTGGAATTGATAATCCAAAACTTTTAATTAAAAATAAATGTGTAATGTAGCAGCTATATCATAGGCACATTTTATTAAAAATGATGTCAAAGACAAGCATTATTAAGGATGGAAAAAAAAAAGACATGGAGGAAGTTAACAGTATTAAATTATGTTGTACTAATAAGTCTGAAAATTCTGGTCACATGGGTAACTTGGAGCATGCCAATCTTTGTATACAAATAAATTTTTCCTGCACTCTAGACTAACTGTACTTTCTACATGGAATCTCTTTCCTTGGATTTTTGATGGTTCCTTCTTGTCAGTGATGTCTCAGCTTAAAAGTCACTTTCTCAGAGAAGTTTTTGTTTTGTCTACCCATAGCTTCTCAAAATCCCTCAGCCTGCCACTCAGCATAATATAACACTCTTTTAATTTCACCTGGGCATTTATCATTAGCTGATATTTTAAAATTTTATGTGTTGGTTTATTATCTGTCTTCTGAGAATATGTTTCTTTCATATATAAGGACATACAGAGGATTCTGTGTGTCTTTATTACCCAATGCACATAGAATAATGACGCATAGTTGGTATCAATAAAGGTCTTAAGTAAATAGTTTTTTAGGAAAATAAACATGAGAAGAATAAAAAAATGTATATCCAATAATCATGGTATTACCTCAAAAAAATAGTTCCAGGCATCATAGTTTGCTGTCAAATACTTTCAAGCTTTCTATAACTCAAAACTCTTCATGTTATGTAAAATGTTCCATAGCCCAGAAAATGGGCTATCAATTGATCAGATAATTATATGCTTAGAAAACCTAAAATAATACATTTTAAAATTCTTCAAACCAGAACAAATGTAAGTCAAACATTCAGATACAAAATAAATAAAAAAAATTTATATATTAGCAATAACCATTTAGGAGATAAAATTTAAATTAATATATCAAAAGATGTTGTTGAAGATGCACAACGTTATTCTTAAATTTACTTAAGTGTACAGGAAAGAAAAATTTGTGAAACAATACCAGTGGAGGGCTGCTGGTTTTTAAATGGATGAGGATTTTTTCATAGTTTTAAAAATGCTTCCAAAAATAGTAATAGTTAAAATTGTGGAATTTGTTATGAAAATAATATGGAAGTGGTGGAAGAATATACTTATTAGTAGGACAGTTGCTAGTATACAAGTATACAGTGTTCGGTGGCGGAAGGATAAGATCTTAACGAGAAAGACTGTTTCCAACAATTTTGGGGAAATATTGCCTACTTGGAGATAAAAATATATATGTTACATTCACCTCTTATACTGTAAACCAAAGATTGCAAACTGGTGACCACCCTTGTACTATAACTGGGCCACAAATGTATATGGTTTGTTGCATCGTATTATAACACTCAAAAAAATTTAACACAAACTATAAATTTTTTTTTGTTTTGTTTTCTGTTTTTTAATGTGGGAGGAAAAAGTAAAACAGAAGATACAGCAACACTGGACTCACATTCCCAGATGGCAGCATTTGGCAAGAACAGAGGAGTGACAGCTCCCCTGGTGCTCTGCAATTTGGCACAATTCTTCCCACCTCCTGTTTTATGCCAGTTTGCCTCACACATTTATGTGAATGGCTCCATTCCCATAGCCATTTGAGATTCAAAACTTCAGGTGGGTCAAGAGTTGGCTACAAAAGATAAAACTCAGAAATAAGTGAGAAGAAGATACAGGTGGATATTTACCTGATTCTCATGAAATGGTGTAAGCCAATTCAATCTTGTATAACTCTTAGGTTATTTTTAAAAATTAGTAGTAGCCTCCAATGTTCAGAGGTGGATGAAGTTTAACTACTTCCCCACAACCTATCAGGTTATAAAGAAAGCAATTGCAGATCGAATTCTGCCACCCATACATCCATTGGAAAGCATGCAAAAAAATCTCACTAGGGATCACGGCTTGGTGCCATCCTTAAGTGAGTAGGATATGACTCTCTGAGTTCTTGTGGAAGTGTCTCTGAAATCGTTTATTCAATGTATGTATCTCCCATACCATTAATTTCATCAATAAGCACCAATTTCATCAAAGATAAATTAGATGCAGTACGTATAGTCTTTGAAATGTGGCCTTTCTGATTAAATGCTAAATAATCACCTTTTGCATGAGCATTCCTGATTAGGGCAAATGATCTCATATAAAGCATAAATTAAATCAATTGTCCCTTAAATAATAGCACATTGCCTATGCCAAAGTTTAAAAAATAAATTATAGAGACCACAACATTGGTGTTTTGAACAGAAGTACTTTCTGAACATAGAAGAAATGGAAGAAATTACAAAGGAAAAGGATAGCGTTTTTGACGTCACAAAATTGGCAAGCTTTTGCACATCAAAAATACCTTAAACAAATAAAAAGGGAATAAAAAATTGTTTGAAAATATTAGTAGTAAATATTTCCTAAGCAAAATTTCTTTCTTGTTCTATTATATACAATAAAACATGATTCAAAACTTTATATATGTGTGTGTACATATATGTGTGTATATATGTATATATATAAACAAAAAATTGCAAACTGGCCACCACCCTTGTACTATTATTTATTTATACACACACACACACACACACACACACACACACACACACACATGTATCTGTTTTCTTCTTAGTGTTTTTGTATGTTACCTTATTATACAAGAATGGTTAAATGGATTTTCACTGAATATGTAGAGTTTAGAAGTTGCTCTGGAAGAAGTGCTTTCTTTTACTCTAACACTCTCATCTTGCATCTATGCTATGTTACTGTGGCTGCCAATTCTCTTGAAGGTTACTCTGCTGACCAGATTGTCCCCTGATCACCAGTAGTGAAAACTCATCTTGATCTTGGGCAACAAAAACTTTCTCTTGCAGTGCAAGTGACTATTTTTCTGTTTTGCTTTTTGATGGGAAGGGCAGTGTTTTTTATTTTTTGTTTTTTCTTTTTTGGAGTGTGGGGAGCAGCATGCACCAGTTATCCATCACTCACTGAGAGGTACCTTTTCTTGACATAGGAGGATTCCACAAACACTGTCATGGATACTGGAGGCTCCTAAAAGTAGCTTATCTTTCTTCATGGTTGGTGTTGTTGCTACTTGCACAGTGAACAGAGGTGCTCAGCAGCCACCATGGTCAGGGGTAGCTTTACAATAACATCTTGGTTTCAGCACAATGCCTCCAGCCCCAGAGAGTGAAGGAAGACCCTTCCTCCCCCAGAGAAAGACCCACCTCATTTCTTAATCTACTATTAACCACTTCCCAGAATGATTCATCTTGAGAGAATTCTTTCTTTTATCAAAAAAGGGGTTCTGCACCAAGGTTCAACTGGTAATCATAACATTGCTCTACATGGATGCATTTCCCAAAATCTGTGTTATTCAGTCATGCAGTGGACATCTGTTGTTTATGCCTGCCAAAAATTCATTTCCCTTTCTTTTGAAATGATGCCCTGAACTTGTACTGGAAAAGCTACTTCTTCACTATTGGCAGCCATAGAACTGCCAATCAAGATGTCCCCATTTCTCCTAGCCAAGGGATAGACATGTGACCCAAGTGATACCATCAGATGCTTTTCTCTCCTTGAAATTCGGAGCTCATGTGAAATGCAGAAAAAGATGGAAAAAGCAGTTTGTGATGATTAATCCCAGCTGGCCGTGACTGTCCGTTAGTTTCTCCTCTCCCCAGAGATACTTTGGCTCATGACTTCTTCAAGACTGACCCTAAGACTGTGTAAAGGTGTCCTATACTCTCCACTCCTCTTATGCATTCCTATGTGCTTGTTAGGCCGAGCTGATTTCTGTTTCTTGCACCTAAGGAATCCTAACTGATACAAGTTCTACCCATGATTGCACTTTTATGTAAGTATATTATTTTCCCAAATTTCCTGTTACTAGTTTTCACCTATCTACCAGGATAGAACTGTAAAATAATTCTACCATCTTACCAATATCATCTGTCTACCTGGTCTACTTTTCTCATGAGATGTTGGATGTAATACCAGTGTAGGGAATAGCACAGGATCACACCTGAAATGTGGTTATTGAGGTCAAATGACTGCCATGATTCATTTTCAATCAAAATGAGTAGTTTTATTTTTGTATTTTATTGCATCAACTTGAAAGCACTCTGATTCCTTGACAGAAAGAGAAGAGAATATGAATTAAAGAAAGAACCAGTGACATGGGGGTTCTCCTTTCCCCTCTTGCTGCAACATGGAAGGAATGAATAGGCCAATGCAGTTATAAACAGAGCTAAGGTTTCTGAGTTCTGGGGTAAAACATTGAATTTTTCTTTGAGAAAGATACTCCTCTGTTTGGGGTTAGACTTCCTAGAAGTGTCTCTTTAGACATACAGGTCTAAGCCAAAAAACTACCCATTATTCTTGCAAAAGTAATTTTCATATTTTTACATTACATGCCTTACTCTTCCATGTGAGTTTTAGAATTATTTTTAAATTCTACAAAAAATTATGTTGGGATTGTACTGAATTGATAGATTAATTTAGCATAGAGTTGCCCAATAAAATACAGGATGCCCAGTTAAATTGAAGTACAGGTAAACACATTTTATATACACTCCTGTGCCACATAATGACATTTCAGTCAATGACATATTGCGTACACAAGAACAGTCCCATAAGATTATAATACTGTATTTTACTGTATCTTTTCTATGCTTAGACACACAAATACATACCACTGTGTTACAATTGCCGGCAATATTGAATACAGTGACATGCTGTGCAGATGTGTAGCCTAGAAGCAAAAGGTTATGCTGTATGGCCTATGTGTGTAGTAGGCTATCCATCTAGGTTCATGTAAGTACATTGTATCATGTCCACAAGATGATGTAATCACCTAATGATGCATTTCTCAGGATGTATCCCTGTTGTTATGTGACACATGACTGTGTATCTGTATATTTATATCTAACTATCTCCATCTCTATTATCTATCTATCTATCTATCTATCTATCTGCCTGTTTATCCTATGTAATAATTTTTTATTCAACAGTATGCAGTAATGTTTGGGACACACTTATATTGAAAAATTATTATTCATGTATTTGAACTTAAGAGTTAACAGGCTTTTCTATATTTTTATTTGCCAAATATGGCAATTCTAGCTTAGGAAAAAATAACAGCTTTCAAATATTGAGTCATCCTTTTCACAAACATGATGTACTCTCTATTTATTTAGGGTTTATATCACTAAATAATTTGAATTATATATGTTGCTTATTTTGTTAGATTTATTCCCAAGTGACTTAACATTTCTAAAATTATTGTGAATGAGATCTATTGCTATTGCAAAGGAACCCTATTCATTTTTATAGTGACCTCTAGCAACCTTATTGTACTTAATTTGTTCATTAGGTCTTAAAATGTTTGTATTCACAACAATATAACAAAAATAATAAGTTTATATTTCTTCCTTTCTATTTCATATTCATTTTGTTTCTTTTTATTATTTTACCATACAGATTACAACCTTTAGTACAATGCTGAATACAAGTGGTAATGGCAGATATCTTGTCTTATTCTTAATTTAAAAGGAACATATTTATAATTTCCTTAAAGATATTATATTTATTGAAAGTTTTAATATATAGTTTTGGTCAGACTAATACTTTTCTATTTCTAGTTTGCTAAGAGTTTACAATTGCTATTATCATCATGAATGATCATTAAAACTTATCAAAAATACTTTCTGTACCTATAGACATTATCATATCATTTTTCTCTTTTAATTTGTTAATGTGGAAATTACAGTAATAGAATTACTGATACAAAAAAAATCTTTTGATGTAGATGTTTCCAACTGAGTTATGGTATACTCAGATGGAGGCATACAGACAAACATTGAAGGGTTCCATTTGCTGATTTTATTTAGAGGCCTTTGTGACATCAACTTAAAATTTTCCTTTCTTATAGTATTTACGTCTGATTCTGGGGTAAAGGCTACCTTGGCCTGACAAAATGAGATCACTACAGAGAAATTTCTTATTTTCATATCCTCTAAATCGTTTGTATAATTTGGGATTGATCTTTTCTTTCAAACAGTAATTCCAGTACAAAAAAAGAACAATAAATTAGCTGGGTGTGGTAGTGCATGGCTGTAGTCCCAGCTACTCGGGAGGCTGAGGCAGGAGATTCGCTTGAACCCAGGAGGCGGAGGTTGCAGTGAGCTGAGAGTGCACCACCGCACTCCAGCCTGGGTGTCAGTCCAAGACTCCTTCTCAAAAATAAATAAATAAATAAATAATAAAATAAAATAAAATAAAATAAAATAAAATTAGGTTACACTCATTTTAAAAATCTGGTGGGCCCATTTGTTTTGCTTGTTTTGTTAAGTAATTGGTGTATTTTAAACTGTTAATTCACTATCTTTACTATTTAAGCTATTAATTCACTGTCTTAATGATCTGGTTTTTTAAAACAGTTTTTTAAATTGGCACATATTTATGTGCCAATAGGTAATAATTGTACATATTTATAGGTACACAGCAATGTTGTGATACATATAATAAATAGTGACCAGATCAAGGTAATTAGCTTATCCATCATCTTAAACATTTATCATTTCTTTGTGTTGAGAACATTCAATACCCTCCTCCTAGCTATTTAAAACTATATAATATATTATTCTTAATTGTAGTCATTCTACAGTGTTATAGGACACTAAAACTTATTCTTCCTATCTAGCTGTAATTTTGTTTTTGTCAGGTTTCCTTTGGGGTCTATTTTGGTAAGCTACATTTCTCTAAGAAATTGTCCATTTTGTCCAAGTTTTCATTTATATTGACAGAGTTATTCAGAATATTCTTATAATATTTTAAATGTTTATTCCACTGGCTCCTGTTTTTCCATTCTAATATTTTTTCTTTGTGATCTTTCCAGTGGTGTGCTGGAGCTGACTTGTTCCAGCTGCCAAGAGCCAAGTGTCTATGAATCTCTTCCCAATTTGCATTCAGTGGCATCATGTTGGTAGATTAAAATCAGCATTGGTGGCAGGATCTACACCATGGAAATCAGAGACCCCTATGAATAGGAACCAATTCCCACCCTAGAGAGAGCTGGTTTACCAGCACAACTCTACTGCTCTCTATTTCTGTCCTTCCCTTCTTCTTGCATTGTCTTCCTCTCTTTCTCTTTCTCATCAAACTTGTTATAGATTTTTCTATTATATTAGTTTGTTCAAAAACAATTTTTGGGTTATTTTATTCTCTGTTTCGTATCTTTGTTTTTAATATTAATTGATAATTGATTTTAGTTTTATTATTCTCTTTGTTCTATTTCTAGGATTTATCCTATTATTATTTTTAGTTATTGGATGAATTATTCATTAATTCTTAGTTTTTCTTATTTTGTAATATGTGCATTTTAAGACTATACATTTTTCTTTAAAAACTGTCTTAATTACATTGCACAAGTTTTGCTATTTGAGAGTTTAATTGTAATTCATGACTTAATGTTTAATAATAATCACTGTCCATATGATTTCTTCTTTGACTCATGGCCTGTCCAGAACTTTGCTCTTTTAAATGCCCAGATGTTTTCCACTAAAATGTTGGTTTACTTGTTTTTTAAGGCTATCTTTTCATTAGTACTTTTATTTTAGAGCCAAGTAGTTATAAAATGTGGTATATACCTTATTAGCTTTTCGGCATACACTGAGACTTCTTTGTGGCTTAGAACCTGGTCAACTTTTAAAAATGTCTCATTTGAGCTCGAAAAGAATGTGCATTCCCTAATTGTTCTCTAAATTATAAATTTTGTTGCTCAAAACTTCTTATCCTTAAAAAATTTACCTGCTTTGACTATCACTTTCTGAGAGAAGTGTGTAAAGATTTTTGACTGTTTTGATACCTTGTCATACTTCAATCAGTTTGTTTGACTTAGAATCCCAGGCCCTACTGAAATACCTGGTTGAATACTCCATGGGCCAGGATATTAGCTTCATCTTCCTTCCCTCTGATTGTTTTACTTCATTTATCACTCCTGGAGTCTTTCAAGTTAAGAGTTGTATTAAGCCATTTAAAAAATTATTTCTTCCACAATTTTCTGTTTATAGTCAGAGAGAAGCACCTGTACCAGCTCTGCTGGCTATATTTGCTCATGCTCTTCTCGTGCTTTCCAATTCTGCCATTTCATTCTTTTGCTGAGATAAAAATTCCAACTTTTAGCTTTCTTAATTGCTTTCATCCGTATCTTTATTTTCTTTTTATTTATATTCTTATTTTCCCTATACTTAATGCTCAGCATCTTTCTTATTTTTCATTTGCTATTCCTTTTTTCTAATTTCTTAGATGTAAACCCTTATTTTCTTGTTTGTTTGTTTATTTATTTATGAGATGGAGTCTTGCTCTGTCACCTGGGGTAGAGTGCGGGGGCACGATCTCGGCTCACTGTAACCTCCGCCTCCCAGGTTCAAGCGATTCTCCTGCCTCAGCCTCCTGAGTAGCTGGGATTACAGGCACACGCCACCACACCAGGCTAATTTTTATATTTTTAGTAGAGACGAGGTTTTGCCATGTTGGCCAGGCTGGTCTGAAACTCCTGGTCTTAAGTGATCTGCCCACCTCAGCTTCCCAAAGTGCTGGGATTACAGGTGTGAGCCACCATGCCCAGCCTTGTATTTAACTTAATAAAGGCACTTAAGACTATTGATTTCTCTTTAAATAATTTTTTAAATGAGTGGCATATGTTTTGAATGTCATTTGCTCAGTGTAACATTATTCTATGTCTATTCTGTACCAATTTTTCATTCTGTTAAGGTTTTGCTTATGCAAAATCCTGCATTCAATTTTTTTTTCGTATTACAAAGATACTTAAGCAGTGTAATTTCTGCAGAATTCAGTCAATACATAGCTATTAAATGAGTCTTATTTATAAACTTATTCAGGTATACCCTATACTCACAATGTTTGATCTAATTGACCATTGATGACTTAAGAATGACATGATGCATTTATTAACTCCTTTTGTACTTCTAAAAATTTATTATTTAATTTTAACTATTTTTTGCATTATATATTTAATGGTACTTAAATAAACAGAATTTATTCAAATGGTAGTTAGATATATTAGTTAAAAAGTGGAATACCATGAAATACTATGCTGCCATAAACATGGATGGATCTGTTGGTCATTATCCTTAGAAAACTAATGCAGGAACAGAAAACCAAATACCACATTTTCTCACTTATAAGAGTGAGCTAAATGATGAGAACACATTACACATAGAGGGGAATAGCAGACACGGGGGCCTATCAGAGGGTGGGAGGATGGAGAGGATCAGGAAAAATAACTAACAGATACTAGGCTTAGTACTGCATGATGAAATAATCTGTACAACAAACCCCCATGACACAAGTTTACCTATATAACAAACCTGCGTATGTACCCCTGAACTTAAAAGTTAAAAAAAAAGTGGTATGGTATGTAAGAGATGCAGTGGTATGTAAAGTTACATGACTATTAAGTAGTCATTGGAGCTTTTACACTTTATCACATACATCACACTTTTTCTATTTACGTTTTGTTGCTTGAATTATGATATAATTTATTTATAGAATTCAATATTCTATAAATAAATAAAAATTGCATCCTTTATATTTTCTACATTACCCACTTACATATTCTATTTACATTGTCCATGCTGGTTAAGATGACCAATTCTGGAAACAGAGAAACCATATACACATATGGAGTACCGTGATATATTTATGGTGTGTATTTGTGTATGCCTTTAATTGTCTATTTACTCAACTGTAAAATGGAGATGGATATAGAATCTACTATACAGAGTTGTGTTAAAATTAACACTTTATTACATGTAAAGTACTTTAACACATATATAACCTATATTATATGTGTAAGGTATAATATGCATATGTAATATATAGTGTTATATATATTATGTATGACATATACTATATATTACACATATATATTACAGATGCATATTTTAATATATAAAAGTGAGAATTATCCCTTAAAGCAGCATTCAAATACTGACAAGTAGATGTTTAAAAATAGGAAGCTAATCATATTTTAGTTTAATACCATTAAATCTGTGACCTTCACTACTAGCAGAAATAAGTTAGAAACACATTCTGTAGGGTTTTGAATTGTAGGCAGAATGTAATACTAGTAGTAGATAACATTTGTTTTGTGGTATAGGTTATAAGGCAGCTCAAATTTTTTAAAGTTTTGATTTAATTATATAAGCATTAGAAAACTATCAGTTTTGAGCAGGATAGTATTATGGTGAAGATAGTGATAAATAACAATCTGTTTGGCATTGATGAGCAAGAGATTGAAAATAAGGTTGAGAACGGAAACAGAAAGATTAGATAATCCAGTGATAAACGATGACAAAAGATCTGCAAGATGGAATTGAGAAAAAATGAGAAGCATTGCTAAGGAACAACAAATACATCTTAGTGAAAACTGAGTTTCTAGGGTTTCAAAGTAAACCTTTAAGACTAGGTCCTTCATACATCTATAAATATCTCAGCATTCCTTCAAAGGGAATTAGTTTTCATTTCTATTTGAAAAATAGACATTTAGAGGCCGGGAGCGGTGGCTCATGCCTGTAATCCCAGCATGTTGGGAGGCTGAGGCGGGAGGATCACGAGGTCAGGAGATCGAGACCACCCTGGCTAACACAATGAAACCCCGTCTCTACTAAAAATACAAAGAATTAGCTGGGCATGGTGGCTGGCGCCTGTAGTCTCAGCTACTTGGGAGACTGAGGCAGGAGAATGGCGTGAACCTGGTAGGGGAGCTTTCAGTGAGCTGAGATCACGCCACTGCACTCCAGCCTGGCGACAGAGCGAGTCTCCGTCTCGGAAAAAAACAAAAAAGAAAAAAGAAAAAAAAATTTAAAAAGATTTATGAGCAAACAAATATTTGTTTAAAAATGCACTTAAAATTTTTAAATTAGGACTTTTCTGGTAATTTGAATTTGTTCAATATTAACTAATAGGGACTAGATTTTACCCACATCTATTGCCTTAAACAACTACAAAAATAGATACACGGGGCACAGAAGTTTTTAGAAATTGGACAAGAAAACAGCACAGTACTGTGATTCCTGAAAGAAGGGAAATAAAGTGAGCCCTATGATTTTAACAATTTATTGGTTAGAGGCAGTTTTCATGCTGTTGTATAGGTATAGACACCAAAACAGAGCCTAGTGGTCTTGCTAAGTTGAAAAGAAAAAAATAAAAATAAAAAAATCTCAGCTTGGGGAGGGTGAGCTGGCTAGAATTTGCTGGTGAGATTACTAACAGAAAACTGCACAAAAAGAGTTCCAGAGATTTTTAGAGGGGCCCCTTGAGTCTTTAGCTAAGTGATCTACACATGAGTGAAAGGAAAACTACCTGAGGATCACAGAAAGATTTGCCATAAAGGGGTAGGCAGAATAATTTCTACAATTTATGCAGAATTGAGAGCTGTTCATGGTCCTAGCAGTGGATGTGTAAAGATCATGTAAAACGAAGTGCATCAGATAGAATTATTGAAAGGGTATCACTTTAGTGGTGCTGCATTGGTCTCAGATGGAGGGCTGCTTTTGATACTGTTTTGGTGACCTTCTACTCACCCCACTGGTAAAGAAGGGATTTCTCACTCTAAATAGTATAGGATGACTGAACATAGGATACCTAACAATGGACAGAAAGAGCTTGGCAGAAGTTTATTGGTCACATATACTCACAGCATGGGAGTGGATCCTGTGAGGCTCAAAGATATAAAGACAACACTTGAAACTTTAGTTTTTATACTACAGACACACTGTAATAAAGTTTAAAAGAAGACTCAAAATGATACAACTAATTATAAGTAACTTATCTCTTAGATAATTAAAATTTTCCAAGTAACATGCCAAAACAAAACTCAACATTATTTAAAGGAAAATAACAAAACAGAGCAATTGATAATATAAAATCCACAATGCCCATTACCAATCAAAACTAATATTAAAATGTTCAGCAAAAGAGCAGAAAAATAAGACCGATAACTAACAGAAAAATCAATTAATAGAAATTGGTCCAGAAATAATAGCAATGATGAAATTATCAACAATGTATAAATACTCTTACAAACAAAATTCACATGTTTAATGATGTAGAGCAAAACATGAAAAGAAAAAATAGATATAAAAACATTTCACATGGAACTTTTAGAGGCGAAAAATATAATAACTAAAATGGAAAACACCGTGTGGAATTAAGAACACACTAGACATCATAAAAGAAAAGATTAATTATCTTGAAGACATAGCAATAGAAACTGTACACAATAAAGCAAACAGAGAAAACAAAATCCTGATTTATAAAAAACCCAAAAAGATTCAAGATCCTTGGGACAATATCTACTAGCTAATACATGTATAATTGAAATCTCAGAGGAAAGGGGGTGGAGGGAACCCACTGATCCAGGAAGTTCAGTAAAAATCATTAAGAAAGAATGCCGGATCACATCATAATCAAATTACAGAAAATCAGAGAAAATCTTAATATCAGTCAGAGAAAAAGTCACATTACAAAGAATAAGTTTAAGAATAACAACAGACTTCTGTTAAGTCAGCAAAGAGTAGAGTAACAGCTTCAAATATTTGAAAGAAAATATGGTCAACATAGAATTCCTTATCCAGTAAAAAGATGTTTCAAATAACAAAGCAAAATAGAACTTTTTTTCAGACTAATAAACCTGAAAAAATTATTGTCAGCAGACATATACAACAGGAAATATTAAACAAACTCCTTTAAGCAGATGAAGAATGATATCAGAAGGAAATTTAAATGTAAACTAATCAATGAAAAGCATCTGAAAGAAAAGATAGATAAAAATGAATATCAGACTTTTAACTCATTTTTTAATTTTTAAAAAAGATAATGATGTTTTAAGCAAAAATAATATCAATGTGTTGTGAAGTTTAAAGTTCTCAGAAAAAAACATTACAAAAATAGTAGAATAAAATATATGACAAGGAACAGGAGGGAGAAATGGAGGCATATAATTATATGGTTGCTAGACTATATACAAGTTTAAAAAATATTATTTGAAGGTGGATTGTGATGTTATTGAGGTATATTGCAAACTCTAAAGCAATCATTGAACAATGAAATAAAAAGGAGTAGAACTGAACAATGAGATCACTTGGACTTGGGAAGGGGAACATCACACACCGGGGCCTATCATGGGGAGGGGGGAGGGGGGAGGGATTGCATTGGGAGTTATACCTGATGTAAATGACGAGTTGATGGGTGCAGCACACCAACATGGCACAAGTATACATATGTAACAAACCTGCACGTTATGCACATGTACCCTACAACTTAAAGTATAATAATAATAAATAAATTTTAAAAAAAAGGAGTAGATAATAAGTCAATAGTAGAAATAAAATGTAATAAAAATAATACTTAATCCAAAAGAAGGCAGAAAAAAACTAAGTTGCAGAAAAGACAATTAGAAAACAAATACCGAGATGGTAGATTTACATCAATATATACTAATGATTATATTAAATGTAAATAACCTAACATGCCACATAAAAGGCAGAGATGGTCAGATGGAATTTTTTTTTTCTTCAAGGCAGACTCAACTGTATACTTAATATAACAAATGAAGTTTAAATAGAAAAGACAAAGCAGATAGATTAAAAGTAAAAGCATGGGAAAAGATATACCATACATCGGATAATATATACCATGCAAAGGCCAATGAAAGGCATGATGTACAACTTTCACTTTTAGTGAAAATTAAGAAGCAGGGATACTCATGCATATAAGACAAATTTAAAATGTATAAGTATTATGAAATAATAATTTTAATCCATTTTACATAAGGCAACAAGAACAATAATTTCTGAGAGATGGGAAACAAATGAGGCAGCCCTATAATCACCTTAGTTTAATGCCTTGAGAGAATTTCCATGAATCATTGAAAGACATTAAATATCAAAGCTCACTCAAGAAGAAATAGGTAATCTGAATACACCTATATTTGTTAAAGAACTTGAAATTGTAGTATTGTAGTTATAAAACTTCCTACAACAGAGGGGGTAGGGAGTGGATAAAAACAAAAACAAAGCAAACAAAAACTTCCCACAAAGATAACTCCAGGCTGATTGCTTACCTGGTGAGCTCTAACAAATATTTAATAGGAAAACAATATCAATTTCACATAGACTGTTTCAGAAATTAATAAATCAGGAATACTTTTCAGTTTGTTCTATGAGGCTACTATTAAACTAATATCAAAACCAGGCAAGGGAATTCCAAGGAAAAAACAAACAAACAAACAAACAAAAAACCAAGAACATCTACTGATTTGTATTTCTCATAAACATTTGTACAAAAATTTCAAACATATTAGCAAATTGATCACAAAATAGATTGAATGGATAATACATCATAAGCAAGTGGGCTTTATTCCAAAAATATAGGGTTGGTTTAGCAGAAAATATATCAATGTATTCACAATGTTACAAGCTAAAAAAGAAAAATCATATTAAAAAGTTATTGCAGTGAACTTGCAAAATTATTTCTTGCAGCACTTACAAAATCCTCCATCTATTCCTGAAAAAAATTCTCAGCAAAGAAAGAACACAAGGATACTCTCTCAATCTGATAAAGGGAATCTATAAAAGTCTATGGTAAGCATAATTTTTCATTGTAAAAGAACTAATGTTCTCCCTCTAAGGTCGGGAATAAGTCACATGTTTGATCTTCCCAAATTCATCATTGGCAGGAAGGACTTCCTCATAACAGACTTACACATCTGGAGTGAAATTTCCCTATGTATAGCTGTGTGTATGTGCAATGCCTACGTGCTTACTGTTCAGTGATGGGGTGAGGAGAAAGGTCATACTCGACATGATTTCTTCCCAGCAGCCAAAGACTACAAAATTTCCCTTCTTCTTTTTAATTCAATAACTTTTGGTTAATTTGACAATTTGCAATATGTGATAACTATATTTTGGATCCCAAATTGCACCTAGTATTAACTCAAATTCCATTTAGTATTAATTCAAAATCATTTTGTTTCGACTATTGAAGGTAAGAGAACCCAGGCTTGGGATCAGGAGTTCTAGTTGGGATCTCAGATCTGCCACGTAGACATGAACCTTATCCCTTTTTGATCTCAGTTTCTCATCCAGTTGAAAAAGGACTAGACTAAAAGACCCCCAGATTTTTTCTAGCTTCGAGATTTCATATGTATCTAGATTAATATCTCAACATTTAGCATACATCAGAATCACCTGGTGAGTTTGTTAAACGATACATTCCTAACTCCTGTGAGAGAGTCAAGAATTGTAGAGATTTTCATTCTGTAGATCTCAGGTGGAACCAGATGATTACATTTCTACATAGCTCCCACATCCTAATGATGCTGCTGGTCCTCAGACTGTACTTGGAGTAGCACTGTTTTAAAAACTAAAGATTATACTAGTTGCAATTCCCTTTTAAGATACTAGATGATGTATTTTTCGATTAAAACTAGTTGGAAATACTCTAGTATGGCAAAATGGTTTTAAAAGCCCAACATAAGAAGTTGTGTTTGTATAAAAAGCTAGTATTTATTGTTTCATCTATCTATCTATCTATCTATCTATCTATCTATCTATCTATCTATAATACTTTAAGTTCTGGGATACATGTGCAGGTTTGTTACATAGATATACATGTGCCATGGTGGTTTGCTGTACCCATCAACCCGTCATCTACATTAGGTATTTCTCCTAATGCTATCCCTCCCATAGTCTCTCACCCCCTGAGAGGCCCCAGTGTGTAATGTTCCCCTCCCTGTGTCCATGTGTTCTCATTGTTCGACTCCCACTTATGAGTGAGAACATGAGGTGTGTGGTTTTCTGTTCCTGTATTAGTTTGCTGAGAATGATGGTTTCCAGCTTCATCCATGTCGCTGCAAAGGGCATGAACTCATCCTTTTTTATGGCTGCATAGTATTCCATGGTATATATGTGCCACATTTTCTTTATCCAGTCTATCATTGATTGGCATTTGGGGTTGTTCCAAGTCTTTGCTTTTGTGAACAGTGCTGCAGTGAACATATGTGTGCATGTGTCTTTATAGTAGAATTATTTTTAATCCTTCGGGTATACAACCAGTAATAGGATTGCTGGGTCAAATGCTGTTTCTGGCTCTAGATTCTTGAGGAATCACCGCACCGTCTTCCACAATGGTTGAACTAATTTACACTCCCACCAACAGTGTAAAAGTGTTTCCATTTCTCCACATCCTCTCCAGCATTTGTTGTTTCCTAATTTTTAAATGATCGCCATTCTAACTGGCATGAGATGGTATCTCATGGTGGTTTTGATTTGCATTTCTCTAATGACCAGTGATGATGAGCTTTTTTTTCATGTTTTTTGACTGCATAAATGTCTTCTTTTGATAAGTGTCTGTTCATATCCTTCTCCCACTTTTTAGTGGGGTTGTTTGTTTTTTTTCTTGTAAATTTATTTAAGTTCCTTGTAGATTCTGGATATTAGTCCTTTGTCAGATGGATAGACTACAAAATTTTTCTCCTATTCTATAGTTTGCTTGTTCACTCTGATGGTAGTTTCTTTTGCTGTGCAGAAGCTCTTTAGTTTAATTAGATCCCATTTGTCAATTTTGGCTTTTGTTGCCATTGCTTTTGCTGTTTTAGTCATGAAGTCTTTGCCCATGCCTATGTCCTGAATGGTATCACCTAGGTTTTCTTCTAGGGTTTTTATGGTTTTAGGTCTTATGTTTAAGTCTTTAATCCATCTTGAGTTAATTTTTGTATAAGGTGTAAGGAAGGGGTCCAGTTTCAGTTTTCTGCATATATCTAGTCAGTTTTCCCAACACCATTTATAAAATAGGGAATCCTTTCCACATTGCTTGTTTTTGTCAGGTTTGTCAAAGATCAGATGGTTGTAGATGTGTGTCCTTATATCTGAGGCCTCTGTTCTGTTCCATTGGTCTATATATCTGTTTTGGTAGAAGTACCATGCTGTTTGGGTTACTGTAGCCTTGTAGTACAGTTTGAAGTCAGGTGGCGTGATGCCTACAGCTTTGTTCTTTTTGCTTAGGATTGTCTTGGCTATATGGGCTCTTTTTTGGTTCTATATGAAATGTCAAGTATTTTTTTAAATTCTGTGAAGAAAGCCAATGACATCTTGATAAGGATAGCATTGAATCTATAAATTACTTTGGGCAGTATGGCCATTTTCACAATATTGATTCTTCCTATCCATGAGCATGGAATGTTTTCCATTTGTTTGTATCCTCTCTTATTTCCTTGAGCAGTGGTTTGTAGTTCTCCTTGAAAACGTCCTTCACATCCCTTATAAGTTGTATTCCTAGGTATTTTATTATCTTTGTAGCAATTGTGAATGGGAGTTCACTCATGATTTGGCTCTCTGTTTGGTCGTTATTGGTATATAGGAATGCTTGTGATTTTTGCACATTGATTTTGTATCCTGAGATTTACTGAAGTTGCTTATCAGCTTAAGGACAGTTTGGGCTGAGATGATGGAGTTTTCTAAATATTCAATCATGTAATCTGCAAACAGAGACAATTTGGCTTTCTCTCTTCCTATTTGAATATGCTTTATATCTTTCTCTTGCTTGATTGCCCTGGCCAGAACTTCCAATACTGTGTTGAATAGGAGTGGTGAGAGAGGACATCCTTGTCTTGCACTGGTTTTCAAAGGCAATGCTTCCAGCTTTTGCCCATTCAGTATGATATTGGCTGTGAGTTTGTCATAAATAACTCTTATTATTTTGAGATATGTTCCATCAATACCTAGTTTATTGAGAGTTTTTAAACATGAAGTGGTGTTGAATTTTATTGAAGGCCTTTTCTGCATCTATTTAGATAATCATATATTTTTCATCATTGTTTCCGTTTATGTGATGGATTACATTTATTGATTTGTGTATATTGAACCAGCCTTGCATCCCGGGGATGAAGCCAACTTGATTGTGGTGGATAAACTTTTTGATGTGCTGCTGAATTGGGTTTGCCAGTATTTTATTGAGGATTTTCACACTGATATTCATCAGTGATATTGGCCTCAAATTTTCTTTTTTTGTTGTGTCTCTGGCAGGTTTTGATATCAGGATGATGCTGGCCTCTTAAAATGAGTTGGGGAGGAGGCTGTCTTTTTCTATTGTTTGGGAAAATTTCAGAAGGAATGGTACCTGCTCTTCTTTGTACTTCTGGTAGAATTTGGATGTGAATGTATCTGGTCCTGGGCTTTTTTTTTTTTTTTTTTTTTTGGTTGGTAGGCTGTTAATTACTGCCTCTATTTCAGAACTTGTTATTGGTCTATTCAGGGATTCGGCTTCTTCCTGATTTAGTCTTGGGAGTGTGTACATGTCCAGGAATTTATCCATTTCTTCTAGATTTTCTGGTTTATTTGCATAGAGCTGTTTATAGTATTCTCTGATGGTAGTTTGTATTTCTGTGGTATCAGTGGTGATATCTCCTTTATCATTTTTTATTGTGTCTATTTGATTCTTCTCTCTTTTCTTCTTTATTAGTCTGGCTAGTGGTCTATCTATTTTGTTAATCTTTTCAAAAAACCATCTCCTGAATTCATTGATGTTTTGAAGGGGTTTTCATTCCTCTATTTCCTTCATTTCTGCTCTGATCTTAGTTGTTTCTTGTCTTCCACTGGCTTTTGAATTTGTTTGCTCTTGCTTTTTTAGTTATTTTAATTGTGATGTTAGGGTGTCAATTTTAGATCTTTCCTGCTTTCTCCTGTGGGCATTTAATGCTATAAATTTCCCTGTAAACACTGCTTTAGCTATGTCCCAGAGACTCTGGTATGTTGTATCTTTGTTCTCATTGATTTCAAATAACTTATCTATTTCTGCCTTAATTTCCTTATTTATCCAGTAGTCATTCAGTAGCAGGTTGTTCAGCTTCCATGTAGGTGTCCAGTTTTTAGTGAGTTTCTTAATCCTGAGTTCTAATTGGGTTGCATTGTGGTCTGAGACATTGTCTCTTTGTAGGTCTCTAAGAACTTGCTTTATGAATCTGGGTGCTCCTGTATTGGGTGCATATATATTTATAATAGTTAGCTCTTCTTGTTGCATTGATCCCTTTGCCATTATGTAATGCCCTTCTTTGTTTTTTTTGATCTTTGTTGGTTTAAAGTATGTTTTATCAGAGACTAGGATTTCAACCCCTGCTTACTTTTTTTTTTTGCTTTATTTGCTTGGTAAATATTCTTCCATCCCTTTCTTTTGAGCCTATGTGTGTCTTTGCACATGAGCTTGGTCTCCTGAATACAGCACACTGATGGGTCTTGACTCCTTATCCAACTTGCCAGTCTGTGTCTTTTAATGGGGGGATTTAGCCCATTTACATTTAAGGTTAATATTGTTATGTGTGAATTTGATCCTGTCGTTATGATGCTAGCTGGTTATTTTGCCCATTAGTTGATACAGTTTCTTCATAGAGTCAATGATCTTTACAATTTGGTATGTTTTTGCAGTGGCTGGTACCAGTTGTTACTTCCCATAGTTAGTGCTTCCTTCAGGAGCTCTTGTAAGATAGACCTGGTGTTGACAAAATCTCTCAGCATTTGTTGGTCCACAAAGGATTTTATATCTCTTTTGCTTATGAAGCTTATTTTAGCTGGACATGAAATTCTGGGTTGAAAATTCTTTTCTTTAAGAATGTTGGATATTGTCCCCCACTGTCTTCTGGCTTGTGAGGTTTCTGCAGAGAGATTTGCTGTTAGTCTGATGGGCTTCCCTTTGTGGGTAACCCAACCTTTCTTCCTGGCTGCCCTTAACATTTTTTTCCTTCTTTTCAACTTTGGCGAATCTAATGATTATGTCTTTTGGAGTTTCTATTCTCGAGGAGAATCTTTGTGGTGTTCCTGGTATTTCCTGAATTTGAATGTTGGCCTGCCTTGCTAGGCTGGGGATGTTCTCCTGGATAATATCCTCAAGACTATTTTCCAACTTGGTTCCACTCTCCCCATCACTTTCAGGTACACCAATCAAACATAGGTTTGGTCTTTTCACATAGTCCCGTATTTCTTGAAGGCTTTGTTCGTTCCTTTTCATTCTTTTTCTCTAATCTTGTCTTCATGCTTTATTTCATTAAATTGACCTTCAATCTCTGATATACTTTCTTTCGCTTGATCGATTTGGCCATTGATATTTGTGTATGCTTCATGAAGTTCTCATGCTGTGTTTTTTTCAGCTTCATCAGGTCATTTATGTTCTTCTCTAAACTGGTTATTCTAGTTAGCAATTCCTTTAGCCTTTTTTCAAGGTTCTTAGCTTTCTTGCATTGGGTTAAAACATACTCCTTTAGCTCAGAGGAGTTTGTTGTTACCCACCTTTTGAAGCCTGCTTCTGACAATTCGTCAAACTCATTCTCCATCCAGTTTTGTTTCCTTGCTGGTGAGGAGCTGTGATCCTTTGCAGGAGAAGAGGCATTCTGGTTTTTGGAATTTTCAGCCCTTTTCCACTGTTTTTTTCTCATCTTTGTGGATTTATCTACCTTTGGTCTTTGATGTTGGTGACCTTCAGATGAGGTTTCTGTGTGAACATCCTTTTTGTTGATGTTGATCCTATTCCATTCTGTTTGTTAATTTTCCTTCTAACAGTCAAGTCCCTCTGCTGCAGGTCTGCTGGAGTTTGCTGGAGGTCCACTCCAGACCTTGCTTACCTGGATATCACCAACGGAGGCTGCAGAACAGCAAAGATTGCTCCCTGTTCCTTCATCTGGAAGTTTCGTCCTAGGGGGCACCCACCAGATGCCAGCTGGAGCTCTATTGTATGAGCTGTCTGTCGACCCCTGCTGGGAGGTATCTCCCAGTCAGGAGGCACAGGGGTCAGGGACCCACTTGAAGAGGCAGTCTGTCCCTTAGCAGAGCTCGAGCACCGTGCTGGGAGATCTGCTGCTCTCTTCAGAGCTGGCAGGCATAAACTTTTAAGTCTGCTGAAGCTGCATCCACAGCCACCCCTTCCCCTAGGTGCTCTGTCCCAGGGAGATGGGAGTTTTATCTATAAGCCCCTGACTGGGGCTGCTGCCTATTTTTCAGTGATGCCCTTCCCAGAGAGGAGAAATCTAGAAAGAAAGTCTGGCTACAGTGACTTTGCCTACCTGCAGTGGACTCCACCCAGTTTGAACTTCCTGGCAGCTTTGTTCACACTGCTCACTTTGTTCGCACTATTCAAGCCTCAGTAATGGTGGTTGCCACTCTCCCTACCAACCTCGAGCATTCCAGATCAACCAGACTGCTGTGCTGGCAGCAAGAATTTCAAGCCAGTCAATCTTAGCTTGCTGGGCTCTGTAGGGGTTGAATCAGCTGAGCTAGACCACTTGGCTCCCTGGCTTTAGCCCCCCTTTCCAGGGGAGTGAATGGTTCTATCTCGCTGGCATTCCAGGCATCACTGGGGTATGGAAAATAAAATTCTGCAGTTAGCTCAGTGTCTTCCCAAATGGCTGCGCAGTTTTGTGCTTGAAACCCAGGGCCCTGGTGGCATAGGCTCCTGAGGGAATCTCCTGGTCTGCAGGTTGCAAGGAAAAGTGGAGTATCTGGGTTGGGGTGCACCATTCTTCATGGCGCGGTGCCTCATTGTTTCCCTTGGCTAGAGGAAGGAGTTCCCCTACCCCTTGCACTTCCTGGGTGAGGTGATGCCCCACTCTTCTTCACTGTCTAACCAGTCCCAGTGAGAGGAGCCAGGTACTTCAGTTGGAAATGCAGAAATCACCTGCCTTCTGCATTGATCTCGCTGGGAGCTGCAGACCAGACCTGTTCCTGTTTGGCCATCTTGCCAACCCTATTGTTTTATATTATTACCAGTGTTTGGTTGGGTAATGAAGTGCATGATTGGTTTATGTGTGTGCATTAGTAAATTTAACCTTTTTTATTGAATATCTTTTATGTATAAAGCTTTCTGGTTTGTATTTTGGGGACATGGGGTTAGTTTTCTGCTTTTCGTGAGTTCATAATCAAGTATGGGAGACAAACATAAACACAAACGACTCTTAAATAAAGCACCAAATTAAAATGCCACAATAGTTCTTAAAGAAGACTAGGTGCCTTTGGGAGGCTGAGGCGGGAGGATCACATGAGGTCAGGAGTTTGAGACCTGCCTGACCAACATGGTGAAACCCATCTCTATTAAAAATACAAAAATTAGCTGGATGTGGTGGCAGGTGCCTGTAATCCCAGTGACTTGGGAAGCTGAGGCAGGAGAATTGCTTGAACCTGGGAAGTATAGGTTGCAGTGAGCCGAGATCACGCCACTGCACTCCAGCCTGGGTGACCAAGCTTTTTTTTCCGTCTTAAAAAAATAAATAAATAAAAATAAAAAATAAAAAGTTCTTACAGAAAAAAACACAACATACTCCCCTTAAAAACAAAGAATTCTGAGGGAGAGATTAATTATACTTGCGTGGTCTACACAGAGAGTTTTGAGGATACCTGCAGAGAGAGAGAAGAAAAACAGAACTAGCAACCAAATTCTGGAGATATAGCAAAGAGAAAATGCCAGACTAAGGGAATATAAAAAAAGAGATATAAAGGTCCATTTTAAGTATTCTTCTGTTTTAGAAGACAACCAACTTATTGGAAACTTTCTTTTGTGGTACTACTTGCATTTTTAAGTAATATTAGTTTTATGTTGTGCAGAATCATTTAAAAATAATTGTTATCTAAAGAATATGCTTAGTCACAAAAACTGTCATTGGAACCAAAAAGTATTTTACTTTTCAATCTGTTCTGTTAACTTTTAAATTCTGTTCATCTTTAAATTCATTCTATTTCTATTAACAATAATATCTTCTAAATGTTCACGCACATGAAAAATGTGTAAGCAAACAGAAAATTTTCAAGTCAAACACTGGTCAAATCAAATCCACAAGAGAGCAAACACTACTTCTAAAACTAAAATTTTGGTAAAAACCATAATGTAACATGTATCTTCATATTTAATGACAATACATAATCATATGAGTAACATATGGATATTATATTATTATTTGTTTTAGAAATTAAAGTTCTGGAACACAGATATTTAACCAGATTCATGTGCTGTATATATGGGATTTTGTATTTTATTATAGTTCCCTACTTGCATTATATTATAGTTGAAATAATATTCATAATAATTATTATGATTTATTGAATAGCTCTTATGTGCTATCTACATGTTATACCTTTTCTCAAATGATCCTAACAACCGTAGAAAAGAAGTAGTACTAACGTCATATTAAGTATGACTTAAACAAGTTATGCACCTTGCAAATGGTATGGCAGATTTCTGCTTGACCACACAGTGAATGCTTTACCCATACCACCTATTTTGCTTTGAACTATTCTCTTTTGGTCTGGGAAGGGGAATTACTGATGATATGATTGTTTAATGGTTAGACCTATTATACCAGGCTTGTATCCATTGCTACCTTTTTGTATGTCTCTGAATTATCAAATAGAACAGGAGCCTCCTGATTGAGACTATGTACTATTAATGGATCATATGTATCCAGATATATTTACAGATGGGAGACATTTCAGAAACATAAAGGACAATAAAAAATAGCAGAATTTACAATCTTAAAAACATGGTTGCAGAAGCAGAATGGGAGAATCATGTAGGCAGTCAAGACAATACACACAATGGAAACATGTCATCTAGGACATGAAGAAAACGTTTTGGGCCAAGTAGTACAGCATGTTTCGTTAGATCTAAACAAATGTGCATGTCTACAACCCCAAATCTGTCATCTCATTTCTTTCCTTTTCCACAATTATCCAATCTTCAGTTTTGCCAGTAGTATCAGAGACATTTTCTGCTCTTAAACTCTAGCTTTCCGTGACACTTCCTTCTGGAAAGTGTCCAAAGCGTGATCCCTCTCTAGTTTCTCACACATCTGTGCATTATTAGCTTGTTTCTGGTTAAATCGTGTGGCAGATGAACTACAGCCACAAATTCTTTGACATTCTTCCTATACGGAGGTGGGGCCTATTTGCCATCTCCTTGAATCTGGACTGCCGTTAATCTGTTTCCACTAATGGAGTGCAGTGACAGGGATTATGACAGTTCTAGACCTTGTTTCTATGAGATTGGCAGCTTCTACTTCAGTCTCCTAAAGCCCCCAGGGACAAAATAAGAAGTCAGATCACACTGCTGGAGAGACCACATGGAGAGTATTGAGAATATGTGGAGAGAGACAGAAGAATCTAGCTGAGCCCAGTCTTCCAATTGACCACAGCAAGACATAATGCATGGAAGTAAAAGCACCTTGGATCCTTGAGCCCAGCCCAGCTTCCAGGTGAAAACCAGTGAGTCAGCACCCTGTGGAGCAAAACAATTGCCCAGCTGAGTATGCCATATATATATATATATTCTGCCTTGCTTTGCATGTTGGTCTATTTTTATAAAATATGCATGTCCTTTTTTGCATATGGATCTCTGTCTGTAATTATGTTACAATGAGACTCTCTTTATATCAGTTTCCCATTGCCTCTGTGGGATGTGTCTGTGTTTATCTCGTTGATTCCTTTCTGCCTGATCTTTATGTTTATATGAGCCAGTTTTGCCTATTTAGTTAACTTTCTATTTCCCTTTTCTTTCCTCTTCACTGTCTCTTTCTAATAATTTCTCTCACTTTCTCCCAGGACAGGTAGTGAATTAGAACACAGATACTGGAGCCCAATTGCCTGGGACCAGACTTCAGCTCTGCCATTTACTGTGGGATGACTTCGAGCAAACTTTTTCATATCTTAGTGTTGTTGGGGTTTTCTCATCAGAAATATGAAGGTATAATAATCTTCACCTTATAGAATTGTTGTGTGGATAAATTAATAAATATCTAGATAAATACATGTGTGTATATATGTACATGTCTATGTACACACATATATATGTGTGTATTAGAATGATAGCCCTAAGCGTTAAATATCATTTATAAGTTCTAATTCTCACTGTGTTTCCTTGTCTCTATTCCTTGTCTTTTTCTCTTCTACTTCTCACATTTCTCTGGAAAGTAACTGACATGAAAGTGTTATTTTCTGAGTAAATCAGTAGAATTCAACACTCCCATTATTAATTTTAAAAAATGAGTAGATTGTAATACACTTCTCTCTCTTAAAAAATTCCTCAATTTAGGCTGGGCACGGTGGCTCATGCCTGTAATCCCAGCACATTGGGAAACCAAGGTGGGCAGATCACCTGAGGTTGGGAGTTCAAGACCAGCCTGACCAACATGGAGAAACCCTGTCTCTACTAAAAATGCTAAATTAGCTGGGCATGGTGTTGCATGCCTGTAATCCTAGCTACTCAGGAGGCTGAGGCAGGAGAATTTCTGGAATCTGGGAGGTGGAGGTTGCAGTGAGCCGAGATCATGCCGTTGCACTCCAGCCTGGGCAACAAGAACAAAACTCTGCCTTAAAAAAAAAAAAAAAAAAAAAAAAAATTCCACAGTTTATATAATAATCTTTAAACTTGTATAGACATTGACTTTAAAATTTTTCACTCCTAAAGTGCAATATATGAAAAGATTCCTCATCCAGGCTTAGTATAGGGAAGAATTTCAATCCTTTTTTTTCTAGAGTGGCACACCTGACAGATGACATTCTTAGGAGGGACAATTCTGAGTGAAATTGGGAGGTATAGTAGTCTGTTCTTATGTGGCTAATAAAGGCATGCTGGAGTCTGGGTAATTTATAAAGGAAAGGGGCTTAATTGACTCACAGATCATGATGGCTGGGGAGGTCTCAGCAAAGTTACCATCATGGCAGAAGGGGAACTAAACATGTTCTTCCTCATGTGATGGCAAGAAGGAGAAGTATCGATCAAAAGGGGGAAAAGCCCCTTATAAAACCATCAGATCTCGTAAGAACTCGCTATCGTGAGAACAGCATGGAAGTAACCACTCCCATGATTCAATTACCTCCCACCAAGTCCTTCCCATGACACATGGGGATTATGAGAACTACAGTTCAAGATGATATGGTTTGGACACAGCCAAACCATATCAGGGTCTTGTGCAATTTCTGACAGAACATCTTTAAGTTTTTCATTTCTCTTCTATTCAAGACAATATATTGCCTTAGGTAAATTTTCTCAGAAGCATATCAACCCTGAGACAAGAATGTGTGTGTGTACAAGTGATTTGTAAAGAAAGTACTTGCAGGAGATTCCAGGAAGGAAATAGTGTCAGCAGGACAATAATACAGGAGAAGTCAGGTAAGAGCCTCAACCTGATTTTGTGGAAACATTAAGTTCTCTGAAATGTAAAATTCACCACAGCATTTTCCTGATTGAAGAAGGAAGAAGACCAAGCTTTCATATTTTTGCATCAGTAAGTAATCAGCCAAGGACTGGGGATGTGGGAGGTACATAAGCTCCCAGGAACTTTCAGCTCCTTTGCTCTTAGCCTGTAGTCAAAATAGCTTCAGCTGTCTTCAGGCAGTTTTTGTAAGAGTCTGAGGTATAGGCCAGAAACTGGAGGAGGGCTGCTCAGGAATGGTAAGGGCAATCCAAAGAGATCTAGACAGAACGCTGAGACTGTCCTGGCCCCACATATATCAAAATGCAAGAATGGGAGTAATAACAATTTAAGAATAAAATTTGAATCTGTTCAAGTTTACTTTCTAAAAACAAGTCACTCACAAGTGTTGGTACTTTAACATCTAGCAGGTGGCATCCTCCCTATCTGGTGGCTACCTTTTGTGTCACAACATGGTTATATCTAACTAGCTAGAACTTAATTTCTCTTTCTTTTTAGATTAGTAACATATTTATGCCTTAATTCAAACTCAGTTTTTCTGTGATTGTATTTGCAAGTTGGCACAAGTACCAATGACATAAGAGAATAAGAGTCATTTCAAAGTGAATACAATCACAGTTTAATTAACCTTTTCAGGTCAGCATGGCTTCTAAATTAGGTGTGAAGAGTTGACTTCTGATACTATTGGGCTATTCGAGGTGACCCAGGCCATCCTGAAAAAAATCAAGAGAGAGACAATTTCTTACGGATTCCCTGATTTCATAGGTGCCATATGGACCCTTAAGTCCTATCCTAAGCCCTGCAAAGCCTTTCCCTGAAGGGTGTCTAAAGCACAGAAAAGACCAACTGAGGGCAAGGCATGAGGCACAGAAGTAGGGAAGCTCATATTTGGCAGCCACGGTCTCTCTCTTGTTTGAGTCTCTTTTTGCCCCCTCTGGGTGTCTTGTAAATGTTTGCCTCACCTCTGTGCTTCTTCTCTACCAAAAGAGAAGAAAACTAATATGGAGTTTTAACTACGTCCACCATAAACTCTATGGTGCTATGTGTAAAATGGTTAAATAGATACACACTCAACTGCTGTAGTCAGTGTTGGCATAGGATGTGTCATACATGATATTCATATTTTAGTCAATGTAAAAGTTGTTATTACCCCTCCAGAGACAACTGCTCTTGCCCAAATTTGTGCAACATAATACCAATGCTCTCTTGAGAAGTTTCTTCTCTTCCTCCCTGCTTCCTTCCCTTCTTTCCTTTCTTCCACCCATCCATCCATCTTAGAAAGAAACAGATAAACAGGGGAAGGGAGGCGGGAGAGAGTAAGAGAGAGAGAGAGAGAGAGAGAGAGAGAGGTCATGCACACACAAGCACACATGAACATTTCAAGGTTAAGAAATAAGGCAGGCTGAAATTATTTTGTGGCACAAATTAGAAGAGTCAACTCTCTGTAGAAATCAGATGATTAGTGAAATTTAAGCATTTGTAGATACAAAAATGAAAGCCAGTCTGAAAATAGTAATGAGGGCTTTTAAATAAGAAAGACACAAATCCCAGGGTAGGTGGCCTGATAAAAACTATCAGGGCAATAAAAGTGAATATAAGAGGATTCCAGACAGGAGCAGTACAGATACCAGCTGTCTTCATTCAAACTGGCTAAGGAGGTCTCATAAGCTCCTTAGTAAAATATAGCTAAAAGTCTATTTTAGAGCCCTGCTATATGAGTTCATCAACTTCCACATGTATATGTTTGTATTTAGTTATGACAAAATAGATGAATGTCTGATTATGTGTACATATATACATGTAAACTGCAAGAGATTTTATGGAAAGAGATACGGCTATGACTAGTCAGGATAGGGCATCTCAATCACCTTAATTTGATTCTTAACAGGTACAATACCCAAAAATCCAGGAAAAAATATATATAGAGAAAACAAAACCAAATAAAATAACATTTTATTACTATCTGGGGTTGGCTCCACACTCGCATGGAGATCTTGGGTGGGATGAGCTTAGATTAACCATTCACTGATTCTTTTGGCTTGGTTGATTGGACCTATGTAGTCTAGGATAAAAGTTGAGTGGAAGACCTACTTGCTTTCTTTGCTTCTACTCCAAAGTTTAAATCTGAATTCTCAATGTCAACACTCATCGAGTCAAGGAAAGCACACCTCTAACAACAAACAGTGGAGGAAAGCACTGAAGGCTAAGATAGTATTTGGCTCAAAGAATAGGGCAGAGCTGGTTGGATTCCCATCCTCTGTGTTTTTTGGGTTGGCTATGAGGGGACCTCAGGGGAGCTTCTTTGGCTGTTCTTATGCAGCTGGGCGGAAAACTAGCCAGGGTTATACAACATGCACCAGACACAGCTTAGCTCAGTTATATAAGGCCAGAGATATAAAGTACATAAAGTTGATTTTTTTTTCTCTAAAACTGAACAAAATGAACCCCTCCTTTTAATCAAGAACATCCTCTGTTCCCACAAAAGAAGTCCCTTAAATGGATTTTACCCTCAAATTATTCCTGACTAAACATTAAAATTCTATAATAGTACAGGAACATAGATTTTCTTTTTGCCTCTTTTCCTGCTGTTGGAACTGTTGTTCAGGACTTCCAAAGTGTTAGTATGTCAGCTCCAGATTTAGAAAAGCTCTGATGAATTTATTTGTTCAGTAGCTTTCCCCCTTCTTCATGTGCAGCTCTCATTCATTTGTATTTTCATCCACTGGTTCGGATGGGAGCTGACAGTCATGTGCCCGTGAATGGGAATATTCCCCAAACTGAGCAAACCAGAATTTCTTTCCAGGGAGTGAATCTCTTTCTACTTCTTCTCTAATCAGGAACCATGGGATGTTCCCCTTGATTAGTTAGTTAGGAGGCATTCCACATATTTACTGTATTGCAAAATTTAGGAAAATAAAGCTGTCACCATCCAGTTCCCCAAAGTAATAGAAATGATGAGAGGTAGGGGGAACGTCCCAAGAATATTACCATATTTAGAAGATCCCTTCAATATCTGTTTTATCCCTGAGGCTAGTTCAATACTTGTTCTCCCAGAGTTTTGGTTGTTTGGTAATTTTCTAAGTTCTGAAAATGAGACAAATATCTTCACAAAAAAAAAAAAAAAAATCTTCCTTTTTTCTTAAGCTAGTTCAAGGTGGGTTTCTGTCACATATGTCAGATACCAAGACTTCCATTTGTTTTATTTTATCCCATGAATACATTGCTACACCATTTCTAACTGGGGCTTCAGCTGCAAACTTTATATTGGGAATTCTAGTTGATGAGACTGGGCCTTCAGATTGGGTTAGAATGAGTGACCTATTTATAAAACTTGCCAAAAGTTGTGGACTTTTCTTACTCCACTAAAATCTACCTCAGGGTTTTTATTGCACGGCAGGGACTGCTAGTGGTTTGCCATAGTTTGCATTCTAATTTTCTTTCTTGTAATTAAAACCATGGATTTTAGTTGGACATTTGGTTCCCTGGAAATAAGGCTTTCTTTTCTAATCTTCCTTGTGGCTAGGTATGGCCATGTGATTAAGTTCTGGTCAACAAGACATAAGCATAAGTTTTTGGAATTTTGTTTATAGTTTCACAAAACCCTCTGTAATGGTCATCTGACATATGCCTTTTGCTTCCTTGCTTTTTCAGCTGGCCGTAATGCAGTCCAGATGGAACTTGACCAGTTTTCTTAGGTCATGAAGTGGAAGTCATGAGCTAAGGTTGATGTAGCTGGGTCTACTCTTCTTTGCCTCATCAGTTAAAATGCCGTATGCATACTATCAACTCCTAAATATATATCTCTAGCCCAGACCTCTCTCGATGGATGGAATTTAATATCTGGATGCCATCAACATCTCCACTTGAATGTCTAAAATGTCTCAAACTGAACTCCTGATTCTTGCCCCAAATCTCTCTGTACTCATAGTTTTCTCCATCTTAGTGGATGACTACTCCCATTTTCTGGCTAGTTAGACCAAACACCTTAGAGTCACATTCCCACATTCACTCTATCAGGAAATCTTGTTGTCCCTACCCTTCAAAACAAATCTCAGTCTAACCACTTCTCACTGATACTGCAGCCACCATTTTAGTCTTAGCTGCAATGTCTCTTGCCTCAGTTACATGGTAGCCTTTTGAAATCTACATCAGGGCATGCCATGGCTCTACTCAAAACCCTCCAATGGTAGCCCATTGTCCTCAAAGGGAGAGCCTGACATAAACTGGCTCCACTGTGACCTCTATGACCTCATTATCCTATTCCTCTACCACAGCTCAGTCCTGAAGCATAGCTCAGTCCCATACAGGCCCTGTAGTGCATATCTTTAGGTTTTTTTTTTTTTTTTTTTTGACAAAAAACATGAGACAGAAATAAACTTCATTCTAGTTTAAGTCACTGTTACTTTGTTTATTGCCAAACTAACCATAAGTGATAAAATATTCTGGTTGGAAAAAATTCCAGTTGAAGTCACATTCAATAGCAAGAAGACTCAGAGAATAATTTAAGGGTCTTCAGTGACTAGAAAGCCCTACAATGACTGAAAGCTCTTAGCACAATTAGCAAATATTGTGCCTATTTGTTTCTTTAGTTGTTTGGGGTTTTTTGTTTAGTCATCTTATTCTTCCTACTGAATTATATGCTCTGCAAAGGCTGAGTCCATGACTATCTTGTCATCAGTGTCTACCACTGTGCCTGGCACAGAGTAGAGAGCCAACACATATTTGTTAAGTGAATGAGAAGGAGATGAATGAATTTAGGAAAAAAAAATCGAGAATTTGAGAAATCCTTGAGGTAATACTATTTCATAATTGTTCCTAGACTGAATTTATTATTATAGTTAAGATTCTGATGTTCAAAAAAAGATTACACCAAGTAGCACTTCTTATAAAATCTTGTTTTAATTGTTCTATTTATAGAGCGTGGGTGGCATGGTATGCTACATACAATGAGCAGAATTCTAGGATGACTCTCAATGATCTATTTCTTTGTATTACTCCCAACCATTGAGTGTGGGTAAAACTGTGAATATGATATCACTTGCATGATTAGATTACTAATTTGTTGACTGATTAATCTTAAAATGGAAGTTATCCTCAATGAGCTTGACCTGATTAGATAAGCTCTTAAATAAGAAGTATCAGCAGATACATTCCTGCTGGTCTGGAAGAAAGCAAAGAGCTAGATTGTGCACTGTCTGTGGAAGGCACATGATAAAGAACTGCGGGTGGTCTCTAGAAACTCAGAATGGTCACCAGCCAATAGTCAGAAAGAAAATTGGGGCCCCAGTTTTACAACTGCAAGGGACCAAATTCTTCCCATCACCTGAATGATCTTGGAAGAGAACACTGAGCTTTGAAGAAGAACGACAGTATGGCCAACACCTTGATTGCAGGTTTGTGAGACCCTGAACAGAGGATCCAGCTAAGCCGTGACCAGACTGCTGACCCACAGAGATGATTTAGCCTCTAAGTTTGTGGTAGTATTGTTAAGTAGCAATAGAAAATGAATATGAACACTTTCACATACACTATATTATTTATTCTTATTATAATATAAGACTTACATTTGAGTTTAGGAAGGTTAAACAACTTGCTAAAGTTTATCCACCTAGTAAGTTACATAGAAGAATAGGGAGGCCAGGCATGGTCACTCATGTCTGTAATCCCATAAATTTGGAAGGCCAAGGTGGGAGAATCACTGGAGCCCAGAAGTTTAAGACAAGCCTGGGTAACACAGTGAGACACTCACTTCTAAAAAAAATATAAATATTAGCCAAGGTGGCATGTGCCTGTAGTCTCAGCTGCTCAGGAGGCTGAGGCAGGAGGAATTGCTTGAGCCTAGGAATTTGAGGCTGCAGTAAGTTATGATTGTGCCACTACACTGCAGCAGCCTGGGAGACAGAACAAGATCTTTCTACTAAAAATACAAAAAGAATGAAAGAAAAAGGAGAGTAGAGAGACTTTTATGAAGACCATATTACAGGTGGTATAACTGTGTTCTCATGTGCTCAAAGGATGGAATAGACCAAGAAGTGAGACTGCAAACACTTCCATAATGTGGTACCATTGCTTTCTATTCAGCTAACAGTGGTGATTGGAGACTTTAATTCTAACCAAAATATGATAACCCAGGCTGAAATTTTCAACCTTTAATTGCCTAGAAATCTCCATAGGTGCTTTTAAGCCTATGTCTTTCTACTCTTGGCTTTCTACATCTACTTTTCAGGTTCTTATTATTTTATTGGATATATTCTTATTGAACTCTGTCTCAAATACTATGTGGCATAAGGTATAATGGAAGGAAGGGAGGAAGAAAAGAAGAAAAGGAGAGGGAAGAGGAAATGGAGGGAGGGAAAGTAGGAGAGAATGAAAGTAAAGATGAAAGGAAGGAAAATAAGATAAACAGGAAGAAAAGAAAGGCAAAAACTACACAATGATGCCTTAGAAGTGAGGGAGCTATGATTCAGAGAGGTTATGTGACTTGCCCCAAATCACTCAGTTTGCAGGCTATAAAGCATAGTTTTCAAGTCTTCTGACGTTAAAATTTATGCAGTTTTTCAGGCTGACATAAATTTTTGATTATCTTTATCCGGAGGCTTTCTATTTTTAAAGCAATGTGTGTATTTCGTTCAGGCAAATCACGAGGCAAGCATCTACTCCACCTACGCACAATGAGAGATGAACCAGTGCCCTTCTGTTACCAATTAGGCTTCATAGTAGATTTGGGTCTTTTTGCAATGCTAATAGGAAGAGGCTGATTGAAATAAAACATGATGGATTTAGATGAGCTCTACTCCACACATGCTCCAGAAATCACACTTTAACTTCAGGAAAAAACTGATGTCTTAAAAATTTAATGGCCTACAGAGCAACTAAGAAAAAAAAAATGCATTTTAGAAAGAAGAAAAAAAGAACAAGCAGAAGGTAATAGAAAAAGAAGGAGGAGGAAAAGGAAAAGGTAGGTTATAAAACAAAAACTGAAGAAAAATACAGTTTTCAAAAATAAACCTTAAAATCCACTCTGTTATTTTTATTGTACTTTTTCAAGTCTTAAACAGTCCATGTTTGGGACTCATTTATTATGGATGCAGTCTGAATTGTACTATTCTTTAGACCATATGGAATATCAGAGTATCTAGAATACACTGATCCATCCAACTTGTCATCACTATATTTCATAGTACAATTTGATTGCTGGGTTCAGATTACTCTTTTCTCCAGGAATCAATATTTTTTTTTTTGAAGTTTTGATGTACACTAACAATTTCTGTTCATTGAGGAGGAAGGTTACGCTTAAACAGAAATAATAAACCCTAAGACCTCACCAAAAGCCTTTCTATCACAGTTAATGGCCACTCTACCCTTTTAGTTGTTCAGACCAAAAAACACTGAAGTCATCCCTCATCCTTCTCTTTTGTTCACATCCTACTCATAACCTATGAGCAAATCTGGTAGCTTTACTTTCAAAATAGTTCCAGAATCTGACCTTCTATTACCAGTTCTACTGCATCCACTCTATTCTGTAATACCATCTTTCTTCAATTGCTTCCTTTGCTCTTTGTCCCCTAAAGTTGATTTTCAACCTGGAGGCTAGAGTGAGTTGGTTAAATATTAGTCCGATCATAGAATTCCTCTGCTCAAATTCTCTAATGGCTCCCCATCTACCTCAGAGCAAAATCTCAAACTCACTCAAGTGGCACCTCCCTAAAGTCTTCTCTGTCCACTCTATTTAAAATTGCCACAACATTTTGGGGTCTTATAACCACAAGCCTCTATCTTATTAATGACCAGCAGATGTAGGATGAAGTTTCTAATGGTGTGCAAAGTAAGAAGGCGCTAAGTGGCTAAAAATCTGGGTGTTTGGGCTATTCAAAAATAATTGGATATATACACATTTCAGTTTGGTGCTGGTGGACTTTTGATTTAATGGGTTTCAGACTGCAGTGATGAAATAAACAACCTAGAGACCAAGATACAGAGGCCGTCTTTGGCTCAGTTATATAATAGCCATTATGAGCATACTTTTGCCAGTCAGAAAGTCTCTTGGTCAAATTCTGGCTTTGCTACTTCTATTTATTATTTAATCTTGGGTATCAAATTATTCTGACCCCATTTATTTTTACTTTAACGATTATTTTTAGCATTAATGTAAATGGCATATAAAAAGTTACTATACAGGGTAAGTACTGGATAATTTTGTTTAAAGTAATGGCAAACAATGGGGAAAATTTTTGATTGGGTGGATACCTGGCAGCAGTGGGGATGATGAGTATTGCTCCAGTGACTTTTAGCAGATACAAGGCGGAGGCTTTTGTAGAAAACTACACAGAGAGCCAAACTTGAAACAGTAATCATAGAATAATAATAACAAAAGAGTGGATTTAAGGATTATTGAGGGAAAAACATAATAGGACTCAGTCAATAGATTGAATGCAATTTTTGGCTTGAGAAAACGGCTGGGAAGTAGTACTGTTTGCCAACATAGGAAAAACAGGAGATGAGCAAATTTCAAGGTACGAAAGAGATGGTGAGTTCAATTTAGGATATAATATGTTTGAAATGTGATATGACATTCAAGTCAAGAAGTAAGTTAGATGTTGGACTATTAAGGTTACTGGTAGTTAAAATCCTATAAATGAATGAGATTTTCTCTATGAAAGACAGAAGAGGCCTGACACAGTGGTTCATGCCTGTAATCTCAGCACTTTGGGAGGCTGAGGTGGGCAGATCACCTGAGGCTAGGAGTTCAAGACCAGCCTGGCCAACATGGCAAAACCCATCTCTACTAAAAATACAAAAAATTAGCTGGGTATAGTGGCAGGCACTTGTAGTCTCAGCTACTTGGGAGGTTGAGGCAGGAGAATTGCTTGAACCCAGAAGGCAGAGGCTGCAGTGAGCTGAGATCATGCCATTGCACTCCAGCTTGGGCAACAAGAGGGAAACTCCATCCCCCACGCTCCCCTGCCCCCCCAGAAAAAGAAAGAAGAGGAGGAAAATCAAGAGTAGATGATGGCTTAACAGTCATAGGAGGAAAGAATTTCAATAAAGATGACAAGCAACATCATGAATAGAAGAAAGGTCATGTAAGGTAAGGACTGAAACATGCTTGTTGTTTTTAGTAATTACAAAGACATTTGCAAGATTGAATTTACTGTAGTAGAGATAGAAAAACACAGATATGGTGGTTGACACAGTCCAAGGAAATGGAGTCATGGAGGTAAGTATATTCTGCTCTTTGGAGAAACATGGTTCTAAGGTGAATGAAAAACTAAGGTGTTCACTAGAAGGAAACAGAGCGACAAAATAGGATATGCTGAAAGAAAAAGAGAAGTTGAAATACAGAAGAGAAGAGACACACGCAATGTAAGTTTCCCAAAGAAATGAGAAGATGTGATTCAAAGAACAGATGGTAGATTTAACATTTGAAATGTAGGACAACAATTTAGCTAAAATAGAAAGCGAAGAGGTAAGGCTGACTCTGACTATATTTACACTTGTTTGTGTTGTGGGGAGAGAAAGGAAGTGGAGAACGTTCTTGCAAGATGATCTGTATTTTCTCTCTAAAGCAGAGCTCGTTTGCTGTGAATGATGGAGAAAATCAGGTTAGCGAAAGTTTGAAAATATTCTTGTGGTGAATGGGAGAGGAAGTGGATTAGGGATAGTTAGAAGTTTTACTGTGTAGTGTTAATAGCCCAACTGATGTGGGAGACCATAAATTTGTAGTGGCATCAATCCATGTGGTTGTGGAATTTGTTTTCAGCAGTGCTTGGCAGCCAGATATGTGACTGGAAAGGGAGTGACTGGTTGATCCAGGGTTTGAGTTTTGCTAATTAGGTGCAGAAGAAGGACAAAAGGCAAGGGAACTGATGGTAATGGCAAGAGAGATTTCTAAGTAAAATGTCATGAGCTTTATGGGGATTAAGGTTGGTAGCCATCACTTAATGCCTACTTTTAGCATGGAATAACGTTATGTTTTACAGAATTTATCTCTAATTCTCACATCAAATATGTAAGGTGGGTATTCCTACTCCCATTTACAAGTGAGGAAAATGAAGCCCAGCTGAAAAATTTAGTGAAGCCGGGTGGAGGATGAGAGATTAAGTAAAACGGAAGGGCCAAGACGTCCTTAAAGAGATTGAAGGATATTATCAGTATTATCAGTGGACCAAAAAGTTGAGGAAGCAGAAAGCACATGAGATTGTGGACAGAGTGTGGTAATCAAGAAGTTAGAAATCTGGAGCTAGATGAATTGGGATATGATATGGACTAGGGTGTCCAGGCAGAGATATATAAAGAGTAAGGTTGGAGTGTTGGATATACTGTCCACACAGAAGTGGCAGTTGTCCAAGATTAGTAGAAATAGGAGTGAAAGTGGATTGATCTGTTCAAGTAATTGATGAGTCTATCAGGAGTGGTAGAAGTAAAAAAGTGGTAATGGTACAGTAAGTGTAAGGCATGATTTTGCCAGATGTTCTGACCTTTAAGAGAAGTTAAGGTTTAGAAACAGTAACATGAAGTCCCATTCTTTTTTTTTTTTTTTTTTTTTTTTTTGTCACGGAGTCTCACTCTGCAGCCAGGCTGGAGTGCAGTGTCACGATCTTGGCTCACTACAATCTCCGCCTCCTGGGTTCAAGGGATTCCCCTGCCTCAGCGTCCCAAGTAGCTGGGAATACAGGCATGCATCACCACGTCTGGCTAATTTTTTTGTGTGTTTTAGTAGAGACGAGGTTTTCCCATGTTGGCCAGGAAGGTCTCAATCTCCTGACCTAGGGGTCCGCCTGCCTCGGCCTCCCAAAGTGTTGGGATTACAGGCATGAGCCGCTGCGCCTGGCCAAAGTCCCATTGTTTTGGCTCTTCTTCCTTCATGTACATCTTTCTCATTCTTGGTCATCTCCCCCACCCCAAATTCTATGCTTTTCCTATTTATTTTGTGCTGCCTCAAGTCTGATTTAGCCATTTCTCACATCCACCTCTCTATCCATACCTAGAATCCAACATGTAACTCTTCTAAATTGAGCTGTCCATTTCTTTCATTTAGTGGACATTTGAATAATTCCCTTAAAAACAGGAGTGGCCTTGAAAAATCCCACCTCGTGTGTTGGAATTCCCTGGACTTACACTTCCTGATAGAGATCATGGGTGAATTTGAACAGGCTGTGGTTTGAGGACATGAATGAATGGCAATTTTCAAGGCCCCAACTCAGTGTTATGGAGATTTTATTATGGTGCCTTTGAAGAAATTCTAGCCCAAGAATGCAGACGCTTAGATTAGCTTGTTCCCAGGACCTGGCTTTGGGGGGTGGGGGCCGGAGTAGCAGCAGTTCCTGGGAATGGTGGGTTGTCCACAGCACCATTGCTTCCTTAGCTCCTTTGGGCACCATTATCAGCTTCTTAGCTCTTGCTAAGCTTGTGATCCAATAAAACCTCTGAGGGTTGACTTTTTCCATACCCAACTGCCATTAATTTCCTTGTACCATGTTTTTTGTTGTGTTATAATGTAGGCCTGTTCTTTCTTTTCTTACTGATTTTATCATTTTGGCCCAGCCTATCATCACACCTGCTATTTTACAGTTTTGAATTTCTCCTCCAAAGTATCAGTTATTTCCGACAGCATTGTTCTATTTTTTTTTCAAATTCAAGTAGGAATGATTTCCTTAGCTTAATCTAAGCCATTGAGATGAGGCTAACAGGGCAAGATGAAGGACAAAGAGATTGACATAGATAATTTTATCAATGCTTCTTACATAGGGTTGTTCAATCAGATATGGAGCCATCTAATTGTAGCTGCTTCTCTAAATCTTATATATAAATATATACAGAGAAGTTCAGTCAAATCTCTTATTTAATTAAATACACATTCTGTAAAACTTCCATAATCTATTACTTTAAAAACTCTAAAAACAAACAAACTAAACCACAATAGAAAAATGGGATTAGTAAGGCAGAGAGCATGATGGAGAGGGGTTGTGATTCCATGTGTCCTGTTGTTTTCTCTGATGGTAAAGGCTGGTACTCTAGCTTCTTATCAATAGTTTAACATTATTTTTAGAATTTTATCAGATATCAACACACAACTTTAATGTAGTCTTCAAAATCCACAATTGTTTCTCAGGGCAAGCCCTGTTATTTAGGCAAAAAGGAAATATGTTTTGAAAATAAACCAATTTTTTAAAATGAACAGTTTTGGAGGGGTGCTGAAACATAATTGATTTTTTCAAAAGGATTTACAATAGACGTAAGATAATTTCCTTTATTTTCTGGCCTTATATAATAAATTTTATGATTTAGACTCTAACTTGAAAGCAAGCATTTCTCTTTTGTTGGCTTGGGAGAAGTTGTGAAGATGTGTGGTTTTTTTTACAGATCATCTGAGTTTCTATAGGGTAGAAACTAGAATTCTATATTTAGTATTGGATCCATACTATAACCATTACATTAGGTTTCTATTTTTAAGGATTAAATAATAAGTTAATGGAAACAATATAGCCCTAATTTTGCTGAATATGCTAAGCACAAGATGTGTTATATCAGCAACTGAATACATTAATAAAAAAAATCTCATTTTTAATTGAATAGCTGAAATGATGCCAATATGTGAAAGAGTTATAAACTGTTACAAAAAATAACTGGTTGCATTAAACAGGATTGCATATAGTAGACTGCTGCTGCATGTATTTGAAAAAGGAAATGCAAATATGGAACATATATATGTATTTAATTAAATAAAATATAAGTAACAGGTTTAAATTTTTTAAGGGAAATTTTTCTACTAGGCAGTGGTGTCAATCTGAGCTATTTTTTTCTTGTCGATGATTTATATTCATGATTCAAATATTGGCTTACAACTTGATCAAGGGGGAGATAAGGCATCCTTAAATTGATATTAATAATATTATCAGACTTCGGCCGGGCGCGGTGGCTCACGCCTGTAATCCCAGCACTTTGGGAGGCCGAGGCGGGCGGATCACAAGGTCAGGAAATCGAGACCATGGTGAAACCCCGTCTCTACTAAAAAATAGAAAAAAATTAGCCGGGTGCAGTGGCGGGCGCCTGTAGTCCCAGCTACTGGGGAGGCTGAGGTAGGAGAATGGCGTGAACCCGGGAGGCGGAGCTTGCAGTGAGCCGAGATTGCGCCACTGCACTCCAGCCTGGGCGACAGAGCGAGACTCCGTCTCAAAAAAAAAAAAAAAAAATAAATAAATAAATAATAATAATAATAATATTATCAGACTTCATATTTTACAGCATTTTACATTTTAAAATGTTTCTGACATCTACTTTTATTTGTAATTTATTTACAAAATAATGTACAAAAAGTAGAAAGTAATATAGTATACATGAGTTTGGGGCACAGAGTTGAATAGGGAATATTGCATAAAAGTTGAGAAATTTGACTTAGGTGTTAAGGAGGGCAGCAACCAAGATTGATTTTACATGAAAAAAAAATCAGTTAAGATGAAGTAGCATTACCAAATGCATTTATATAGAAAAGGAGAAAGAGAAATAAAAGAGAAGGCAAAAAAAATATCTTACTGAGAATTATGAAGTGATATGGGGAATCAAGAGAGAAAGTTGGAAAGATGTATTGGAGAAAACAAGTGTGAATGGAAATGCTGTTAAAATTGACATTTATCCCTCATACTTAATATTTATAGTTGGAGTTTTAGTTTTATCACAGGTTTGGATAATTCTACTCTTTGTTAAGTTAGAACATTTACTTCTTTTTCTCCTTTGCCTCAATAAGTTAATGGCTGTAGTCTAATTTCTTCATAAAGCAGACTCAAGTAAAATATATGTTGACTCTCTGTAGGCTCTACCTTGAGTTTCCTTCTTACCCACAGATGGAAGAGCTTCTCTATTGAGTTGCCTACATTCCATATCTTCAATTCCCTACCTCTCATTCTTTCTTGGCACACTGAGACCTGGATTCTGTCCTCAGAACTTTGTTGAAATAAGTTCTAAAAGAACACCATATTGGCAAGTCCTGGGAACACCTGCAAGTCTTCAGATTGATTGATTTTGTTGCAATATTTGATATGATCATGCCCCCATAATGTTTCTGTAACACTGCTTTCTTTATTCTTGACCTGTTTACCTCTGAGTCCATCTTTCTCAGTTTCCTTCATAACTCCCTGTTCCTCTACTCATGCTTTAAATATTGCTAATTGTATTCAATCTTTTTTTCTTCTCTTTCACTGAATTCTCCTTAGGCTCACTCACATATGCCCTCTGATTTATTTATTAGACAATGACTTCTAAATCAGTATCTCTACCTTTCATATAGTTTAGCCCAAGGACAGACCTATAATATTCCAGACTCCTAGGAGATTATCTCCATTGAATATCTGTCACACACCTCAATCTCAACAAAGCAAATAAGCAATCCCACTCTCAGCTGTGGATGATTCTCTGATTAATGACACTGCTTGCCCAGGGAGACATGGGACTCACTTTGCTCCCCTGCTTCTTGCTATTGGTTACATGTTTCATGGCTTCTACCTTCAAATGATCTCTGGTGTCTATTCCCTCCTCCCCTTCATCTATTTCTGCATTAATTCAGGCTCTTTTTATTTTGAAGGTGACTATGCAGTTTTATACCCCTATACTTAAAACTGTTACTCATCTGAGTGTTCTTCATTCTTAAAAATCCATCTTTTCATTGCCACCAAAGGCAACTTTTAAGGCAAATAGAATTATCTCATTGTTCCTCATAAAACCCTTGATAGACTCATCACTGTTTTCAAGATAAAATATAGACTCTTTCCCATAACGTATTAGGCCATTTATCATCTGTCTCCTAGTCACACCTCCCAAATCTCTTGCCAGACAACACAGAAACTACATGTAATTCCTGAAACTGCATATTCTCATTTATGCCAGGCTTTTCTCATGGCCTGTGATAACCAACCTGACATTCATTTCCTATTTTGTTTCACTGCCAAAGAAGTACTCATGATTGACGAATTAGCTCACGTTACTAAACACTCATCCTCTCCTGCTCCTGCATCCAAGCCTGAGTTAGGGCTCATTCCTCTTGACCCCCACACCAGGAGGCACAGGCTTGGGTAAAATACACTCATAGCATTTGGGTATCTTATGTGTTTCTTCTAGTAGGAAGGTTCAAAGACAAGTATGTTGTTTTATGGATTTCTATTAGCAGTATCAAACATGTTGCCTGGTAAACAGTAGATATACTGTAAATACCTATTGATTAAATTAAATATTATAGAAAGATGGGTTATTGAAGGAAATATATGTGTGTTTTCGTGAGTGTATTTATATATATTTACATATAAGAAAATATCTATATTTCTGTTTCAGAGTGACTTGGAAATTCTATTTTAAGTAAAGCACATACATTTTAATTAGTAGCAGTTTACTGGGAACGCACTATGTACTTGGCATGCCAGTTTCCTTTAATCTTCACAACTCCATACAGTCCGTAAAAAATATTATGTTTATTTATATGAATATATGGAGAATCAAATAACTTAAATTATTTTTCCAAGAGTGCACAGTCAATAATAAAGAGATTTAAATGCAAGTCTTTCTGTCTGCAAAGCCTAAAATAGACAGAACTTTTAAAATTTTTCTTTGTTGAATTATTGTTTGTTGAAAGAGAGGACATACTAATCATGGAAGCCAAAGATGATTCTTTCATATTTATTACAACTTGTAGATTGGGTAAATTTGATCTTACTTTCAACCTTTGCAGTATCTGATGAAAGAGGGTCTGGAATTTAGAATATCCTTTATATAGCCTGCCTACAACTGGCATTTTGGCTAATCAAAATAAGAAAAAAAGGAATGTTTAGTAAAATGCCTGTTATTTTCAAAAGGATATTTTTTTAAAAGGAAAGCTGAATTCCTCATTTTGCTGGTATAGTTTAGGCCATGAGAGAAACACAATAAATATGTGCTATCAGGAGCAGACCGTGAGCAGATGAAACTATCTTAGACATAGCTCAGCAGTTTTCCTCTGCCAGACATTACTTCCTATGGAAAGAGAGATAAGTATACTTTTAGAAAACACTTATATGAGATTAAATATCCTTACATATTTATTTGACTAAATGGAAGGCATTTACTATTCCACTGATAGTTAACAGGCTTATTTCATTTTATAAAAAATAAAGATTTACACATGGTGAACAAGAAATAAGTTAGAGTATACATATTTGGAATAATTTATTTTGCTATTATTATTAGTAGTTATTGTAAATTAGGTATAATGATTTTTAGGAGGTATTATAATTTACTCCTAAGTTACATATATTTCTTTCCTTTTATTGTTTTGAGATGGAGTTTCGCTCTTGTTGCCCAGGCTGGAGAGCAATGGTGCAATCTCAACTCACTTCAACCTCCACCTCTTGGGTTCAAGCGCTTCTCCTGCCTCAGCCTCCTGAGTAGCTGGGGTTACAGGCGTGCGCCACCATGCTCAGCTAATTTTTTGTATTTTTGGTAGAGACGGGGTTTCACCACGTTGGCCAGGCTGGTCTGGAACTCCTGTTCTCAGGTGATCCACCCACCTCAGCCTCCCAAAGTGCTGGGATTATAGACATGAGCCACGGCACCTGGCTGTAAACTACATATATTTCTAAGGGTTTTTTTTCTTTCTTGGCATTGGAATACAATGCTTACTATGTCATCTCCAAAAATCTTATCAGAGCGTTACACAAAATAGGAGAAGTAATTCCTAGGGCAATTATCTACATAATAACATTATAGTAAAATTTACTAGGAGCAACTCAAGCATTTGAGGTAATGATTTTGTACAGGTAGAGAGCTGGACCAGTTGCTGTTGGCCTATGGTAAATGTTAATTGAATGGGATAACTACACACAAGTTGGATGCCGATAGGAAGTGCATGAAACATGGTCTCTACCATTGCAATGAGAAACAATGGTTGAATGCCATAATCATTATAATACACTCTTACAATGGAAGCATTATGTTTTTCTGGTATATTATATTGGAGAAATTGGTTTCCCAAGACAGAAAGAAAGAAGATTTTTATCTAACAGGACAATAATAATTAGACCTAAATATAAACCATTTTCATATCTAAATTAACTGCTTGGTAACTGAATGCTAGTTTCATATAGTAGAAAACAAGGGAATTAAAATATAACTAAGAAGATTAGCCCAACTTGCAAAAAGACATTATGGACAGACAGTATTACATTCTTTGGATTTTAAAGTAAAATCAGTAAGTCTTTGATTTGTTTTTGGTTAATAATGGAAAGCATTTTCCAAACTAAAAGAAAATGAAATTAATACTTTATTAATGGTGCTAAGAAAAGCTAGCACACCCTCTCATCCCACTCCAAGCAAATCTTTGCCTCCAGATGTTATTTTGTATTTATTTTGCAATGTTTATTATGGCAGTCCAAGATGTTTACGTCTTAAAGATACATTGGTCAGTTTATTTACAGAGAGACAGCTTCTTGAAGTGAAGGCAGTTTACTCTGGGTTTGGGTTAAGCTACATAGCACTAGAGAGAATGAGTGTGGCTGGTTTCCTCTTGTGTGTCCTCTTATTATTTCTTTAATTTCTTTTCATTACAAGCACTTTCTCTCTCTCTCTCTCTCTTTTAATCCTGTAAGGTTTCATATGATTTGTCCTGTGAGAAATAGTTGAGTTTTTCTGAGCAGTTACCCTGTACAGGAAATGAAAGAAACAAAAGGCAGAATGGGTGGCAGGGAGTTGGCCCCTTGCTTACCACCTTTGCCTCCTGTCAAAGGTGACGCCGAAATAGCTGGAGAACTTCTCAAGGCACTCAGGATAGACAGCAGTCTGTTGTATTTGACAGAATCACTGATACTTCTCAAAGAAGGCTTAGGATTGACTAGCGAGAGAGAAGGGAGGCAGTAGTTGCTTGTGTTTGTGCAGTAGGGCTGGACCAAGGATTTTGTCATTCTTTTTTTTTTAATGTATTGCAAACTAACACAGAATTAAACTGTAAAACTAGCATAAGAAAGTTCAACCAAGTTCTCACTTTTCTCATTATGACTATTTCAATGCCATTTCAGTAATATTGAATAACATTTATTTGAAATATTGCTTCGTAATATAAAAACAACATTTTTAAAATTGTTTTTTCTTACCTCTGCTTTGTTGAGTTCATCAGAGTGTACTAACACTCTGATGGGAAATCCAGTTTGCAGAAGTGCAAGAACACGACAAAAGAGAAGCTGGCAATGTGATATCTGGTGAAGGCTGGAGAAGGGCTGAGGACATGTTTTGGTTAGGACTGGTGTGGCGTCTTCATATCCGCAATGTAGTATTTTGCAGGAAGAGTGAAGCTTCATCTTGCAAATTAGAATGTATAGGGCATTCCACTTTTAATTATTTTCCTCCACTTTAGTATTATTTTTCTTCCCATGCTTTAAGGAGTGATTTGGGCATAGATTTGTTTTCTGAAGTATTCTCAATACACTTTTAACTTAATATTCAAGTCTTGTATGTTTTAAGTGATACAAGGGAAAAGCAGGACCATCTGCCGCTTTTTCTTTGTGGATCTGAAATAATCTTACACCTCTTAAAGAGACTTTTTGTAAACACTGCCTGTGGCTAGTCCTTATAATTGGCTACTTCTCCAGTTAAAATGATCCTCAAAGGTGTAGTTTAATTTATTCAATTTGAGTCATTTGAAAATAATGACTAAATACTGCTTGAGTGGCAGATCAAGACATTAATTTTGCTAACCAGTTCAGTAGTTCAGTTATGATTGTTGTTACAGATAAAGAAGTTTTCTTTCAAATTGATAATTAAATCACTCAATCTCTGTGAAGCTATACTTAGATAACCATCTGTATTTCACATTTTCTGGAACTTTTTTGGTATCAAAACTTACAAAGTTACATAACTATAAAAGCACTAATATGTTTTCATATCATTTTTACAGAATGGAAAACATCAACATTTATTGTGGATGCCAGGCTTAGTATATCAGTTATTACAAAATAACACAAGGCCTTGAACCTCCATCTAGAAACCTGATAGAACATTTTAGGAGAATGTTTTGTTACCTATACATATGAAGGTTCTCTAATCTGGTAGCTGTACTGGTACAGCAAAGCACTGTTGCTGATTTCCTAATGGCGGACTTGATAGGTTGATTGATTATTTATTTATTTAAAAGATATTTTATTAATGGATGGAAAGGGCATCTGCTATTTTCATGTTCCATGTTTTATATTCCTGTCCCAAAGTGACTACATTAAACCTGAAACAAGTGATTTTTTTTTTTACACAGTCATTTCTCTTTAAGCTTATTAATTTCTAATTATACTTTGCTTGTCAATATAGTGTTAATTTTTCCATTATCTAACTGACTAGTTTCTTTTGGGGGTGAAAGGGGTAGAGGCAAGGAAACTGATATAGGCCCTGAATTTCAAATTGCTTAGGCCTGCAAGGATGTTTATGGCCAAACAATCTATTTTGACAATTGTGGAAAGGATAATTCTCATAATAAATTTGAGAATTCTAGAGATACTAGAACAGCACATTCTAATGATCTCTTCTGTTCTATAAATAATACCATTTTGGATTTATTTGGATCATCTGGATATTCAAATAAAACTCTATTCTCTTGACCCTTTCACATGTACATATTAAACTATCTTTTAAATATTCCACAGTTAACAAGTGGAAATATTGATTTACCACAATAATTCATTTCCCCCGCCCCCCTCCTACCCTGAAACTCCAACATTAAAAGAAGACTGGTAATCAGGAAAGCTAGGACTTATTTGCATGAAACTGACTCACTTTCCTAAATTGACTCTGCATGTCTATGTCTTTTTTGGAATCATAAATTATTCTCACTGCTGGTTTGGATAAAACTAAAATCTATTTTCCTGTACCATTTGGTGTGTTCATAAAGTGAGTTATAATCATTATTTTACTATGGGAAAAAGATCAGTAAGGGTGAACTTAGTGATAAATAGGACCTTCTTCTAAATAGTTACCACATGAGGAAAATCCCTTGTATGTGAAACACAAAGTGTTTTTATTTTTGTTTTCTAGTTCATTTTTATTGTTATTAAACTTCTTTTAAGAAGTATAAATGGGGCTGGGCGCGGTGGCTCACGCCTGTAATTCCAGCACTTTGGGAGGCCGAGGCGGGCGGATCACGAGGTCAGGAGATCGAGACCATCCTGGATAACACGGTGAAACCCCGTCTCTACTAAAAATACAAAAAATTAGCCGGGTGTGGTGGCGGGCGCCTGTAGTCCCAGCTACTCGGGAGGCTGAGGCAGGAGAATGGCGTGAACCCGGGAGGCGGAGCTTGCAGTGAGCTGAGATCGCGCCACTGCCCTCCAGCCTGGGAGACAGAGCGAGACTCCATCTCAAAAAAAAAAAAAAAAAAAAAAAGGAAGTGTAAATAATAATCTTTCCATAGCTCTATATTTAGAGGAATTTATTAAATTATGTCTTCTCCAGTTTATTCCTAGGTTAAATTTTACATAATTAGGTAGGGTTTATTTTCTTTCCCAAACTAGTCAATCAAAAAACATAAATAAGTGAAGTGTAGAACGGAAGTAGGGAAGAAAGTCAAAAGGATGGAACGACTGCTGTCAGGGACAGCACAGTGCCTCGGGGCATGGCACTCATTTTTGGCATGTGGAGGGGCAGTATATGATGTCATGAGTAGCTGTAAGGATGAAAGTAAGGGTCCCTTTCTTTTTGGGATCAGAATTCTTTTTACTTTTTCTCAAATCTTGAGATCATCATAGCCAGATAGTTGACTGAGTTTTCACTAAATTTTCTACCTCTTGGGAGATTGGGACCAACCTGGAACGTGCGTGTTTTGGGGAGACTGTATGCGGAAGGGTTAGCTGACTCAGAAATGTCTCCAGTTCAAGATTCAACATTTAGTGATAGTTTATTTTATTGTATTTGGGTATCACACAGTGTACAAAGTAAAGTCGCACCTCTAGTTCTGTGTTTGATATAGCTCCATTGCCAGCAGCTACAGAAAAAAAAAAAAAAAAAGCAGATATACTAGAAGGAAGTAAAGTATATCCTCACTCCCTTCTAGTAAGGAAGGGCTACATTGTTGCATTCTCAAATATGTAGTCTCATCACATACTTCTATTGACTCCTTTTGGGGAAGAATATAGATAATTTCCTCTAAGACTGAAATCTCCAGTGTGGGCAGCAGTGTGAGCAATGGGGAAAGGAATGTCAAACTGTTGGTGTAGCTAGGGACTGGCTAGCAACAATCATAGCTTATATATTTATTGTGCTTTACAATTTCAAAGCACTTAAAATGCATTTGATTATTTTAGTTTTTAGTATAAAGGTAGATTCCTCTTTAAAATGTTTAAGAAGTTGTTACATTTGTTGAAAAAATCTGGCTCTTGCTTGAAATTCATTTGTGATAGAAATTTGGAGCAGCTAAAATAGTAACTGATGCTAATAGTACAAAAGTGAATACTTCGATTAAATCTCAGCCAGAACACTTTGGTAAAGTTATTATTTAACCTTGTTTAAAAACTTTTCTAATATGTATCTGCCAGTTTTCTTTTTAAAAATAAAACTTAATCTTTTGTAGGTGATTCAATATATTGGATTGCCTTGACATCATATAGAACAACAATTTTCATTGCACACAGCTATAGATATAGAAGTGTAACTGTAACAGTTTACAAACTGTTCATATGTCAGATTATTTTGTGGTCATGTAATTATGTCTTTTGAAATTATTATGTAGCCAATTTTCCAATTAATGAAATATTTCCACTAGTTGGAGTTGTGTTACCACTGTATTTTAAGGACTATGAATAAAAATGATAACTATTTTTGCTTTCTTGCCTCCCCCCTCCCTCCGTCTCTCCTATGTTTCTTCCTCCCTTTCTTTGTGTCTTCTTTCATTTTTTTGTGCCTGTGTATGTGATGGATATGTTAGCCTCAGAATTACTTGAGAGCCAGTATGGGCAAGAAAAGGTGTGTGACAATTAAAATCCTGATATTGAATGTCTGAAAGTAGCTGGGAGAAAATGAAGTATCCTCTGAAGAAAGTTGTTTTGGTAGTTCCAACAGTGAAGAAGATCTGTTGATGTTTCTTCCTGGATCATTGCGATTCTGAACAAGGACTGAGGGGAAAGATGATCGTGCTGGTAAATACCCTGCTTATACCAGAAAAGAACTGAATTAAGGGCTGCTCCACGCACATAAAGGGCTGTAACAATCAAAGGCTTCCCGAGGAGCCAGACTTGCTGTTCTCTTTCTGAACTTTGGTCCTTTTCTGATAGTACATATTTCCCATTTCTCCTTTTTATTCCTCTTGCCTACCAATGCACTTGCATCCCCCAATACAATGTTCCCCGCAAACCCCACATCCAGCCAGCCCATAGTCTTCTTACAGCTCTCTTTCTCACTCTCACCATCGCACCCCGCCCCCCCACCCCGCGACCGCCCACCACACACACACACAGTCACATTTCGAGTTCAGATTCAGAGTTAAGTCTTATCCCGGGTTGAGGCCTCTAGAACTTGACTTCTCAGGCTTCTTGATGGGGTATAATAGTTTTACATCATGAGGAAATACTTCACTATTGCACATCATGGGCAATCTTGGAACTAATAATACATATGACATTAGAGGTTATGATGAAGGAGAAGGAAAGTGGGTTTTGGAGTCAGCCAGAGCTGAGTGTCACTTCCAAACTCACACGTTGCTAGTTGTGTGACTTTAGACACTTCTCTGTGCCTCAATTTCCTCTTTTGCAAAACAAGGACATCAATGACTCCCTCACAGGGATTTTGGGATAATTACATAATATAATATAGTCAGAGGGTAAGTGGGTAATATAAAGGAGGTACAGTCATTTGTTTTGTTTTGCTTTTCTTTTTTTAAGAACATTTACAATAAAGTTACAGTAATCTACTATGTTAGTAAGATGAAATGTTATTGCTTAAATTTGGAAAAAATCTCAATTGATTTGACCATGATACTTGTTTAATCTTATTTTTTCAGTGGAGGATGAATTCCAGACAAATTATCTTTGCGTTACAAGAAGTTACACCCTGTTTGTAACAGATCAACCACGAATTTGACCAGAAATAGTTGCAGTTGTATTGAGAAAGAATCTAGTTAGTTCCTCTGCTATGAAAATATATCCATGGAAAATATATACTGTCTTTATTTATGCCCATTTATAAAAAAAGTACTTTAAATAGTTTTCTAATTTTAAGAAGACTCAAGACAAAATTACATTTTAATTACTAGTTAATAGTACTCATTTCATTTCTATGATTCTCATATATATACTTATTCCTTGAAATCATGCATGTACATTTTCATGGACACTATCACATATCATGAATGAAGAAATAAAATTTATTTATGTGTCTGACTTGTAGAATTAGTCAAAAACTTTTAACTGATATTTATTTATATACAAAATATTTATTATTATATTGAGTGAAGAACATTTTAATTCTCATAACTACCTTGCAAAAGAGATGATGCCACTTCCATTTTGCAGATGTGGGATGGAGGCTCTGAGAGATCAAACAATGTGCCCAAGGTCACACAAGCTGCAACTAGTTAGTAGAGGAATTGAGACATTAACACAAGCTGTCTAATGCTAGCACCAGTGCACTTTCCATTTTCTTTACTGTCTCCTTTTGTGAAGATGAATATCTATTCTTGTTATTAGCTGTATATATATATTCTTTTTCTTCCCAGTGTTATTTATTTCAATATTTTAATAACCACTAATGTGAACAGCTTTTAATTCAATAACATTAGAGAAGCAGAGTTAAATTTGTCTCCTCTGAGAGCTTATACATTTTTACTTTTGAGAAAAGCAGGGTTGGGATAACTTCCAAAGGACACAGTCACTAATGAGGACTCAGAGACATCACCTTGCAGTAAACAAAGTGTGAAATCTTCCCTTGTCTGGAACTACAGTGATCATCTCCAGTCCTCCTCTTTCTTGTTGCACATGAGAAATGGGGACCCAGAGAAGTTAAGTGACTCACCAGTGGTTAAGCAACTGCTACTAGAACCTAAATCTGAGGATAGTAATGAGGCCTTCACTTAATTGTGAAGCCGAATTTGGAGAATAAGGCAGGAGCTCGGATCAGACATTAACAGATTTATGTTGCTGCACTCTCTCGATTCTTCAAATCAATAATTTACTGACCATCTGTTGATGAGGTAAACTATCAACAGTTTACCCATTACGGAGACAGAATCAGAGTAGAAAGTTAACACCTTCTGTGACTAGTGTAGGAACTTTACCATAGGTTGATAAAGAGTTTTTGCTCAAATTTGAGAAGGCTGCTGGTTTGAATACTATATGATTCTATAGTCTTAAGGATCTGTTACTGGTGGGTGGAGAATTACAGTTAAAATTGATGTTTTTTTTTCTTCATTTATATTTCATCCAGTGTATGAAGATGAATGTTAGCTTTTATTTCTTTTTCCTTTGTAATAATTCTACTTTTATTTAAGTTTTGCATCAAGGATTTAGACCTTCTGCCATTGTCAGAAGGACCACAGGGTAATAACTTTGAGTCAAACACATGGGAAGACCAGATAGTAATTTGCCACCATTGTCATGTCCTGGTTTACTTAACCCTTTTTCCAGCATTGCCTATGCAGGTGTAGACCTTCCCAGTGAGCGCTTGCTGAATAAATGGAAACATGAGAAACATAGAAAGATGTGCAAAAATAATTTGGCTACTTATACTTTACTGGGTAACACTCAGAAGAAAGATGGTATATGAAATCATCCGAAAGGTCTCAAACCTGGGGACATATTTCTACCTAACATCATTCTGTAGGATAAAGTTTGTTTCTTCTTGGTAATATATGTTTTAGCTGAAAATGGAATTAGAATTATTTTATACATTGGGAATGGATCTAGTGAGTTGAAACACTTATCTCATAGGGACAAGAAAGAAACACCAGAATAAGAAACAGGAATAAATCACTTAAAAGGTTTGTATCTTGGAAGAGGAAGAGAGAAGTGGAAAATCAATTAAGCCAAGCAGACTACATGAACTGTACAATTGGTAGAGAAAGGGTGCCCGGAAATAGGCAGCCAGAAGCCAGAGCCATTGCAAATTCTTCAGAAAGCAGTGATCTTGAGAGGGCTAGGAATCACGGTGGGCAGAGCAGCCGTGCATCCTTCCATGACAACAGGAAGGTTAAGGTGGGTCATGAAATTCTGTGCTGCATGCTCAGAGGTACCTCCTCCTACAAGGGGTGGGCTGTGTCCTCTGTGAAACACTGGTGAGGCCTTCAGCTAGGGTGACTTCAGTCCCCTAAAGAGATCCACAGACAGAAAATATAGAGAAGAAAAGACTAAATGTTGAAGATTCAGGGGGATCTGACATACAAGAAATGATGCTCATTTCTAAGCAATGAAGGGGGAGCAGTAAAATCAGTTAGTGAGGCCCATGTGTCTATAATTAGAATGTAGATTAAAATAAGAAAGTGGAATAAATATCTCCTAGTACCCTATAAGTAAATCTCCATAGGCTCAGATAAAGGTGGATTCAAAAAACAAATATTACTGAGAAATGTAATATATTCTGAATTGAATAGGAACCAGGTTCTCTGAGTTAGCAGAATTCTCTTTCTTAATTCATGAGTCTCTAAGAATAAGAATTTCTCAATAAAACAAACAATAAAACAAAGGGAACAAAATTTTAAAAACTATTAACAAATATATTTATTGTGGTGGCTTTCTCCCCTACTAGATATACCTTGTTAGAAAGTAGTATCCCTTTTAGTTCCAGGTGGACAATTAAGCAGGTAATAAAATTGTTTTTCCCTCATTCAGAAAGAAAACACATTACTTTGCAAACATGTTATATTCTCCTTGCTCTATTTTTTGTTTTCTATAAAATCAGAATTTTCTTCTAATAAGTATGATTTTGTTTTTGGAAGTAAGTTACAGGCACATGTTTACAGGTTGATATTATATAATCCAAGGGGTAACAGAGGCTGAACCACATAGTGCTAACATAGATTGGAGACCTGTTCCAGGTGACCACAATCCTTCACAGTTTTGTAAAGCACAAAAGTAGTCTCCAGCTCTATGATTTCTTCCACATTTTGTCTTTCTCCAATCCCATATGGTATATTCAATTCTGGTATGCACTCTTGTGTTTCTCACAAAAATACATGATGAGGGTGATGGAACTAATCTTAAAACAGTTGTTTCTGTGATGATAAATCCTATGATTCCAAATGCCAGGCCCTAATTCTGAGCATTCTCTAGCTCTCCCGGTCAAAACAACACTGTCCTTTGAAGGATGTTTCTCTTCCCTGATCTCCTATTTGTTTTGAAGGGATAGTGTGTCTTTGAATTTGCGGAATTATCTTTTGCTTCTTAAAACAACAGCTTGAAAACACATTTTTATAAGGAAAAGATGTTTCTTCTCCAGATGTCATCATTACGCTGTTACATCTTATAGCCTATTGATAATATGTACAAAAATTTCTTGTCTTCTAAAAATGCAGAGAAGCACATAAGACAACCATCTGAAAGTATCCCTTCTTTGAACTTTTGGCTCTTTGTTGTTAACTATGCTTGTATGAAGAATATAGCAACTACTGGGAATGTTGTTTAGACAGAGCAATAACTGACACGTCCATTTGTGGTCCTAATGGCTAGAGCACCTGTCCTGGGCATCTGGTTGAGATAGCAGCATCATGAGTCTACAATAATCTCATGGAACCCTCTAGTGTACAGTGCTGACTGATACCGATTTCTGTTGTTTATCTTGGACTTTTCGCTTCTTCTGCTGCTGTTTGTTTTCTCGTTGCTCTGGGGTTTCTTTGCTGGATTCCAGACCTTTGCTGTCAGGTATTGCTTCTTTACTTTCTCCTTTATTAGGTTTTTTTCTTTTCCTCTCCCTTCCTTTTTTTCCTGAAATGAAAGGAGAGACTTTTAAAAATTACATTCAATTATGTTCTATTTTTAAAAAAATTTTAAAAAAAGACTTAAATTTCTCTTAGATTATATATCATAATGATAGATGTTAAATATCTACTATTTAAATAATTCAACCATTATTAAGTCCGTGGTGTATTCCAAACAATGTAAATGTGAAGCACATATATGATATAATAAGGCAACTAACATATGACAGTTTGAAATCCAAATAGTTTTGTTCTTCTAAGTTTGGAACTTACTTTACATGATAGTTATTTATGCATGTTTCATGGAAAGTTTTAGACAGATTTCTTGCTGTTGAAAACATTTATTAAAATGTATATTTTGGTCGGGCATGGTGGCTTAACCCTGTAATCCCAGGTCTTTGGGAGAGTGAGGTGGGAGGATTGCTTGAGCCCAAGAGTTCAAGACCAGTCTGGGAAACATGGTGAGACCTTATCTTTACAAAAAATTTAAAAAATCACTGAGGCATGGTGGTGGATGCCCGTGTCCCAGCTATGCAGAAGGTTGAGGTAGGAGAATTGCTTGAGCCTGGGAAGTCAAGGCCACAGTGAGAGTGAGCCCTGATAGTGCCACTGCACTCCAGCCTGAGCCAGAGAGGGAGATTCTATCTCAAAAAAAAAAAAAAAAAAAAAAAAAAGGAGAAATTTTTTAATCTGGCTCCTATTTTTAAGGCACCATTTTGTATTTAATTTTTTTCCAAGTAGCAGTTACATAGTTATAATTTGTCAAGATATTTGCCTGCTATCTAAGAGAAGATAACTTATTTGCATAACAAATGCAGAAATAATAATTTAGGATGAATAACAAGATGATTGTATTTTAACACAAATATTTGTATGTTGAAATTAATTTGGATTGTAATTTCTCTACTTGCAGGGTGATGATGACTATAACTGATCAATAACCCTCTGGTACAAGCTACCAGGGCAGGTTGAGTCTCTATCCAGTAAATGAGTAGATATTTATTGCATGTATACTGGATTTCATGCAGGCCCCTGACCTGGAGCTGGGTTTGAAGCATAGAATTAACTGAGATTCACATTATGAGAGGATAAATTTTTAAAAGTGGAATCAACATGACTTTAAAGGTTTGGATGTGAAAAGGTATTATTGTAGCTAACAGGGAGCCACTTGAAGAACTGGATTTTATTCTGTCAGCATTGGAGAACTGCTGGGAGTTTTAAAAGAAGAGAATAATTTGATCAAAGTAGATAAACTTGGCACTAAATTGGATGATTACTTTTATTTATTTCTAAATAGTGAATTAATTGGATGCTTTGTTATCGTGTACACCTTTTATATATGCAGTCTACAGTGTAGTCCGAGGGCGTGGTTTTAGTAACATCCATAAACAAATATATCCCAATGAGAAATTACTTAGATTCAAATCAATATTATAGTAAACAAAAACTAGGAATCAACTATTCCCTGAGGTATGACAAATTCTGAATATGGATCCCACATACTGGGCCATTTAAAATTTGAAATTAGACTTTCTAAAATAAGTCACTTTTGACAAAAATATTTTGAAGAAATTGTTTGCAAGAGAGAACCAAAATATTTTCATGTCCCAAAGTAGGCTGCAAATATTGAATTCAGTGGTTTGGCTTTCCTTTTCTTGGGCTCTGGTTACAGAATCCTAGGGAGTGGTATTATTAATACCGCATAGGTATACAACGCCAATACGGTCTCGTTGGATTAATGATTTTATGCCACATCTAGCTTTGTCATGAGATTGTATTTATAAAACCTTCCAGTTACATTATGAAAGCTTTCCTTGTTGGGTTTAGCACAATATACCTTCAAATTCTGAAATCTAAAAGGACAATTAACAAAAATCAGAATTCATCCAAGGGTGAAGCAAATTGTTTCAGACATACAGAAAGGAACAAACAACATTAGAGTCAACTATTAGGCCTAAGCCGAACTACTTATATTCTGATTACTCGATTCCATTATTCTTTTCACTGAAAAGAATTTTGCTGGGTTGATAAGATTTCTACAGAAGGGTTCAGGGCCTTCTTTCCATGACGGATTTAATGAGTACACATTTGATGTGCTGACTTGAATATAATAACCAAACAGGGAAAACTGAAGAGTAAGTTTACCTTTCTGAACACGTAGCATAATTTAAATTTTATAAAACTGTACAAACAGAAAGGGAAAAATACTAGTTTTCATGCTATGTGCTTAGTTTTCAGAAGGAGATGGCTGCAAAGGTTGGATTACATAATATTTCCATATTGAGGAGCATTTTGGAGGTGTTTGAGTTCAACTTGAAAAAATTGTCAGCGAAAACCATTCCAAAGTTCCATAAAAACTACTGACCCCAAGCAAAATGTTATTTTTATGGAAATCATCCAGAAGTTCAGTGTTTGACATTATTCTCTTGATGACGGTCCAACATCTTACAGCTGTGATCCCAACCATAATGTTTTGGACACATAAGAAATGTATTGTTTCTTCCTTGGTCACAGATTGATTTATATGTTTTTTAGTCACTTGTGACAACATCCTCAACTGGCAGTGCATTTCTGCTTATTAACAAACTGCTATGATTATTTCTTAAGACAGGCCTAAACATTTTTGGAAGTAGATTGAAACTCGGTATTATAACTTTATATCCAAGGAATAACTAGTCTGGGCAGTGAGTGAAAGGGAAGGCTCTAGTAAAGGAACAGGAAACTAACACATTGTACATTATTGCTGCTCAACAGAGGGCTATTGCACAACAGAAAAATGGGGTTATTTTTTTTACAGGCCATGTGTTAGTGGTTGGAAACGCTAACTACCCTTTGCATAAATATATTTTCTTCTTGTCCAAGAAATAAAATAGAAATACAGAAGAGTGGCTATAGTCCATTAAAAATCACGCGTAATTTGGGATAATTTTGTAAGGTTTTCATTAAAGGGGACTTCCTTTTTTATTCTGGTGACTTTTCATTGATGTGGTTAATATATTTTTCAACCTTTTTTTTGGTAATTTTGCAAACTAAGCATTCCAGTTATGACAATCTGACATATATATACGTGTGTGTGTATATATATACATATATACGCACACATATATGTATATATATACACACACGTATATATATACACACACGTGTGTGTATATATACACACACGTGTGTGTGTGTGTATATACATATACACGTGTGCTTTGCCATTCATTCAATATTCATGTATGTGTGCACGTGTACATGCACGTACATGCCTGAACTGGGTTTTGGAACATTCTAGTGATTAAAACAGCATTCATCTCCCCTTGATGTTCTAGCTATGAGGGTGTTTGGGTAGAAATATCAAAGAGAACTTGCTATTAGCAGTCAATTACAATCTGAGCCCTTGCAGAGAAGCACTATGGTGTCACATTTAAGAACACTGTCCTTAGGGTCAGAAAAACGCTGTTTTCAAATTCTAGGTCTGCCACCAACTAGTTGTGTGACCTCTGGCAAGTTGTTAATATTTCTTAGGATTAACTCTCTGTTATATCTAAAATGTGAATCATCCTTACTTCTTGCTAAACTTCATAAGGATTAAATGAGATGCTGGTAGAACACTTAGCATGGTGCCTGGCATATGTTACTCATGGGACAAATGACAACTAATATTATTAACCACTTGCACAAACATGAACAAAGACCCTAAAATGTGTGCCAAAAATGTGTGATAAAACCTGGGCATATAAGTGAGATATGGAGACTGCCAATAATCATAGTCACATGCCAATGCTAAAATAGAGGTGTGTACAAGGTCCTGTTGGGGATACAGTGGGAAAGCATTGAACTCCATGAAGAGAGACTGAAAATGATTTCAGAGACTGAAAATAACTCCCCTGATGTAATGATGTTTGAGGTGAGCCTAAAAGAATGACTGAGAGTTTACTAGGCTGATGAGGGAAGAAGTGCCTGCCAGGCAGTGAATATGCACTAAGGCATGCAAGGACATGGTGAATCTGGGGCATTGAAAGTCGACTTCCTTGGTTTGATCAGAGTCTATATATAGACTATTACCCAGAGAAGCTGGAAAGATATACGGGCTTCAATTGCCATGTTGGGAGTTTGTCCTGAGGACCAGCGTACTGAAAACTAGAGAAGGGCAAGTATCGAATTCAGATAGCAGGCCAGAGTTTGGATGTTTTTGTGATGAGTTTAGAAAAGGCCAATAGGCTATTCTGACATGTGACCTTATTTCCTATTTCAGAAAATTGCTGTAAGTAATAAGATGCCATAGAGGGAATGTAGTCAGTGGTTGGTATTTGTTTTTGAACCTTAATTTTTGAAAGAGTAGCTAAAATCTCCATGTAGTCCAAAAAACCATATTTATTTAAGATTTTGTTGCATACTAGTATCACATAATTGAATATATAATTGATATTTTTAAGATTCTGAAATTATTTTCTGTTAGTATAAACACATACAGTCTTTTACATAAACATTTCCTATGGCCTTCTGCAGACAATGTTCCCAAACATATTTTTTAAAAATACAGATTCCTAGATCCCACCCCTGGAGATTATGATTCAGTTGTTCTTATGAGGGGCTCAAGAACTTGTAATCAATAACAAGTTCACCTCCCCCTGCCAGTTTATTTTGATGTGCAACCACATATAAAGGCCAAAGCTGCAGAGCAATAGAAGATCCAATTTCTTTTAATATATACTCTCAAAACTTACTTCAAATCACATGGTTCCTCCTTTGTTTCTTTCATTTTTCCTAATGAATATCAAATAAGCTTTTGACTTACTGTAGTTACTAATTTTAAGGCAAGTTTTCTTACTAGATACATTTGGAATAGGCACCCAGATATAAATTAAATTAGTTGCAGGTTATCTTTTTAAAATCTGTTCAAGTGCATATATGAACTAGAAAAAATAAACATGTAAAAAATGACAAAGAGAATGATCCTGAATTATTCTTCCTAACTTATACAGTATATATTTAAATTCCAAGTGAAAATGCAAACCATAGAGCATGTTCAATATCCTTTAAACATAATGAGGTTATGAATAAAAGAGTTTACATCCCTAGAATCACAACTGTAATTCATTTATTGAGAACCACTTAAATTGTGAATATAAGCTATTTTCTTGATGTTTGGATAAAATCCGTCTATAGGTCTTCATAAAAGCTGCTGCTTTGTGAATTTCTTGCAAAGTGTCACTAAGGGGAGCCATTGAGCTGTAAGTACTTCACTTCCCAAGACAAACTAGGTTATAATTTTTACCCAAATGCTAAAAATGTATTCCACATTACAGACTGAGGACTAAATATCACGAATTCTATGACTCAAACCAATTAAATAAGTATTACATTTTTCTTTTTATTTGGTGTGGAATGAAATCCAACCAGAAACCCATGGCTTTATGCCTTCCATAAAGCACTCACGGTGTAAAAGGGTTGATCTTATTATTTTTGAATCTAGAGTTGGACCTGATTTTGATGTATGGAGAATGAAAATTCCAGCTTGTGTTCTTTTCTGTTTTTTTTTTCTTTTGAGACAGAGTTTCGCTCTTCTTGCCCAGGCCGGAGAGCAATGGCACAGTCTTGGCTCACTGCAATCTCCGCCTCCCCGGTTCAAGTAATTTTCCTGCTTCAGTCTCCCAAGTAGTTGGGATTACAGGCCCGTGCCACCATGCCTGGCTAATTTTGTATTTTTAGTAGAGATGGGGTTTGGTTTTACCATGTTGGTCAGACTGGTCTTGAACTCCTGACATCAGGTGATCCACTCGCCGAGGCCTCCCAAAGTGCTGGGATTACAGGAGTAAGTCACTGCACCCGGTCTGTTTTTTTAAATTAAGATATCACTGGGAAAATGTGCAAGGAAGAGGAATTGCTATAGTATGACTTTTTTCTTTTTTGGGGGCAATTATAATGTATTGTATAGATACATATTTATAGGCCTATATTATTACCAAGTAAATTGAGAAATGCATCGAAACCTTTTGTCTTTTGTTGGTTTTAATAAAATAGAAAACTTATTCTTCCTGCTGTAAATTTAACCTAGGAATTTACAACAAATATAGTAAAAATATCAAAGAACGAATGTCTTTTGCTTTTTGATAAATAGGCAGACACTTAATTTCTCCAAATTGAAATTTAAAGCTACCTGATTTACCTATGCTGTAGGTTTCACATGAATTCTATTGCCTTTTCTATTTAATTTTCAAGATGTTTCTGATTAATTATTCAAAGAAAAATAATTTGATACATCATTACATACTTTACTAAATGCTGTTAATTTGGGTATTACCTTGAGCCCACTGTTACAAAGATAGCTCTGATCATTAAAATATATTGAGATTGGAATAACATGTTATCATCAATTTCAAAGGACCAGTTTAAGAGATGCAATCTATTTGTATCATGTTGTTTTGGGAATTCAGAAACAAGAACATAATGATTGGAAGGCATTGAATATAAACTTTAAGAGGTGAAAGCAGATAAACCCAAGCTTCTTAACGTGACCCTCAGGGTCCTCGTCTGCTGTGATATCTACTTATTTATCTACTTTTATCTGCTTATTTATCTACTTTGCTGGCCTCACACTTGTCTTTTTAGTCACCCCTGCACTTGTCCCGCCATAATGTTTCCTGATCCCATATATTGGATACATTTATCTAAAATGCAGTTTCTAGATCCCTTGCCCTAACTCAGACTTACTGTTGAATTCTCTGGCCTTCAGGGAAACCTTCCTCACTCTCTTAACCTCTTCGTAGGCTAGACTGTTTACATTTCTCCTCTCTGTATTCTCAGCTCCCAATTAGGACCCTGCTGCAGATCAAGATGAAGATGACCTGGATAGTTTGTTTTTTAAAATAGTAAAAATAATTATAACTAAAATTCAACACACACTTTTATTAGGTTGGTGCAAAATAATTGTGGTTTGTGCCATTACTTTTAATATGTACCAGACCAACTTCTAAGTAAGAGTACGGTGCCTAGAAGCTCTATTCAACCCCTGTTCTACAGATGAGGACAAGGAGGGTTCCTAACCGCAGCACCCTTCTGCCTCCACATTATTTCTCAGTAGAGCACAATGTGGCATGCCATCCTTACTTATGTCACTTCAGCTACTGAGGCAAGGAAGGAATGCAGCTGTGGACTAACTTTTTAAAAGAGATGAGTTTTATAAAAATAAAGATTTGGAGTGTACTTTCTTAATCTCTGGAAATTTGAATTTACTGGGCAAGAAAGAGCTGCTTATCAGAAATTAACTCAGAACTTAACAGCGTTTGGAATAAACTTTTTGAGTCAGAACCATTCAGCACCATCTCATTCTCTATTCTCTTTTTATTTATGCTACAAGCCTATATTTTAGTACTTCCACTCCCCCAACATATAGAGGTACGATATGTATATGTAACTTGAAAATTATATATCATTTATATCTAATTTAGAAATAATTTTCCATTAGACTACTACCATTACATTTTTGAAACTTTAATGAAATTATCACATATTTTCATATTTTATTATACTTAATACTAAAAGAGAGAAAGAAAAATTATATAGCTTTAAAATTTTAAAATCCTACTGAGGTTTGAATGCAGTCCTATTATAAATCATTTCACCTTATAACAAGCATCATAAATATCAGTAATCACAATTTTTTAGAATACATATTTTCATAGTCTGCTTTAAGCATAATAAACTCTCTTTTGCCAAATTAAATACCTTCCTTACAAATGGACCATTGCCAATAGGCCTTTAGAGATTTTTTCCTCCATTGTTTAAATAATTTTATTATCCACTAAAGATTCAGAATCTGAAATTTTGAATTTTGACTCAATGTCCTGATAGAAGTTTCCATGACCCTTTCATTCAGGCTAACTCCATTCCACCTCATTGCTTCTGCTGCCTGAAACCCCAGCCTGGAATCCTTGCTTCCATTTAAAAGGCCCATTAGCTGGAGTCCAAAAGAAACTATTAAAGGTATTAGGTACTGCATACTAGGATGTCTTCCTGCTCTATATTAAAAGAAAAGTTAAAAGTGATCGGGGAGAAAGTACCCAAAGATTTTTTAAAATATTGGCAATGTTTACAAATTTTACTCATTATAAAAGTAAAGGATATTCTGTCTTTTATTGTATAATATTTTAAAAGCTAGCAGGCTATTATAATTTATATTAAGTATTTTAAATTTTGCATTCTTTTATATGTGGTTATTTCTCTTGAATCAACTACTTTTTGGTTAAAAGTTCATTTGCAATAAGTAATTTTTTTCTTCAGTGCAGAAGTTCTTAACTTAACTTTGAAATCCTATCTATCATCTTAGGTTAGATCTTACGTATTCCTTTCATGACTGAGCATAGTGAAAGTTAGTTTTTATGTAGAGTTTAAAATAAAACTTGTATTTGAATTTTCCCTATTTCTCTTTAGTTAAATGTGTAGGCTCACAGCTCATTCGTTCGTGCTTAAAATACATGTTCTGGAATTAGTTTATGATAAATATTCACCAAATGCTTTTTATTTTTTCTAAGAATCACTAAGCCAAAAGCATTGTCTTCATCTTTGATGGAATATAACTTTCTAATTAACAGAAAGGTCCTTCATTTCAAAAGGCTGAGCAGAATGCTACTTGAAAATTTATTCCAGCTGGTTAAATTAAAGAATTGAAAGAATTCCAAAGAAAGAATATTCTCTGGGCATTTATCATTTGATTTTCATTTGGATAAATTTCCATTTGTTCTAAGAGTTTGTCTTAGAATTTTGTTCTTTTGAGACAGAAAAAGAAGTGTTGATAGCCGTGTTTGGCACTGCTATACTCACTCCCTTACTCAAATTGTCTACTGGGTTGTATGGACAGGAGCGGATGGCCTCATACTTGCTGACATGTTTGCTGTGATTGATTATACAAGAAATCTTGATATTATTCTACTCTTTCATCATGTTATGCACTAGTTGACTATGCTATCTAATTCTCATTCTAACACAGCCCACTATGTCTTTCTCTGAAGCTTTTTATTGGTCTATAGGGAAAAATGTACCTTTAATCTGGAATTGCATCATGTGGGGAAAAATGACTACCCAGTTTCTTATTTGTACTACTCTATGTATCATGCGTCCCACTCCATGCAATTTTAGCCACAGATAATACACATGTTTATAGTGATGGTTTAATGTTTTCAGCTATTTATTAATTACATATGTAAAGATGATTTTCATGCATCTTCAAACACGTTCTTGAATAGTTTCACTATGCTTCAGGATTTTACTCATTCTTCTTTTGTTGCAGATTTTGCTTCAAACTAATGGTTTCTTAACTAGTTTGAAAAACATAGAAAACCCCACTCAACCTCTACTACATTAAAATCTGTGATAAATTTTACCCATAATATATGATAAGAGAAGTATTTCACCTATAGCAGGTAATGCAGATTGTTTTAAGTACTTTTTCTCCCATTCTATTTTTTTTTTTTTTTTTTTTTAAATTTATTTATTATTATTAAACTTCAAGTTGTAGGGTACATGTGCACAACGTGCAGGTTTGCTACATATGTATACTTGTGCCATGTTGGTGTGCTGCACCCATCAACTCGTCATTTACATCAGGTATAACTCCCAATGCAATCCCTCCCCCCTCCCCCCTCCCCATGATAGGCCCCGGTGTGTGATGTTCCCCTTCCCGAGTCCAAGTGATCTCATTGTTCAGTTCCCACCTACGAGTGAGAACATGCGGTGTTTGGTTTTCTGTTCTTGTGATAGTTTGCTAAGAATGATGGTTTCCAGCTGCATCCATGTCCCTACAAAGGACACAAACTCATCCTTTTTTATGGCTGCATAGTATTCCATGGTGTATATGTGCCACATTTTCTTAATCCAATCTGTCACTGATGGACATTTGGGTTGATTCCAAGTCTTTGCTATTGTGAATAGTGCTGCAATAAACATACGTGTGCATGTGTCTTTATAGCAGCATAATTTATAATCCTTTGGGTATATACCCAGTAATGGGATGGCTGGGTCATATAGTACATCTAGTTCTAGGTCCTTGAGGAATCGCCATACTGTTTTCCATAATGGTTGAACTAGTTTACACTCCCACCAACAGTGTAAAAGTGTTCCTATTTCTCCACATCCTCTCCAGCACCTGTTGTTTCCTGACTTTTGAATGATCGCCATTCTAACTGGTGTGAGATGGTATCTCATTGTGGTTTTGATTTGCATTTCTCTGATGGCCAGTGATGATGAGCATTTTTTCATGTGTCTGTTGGCTGTATGAATGTCTTCTTTTGAGAAATGTCTGTTCATATCCTTTGCCCACTTTTGGATGGGGTTGTTTGTTTTTTTCTTGTAAATTTGTTTGAGTTCTTTGTAGGTTCTGGATATTAGCCCTTTGTCAGATGAGTAGATTGCAAAAATTTTCTCCCATTCTGTAGGTTGCCTGCTCACTCTGATGGTAGTTTCTTTTGCTGTGCAGAAGCTCTTTAGTTTGATGAGATCCCATTTGTCAATTTTGGCTTTTGTTGCCGTTGCTTTTGGTGTTTTAGACATGAAGTCTTTGCCCATGCCTATGTCCTGAATGGTACTACCTAGGTTTTCCTCTAGGATTTTTATGGTATTAGGTCTAACATTTAAGTCTCTAATCCATCTTGAATTAATTTTCGTATAAGGAGTAAGGAAAGGATCCAGTTTCAGCTTTCTACTTATGGCTAGCCAGTTTTCCCAGCACCATTTATTAAATAGGGAATCCTTTCCCCATTTCTTGTTTCTCTCAGGTTTGTCAAAGATCAGATGGCTGTAGATGTGTGGTATTATTTCTGAGGACTCTGTTCTGTTCCATTGGTCTATATCTCTGTTTTGGTACCAGTACCATGCTGTTTTGGTTACTGTAGCCTTGTAGTATAGTTTGAAGTCAGGTAGCGTGATGCCTCCAGCTTTGTTCTTTTGACTTAGGATTGTCTTGGAGATGCGGGCTCTTTTTTGGTTCCATATGAACTTTAAAGCAGTTTTTTCCAATTCTGTGAAGAAGCTCATTGGTAACTTGATGGTGATGGCATTGAATCTATAAATTACCTTGGGCAGTATGGCCATTTTCACGATATTGATTCTTCCTATCCATGAGCATGGTATGTTCTTCCATTTGTTTGTGTCCTCTTTGATTTCACTGAGCAGTGGTTTGTAGTTCTCCTTGAAGAGGTCCTTTACATCCCTTGTAAGTTGGATTCCTAGGTATTTTATTCTCTTTGAAGCAATTGTGAATGGAAGTTCATTCCTGATTTGGCTCTCTGTTTGACTGTCACTGGTGTATAAGAATGCTTGTGATTTTTGCACATTAATTTTGTATCCTGAGACTTTGCTGAAGTTGCTGATCAGCTTAAGGAGATTTTGGGCTGAGACAATGGGGTTTTCTAAATATACAATCATGTCGTCTGCAAACAGGGACAATTTGACTTCTTCTTTTCCTAACTGAATCCCCTTGATTTCTTTCTCTTGCCTGATTGCCCTAGCCAGAACTTCCAACACTATGTTGAATAGGAGTGGTGAGAGAGGGCATCCCTGTCTTGTGCCAGTTTTCAAAGGGAATTTTTCCAGTTTTTGCCCATTCAGTATGATATTGGCTGTGGGTTTGTCATAAATAGCTCTTATTATTTTGAGGTACGTTCCATCAATACCGAATTTATTGAGCGTTTTTAGCATGAAGGGCTGTTGAATTTTGTCAAAAGCCTTTTCTGCATCTATTGAGATAATGATGTGGTTCTTGTCTTTGGTTCTGTTTATATGCTGGATTATGTTTATTGATTTGCGAATGTTGAACCAGCCTTGCATCCCAGGGATGAAGCCCACTTGATCATGGTGGATAAGCTTTTTGATGTGCTGCTGAATCCGGTTTGCCAGTATTTTATTGAGGATTTTTGCATCGATGTTCATCAGGGATATTGGTCTAAAATTCTCTTTTTTTGTTGTGTCTCTGCCAGGCTTTGGTATCAGGATGATGTTGGCCTCATAAAATGAGTTAGGGAGGATTCCCTCTTTTTCTATTGATTGGAATAGTTTCAGAAGGAATGGTACCAGCTCCTCCTTGTACCTCTGGTAGAATTCAGCTGTGAATCCATCTGGTTCTGGACTTTTTTTGGTTGGTAGGCTATTAATTATTGCCTCAATTTCAGAGCCTGCTATTGGTCTATTCAGGGATTCAACTTCTTCCTGGTTTAGTCTTGGAAGAGTGTAAGTGTCCAGGAAATTATCCATTTCTTCTAGATTTTCCAGTTTATTTGCGTAGAGGTGTTTATAGTATTCTCTGATGGTAGTTTGTATTTCTGTGGGGTCGGTGGTGATATCCCCTTTATCATTTTTAATTGCGTCGATTTGATTCTTCTCTCTTTTCTTCTTTATTAGTCTTGCTAGTGGTCTGTCAATTTTGTTGATCTTTTCAAAAAACCAACTCCTGGATTCATTGATTTTTTGGAGGATTTTTTGTGTCTCTATCTCCTTCAGTTCTGCTCTGATCTTAGTTATTTCTTGCCTTCTGCTAGCTTTCGAATGTGTTTGCTCTTGCTTCTCTAGTTCTTTTAATTGCGATGTTAGAGTGTCAATTTTAGATCTTTCCTGCTTTCTCTTGTGGGCATTTAGTGCTATAAATTTCCCTCTACACACTGCTTTAAATGTGTCCCAGAGATTCTGGTATGTTGTATCTTTGTTCTCATTGGTTTCAAAGAACATCTTTATTTCTGCCTTCATTTCGTTATGTACCCAGTAGTCATTCAGGAGCAGGTTGTTCAGTTTCCATGTAGTTGAGCGGTTTTGATTGAGTTTCTTAGTCCTGAGTTCTAATTTGATTGCACTGTGGTCTGAAAGACAGTTTGTTATAATTTCTGTTCTTGTACATTTGCTGAGGAGTGCTTTACTTCCGATTACGTGGTCAATTTTGGAGTAAGTACGATGTGGTGCTGAGAAGAATGTATATTCTGTTGATTTGGGGTGGAGAGTTCTATAGATGTCTATTAGGTCTGCTTGGTGCAGAGATGAGTTCAATTCCTGGATATCCTTGTTAACTTTCTGTCTCGTTGATCTGTCTAATGTTGACAGTGGAGTGTTGAAGTCTCCCATTATTATTGTATGGGAGTCTAAGTCTCTTTGTAAGTCTCTAAGGACTTGCTTTATGAATCTGGGTGCTCCTGTATTGGGTGCATATATATTTAGGATAGTTAGCTCTTCCTGTTGAATTGATCCCTTTACCATTATGTAATGTCCTTCTTTGTCTCTTTTGATCTTTGATGGTTTAAAGTCTGTTTTATCAGAGACTAGTATTGCAACCCCCGCTTTTTTGTGTTCTCCATTTGCTTGGTAAATCTTCCTCCATCCCTTTATTTTGAGCCTATGTATGTCTCTGCGTGTGAGATGGGTCTCCTGAATACAGCAGACTGATGGGTCTTGACTCTTTATCCAGTTTGCCAGTCTGTGTCTTTTAATTGGAGCATTTAGTCCATTTACATTTAAGGTTAAGATTGTTATGTGTGAACTTGATCCTGCCATTATGATATTAACTGGTTATTTTGCTCGTTAGTTGATGCAGTTTCTTCCTAGCCTTGATGGTCTTTACATTTTGGCATGTTTTTGCAATGGCTGGTACCGGTTGTTCCTTTCCATGTTTAGTGCTTCCTTCAGGGTCTCTTGTAAGGCAGGCCTAGTGGTGACAAAATCTCTAAGCATTTGCTTATCTGTAAAGGATTTTATTTCTCCTTCACTTATGAAACTTAGTTTGGCTGGATATAAAATTCTGGGTTTAAAATTCTTTTCTTTAAGAATGTTGAATATTGGCCCCCACTCTCTTCTGGCTTGAAGAGTTTCTGCCGAGAGATCTGCTGTTAGTCTGATGGGCTTCCCTTTGTGGGTAACCCGACCTTTCTCTCTGGCTGCCCTTAAGATTTTTTCCTTCATTTCAACTTTGGTGAATCTGGCAATTATGTGTTTTGGAGTTGCTCTTCTCGAGGAGTATCTTTGTGGCGTTCTCTGTATTTCCTGGATTTGAATGTTGGCCTGCCCTACTAGGTTGGGGAAGTTCTCCTGGATGATATCCTGAAGAGTGTTTTCCAACTTGGTTCCATTTTCCCCGTCACTTTCAGGCACCCCAATCAGACGTAGATTTGGTCTTTTTACATAATCCCATACTTCTTGCAGGCTTTGTTCATTTCTTTTTCTTCTTTTTTCTTTTGGTTTCTCTTCTCGCTTCATTTCATTCATTTGATCCTCCATCGCTGACATTCTTTCTTCCAGTTGATCGAGACGGTTACTGAAGCTTGTGCATTTGTCACGTATTTCTCGTGCCATGGTTTTCGTCTCTTTCATTTCGTTTGTGAGCTTCTCTGCATTAATTACTCTAGCCATCAATTCTTCCACTTTTTTTTCAAGATTTTTAGTTTCTTTGCGCTGGGTACGTAATTCCTCCTTTAGCTCTGAGAAATTTGATGGATTGAAGCCTTCTTCTCTCATCTCGTCGAAGTCATTCTCCGTCCAGCTTTGATCCGTTGCTGGCGATGAGCTGCGCTCCTTTGCCGGGGGAGATGCGCTCTTATTTTTTGAATTTCCAGCTTTTCTGCCCTGCTTTTTCCCCATCTTTGTGGTTTTATCTGCCTCTGGTCTTTGATGATGGTGATGTACTGATGGGGTTTTGGTGTAGGTGTCCTTCCTGTTTGATAGCTTTCCTTCTAACAGTCAGGATCCTCAGCTGTAGGTTGTAGCTGTAGGAGATTGCTTGAGGTCCACTCCAGACCCTGTTTGCCTGGGTATCAGCAGCAGAGGCTGCAGAAGATAGAATATTTCTGAACAGCGAGTGTACCTGTCTGATTCTTGCTTTGGAATCTTCCTCTCAGGGGTGTACTCCACCCTGTGAGGTGTGGGGTGTCAGACTGCCCCTAGTGGGGGATGTCTCCCAGTTAGGCTACTCAGGGGTCAGGGACCCACTTGAGCAGGGAGTCTGTCCCTTCTCAGATCTCAACCTCCGTGTTGGGAGATCCACTGCTCTCTTCAAAGCTGTCAGACAGAGTCGTTTGCGTCTGCAGAGCTGCTGCGTTTGTTATTATTTACTGTGCCCTGTCCCCAGAGGTGGAGTCTACAGAGACAGGCAGGTTTCCTTGAGCTGCTGTGAGCTCCACCCAGTTCGAGCTTCCCAGCAGCTTTGTTTACCTACTTAAGCCTCAGCAATGGCGGGCGCCCCTCCCCCAGCCTCGCTGCTGCCTTGCCGGTAGATCACAGACTGCTGTGCTAGCAATGAGGGAGGCTCCGTGGGTGTGGGCCACTCCCGGCCAGGTGTGGGATATGATCTCCTGGTGTGCCTGTCTGCTTAAAGCGCAGTATTGGGGTGGGAGTTACCCGATTTTCCAGGTGTTGTGTGTCTCAGTTCCCCTGGCTAGGAAAAGGGATTCCCTTCCCCCTTGCGCTTTCCAGGTGAGGCAATGCCTCGCCCTGCTTCAGCTCTCGCTGGTCGGGCTGCAGCAGCTGACCAGCACCGATCGTCTGGCACTCCCCAGTGAGATGAACCCAGTACCTCAGTTGAAAATGCAGAAATCGCCGGTCTTCTGTGTCGCTCGCGCTGGGAGTTGGAGACTGGAGCTGTTCCTATTCGGCCATCTTGCTCCGCCCCTCCATTCTATTTGTTGAAGCAAATGTCTATTAATCAGAAATACTTTCAACATCCATTTCCACAATCATCAAGGTAGCTCCTTATAATTACTTCATCAATAGTGGTTACATATGGTACTTGGAAGGGAATACAACTGATTTAATCATCTTTAAAATTTGTTTGGAGGTTAAGTGTTAACTAATCTAGAAATATCCACCCTGTAATTTAGCAAGATTAGTAAGATTTTATTGTATCTATTTTACAGCTTTTCTCTGTGCTTTCTCTATCATGATTGGTGAGGGTAGGTTTGGAAGTATAGACACGGGCAACAAAAGTGTATGTATGTTTGTGTGTGTATATATTTTCATATATAAATGTATATGCACATATTTATTTATAGGTCCCTTTCCACCACTGACAGAAAAGTTCTATTTTTTTGGGTGAACTTTAAGTATTGATTATAAGACAGCCTGTTTTCCAATGTAATTTTTAATGATTCTGAAAAGAGTGTCATCCTTTTACAAGAGCTCTTTAGAAGTCTGAATCTTTCAATTTAGTGATTTCTTTTTTTTTTTTTTTTTTTTTTTTGAGACGGAGTCTCGCTCTGTCGCCCAGGCTGGAGTGCAGTGGCCAGATCTCAGCTCACTGCAAGCTCCGCCTCCCGGGTTTACGCCATTCTCCTGCCTCAGCCTCCGGAGTAGCTGGGACTACAGGCGCCCGCCACCTCGCCCGGCTAGTTTTTTGTATTTTTAGTAGAGACGGGGTTTCACCGTGTTAGCCAGGATGGTCTCGATCTCCTGACCTCGTGATCCGCCCGTCTCGGCCTCCCACAGTGCTGGGATTACAGGCTTGAGCCACCGCGCCCGGCCAATTTAGTGATTTCTGTAAGTTATATGACTTTTAACTTTTTCTTTTCAACCATATTTTCCATGTAGCATATTAAGACTTGTACCCTATCTACTTTTTCTCTTCACAAACTCTCAGAATGTCCTGAGGAAAATAGAATATGGCTTTCTAATAAGCATCTGATTAATGCAGAAGAGATCAGAGAATTACTTTCATTCTTTGGGTAGTCAACCTCCTATGCCTAGACTTTCCCTCCCAACGTTAACATTATCATTAGCAGATTTCACTCCTCTTTCTTTGCTACTAACTAGTGTGTTTCCTTCTCTCGTTTGATTGGGTCCCTATGTGCAACCCAATATATTATCTACTAATTTTAATTGATATTTCTAGGCCCTTTTGCAATTTGTCAAGGTGATATTGAATTTTTTTTCCAGTTTTCATAGTATTAGGAAGAACAATTAATGTAGTAACTACTGCAAATATAAAGAACTTACTCTTTATAGAAATTCAACCTTAATTTTGATTTACCTATTATTGAAAAGGAAATGCAATTCACAGGACTGGCTATTTTGGAGTAGGGTGGTTATATGATTTGGCTGCTTCCCTTCCCAAATCTCACCTTGAATTATAGTTCCTATAATCCCCATGTGTCGTGGGATGCACCCAGTGGGAGGTAACTGAATCCCGGGGGTGGTTACCCTCATGCTGTTCTCATAATAGTGAATTCTCATGAGAGCTGATGGTTTTATAAGGGGCTTTTCCCCCTTTTGCTCGGCACTTCTCTTCCTGCCACCATATGAAGAAGGATCCATTTGCTTCCCTTTCCATCATGATTGTAAGTTTCTTGAGGCCATGCTGAACTGTGAGTCAATTAAACCTGTTTCCTTTATAAATTACCCAGTCTCGGTTATGTCTTTATTAGCAGTGTGAGAATGCACTAATACAGGTGGGATGGATAGTATTGGGAGATTCCGGCAGTGATTCCCTGATCTATTAGCATAATTTTGTGCACAAGGGGAGACATATGAGGCCCATATTCCTGGTACATTAATAAGCACTGCTACTATTGCTCTAAAGACTGTGGTAGCTCCTCCTATCTCTTTGGCAAGAGCCTGAGAACAGTAGTGAGTCTATAAATATTCGTTGAATGAATTAAATGAACAAGAAAAATATTGTTCCCTTTTCTTGATTTCTTGACCATGACTTAATTTGAGTTAGAGTTGGAGAAGGACAGGCATAGACAGACATGCTTTGGTGTTACTCTGTCATATGCAGGCATGCTGTGATTACCCAGTGTCCCAAACAACCTGTCTTAATAAGTCCCACTTATTGGGGAGTACTCGGCCAGTTAGCTACTTCTGTTCCAATATCAGCTTCAAGAGATTACAGTGAACTCCAGAGAGCTATATCATGTTTTCAGGAATATCATTTTGATTTGTCCTGTTTGGTCCTTTGGGACCAAGTCAATGATGAATAACTAGAGTATCCCTAAAGCTGTTTCAAGAAATGGCATTAGGAAGTCCAGGTTGGAACAGATAGGTTAGGAAGAATTCCATTCTCTTCTCTTGTTTCCAGAAAGCATTTGAGTTCTAGGACAGTTTTAGTGATTTGAAGACTTCAAAGTTTCCCTGAGGTTGGGAATGTGGACTAGAGTCCATCTCTTAGACCAAAGCTGGAAACAGTGGCCTACCAAAAAGTTTTTGAGATTGTTTGGAGAAAAAGAGGTGGTCAGGAAGAGGAACAAATAAAAGAGAAATAGAGGAAGAGAGGAAAGAACTTGGGATGGTTGTCAAAAGTTGAAAGATGACAAAACAGCCTTGTCTTCCTTAATTATCTTCTATAGCAAGCATAAATGATGCTTTATTTGGTGAAGTTGAGAATGTAGTCTTCCTTTAAAGTCATGAAATATGATTCTATCCCATCTCGCCTGATCTTGGGGCTTTTGTATCCTCTTTTGAAGTGGTACTACACAGTCTCAAAAGCCTGACTTCCCCTTGAGTTTCGAATAACTGTGGCTTTTGTTGTAATCCATTGAATTTTGCTTTCAGTGGAATGCCACCAAAATGAAGGACCATTGGGTAGTATGATGAAACTTTCCATTTAAGAGGGTGTAGCAAGGACAGCAGATGTTATGTGCAATGCAATTAATGGGAAGAGAAAGTCTTAGGAAAGGCTTAAGCAAATGAGCTAAAAATTAAAGGAAATGTGACAATTCCTGAAAGAATGAACACTGTCTTACTCAATCTCTAAGAACACTGTCTTAATCTCTAAAATAAATATTTCTCATTTAATTGAAGTATTTAAGAATCAAATAAAGTGACCCTGGAAATAAGAAGGCCAGACGAAATAGATAGGAAAAAAGTTTTAAAGGGGGAAAGAGCTTGAAATATCTCATATTTTTTATTTTGTGAGTAAAGTAAACTTCCTATGTACCATAAGACCTAGTTAAGGTAATGCTATAGTTTAGATATTTGACCCTGCAAACCTTATGTTAAAATTTGAGCCCAAATGTTTGGGGTGGGGCCAAATGGGAGGTGTTTGGGAGTCATGGGAGTGGGTCCCTCATGAATGACTTGGTACCATTCTCATGGTAATGAGTGAGTTCTCACTCTATATTAGTTCCTATGAGAGAGTTTCCCAGAGAGCTCCTTCTTAAAAAGAGCCTGGTGCCTTCTCTCTCTCTCTCTCTGTTCTCTCACACACTCTCTCTTTTCTCCTCTAGTCATATGAGCTGCATGTGCCAGTTCCCTTTTATCTTCTGTCATGAGTGGAAGCATCCTGAGGCCCTCACCAGACTCAGATACTAGTGCTACGCTTCTTGTACAGTTGGCAGAACTGTTAGCCAAATAAACCTCTTTTTCTGAATGAATTACTCAGCCTTAGGTATTCTGTTATAGCAACACAAAAATGGACTGGGACAGGTAGAAATGGGGATACGTGATCAATGACTGTATATAAGCCATTCCCTTATCTCCAGAGAATATTTAGAAGAAAGAGTAGTAGTCAGGGAGTGACTACAAATAATGGGGAGTGAAAATACTGAAGGAAAGCAGAAGTAAGATTGACTTACTTGTTTATCTGTTATGCCAGAATTTGGGGAGAGGAAGGTGAATCCCTTTTTTGTCCATTACATCTTGCCCACCCTTAATCAAGCACGCTTTTGGATCCTACAAACTCTGCTGGAACTTTTAAACTGCAGAGGATTTAAGGAGTGAAGCACAAAATGTCTCTGAGGAAGCCTTCCCTGAGTATGAATGGGTCTGGGTGTGGGCGTGTGAATCAACCCTAACAAACCGAAAACAATACCAGGTGATTTCTAAAAATCAGCAACTCTTTTCAGGCATCACTGAATAACCTCACAAACGATTTGCACTACTGCTAACAACACCTGGTAAGCAGTTGTATTATCTATGTATGATAATATATTTAACACATTTATATGTGGGTTACTATATTTATATATTTTACTGTAGTAGTTGTTAAGTATCTTGAAGATCCCCCCTTACCTACCTACGTCCTTCAAGATACATTTTAAAGGCTACTTCTCTATTAATTCTTCCCTGATCTTCTCCAGCAGGTGAGGAGGGATGCAGTAATGTATAGCTGCTATGACCTTGCGCTTTGAAGTTAGAAAGATCCAAGTTTGATTTTCTGCCAAGCTATTTAGTCATTGTCTATCCTTGGGGGATATTACTTAAACTCTCAGGACCTCATCTTTTAAAATGTGTGCTTAAAAAAAGTGGGGCATTAAATTTTAAATATCTGAAATAGGTATCAGGAAATGTGCGTTTTAAACTTGACTATATTACTCATCAGCAATGTGACCTTAAATATAGCACTTTCTGTGCTTTGTTTGCCTCATTTATAAAATAGAATCAATAATTCCTACTATTTTCACTATTTGGGGTAGGTATGAGAAACAAATGATATATAAGTAGTTGAAAATGAAAAGAATTCTAAAATTATAATCCCTAAAATAAAAGTCATTAGTAATGATAATAAATGGTCTCTATGAAACTATAAAACAGCTGAGTGAGTCAAGTCACCTTTAAAACTAGAACAGCCTTAATCTGGTTTGGGTAAAATCTGAGGAGCACTTAATCCCTTTAAGATGTTTGGTGAAAGTCGTTAACCCACTTAGTTCTTGCATATCTCTCAAATGTGTCATTCCTTCTTTATCCTCATTCAGTTCAAACCTCTGTCATCTCTAGAACCTCTAGAATGATTTTTTGCAAAGATCAGGGTTTTTTTTGTTGTTGTTGTTGTTTGTTTGTTTGTTTTCTTCCAGATATTTTCCACTTTGCTGTCAGGTTACCTTCTTATAGTGCAGAGGGCTGGTCTTTTATTCCTGTTTGTTTTTTGTTTGTTTTTAAATCTGCCTGGTGCCTGTACTCCCAAAGTTCTCAGCATGGCTCAGAAGACCCTTCCAAATCTGACTCTTGGTTATGTTATTGAGCAGCACCTCCTTCCCTAATTTGCCTTTGCTCGGTCACACTACATAGCTCACTATAATTTGATCACATCATGCTCTTTCTTGTTTTTGTGATTTTATTGATGCTATTTCTCAATGGAAAGTTCCTCTCTCTCTCTTTAGCTGGAAAATTCTACTTGGCCTTTAAGAGCCAATAATAATTTATCTCCTCTATTTCCAGAGGACATATCTGTCCATTTTGCATTTATTTGTTTACAACCAACTCTCCCATGAAATTATGAACTTCCAAAGGAGTCTCATAGATATTTGCATATCTTTGTAACTAATCTGTTGACCTTGAGATGCAGAGATTATCTGAAATTATACAGATTGGTCCATTTAATTACATGAGTCCTTAAAAGTGGAAAGTGGAAGAAGAGGCAGAAGAGTGTCAGAGAGATGCTGTGTGAAAAGGACTCAACCTGCCACTTGAGGTTTTGAGGCTGGAGAAAGGGGCCATGAATCAAGGTTTGTGAGTTGCCTGTAAAACCTGGAAAAGACAAGTAAGTGGATTCTACCCTAGAGTCTCCAAAAAGGAGCACAGCCTTGTTGATGCCTTGATTTTAGCATGGTAAAACTTATGTCAGCCTTCTCACCTACAGAATTGTAAGATAATAAATTTGTGTCGTTTAGGACATTAAGTTTTTGGTAATTTGTGATGACAGCAACAGAAAACTAATACAAACCCAACTTTGTAATGGTTTTCTTATATTTCGGATCACATATGTCCAAAACAGTTTTAAAGATCCTCATCCCACTATTCAAATGTTCTAGGGTAAACTAAATGAGATCATTTTGGTTATGAGCAGCATCTAATTTGTCTACACAGAATATTAGTACATAAAAGCTTTAATTTCCTTTCTGAAAACGTTGTTCCACCAAATTTGGATAAATTGAATTTATTGATAAGATGCAAACAATAAATCAAAGGAAGCGGAGCATCAGAAAGAAACCACATTATAATTTTTATTACAAGTTTATACCTCTACTCTCAATCTAATTCTCTACTCTCAATCTAATTCTTACAAGAAGCAAAAATTTTCTTTTCCTAAACATGATCTGATAGATTATTAGCTGAATTATGAGAAAGGTATTATGTTATGCTTGGGTATTCTCCACTTTATTTTTACATATATGGTTGGCATATTTTTCTGTCCATTTGTGAACAAGAATTCCTATTAAGCAGAAATTCATCTGGACTCTATCATCTGCAAAATCAACTTTAAGACAAATGAAAGAATGTGAAAACAGGGACATTCTTTAAGAATGAAATTATGTCTTCCTCCATGCACCCACATCACTGTGGTTACAGAACTTTGGGGAATTTATTCCCATGTTTTCTCTCCTCTGGGTGTTCACTGCTTCAGTTCTTCCTATCAGAACCTCCTGAGGTCAGAAAGTTTTGCCCTTTTCAGACTTCTTTCGGCGGGTAAAGCCTTCTGAGCTAACCAGAAATCAAAATGGGATGCTGTATTATGTCAGAACTGTATGTTTAGTCTGCTTTCCTAGAAATAATCAAGAAAAGTTATATGTGAGAAGACACAGATGGTCCTTTCTCAGCAATATTTTCATATTTTTGAAGTATGATATAAAAGTATAGTTGATATCTACAACAATGTTTTTTATATACACATATTCTTATTAATTCCATTTATAAAAGTTCACAAAGTGTGTGTGTGTGTGTGTATAATGTAATACAAGGCAATAAATGTTATATCATGTTGGCCCTTAACCCAGCATGTTTTTCTTTGAAAATCCATAGAAATTGATATTCTACTTCTGATTTATTACTGAGCATATTTATAGCGTGGAGAATATTTTTATTTGCCAGATTACAAATCATTTTAGGAAAATCTTTGAAGGGATACTTAAAACCATTTTGCGCCAATATTAATCATTTTAACCTGTCTTTTATTTTTATAATTATATAAAAATTAGGAATCATGTTAAAGCTGCTTCAAGACACGTATTCTGTTATGAGTTTAGTAATTAAGAAGCTTATGTGTAGAACTTAGAGAATCTCAAGGAGTTGTCTGTGATATCATTAGCTGTTGTCCAGCCAAATAATACAATGTTTCCCCTTGCCAACTATAATATATAATCTACTATTTAAAAATCTATAAAGTGAAATATAATTAGTTAACATTTCAATATTTAAATTCAAGATGACTAGTAAAGGATTTCTCATATACTGCACAGTCCTAGACATGCAGCTAAATGTATCTATTAATATTCAATGAATACCAGGCTCATTTCATGCTCATTTCTATTTCAGGAATGACTCAAAAAAGGACTGTGTTCCATTGATTATGAGACTAATACTAACGTGACAAAAGTTATTTCACCATTCTCTTTTTGCAAAAACAACAAGAAAACTATAATAACACAAACAAAACTCTAAGACCACTATTTGGCTCTCTCTGACTCCCTTCCCTGAAGAGCATTTACAACTGACTTTTGAGGAAAAACAAACACATTCATTAAAAAAAAAAAATTGGCTTCTTGCAAGTCCTTTTCTCCTTTGTCTTCCAACTCTTTTACTCAAGCTATAAAAATAAACAAATATTTTCAATTTACCTATTTTAAAACTTCTGTTCTTGTTTTGCCATTTCAGTTTTTCACTCTGCTCTTATTCATTCCTATAGTTTGGGACATACTATGCTCATACCTTATCATTAATTCTAATAGCATACAAAATTAAGTCTTATGATCAGTGCTTATTACTGGCATGGAGCATCTGGTGCTAATCTCAAATTGATTCCAGATTACATTGCATCCCTGTTGTCTTACCGACAGGGCAATACCCTCTGCTGTCTCAGGGTCAAACACGCTACTCCTGCCTGCTTGTATGGCCAGCTGGGTTCAAGAAGGAAGGAACCTGATTGTTGACAGTTACCAGATGAATGTGCCCCTTCTGTGCAACTAAGAAATGGAATAGACGTTGGTGAGTGTTGGATACAGTTTACAAGCTTGAAATGCTGGGAATTCACATTTGTGATACTTAAGCAGATTTTAGTCTCATTGGCTTATGCCCAAGAATTGGGTAACATGTTATAGTTTTTGATGATTTGTTGGTTATTTGTTATTCTTTGAAATTCCCAAGGAATGAGCAAAATATCCAGCGGGAATATTGATGTGAGCAATAGACTTAACAGTCCCTTTCATGGGCCATCAGCTGTGGCACTTCACATCATAAACTCCAAAGGCAGGCTAACCACGGGTCAAAATTCACCCTCGTTGGAGGAAGTCCTCACAGTAAGGAACGATCAAGTTCAAAATTATTCTTGGTTTAAAATACAAGGTTTAGGAATCTCAATAAGGTGAAGGAAAAAACAAGTTGTGTTTACTAGAAATAAAAATTTGCTGCCACAGGGAATTGTAGAGATTATCAAGCAAGGGTATAAAGATTCAGCTTCACGGAATGACAGCCAAACATTTTCCTCAATATTTTGCAACAGGTGTCACCTGAGTTAAATGAAGATAACTTTGACTTTTATTTGAATTTAAATAATTATAAAACTCTGGAGTATAATATGTCTTCCTTAAAGTGTATCTTGAGCTTTTTCATTGTCCAAATACTGGATTATTATACATTCATCCTAAATTACTTTCTGTTGACAATAAAATGAAGTGTCATATTTCCCTAGACATGAAAATCCATTGTAGTTTTTAAAAAACTTATTCTTTGTATTTGTTTGACCGTATCAAAAATAGTCATGGAAAATAGCTGACCCAACCAAGCAGAATTTTAGGACCCAAAGAAACCAGTAGTAAGGAATGAGTGTTTTAGGTCTATTCAAAAAAATAATAAATAAATAAAATAAAAAGGAAATAACAAGTTCCTTGATGTTGGAGCCCCAGCTCCTTTTGTTACAAACTTGTATTTGGCTTCCTTTTCTGCTTAGTCATTGCTTTAACTCCCACTCTGAGATTAATTGCGTGACCTCTGGAGATGAATGATTTTCACTTAATCTTAGTCAATGCAATCTGGACAACCTCAGGTTTGGTGAGGTTCCTCTTGGGTGGTTTTCATTTGTTTTAGAACATTAAAGTATCTCATAAATCTATATTTATTATATTGGTGAGTAATCTACTGTAATTAAATATGAAATGCTGAAGACAATGTTACGGTAACATTAGGGTCAAAAACCCCTTTTTATGGTGATTCCACAGCTACAAAAATACCCTGGAATTTACTTTTGTCTTTATGTCTGGGTCTGTTTAACATTACAGAGCATCCAAAGGCATATCATTTTCAGATAGTCACTTTCTAAGTGTTTTAAAATAATAGTGATTTTTAAAATGATAAATACACAATTCTTATAAGAAAACAATTTAAGATGAATCTTAGAATTTGGCTAACAATACCCTTATTCAATATAATGTGTCCACATTTACTGGTATTATAAAATTTGGTGAACCAGTCTTAAAGAATCCAGGCTTTAAGAATATCCAGGTTTGATATTAGATCTCTTCTTACTAGTTTTCAGAATGAGACCAGTCTTAAGATGCAGAAATGAGGCTGAGTAATAACAAAATCAGTTTAAATCCATCAATTTGTAATTTATGAGTGGGAAGAAACTGCCACAACTGTGCTAAAATTGGCCACTGCAATATTGACAGGTAGAAAAAGGATTTCTTAAGCAAATTAATATTGAAACAAACTATGATTTTTAGATGTACTTAAATGATCCGAAAGTATAAAGTTTTCCAATAATTTATGCTCATATATGAACAAAATCGATATGGCCAGGTAGTATTTGATAACTGAAGTAGTCACCTATTCAGCAAGATGCTGAATATTGAAACACAAACTAAATAATATGCTTTGGGACTTTGTATTCAATAAGGGAATTCTATTTTCTAAGTTAGACAAATAACCAAAATAAAACAAATGGGCAAACTTAAGACAGACAAAAGAGCAAATATAGGAAAAAATATGAACAAATAAATTACTTTTAATTTGGGAAAATGTATACATTAGGAGACACATGAATTATTGAATGTAAAGAGAATGAGCATTGAAAGCTTTTGATGAGCTGGGGAAAATCACCTTTTTGCACTGAAGTAAGGTTGAAAACCTATTCACTAAGAAGTTTTAAAATCAAATAAATCTTCATGCATCTATGCTTAAAGTCAGGGATATAAATGAAAGAAGTCTAAGAGTTCCTCACTCATATGATTCCATGGTTAGCTTAAAGTTTAAGAGAAAGCTGCCCAAGGGTAGAAAGCTTCTCCATCAACCTAAACACTGTTTCTGTTAGACTTCCCTTTGAACCGCCCTAAGAAAACTTTCTTGGGTAATTCAAATGTAAATCTCTTATATCACTGAAAAGAAACACAAATAGACCATAAAATACTTAAAAAAAAAAATGTGTTGGTGACTATGTTCAATTCTATGACTCCATACAATTACTTTCAATTATTTTATTATTGAAGTGATAAATAACTGTGTATCATACAGATACTTAAATCTTTGAGGAAACAGAGGAAGACTAGTTCCATTCTAGTGGCTCTAGAGAATACGGTAGCAAGGAGATCAACTAGAAAAGTTATAGTCCTATAACTTTCGAGTCCAACTCGAAAAGATAGTCCTATCTTCCCATAGGACAATGGTAACAAAATAAAAGCTAGCACAGAAGCAGTTTCTTAACGGATCTATTATCCTGATTTTTTAAACATGTTTCTTTTGCTCTCTTCATACTTCTTAGTCCTCTGATAAGAACATATCCACCATTTCAAAATTATGCTAAATGAACTGTTTGTAAAAATACTCAGGCAATGCTAAAATGCAAACACAAATTTGTTCTTTTTTCTATTAGGCCAACCTTGAATTTACAAAGCTCTAGTTCTGTTGCAAGTGCCTTAGAAGGCTTAATAGACTGCTAGTAGGTTTTACCACATCTTAATTCTGAAAATCTGTATACAATTTAAACGAAACATATCCATGTGTTCCTGACTAATTTGCCATCGAGCTTATTTTGTGAGCTCAATTTCATGCCTAAAAAGTATTTAAAAGCCTCTTTGAATTTTTAAGCCTTTGCCACGAGCAAGGTATCACAAATACACATGCTATTAGAAGTGGATTGATGTTTGACAACCCAACTAAACTGTAAATAGATATCAAACAATACTGCTAAAGGAAATCAATGCTCCCATGCTTTTATAAAGAAATAGCTTAACGCCCACTGTGTGTCCACATGAATGAACATGCTGTGCAATTTCCATGTCAGAATGAAACGCGTATTCTGTTAACAGCCAGTTCCCCTTGCTTCCAAAGTTAAACTACAATACTCTAGGAGAAATTCTGCACCATTCCCTAGTCTCAATCTCACGTGCCATCAGCAGATGTCTACAGCAATTGGGAGCAGCATGTATTTTTCCATATAGTTGTGTGTTCCCAAAGAACAAAACCAAAGCCATGCTGCATCTGCTTTCCTCGCACATGCATGTTGTATTCCCTCTTGGAACTCTACTCACTTTCAGCTTGCTTCAGGCTGAGAAGCCTCCTGGGGTGGGGAGTTTGCTTTGTGTCTGACATGTCCAATGATTCACACAGCATTTAGGAGACCATATATGCCTCATAAGTTGAGTAGAAAATGCAAACCTTTGAAATACATTTTTTAGTAAATTTTATTTTGTGTCTTCAATATTATTTTATAGAAATTGGATTAGGTATTAATTTTCACAACCTTTTAAAAAGCTAAATGAGATTCTTTATTAGGATTTATATTTAAACATAATCCTGTGAAAATTGCACAAACCACTTAACAACCTGAAGGTCACTGACTCTACTGACTGACAGCGCCTTTGTTTAGACAACATGATAGCACTAACATAACCATTTAGTGCATTTGAATACGATGTTGGCAATTTGTGAAAACTATTTGGCTTTAAAACATCAGTATGATTTGAAGCAAAAGAGGAAATCACTGGCCTATTTGCTAGTTAAGTTTGTTCTTTGAATAACAAAATGGTTGTCAACAGAAAGATGAAGCAGATTTGGTGGTAAAAAGAGGTTTTCAATTTTTTCAACAATGATAATATCGTTAACAAGAAATAATGGTGATGCAAAGCCTCATGTGTGATAAATATAGTTAGAAAAGAGCAGATGATTAGAAATAAATGATCATCTTGAACATGGGGCAAAAGTGTTGAAAAAGATAGAATGGAAAGATCAGATTGACAAAAGATTTAGGTTCTAGTACAGACTAACTTACTTATTAACTGGCATTCTTAAGGTAGTTATATACTCTTTTCATCAGCCTCAAATACTTGAAATATCAGTGGACTCAGAATTAGGTCTGGGTGTGAGTCCTAGTCTTTGAGTGTGAAATTCACTACTCACACTCAAAGTCTCAATTTCCTCATCTTTAAAATGCAGTCGATAACAATAATGCATATATGCCTGGAATATTTAAAGAATTAAGTGAGATAATTAAGTAAAATTGCCAACAATTAAACAAATAATATTATTAAATCACAGTCCAATGGGAAAGAATTTATGTTAATATGGTTATGGTGATGGATATGGTTGAATAAGGACATATAACCCAAGCAAATGAATTTTTCTGTCTTTTGGCTTTTTGTAAGGTGATTTTGAGTCCAAGTGTAATTCCCCTGGAAAACCATTTTACCTTCATTGCAGTAACTGGAGGTCTCATTTCCATTTTAATCATCATATGGATTCCCAGAATTATATAACCAGGTAACTGAACTACTGTGCCCTAACTCCTTAGTGTCTAGAGATGAATAAATCCCTGCCAGCTGTTATATTATTTAGTGGGGCTCTATGGAACATTAGGATTTAAAGCTACTCAGCATTTGGATATTATTTTTTTCTTTCTGATTATAAAAACCATATATATTAAACAATTTGGTTTTAGACTATGAGATTAACAGTTAGGTGTGTGTATGTGTGAATGTGTGTATGTGTATATATATATTTATATCTGTACATCTATAATGATTCGTAAGTGTATTGTCCAGATTAATATAGGCTTGTGAAACAGGCATTTTGGTGTAAAGGTATAGAGGTTCATGGCAATACAATGTTTAATATGATGAATTAAAAATACTTCTGTTTCCTCTGGAATTTTAGGTACTTGTAGTTAGAAGATACTAGATCACATGTTGATAGTTTTGTTCTTTTCATTATTCCGATACATATATTCAAGTCCTTAAGGTCTTAACTAACTTTTTAAAAATTTGCTATTACACACACATTTTTAGTTAAGCAATATACATGTGTCATCTGCCATTTATTAATATTAATTATAAATGACCAGTGGTTAATGGGATCCAAGTCCAGCAGCTGAGATTTTTCTAAATTTGACTTCCTTAGAGTTTATATAAAAAGTTTTCAGAGTAGTTCTCCCAAGCTTCTAGCCAATTTGAGGCTAGTTTGCAATCTGATGTTTTAGATTATGTATTTAGCAATCAAAAAGAGGAAGGATAAGTGACAGAAATCATGAAAAAAAAACATTATGTGAGAGGATTCGATGGGACAAATAAGAGGAAGAGATATTGTTTAAAGTGATACAGTGTCATGTGTTAAACATTACAAGTTAAAGGCTATGTGTACAGTATATGTTTTAGGAATGTTACAGTTTTATCTTTGTTTTCCATAGTTTTACTATAGTCATAATGACAAATGTGGAAGGGATGTTTCTATAAGTTGGTATAAATGAATATGAACTTGAGGAGAAAACCTAGAAAGAAATACAAAGCCCAGCATGTTAGTATATCATTAGAGAGCCACTTCTCAAAGCTACTTATTGCATGCTACCCTACAACATCCTACAGCTACAGCATAATGGACTCCAAGACATCTGATATAACCTCTGCACAATGCCTTGGGGAGCACACTGATATATTTTTCCTTCTGAGAGTCAAGCAATTTTCCTAAGAAAAACGTATTGTGCTTTTCTGTAGCAAAAAGTCCACAGGGATGTCAAATACCGATTTTACCATGATTAAAACTGAAAAATGTAAAAGAGGTTTTAGAAAACATCTTGTTCAACAGTTTTAAAATACAGTACTTTGGTACAGAGCTACTGTTTGGCTAGACCTTACTTCAATAGAAGCACTTAGTTTGTTTTTATTTTATTTTAAATTGGGGTAAAAAACATAACCATCTTAACCATTTTTAAGTGTACAAACGGCATTAAGTACATTCACACTGTTGTATATCCATCACCATCATCCATCTTCAGAACTCTTTTCATCTTGCAAAATTTGAAAAGTCTGTATTCATTAAACAATCACTCGCCATTTAACCTTCCCTACCTCCTGGCAACTATCATTCTACTTTTTATTCTATTAACTTGCTACTTTAGGTACTTCATATAAGTAAAATCATATAGTATTTGCCATTTTGTAACTGGTTTAAGTTACTTAGTATAATGTCTTTAAGGTTTATCTGTGCTGTGGCATGAGTTAGAATTTTCTTCCTTCTTAAAGACAATAGTATCTCATTGTCTGTCTATATCACAATTTGTTTAATCTATTCATCCATCAATGAACACTTTAGTTGCTGCCATCCCAACTTTTAGCGATTGTAAATAATTCTGCTATGAACATGGGTGTAAAACTATCTCTTTGAGATTCTATTTTCAATTCATTTGGGTGTATACTCAAATGAAATTGCTGAATTATATGGTAATTATACGTGTGTGTGTGTGTGTGTGTGTGTATGTGTGGAACCAACATGCTGTTTTCATAGTGGCTGACTGTACTATTTTACATTCCCATCAATAGTGCAAGATAGTTCCAACTTTTCCCACATCTTTGCAAATAATAAGGCACATCTATTTTTTATCATTGTATAAATTGGGTTCTACATACAATTTTAACAGAGCAGAGGGTTCTGTTGCTAAAATCCATTTTAAAACAATTTTTTTCTACTTCAATTTTCTCATCTTGTAAGCATCTGTAGATAGCCAAGCAATCTATTACCAGGAGGAAAGCAAGACCCAGTCAAATGCCCACTAAAAGTCTCCTCTTACTACTCCTACTTACATTTTTTTAAGCCTCAACTTTTTTGGCAGCCCTTCTCAGAACACCTTTCTGAGGATAACTCTCTTAGTCTAATGCTCAAATCTGCTTTACAGAATACCTGGCCCCAAGCCACATCGTTCAGCGAGAACAAACTGCTAGAACAGCCATTTTATTGAAGGGAGACTGTTTTCCATTGCAGCAGGGGAGAGTGGCTCAAGTAAGTGGCTCCCCTTGGTGCTTAAAAATAAGGCTCTAAGAAGTGATTAAAAAAACAAAAGAAGCAAGTAAGCAGTTAGTATGGTGATACATTATTAAATATCTGGATAGCTCCACAAATTGAATTAACAACGTCAACACAGTTCATGGTAAACAATACTATGCAAAACATTGTGTCCATAAAGCCTTATGATACAGTGGAAACCATAATGCACTAGGATTCACATTTGTTTTCTGTCATTACCAGCCCTGTGATAAGGCCACTTAGGCAAAATCACTTTAACTCTTTGGTGTTGCTTATTGCAAAAAAGAATGATGAAGTATGCATCTCCAAGGTAACTTTTGACTTATTCTGATGTTTTATGTTTTGTTATTCCTACACAAGAGGAGGAAATCTAGAATTAGTTCTAACATAAGTCTTCTTAATTACATCAGCAGAGGCAGAAGAGTTTATGAGGGATACAGGGCAAGATAGCTTACATATACCTACGATCATAAGTACATGCAAAAATATTTACACTAGTGTGCCTAGCACTATGTCTGGCACACAACTGTCACCTGTAATGTTTGTGAATTAATACCCACACATGTAAGATTGCAGTATCTAACAAATTTTATTAAAATCAGCATCTGAGAAGGAGAAGTTGTAATTACAAAAACAAAACAAAATAAAACAAAAAACAAAACAAAAACAGAAAACAGAAAACAAAAACAAAAACAGATGCTGGTGAGGTTGTGGAGAAATAGAAACACTTTTACATGGTTGGTGGGAGTGTAAATTAGTTTAACCATTGTGGAAGTAAGTGTGGCGATTCCTCAAAGATCTGAAGGCAGAAATATCATTCTACCCAGTAATCCCATTACTGGGTATATACCCAAAGGAATATAAATCATTCTACTGTAAAGATACATGCATTCATATATTTACTGCAGCACTATTCACAATAGCAAAGACATGGAATCAACCCAAATGGTGATCAATGATAGACTGGATAAAGAAAATGTGGCACATATACACCATGGAATATTATGCAGCCATAAAAAGGAATCAGATCATGCCCTTTATGAATGGAGCTGGAAGCTGTTATCCTCAGCAAACTAACACAGGACCAGAAAACAAAACACGGCATGCTCTCACTTACAAATGGGAGCTGAACAATGAGAACGCATGGACACATAAGGGAAAACAACATACACTGGTACCTGTTGTGGCCGAGGGGGGGGGGAGAGCATCAGGAAGAATAATTAATGGATGCTGGGCTTAATACCTAGGTGATGGGACGATCTGTGCAGCAAACCACCCTGGTACACGTTTGCCTATGTAACAAACCTGCACATCCTGCACATGTACCCCGGAACTTAAAATGAAAGTTGAGGGAAAAAAATAAACTAATTCAAGTATATCAGTAATATAAAAAAAGATAAGCAAAACTCATTATAGTCAAATAAATACTAGAATAAGAAAAATATGTGCTATGCACATGACAAAAGGTTAATCTCTAATATACAAACAATTCCTATTAAGTGGTGTTTTGCTCAATAGAAAAATCAGAAAATTGGACAAAACATATAAATAGGCATCCTGTGGAAATTCAAATAGCCTCTAAACATGAGATTAGCCTTATTAATAGGAAAATGTCAATAAAACAATAGAATAGCATTTGTCAATCTATCATATTTGCAAGAGTTTAAAGGACTAATAGCATACACTTAGAGTCAGGATATGAGGAAACAGGTATTTTTGATGTATTCCACATGTGAACTGAAACACCTTTATGAAAAATAATCTGGCAGAATATATTAATGTTTAAAATGTTCACATCCTTTGGTTTATCCATCTAATGTTTGGGACTACATTTAATGTTAAATCTCAGGATTATTGAGTGCTTACTCTGCGCCAGGCACAAGTCTGAGAGTTTTATACATACTCATAACTCCTCCCTACAATTTTGTAACATAGTTACTGTTATCATCCCATTGTACAGATGGGGAAAAATGGGATATATAAAGGCTAAAGAATTCGCTGAAAGTCATAGAGCTAGTTAAAAGTACAAATGAAATTTGAAACCACATGGTTCCAAAGCCTGTGTTCTAAATTCCATGATGTATCACCTCCTTTTCCTCTGATAGAAAGTGAATGCATCAGTTCATTAACATGATAGAGATTTTTGTTATAGTAAGAAGAGCAAAAAAATGGGAAACAATTTTACTATCCATCAATGGCAGAATGGTTGAACACATTATGTGATATTCATAGAATGTAACATTCTGCAGCTATTAAAAGGATGAATTAGAAAGAAGTCCATGATATACAAATTTTAAAATGACACAGTAAACACACACACTATTGAGCTACCAAGGTGCACAATTTACTCTTTTTCTGTAGACATAGAAAGAAAAGTCAAAAGCATTTTATAAAGAAAATAATATATTCATTCTCTATGGAATTTTTATATGTCTATTTCTATAAACAGAAGATTAATGTGGAAGAATATACAGCCCACTTTCACATTGCTTTTCTCAGGGGAAGGACTGGACTGAGGGAGAATGAGATTATTAATTTTTTATTTATGTATCTTTTAGGCTTTTGTGTTTTCACAAGAGCATGCACATCATTATTGATATTAAAAATATAGATTTTGGGTAAACCAAACAAAGAAATGAATAAAACAAATAACAAACCCGTAGCTTAACTGAGATGGTTCTGGTTTTTAAATTATTTCAGTACTTTTTTAGTTCACTAGGTTGACATTGCAAATATTAAACATTAGCTTTTGAAGATCATGAACATGAGAAGAAACAGTTATTCTATGAGCAGATAATTTTAATTAAAATTGAAGAAATCTGTCGAGATGGAAGGAAAGGGTGACAAGGTAGAAGGAAGGGTATAAAACATGGTAGAAAGCCAAAGGGCTGATGGAGAGAAATTAAATTTAAAAACTCCCTTGTCTTATACATTTCGAGGCCCTGACAAACTAGACAAATGTGAAGCCACTACAGGTTTGCCAATGAAATACTTTAGTAACTATATCTTAACTGTTGAAACAGACCAAATTTGAAATAAAACAAAATCCCTTCATGATTTTGCTGTTGGCTGGAAAACAGATAAGCAGCATAGCAGATGTTTACAATTGTATTTATTACTGTGAGAAATATTTTACTATCATATTTACATGTTCCATAAAAAATAATTAGCCATCCAATTAGTATTCTACTAATTACATTATGAAAACCTAGGTTCTTATTTCTGTCAATTAAGACAACAATTTTTGTTCATGAGTTTTAATTAATTAGATATTAACTCATGATCCTAAGTATGCACATATTTTCTATATCTTTTATTTTTGGAATTAGCAACTATTCATCTTTTCTGCATGTGAATTTAGTATATTGATATTACCTAAAATGTGCTTTACTCAAAAAAGTGAATAGTAAGTGGCATTGTGCTTTCAGATATTACATTTTATGTAATGCAAAAGTAAAAGGAATATCTCATTTACAGATGTACATGTTTTGCGTTGAGCTGTATAATGTAATTAAACTTTACTCAGAAACTCTTCCCTACATCTGATTCTTTGCAAAAATGGGAAAAGCAAGCTCTTCCAGCAGAAACAACAAGTAAACAAAACAACCATTTGCAAGACATATTTCTCAATTATGGCAGCTGGGACTCACAGAGGCTAGAGCTATGACCTGGTGGTGTATACACAGTATAAACACCGGAGTTCAGTAATTAGGTTAGAGTTAATTTTAACATTTCAGTGGCCTTGTGCATAATCAAGTAAAAGGTCATTGCCCACACTGGTGCATTTCACAAAGAACCCTCAGCAACTAGAAATGGACATGGACATGTCTTTACTTAAGCCTGCACAATTCAAATCCAGAAACCATTCATATGCATAGTAGATTATTTTTTCTATTCATTTAAAGCAGTTTACTTCCATAAAAAAGTTTCTAGCAAATGCAGAGAAACTAGAAAAAAATAGTTAAATTAAAATATTCTTAACATTATCCTGAACGTGTGTTTAGTCTGAAATAGATGGAAAAAAACTTTGGTAACTCTTCCTCACTTAAAATTATTTTCAAAACCAGTATTGAAAAGGGATTATCTTGTAGAAGAACATACGTTTCTAGATTTAGTAAAGTTTGTTTCTTGTTTGGTGGGGAGAGATGGGGGATGGGTTGTTTTTTTGGGTACTTTTTTTCAGTACCCTTGTTTCTAAACAGAGGCAGCAATCAAAATGGTTCACTTGACCCTGGCTTCAACTGCTGGCATTTTACTTAGACAGACCAATCTCAGGACCCTAATTCCTCTGCCACAGTGATTCAAAGCAGGGTCCACTGGAATCCTTTCATGAGATTGGGTTCAGGGATACTGAAAGGGAGAGCAAGAGCACTATCCTTTTTTATTTGGAGCAATGTGGATATATAGACTTGGAGCTGCTGGGAGCCAGTTTTCCTCCCAAAAGGAGAAAGACTCTGCAGCAGAGGAGAATAAGGCCAACAAACAATGAGGAATGAAGGCAGTGTGAGCTGAAATGGTGAGAAAGGGTGAGAGCAGAAGGCGATGGACCCAGTGATACTGTTTGAGGACTTAGTGCAGTCTGTGGTTAAGCCAATAATTTTCTTCTTGCCTAAGATAATTTGAGATCTGTCATTTTCAATTAAAATGTCCTGCAGAATGGCAGAACAGTGAGCTTGGTGAAAAAGGACTATCATTGAGAGATACATGCTAATATATTGTTTTGCTATTAAAGTAATAAGTATGTCATGTAAATATTTTTTTTACAGAAACTGAAAAACAGAAAAATTTTAGAAAGGTATTTCTGATTTGGGACCTGAGAAACGGGATGCTTTAAATGAAAGGTAAGGAACTGAGTAGGACACTAAATAGAAAGAGAAGGGCATGTAGAAGAGAGTGAGAAAAAGTGGATTAAGAGGTTTTGAAGAATTTTCCATTCCTATCCATTTTGTCATGCTAATGATAGCCTACTTAGTCACATCTCTTGAGAGGCCCAGGGATAAGGCATCTACTCCTTTCTGCAGACTACGACATCTACAAAGTTAGTCTGTAATGCTTCTATGAAGAAGTTGCTGGAGGAGATAAAAAGCAAGATAATGATCTATGGAAAGAATAATTCTTTGTGCTTTCAAATGTGGGGTGTCTTCCTATGCCAAAGAGGTTTCGGCAACACTAGCAGTTTTAAGGAGAGACTCTATTAGGGAGATGGGAAGGAGAACAGGAGCATGAAAGGAGGGAGTGTCTTTTTGCTGGAGAAATGTTTACTTTGCAATTAGCAAAGGACAAGAAGCTTCTTTTGGAAACTATATTTGGGGGTCCAGAATTTAAATTTATGCTGATGCTCTCCGAGTCTCTCTCTAGGGAACCCTCCTAATTGGCAGGGATCTCAGTTGGCTAGAACAGGCTGTAAAGGAAGCCAAGGTCTTGGGGTCATTTCTCCAAAGGGCCGGTTAACTCAGCCTTGTTCCACAACCACAAGCTGTACCTTTAACCCTACTTAGCCATCTTACAAAAGCATATTAGCACATCAACATGGTGGTCACAGAAAAAAATAGATGTATTCACATTGAGACCAAAATGAAATGTAAGCAGAGAAATTTCATTTTTGCCAGCATTAACAAATGTCTTTGTAATGTGTTAGGAAAATCTAATGAAGACAGTAGCTACTGGAGGTACAAATCACAAAGGTGAAAACTGTTAACAAAGGTATATGCTTACGAAAGGGCCAATCCTCTATGGTCATTACCTTGTGGACTGATATAAACCATTTAGAATATAAGATCTATGATGAAAAGAATTTTGTCTTTTTTTGTGTACTGCTTTATCCTCAGCACCTACAAGTGCCCAGCATGTAGTGGAAGTTTAATAAATATTTGTTGAGTGTATGAAGGTATCTTGGCCTCACATTTTATTTATTCTTCCTATTCTGCCCTTTACAAATTAGAAAGTACAATAGAAATAATATCCAACGCAACATGTCCTGCATCAACAGTTGACTGTTTTTACAAAGGAAGGAAGGAAATTTACAAAGGAAACACAAATCTCTTACTGTATTTCAGACAGTAAGAGATTGTTAAATGAATGAGCAATCACACTAATCTAACTACAAACAAGAGAAAGACCTCTAGGGTAGATTGCAAAAACGGCTATAATTCTCCTCTCCCACCCTATGTATGCATGCCATCCTGCAAAGTAAGTTTGCACTTTCTCCTGCCAAGAGATAAAATCTGTTTCTTCAACTCTTGAATCAGGAATAGGCTTATAACTAGTATAGGCTGACAGAATGTGGTGGAAGTAAAAACTATGGCAGGTTCTATGCCTAGCCTCAAAAGGGATGAGTTCACTTTTTCTACTTTGGAAGGCTGTAGGACCTCCTGCCATCTTGAGGATAATAGAAACATGGCAATTTCCTCATTCTCCAGCCATCCAACAATGTGATGGAGCCCAGCCAAGATCAAAATTGCCCAGTAGGTTTCAGCCTTAATTGCCCAGCCACAAATTGTTAAAGTGGTTGTTGTTTTAAGCCTCTATGTTTTGAGGTTATTTGTTATGCAGCAAAAGCTAGCTGAAACAATCCTCATGCAGCTGATCTAAACAATGGCAAGATCATTGTTTGCTTAGGAGCTGAAGAATGCTAACACTCTATTCCATAATCTGACCACTGTGTGTTATGTCACACTCACCAATGGGTCACAAAGCACTAGATATTTATAAATATCACTAAGTGAAATCTCAGAGAATATGGACATTTTCAAGGGTCATTTATTACAAAGTCTGTTTTAGAATAGGAATGCTGAGGTACACACCAATTAGCAGAAAACCTACAAATAATTTTTATACTACCATAGGAATGAAGGAATTACATGGATAATAATAACAATTAAGTATTTCCCACCACAAATAATGTCCACCATGATTTTTGACCACTGTTAATAAAATCCCCAAAATCTCAGGGAGCCTACAAAAATGGTATGGAGCAAACTTGGTCTGAATTATAACTGCTGGTTGAGTTCTAAAAACTGATATATCAAGGATTGCAAGTCATGAAGTAAAGGCTTTTTATTTTCTGCAGAGCTTTTTCTTTAATGTTGAGAAGTTTAAGAACATATAATAGGATGTAAAATGTGTTAGAGGCAAGAAACTTAATAACTGTTATTTCATTTTTTTTTTTCTACATTGATCCAGGTGTTGGCTGTGATTCTGCTGCTTCATTATGACACAGGGGAGTCAACTGTGCATATAAAGCCTCTCAGTTCAGTCTTAAACCCAAAAACCTAGGCAACAAAGAATCCTCACAAAGATCCTGCTATTATAATGTCAATGCCAGAGGAAACAATAAGAGATTGGGGCCTGTCACTGAGGTTATAAAATGTTTTCACCTATATGGATAATACATTCTGATACTTGTCCACTGAATTTACAAGGTGATTTGATGTTTCAGTGATTAAATTGGAGGTGGTGGGAAAGAAAAAAAAAGGAATAAGGATTGAGTAATATAGCTAAGGAGAAAGAAAATCAAATAAAAACAAAGAATAGGTCATATGTGACCATGGTTAAAGAGCATCTGAAGACCAAACATGTTTTTATGAGAGACTTTAAAGATTAGTAGTGAGGTGGGAGGTAGGGCTTGACTCATGAGGTGAGACTTGACTCTGGAGCTGGGGTTCAGACACCAGACCAAACTGAGGACTAATTAAAACAGGCATGGGGTGGAAGCACCTTTCTAAAAGACATACCCACCAATGTGCCATGTCAGTTTGCCATTGCCATGGCAATACCCAGAAATTACCACCCCTTTCCATAGCAACAACTTAACGACCTAGAAGTTACCACCCTTTTCCTAGAAATTTCTCCATAATGTGCTGCTTAATTTGCATCTAATTAAAAGAGGGTATAAATGTGTAGAACATTTATACAGAGGGTAGAACTGCCTCTGAGATGGTACTCAGGGCACACTGCCTATGGGGTAGCCCTCCTCCACAAGGAGCAGTACCTCTGCTGCTGCTGTACACTGTTGCTTCAATAAAAGTTGCTGTTGAACACCACTGGCTTGCCCTTGAATTCTTCTCTGGGCTAAGCCAAGAACCCTCCCAGGCTAAGCCCCACTTTTCAGGCTCCTCTGCCCTGCATCGGTAGTGCCTACATTCTTTCAAGGACAGTTGTACAGTTTACTATTATTAAAAGCTTAATATTTAAAATAGGTTGTAGTATATAAAAACTGTAAACTGTCAATCCTTAACAAACATACTCTAGGTCTGGTTCTAATACTTGATCAGTTTAGAGAGATGAAATTTTAAAGTATCAGGTTGAACCATATAAAACTTCTAACATTTGACCATTTATGATCTGCAAAAAAGCAGTTGCATGCAGTTCAATTGAATAGATAGGAGAGTATTATGAAACAAGAAATTATTATAGCCATATAATTAATTTTGGTGGAGGGAAAGCTAAATAGTGATTCAGCAACTGGAAGACCTGTCCACTGAAGACATTAAATTGAAAACGTGGCTTAGCCTTTAAGACAGAATACATTCAGCCAGGCACGGCGTCTTATGCCTGTAATCCCAGCACTTTGGGAGGCTAAGGCAGGTGGATTGCCTGAGTTCAGGGGTTCAAGACCAGCCTGACCAACACAGTGAAACCCTGGGTTTACTAAAATACAAAAAATTAGCCAGGCCTGGCAGCATGTGCCTGTAATCCCAGCTTCTCAGGAGGCTGAGACAGGAGAATCACTTGAACTCAGGAGGCGGAGGTTGCAGTGGGTCGAGATCGCGCCACTGCACTCCAGCCTGGGCGACAGAGTGAGACTCCATCTCAAAAAAAAAAAAAAAAAAAAAAAAAAAGGAGAATACATTCATTTACATTAAGGAATATCTCTCTGAAAACAAGGCTTGTTATTTATTATAATAGTCTACCTTTCTTGGAGGTTTTAAACATAGTAGAATATTTTTGTGTGGCTCTGGAATATTTTAAATTAAAAGAATATTAACTTTGAGTAAAATTGATTTTTGCCTTTATAGTGGGGAGCAAAATATACCAACGGTTTTCATTGGTAGCAATTGATCCTCCCCAGAATCTGAACAAGCAACCCATTTAGGTAGGGAATGGCTAGGCCCCAAGAAGGATAAAAAGAGAGACAAGAGAGACCGTTGAGTTTACACCAAGATTTCTCATCCTTGGTCCTCTTAGCAAATAATAATGTGTCTTGGGGAGCAAAGTTGTCCACAGTTGAGAACCACATTCTCTAATGCCATTATTATCTCAGCTCTGTACTTTGTTAATTTTTTTCTCTGAACTATGTCAAGAGACTAGTGCACTAACAGGTGTAGGGAAAGAGTAGAAAGATCCCACTCCCCAGTGCTTAACCAGGATGACTGTCTTCAGGTCAGCTGGTCTTCATGAGGTTAAAGTAGGGAGAGGACATGAAATAAATACTCAAAGCCAGTTGGCATCCACAATTTTGAGCTAATAAATCCATCTATATGGATTTGATGAATTGTACTGGGAATCTTAGATAAATATCTTGTTTTAAATCTGAATTAATATTTAATATAATAAATCCTTTCCATAGAACTCAATGATACAGCAGTGGAGTAGTTATTTTTAAGGCATAAACTAAAGGACAGCAGAGGAAACACAACAGACTCACTGCCATTTTGGCTTAGATTTTTAAAAACTGATCTTATTGTAATTTAAATATAGTACTCACAATAAACATAATATGTATTTATAATATTGGTAATAGAGGGCATGATTCGTAACACTTTATAAGTTAACACGTAAGACATTTCCTTTATGTAATGCCTGGTAGACTTTTACTATACTTAATTTTGAGAAAGTACGTAAGACAACCTAGAGTATACACAAATAGTACAATAATACAATGATTCCCACATTTGTTTCTTCCGTGGAGTGTCCCTAAACATTTTATTTCTTTCTATTTTAAAGGGTTCCTTTTCTGTTTCTCTGGTGGAATAAATGCTAGCTTATCTTTATACCAGGTAGATCTCCACCTCACTTCCTCCAGCAACGTGCTCTTCTCTCTCCTTCCTATCCCAAGATCTTACACTAACGTGACTAATAAGAATCTTTTTCATAAAATTAACCAAAGAACAAAATTTCTTTTATTCTTGGTGTGTTGCCTTAAAAACCATCTATAGGAAATTCTCTTTAGTTAATTAGAGGAAGGTACAAATGAATGAAAAATGTGTTTGTTGACTCTGCTTCCACCACCACATACACAAAACTACCTTTTTACATCAAATGCAGGTGTACACACGTCTTCCTGAGCTGTTTCAGTTTTCCTTATCTGAGATGGTTACACACTGTATGTCCAAAAAGTCAATAAATAAAATCTGGCAATCACTGGAAATGCATTTACTCCTTGTTTACTTCTACTTAAATATGATGTTTCAATACACATGATAATAGTTTATATACTAGTCTGTATAATCTCTTAAAATCTATATTTTTGATATTTCAAATATATAATTCAATTAAGTTCAAGCTAGAAAGAATTCTATTGGTAATAACCTCTTACTAAAGTTAGTAATTGATGGAGAAATTCAGGCTGATTAAAAGGTAGCATGTCAAGTAAAGGGGAATAATCTGAAATACTGTAAACAAATACATGAGATAATTTAAATGTAAGGATACAACAATTAAATTTATCTCCTCGGGTTAACTTATTCTAAGCATGAGAAAATGGTAGTGAAGAAAAAATGTGTGTAAGATTTTGCAACACATACATATTTAAAAAGCATCTCCCAACTAGATGAATCCACTCCGTTCCTACAAACTATTTTCATCTATTCAACTTCTTATTTGTGTACATTTTGAAAAGTCATTTCTGGATCTTATCATTCTTCCCTGGAGATCTTGCCTTTGGCAATTTCAACGGAGCAGAAAAAGTCCTGAACACATGCTTCCTACCTTTTCCAAATATGAGTTATCTACCTCTTTCTATTGTTAACCTCTTAGGCAGGGATCACAGACCTAACTTTAAATTCAAGCTTTAATTTTATAAGAAAAGCTTTATCTTTTAGTATGCTCATCTAGAAATGCTCAAGCTACGAACCTAAAAGAATCTTCTTTTTTTTTTAATCTATAAGCATCTGGGAGCAACTCAAATAATAGCTATCCTAAGTGTGAGGGGAAGTCATGTCTGTACCGTACCACTTATGGTGTTTATCTTTGAAGTTGATTAAATGTTTCTAATGCTTACTCTACTTAAAATAAGAAATGTCAACTTATATAGAAAAATATAAAGATAAAGTCCTCTACTAAATTTGCTCTGATGATATGCTTCTCTCTATGTATATGTGGGGATCTTATCCTTTAGGTTATAAATTCAAGATGAGTAATTTTCAAGATATTTTTATTATATATTATACATAATATATAAATATATAGTAGAGCCTAAATGAAGACTCTGGATAACGTTATTATTTTGATATGATGCTTGATAGAGAGGATAGGGTGGGATGTCCAGAGGTCATTATTACTTTTCTATCTGGTTTGTGTTCAAATAGGATACTGGCTAACTAAACCTTAAGAGAAGTTAAGAAAACTGGAGGATTAGAGAGATAAACAACAAAGAGAGAAGTGATTTTCTTCCTACCTTAAGTTTCTAGGCTACTTAAAAAAAGTTTTTGATAAACACCTTGAAAAATAAATGAAGAAAAATAAAAGTAGGACTAAATCTGGAAAGTAAATTGTAGTTATGATTCGTATTTGCCACTTGTTAGTCTATATTTTATAAAATTTGAAAAAATAAAACACCTAAGTTTTTCTAGCTGTATAAACTTCTCTTTGTAAATGTAAAATGTCACTGTATCCTCAGAGGGGAAGAAAACAAACCAGAAAGACAGTTTTGAGCAAAATCTTATGTCACAGGTTACTGTTTCAAACTTCTTGTGGTATTATTTATTTTATCTTTTTCTAGATGAGATAAATGCCAGTTTTAACAGCTGACATTTTCAATGTTAATGTTTAAGTCAAGTGCTACCAAAATATACTCTATTGAAAGATCACATTCTCAGGTAAAAGTAATAAAATGTAATTAGAATTGTGATTTAATTCTGCTATTGGATAACTTTCTTCACTTATATTTTAAAAGGAATGCATACTGAATACTGATTAATAATATACAATCTTTGTGAAAAGAATGATATGAGCAAAGACCACCTGTAAGTCATTAAATTTTAAAGAAATTTAGTAAACATAAGTAAATGTATGGCAATGGGAGCATACCAACAAGTAGAATGATGAAATATTTGACTTCCAAATCCAACTTTTAAAATCTAAGATGTTTTAAATTAATTGGTAACAAATGCCAAAAGGCTTTTTCACTAGCCAGCTTTCATTCCTTAAACTAAATTTTAATCAAAACCTCCTACAAATTTACAAAAGTTTGAAGTTCTCTTTAAATAACCATGTCTTCAAGAATTTTTTCACATTAACTACTTGATTAGAATGGCAGAAGCAGGTTTTATAGCTTTTGGTGATGGCCAATCTTTTGGCATAATGGATGTTTCTTTGCAAAGTACAGGTGACCCAAATTCTCTCTTGTATAAGCAATGTTCAAGTTTGCAGTGTCCTCTTCCGTGTTCCCTTTAAACTAGTTCACACGTCTATAATCTCCCTTACTCTATGATGTTGTGATTATCTGTTTAAACATCTCAACCTTTCACGGTGTACCTTCACAATAGAGAGACAGTACGCCATTCAGTTGTGAATCCTTAGGCCCTAGTACTGTGCATAGCCATAAAGTAAGAATATAATAAAACTAGGTTGAATGAATAAATGAATGAAATAAGCTAATAAACGAATGAAATAGCCTAATAAATGTCAACTATGGAGAAATAAGCTAAGAAAGGTCAACTACAGAGGCAATCAAACCCCTTTGGAATTAATTGAGAAGATCATTTATAGACTCACCAGATAACTGCCAATAGTTACATAAACCTACACAACGTATTATTTGTAGGAAGTGGTGCTAAAGATATTAATGAGAAAGACAGAAAAATGATATTTTAAAGATCGGCAACTGAGGGTCTTCTAGCTGGAAGTTTATTCACCCTAATGGATCATATTATTAAATGGTATATTTCTCCTTGTTGATTTCATAGCAAATTCTAATAGTTAATACTGATGGAATAGGTTCTGTAATCTGGTCTATAAAGTTAGTGTGATATGAAAAGAAATCTGGAGACAAATATCTTTAATGATTTTGCTATATTCATAAAATGTGGCCTTGATCATTTTATTCAAAATAAAGTCAGTATTAACTGTACTGACCAGGTATGATGGCTCACGCTTATAATCCCAGCATTTTGAGAAGCTGAGGTGGGATAATTGCTTGAGCCTGGGAGTTTGAGGTTGCAGTGAACTATGATGACACCACTGTAATACAGCCTGGATGACAGAATGATATTGTCTTTAATTTTATATATATATATAAAAAAGCTTTTGTAGCTAAGCATATATTATATATTGTATACATTATATGCTTGTATATAATACATAATATATTATATAATATTAATATATAATATATCAATATATTTATATATAATATAAATATTAATATATTTACATATACAATATAAAATATATAATATATAATTATATATTATATTATATATTTTACAATATAAAATATATAATATATAATTATATATATTATATTATATATTTTATATATATACATATGCTTAGCTACAAAAGCTTACCACTAAATTTCACTACTTTGGTTTGCAGGCAGTGAGAAAAGGAATGTTTGATGGCAGTGTTTCTTTGTCTTGTTCTTATACCAAAAGTCATTAGACTTTGTATTTATGAGACTTCCCAAAAATTTTCTAGGTACTAGGAAAGCAGATTATATTAAAGATAATGCCCTAAATGCTTACAATACAACGCAGTTCATCAAAGTTCAATTACCACACTTCTATAGTGGTTTAAAGTTCTGACATCAGGCTCCATATTTTGGAAATACCACATCTATATTCTGTAATTTATAAGCAACGTTCTTGTTTGGTACACATTTTAGGATATTAGGCATGAGAGATAATGCCAAATGTTTCCTAAGAAATAAAATGAAAAGTGCAACAGATTATGAAGATTCAAATAAGCACATTTTGTTATTATGATTGTACCTCGTTCTCCCTTCTGACACTTCTTCCTTTGCACTGTACACTTTCTTGTCTCGTTTGTGGGGGGACACAGGTTACCCTTTGCTGAAGGATGCTGCATTATTTCTCGGACCCGTGTTTCAGTGCCTCTTTTGAAGCCACATGTTTTTCCCTTCTTCGTGCATGGACTCCAAGGATTCCATTCACTGACCTCACAGTGCACTGAAACAGAACAGAAGAAACAGACTCAGTTGGCTCCCAACCACTTTCACTATCGTTGAGTTAAAAAAAAAAATTTGCTTCAATCAAAACTTGCTCAAATTTGAGCAGAAATCTTGCAGATCAAAGTCGGGCAAGACGACCTACATATAAAAACAAGAGAATGGGAAAGGCAGAAATGGAATGTTTTCAGTTTGGTACTCATTATCAGGTAAACTCATTTTTGCATTGCATTTCCTTTTTCTTTAGATTGATTAGCACAGGCACTAACCTTAATATAATCACTAAAATTGATCAATTCTTTATAATTTCCAGAGCACTGCTGCAATTGTTGATTGATCCTGACCTGAATTTGAAGAACAGTTGTTATACTATGTGTTAGAGAATTGATTCTCAAACATTAGCATGCATCAGAATCACTTGGAGGACTTGCTAAAACAAAAAATGCTGGAGCTTTCTCCACCAGCCCCCACCAGAGTTTCTGATTCAGTTAACTGGGGTAGGACTGTGAATTTGCCTAACAATACAGGTAATGTTGATTTGCAGGTACTGGGAACACTGTTTGAGAAACTCTGTGTTAGAGAATGCTTGAGCAGAAAATGAATCCAGGTCTTTGGCCTACTATTTACTGCCTTTTCTTACTTCATGTGCTCTTGTATGCTTAAAGATTGATATCTGTTACTGAGTATGGTTCAGATATAGCGGTGTCTATTATATGTGAATTCTGGGTCAATTTCAGCTGATAACCTGCTTCTAAAATTAACCTGATCAAGTGATTCCTAAGATGACCTGATGTACTTTTTCTGAAGCTTCTTTTGGAGATTTGGTTCCTTTTTCTGTGTTAGTTTCTTGTTTTCAATAATGGCTTTCTCAGGTTGTAACATTTTTGCACTTCTAAAGAAAAGAAACATCTACAAGGTGCTACTATATTTATGTCCCTAAAACTTTCTAATGTATAAAAACAACTAGCAACAGTAACTCTTTCAGATGATTTAAGACTGTCTTTCCACAAAAAGAAGTTTCTAGTAACCTCCCTCATTGCCTTCTGATTTAATGATTCCTTACTTTAGAGCAGAATACTATCTCTTATAACAGCCTCAAGAAAGATAACTTAAATGTTTTAGAAATTTAAATCCATTTATGATACATTTTTCACAGGCCTTTTCAGGCAGTTTTAGGTCCCTGAGTGCAACACGGAATTAAACGGAATTGATTAAATACATGACTTTAGGTTTCTGTTAAGTGAAATGAACTCTATTGAACCATTTTAAAATAGTCCTCATGCTCGGTTATACCATTACAATTTTCATTCAAGAGTAGAGTAACTAAGTCAATTAATAATATTATAATCTCTTGTTGGTTATGGATATTATCTTGCAGCATGCCATTCTGATATTAACCATTAAAAACTAGTGTATCCTTAGCATTACAAAAAAAAAAAAAAAAGCACCTCCAAAAAAGCAAATGAGAAGAGGAAAGTCAATGTTTGTGAGCTGTCGCTTTGTCCAGTATTCATTTAATTCCAGAATTAAGAGGACTGAATTAGAAAAAATTATCTGATGTGCAAGTGACCAGAACTTCGGTGCTCTTTCATAATAGCAAAAGTGGTCTAAGCAAATGTATACTTGGACTTCAGAAAAACATATTTAAAAAAATACAGCTTAGGTAATTATTAGTTTACAGTCAGAAGATGCATGGTTTTAAAAATTAAATTCTAAGGACAACCTTAGATAGTTTCATTGGTGGAGGGAACATATTCAAAACTAATGAGTTTAGGTAGTAAAAAGCTCTAATGAGACCAGAGAGCTAAAGCACCATGAGGTGAGGCGAATTTATCTTAGAGAAATACTGTAGAATAAACCTACAATGTTAGCATCCAAATAATATTTCCAGAAAAAAAATGAAAACTGAAAAAAAGTGCTAAAGACAACACAAAAGGTGATTTAAGTTCTCTTCAGATCATTTAATGAACAATGTGGAATCGAAGCACTCCTTGGTTAAGAGGTAGTTAAGAAAAAACAGAATATTCACCTTCTGTGTTCCTTCTAGCTTCTGTATTAAGAACAATCTGAAAACTGGAAATCTTTAGCTATTCACTAATGAAGCAAATGAAGCACATGTCTCATAAAGGCAATGAGCTCCGGTTCCTGGGAATGATTGTGCTGTGTTTGATCATCAGTGCGAGATGCTGTAAAAGCGATTCCCGAATTGGTAAGAAAGCTGAATACGATGTCCTACTAGTAACGTCCTACTAGTAATGACTTTACTTGTCATTTTGCTCTAACTCTTGTTGACTAGTTGCATGGTTACCTATAGAACACAGCAAGAGAATGTCCCTTACTACTCAGTGCTTGGAGTGAGACATATTCTCTCTGTGATTTCTTGAACAAATCCAACTCTCTAAGAGAAGCAATGAGGGTGACAAAATGACAGTGCAGAAAGGAAGCAAATATCTGGACACAAAGTGAAAAGAATATGTTCTCTTATAAAATTTGGTTCAGTGGATGTTTCAGCTCCATTTGACCCGAAAACCGTGGAAAGCGGATATATTGTGGCTTACCTCTTTCATCCCAGCTCTGTATCAGGGTAGCATTTCCTCTGTTCATGACCTTTCCTCTCAATTTAAAATCTCGATAGAAAACTAGAAATACGGTGTGGATTTTAGCAATGAGAAAGACACATTCTTTCTGTTGGGTGAGTAGTGGGAAGCTGAAGTTAAGTTACTAATGACAGCACTGAAAATAACTTAAAATGTTTCTTTGGGGTCATCATTTTGGCTCTCTGGATCCTAGTTTTCACATTTGTAAAAGGAACAGGCTTTAATATTCCTTCAAGATATAGAAGCAGGTCATCGTCATCTTCCCTGAAATTCTGGACTGGACTAAAGGCATGGCAGGTGTAGTACCTGTAGGCTAGGCACCATATGATGGGAGACATATCTTATCGAGCAAACAACAGGAGCCAGCCCTGAACGAAAGTTGGTGATTTGTGTTACTACAGTGTTCTAGGTCATTTACATCTGTTAAATGAACCAAATTCAGTAACTGGCCTTTGGACTGCTAAACTCTCTTCCAAAATATATAAACTTAAATGTAGTTGTGTTAAGAAATAAGTAGTCTTAGTCTTACTAGTAGTATAAATTATCAGTAAGCTTTAAAGACAAATCCAGTAGTGCCAAGTGTGAAATGATCTCCCTGACAGAAAAGCATTAATACATTTCAGGTAAATAGCCTTTCCAGAACTGAATGTTACAACTTCAACAGCTGAAAAAATCTAACTATGTGCCTTTTTTTTTCCAGGTAGAGAAATGTTGCAAACATTCTGCAACTCATCCTGAATTTCTGCTCTTGAATATTCCACAGACATGTTTTCTATTTTTTCCAGTGTTTGGAACTTATTACCTCTAATCATCAGCCCTCAGGACCTATAAGAAAAAGAACTTGTAGTGCTTTTCTTTTGTACTTTTTACCCTATTCCTAGGTTGCTTTTTTTCCATGTGTTTTTACAACTAGAGAAGAAAAAATGTAACCAAAATGAGCCACGAACTATTTCAAGACCATTGTTTTCCAGATGCTTCTAAAATTATCTTTAAAATATCTATTTATTGTATTCTATCAAAAACATTGCTTAGAAATAAAAGTGCTGCAGTGGACTTGAAATGGTTAACCCACCACTTTAGAGTTATTACTCCAGCACTTTAGATTCTAAGGGACTCCTAAGATGGGGACCCCAGGGGAGTCCTGGAGACTATCTTGTACTGAATCAGGAGGGCAGTTGTGTGGATATGCCAACATCACCGCAGCATCAAAGGTTCTTATAATTCTTGCCCAGGGGATTTTGAGATTTCCTAGGCTATTTTCCCATTTGGTTTAGCATCTGCTTCCCAAGTGTTCATCAAAGTTGTAGCTGTAGTAGCTGCACAACGTTTAAAAGAGGGAAAATATAGCCTGACAGTGATCTGTTATTTAGAAAAACAACTTGTCTGAGGGACCTTCCCTTCAGGAAATTCAGCCTGCAATTAATCAGACCCAGGGACTGTCTCAATCTGTCAGTTTGAGTAAGTCCACAATCCTCTTTATTATATATCAATACCCGTGGAAGCAGAATATTTCAGCATAGCAGTGTGAGAGAAAAAGAGTGAGATTTCAACTAAATCAATTCCAGTTCCTAGGTCTTTGATCCACTTACTGAGCATTAATGGGCTGTGTCAAGAGAATATATGTTCCCTCCTTGGAAAATAACTTTGGTCATTAGTTGAGATTAGACTTAGGTGTTTTATGAAACTGTTGCTTTAAGGAAAAAGTTAAGTTCAAGACATATATGTATGTCACATAACAGATCACTGTCAGATATATATATGTGTGTGTGTGTGTGTGTGTGTCTTGACTGAATTTTTACTTAAATAAAATTCATTAAATAATAATTTAAATAAAAAGTCATTAAATAATAATAAAAATAAATCTATCATAAACAGAACAGTTGAAACAATTATTGATAGTCCTTAAGAAATAAGGAAGCACCCACTGTATTAAATTGTACTATAATACATACTAGATAAGGTTATAAAAAACACCTTTAAGAGAGTATCTTTATAAGGAAGGATAGAGACAGTCTTAAGAGATCTCAGCCCAAGAACCTTCAAGTTCTTTTGACAAAGGACTTTGAAAAGCACTTCCATGGAGACTGACATTATCACTTCTTCAAATTATTCCAGGTTCTCCTTACCAATATTGACACACTCCATAGTATGGTTGTTGGCTTCCAACCCTTCTGGGCAATTGTCAAGGCACTTTCCAAGGTGTAAGTAAAATCCACTTTTACATTTTGTGCAGAAATTTTTGTTGAAACAGGTATCACAGTCAGCTTTGCATTCTGAAAGAGAAAAAAGAAAGAGAAATATGCCTGCATTATGTTCTCTTAACATAAAACTATCTTTAAAACATAAAGTTTTATGTTCTGCATGTGTCAAACACAGGCACACACAACTTTAGCATCAAATAAACACCTGAAGTTCAAAATTATTTTGCCAGACTGAATTCAGGATTCCTCCACAGTGATTTAGTTGGTGTACATTGGTTATTGATTTTAAAATCATTATACTGATTGCCCTATGAAAAAATCTTTGTTTTGTATATATATATAGCCAAGAATATTTATAAGATGAAATATCTGTTTATATTAAGTGATAGTGAAAATGTTTCATCAGAACCTTAAGAAAATATACAAAGGATATTGCCTTCGTGTTGTTCTTGAGGGCTATTGATTCTTACAACAAATATTTGATTGCCTACTATGTGCCAGGCATTGTTTTCTATACTGGTTGACAGCAATGCACAAGAGAGGTAAGAGTCAGGCTTCAGAAAGTTTACATCCTGGCAGAGGACATATGGTAAACAGTAACAATAGTTCACCCTTATATGGCGCTTACTGTAAGCCAGGATTGCTATAATGTTTTACAATATTATTAAGTCATTTAAAGTTTACAACAATCCAATGAGGTAGTCATTGGTATAATTTCATTTTACACATAAGGAAACTCAGGCTAACAAAGGGTATGAAACTAACCCAGGACAACAGATCAGACTGCTTTTTGAAACCAGGCAGTCTAGCTCCAAAGTGATAAGTGCTCTGGAAAACAAACAACAACAACAACAAAAACAACAGCAAATGGTGGGAAAAAGAGATGGAGAATGGTTGACAGGGGGAACAGGCTGATTATTTTGGATAAGATGATCATGGAGTGTCTCTCTGAGAAGGTGACATATGAGCAAAATCATCAATGAAATAAGACAGCCAGCCATGCAAAGATGTGGGCAAAAAGCTTTCCAACTGCTAGAACAGCCAGTGTAGAACATAATTGCAAAGGCTTGAGGTGAGAAGATCTTACAAGAAGGCAAGTGAGGCTGGTGCAAAATGGCTGAGGGGGAGTTGTAGGAGATGAGTTTGGAGAGATTGATGGAACTACATATGATATTTGAATAGAGTGGTATTTCCTAATTTACATTTTTGAGAAAGCACACTTCGTCTGCAGTGTGAAAAACAGGTTTTCAAGGTCCAGATGACAGTACTCCCAACATTTATTTCCCATTGATAAATAAATGTTTCAGTTGCTCTGGAATCTCTCTTGAAGTCAAAATAGCTGAAATGATTCGGCAAGTTAGTTAATACTTGGATTTTGTGTTGATAATGGAAACTCAGATGGAATTGAGACTTACAGTACTTTTCTATAGGTTCAATGAGCAATAATCACATGCCCAGCCTTTGCTTTCAGAATTAAAAAGAAAACCAAAACATGAGTGCTTTTTCGTAAGTTAGTGATAAAAATTTTCTGGTTCTGATGGTTAAGTCCAAGTGTGGTTTAGCCTAATTATCAGATAAACATTATTGTTTACTTAACATTGAATATCACAAATATATTAGAGGCCATTTCAATCTGGAAAAGTCACCAAGGATGAGATAAAAATACAATTTCGTGTAGGCACTTACTTGTACACTTATTTATATCTGGATATCGAGTTCCATAATATCCACTTGGACATGAAGAGAGACACACTCCAATCTGCTTCATGCCAATTCTTTCCAGAACAAAAAATAGTCTGGGCTTACATGACAAACATCCATTGTAATCTGAACATGTTGCACAGCCTCCTTGGCAGCCTTGACTGACATTAGGATGCACTGCGGAGACAAATGTAGAAAGACATTACAAAGGTTAAATCACAGATATAAAAGTTAAATGACATTTTCTGGGCAGGATATATGTTTTCTTTCATTAGGTTTCAATTTGTTGGTAATGGGTAAATGAGGTGGGATTTTTTCCTACCATTTTTTGTGATCTTTTATTTCCCTTTAGCACATATATTGTTTTTAATTTCAAAGTTCTTAAAATTGAGCATTTGAAAAATAAGAATATACTGCCTCAAAGGACTTATCTATGTGTGTGTGTGTATACATATTCTCTTTATATGTAATATATACTGTATAATTATGTATAACTAATTATACATATATTCTCTTTATATATATAATATCCTCACTGAACTAGCACCCTGGGAGATTGGGGACTGGTAATTTTGTGCTCATTTACACAGTGAAATTAATACACATTTGCTTTGCTTTTCATTTACGTAATGGAGGATAAGCATATATTTCTAGTTTCTTCAGTAAGTAAAATAATGTACACTAGGGCTTAACTTGAGTAAGGACACTAAGTTTTATAATATCTGTTTTGAACTGTGGTGCATTAGAGAACACAATTTTACTTTTTGCTCCAATGCAAACTGATGTTGGAACTATGTTAGCTGTTGAGCACCCCACAATTCCTTCATGAAATATTTCTTCTCACACGAGCTTAATCATTGCCAGTTCAAATAGATATAATGGTGAAAATGTGATGCTTATCTCACCAGTATTTCCATGTGGATCTGTGACTACTTATGGTAATTTATGTTCAATATTTTCTCTTTTGGGACTGGAGTCTTACAGTTTCTGTGCCCTCATCTTCTACTTACTCGAGTGAAATGTATATTTGGTGAGAATGGACCAGTCTACCTTAAGAATCACTGTTACACACATTCCAGGGTTTCCAAGAGTTACCAATGTGTGAGTTAAGAGTGTTCGTTAGCAAGTCTGAACAAACAGAAACAAATATTTGGGAGACTTATGTTTACTGAAGATCATCACAACTTTAAATCTTCTTTTGACTATTAACTAGTCATCATTACCTCTGCATGAGCTAATAAAAACTGCTAAGGGACGTTTCTCATATAGCTGGTGTTTAGGATTATTTCTTTTCCTATTGTGTTCTTCACTCAAGTATATTGCCAATAGCTTTATTGTCCTTTGAAGATGCCAGAGGAAAAAAAAATCATAATCCTTAGAGAAAGAAAGATTCATGCACAGGAATCTAAAGGCATCCCAGTGTATTTCTGGCTTCTTTTGTTGGTAGTAGAAGGAGTAGACTCTGATGGACCTTAGCATAGTTAAGTCTGTCTTTACAGTGACGTTTGGTTATTGCTAAGTCCTTTACCACAAAAACAAATCCCTCCAGGCTTAGTTAGAAGAGGTACCCATAAGACCAAACAGCCTTACCACAGGAGTGCACGGGTTAGTTACAGAGAGGTCATTCGGTTGACCAGCATCCTCTGCCTGTAGGAAACCATCCCCAAATCAGCCACAGGAACCACAAGCAGCTCATTCTCATTCCAAGACGTTTTGTAAATAAACTAAGGAAATGTGTGGGGGAAGGGAAGTCTGCTTTTCCTGTGCATGCTCCTCTGTGGGGGTGGGGCAGTCACATAAAGTGGCACAGGAGGTTTAGACATTACAGGGCCTGGGGGACTTGTAAGTGAAACTACTTTCCAAGTAACAGGGTCATTTTTCATGCCAGTAACTCAGCATTGGTGACTTACAGAAAACGTGTACATATTGTAAGCTTGCAAAGATCCTAGAAGGGAAAAGGGGCAAGAGATTTCCATGTGTTCAGACACGTGTTCAGAATCTATCATTATCCATTTCAAGAAGCAAGAGGTGTAGATAAAAACTTGTAAGACCTTTTCATAGAATTGTCTATGGAAGAGTGGACCTCAACTTGAAAGAAAAGTGCTTCACACTCAGGGCACTAACAGACTCTGGGTTTAAGGAAGATAGACCATATTGGTCCATGCCAATCCATCCCTCTCTCTGAAATGTGGCTGCTGAAAGAAAACACACAGTTCCAATTTTATGTATTCTGAAACTTTTGCCAATTATAATTTTAAATATATCAATTATTAATGTAAACATGATTTACATATTCAGAGCTTCAAAAAGTGACATTCCTTAAGATAAATTTTATTTTAAAAACTAGGTTTTGAATGTTTGGAATGTTCTCCAGGAGAGAGCTTTGAGTAAGTCTCATGATTGTAACCGTATCCACTGAAATTATGAGATGTGCCAAAATAGCTTGCTTGATTCCCTCTGTCTCTAAAACTTTTACTGATGAGATGCAGCACAGTCAACATTGTGCTATAATAATTCTTTTTGCTTTTTTTTCATATTTTGATTTCCTAGGCAAAGGTTTTTTAAAAATTTGATTTTTGGAAAAGCAAGAAAGACCTAGTTGTCCCAACTTGCAATAAAATTTTGTGTCTTAATCAATGAATTTTGAATATGGGCAATGAATTTTGAATATCAAATGATGGCAAACCTTATTTCTTCAGGGAGATTTAAATGTTGGCTGTGGGAAGACAGAGAAATGGAGACTATGAAGCTCAGATTCAATGAGTCTAGACTTTTTTATGGTTATGTAGTATAGTGACAGCTTTCTTGAATGCCGTATAAGGATCACACAAATTACACAGTCAGTATTACACAACTAGGTACAAATTTCCCAAACTTCATTTTAAGGCAAGAGATTTTACTTTTTATATGGAAACCACAAAAACTTTGGTCTATATTGACTGTAACAACACTTTCAGCCATAAAATCTTGTGATTCTGAGACAGAAAATAGAATTTTACTTTCTCATGTGTCTTTCTTTTTATTATCCATTCAATATTAACTTCATTTTGCATTTCTAAATCACCTTTTTCAAACAATATTTTCCTACTATTATTTGAAATTGTTGGTGGAGAGGTAGGGAATGTTTCACAGAATCTCAATGTTTGAACTTAATCTTAGAAAACGAGTTGGAGTTTATCAGTAGCCATGTGTGGCTAGAGAAGGAAACACTACAATGACCCAAGCTGGGAAGGAGACTGGCATGAGTTTGATGCCACTGGTGCATAAGTAGTGGGGAATGAAGATATGAGGAATAACAAGAAGATTGGAAGCATAAAATAGATCTGGATTACAGAAACTTTTTTGAGATAGGCCAGTGAAATTCTTCCGTAAATATAGGGTGTTTCAATCACACTAGTGATTGAAATATAAGATTTGAATTGGAAAGGAAATTTCCCTGGCAGTGTGGCAGGCATGCAAACTAGGAAAAGAATAATGCAGTGGTCAAGGTAAGAGGCTGATGATAACTTAAAACACGACAGAGGCAATATAATGTAGTGAGGAAGGGATGTATGTTTCAAGGATATTTAGGAGGTGGTATCAATCAAATATAGTGGCCAATGGCATGTAGGCTGAACAAGAAAGAGGATTTGAAAAGGTGTGTTTCTAGGTCCAGCCAGTGAATAGAGAGGGGAGGGGCTACCAGGCGAGTAAAAGCCTGCAGCTGGAGAGTAGAGCATGGTGCATAGAATACCGATGTTTAAACAGATAAGCCTGGCTTGGAATCATTAATTTTGCAGATTTTGTGAAATATCCAGAGAGTGATGCTTAATAGATGGAGCTTACTTTGGAGTGGCTGTTGGAGATGTTCACATGAGTCTCTGACAGTGGTTACTTAATTACAAAAGGCATGGGAGCTACTAGGCCTGGCACAGTGGCTCACGCTTCTAATTCCAGGCGGGCTGATCACATGAGACCAGGAGTTTGAGACCAGCCTGGCTAACATGGAGAAACTCCATCTCTACTAACAATACGAAAATTAGCCCAGTGTGGTGGTGCACATCTGTAATCCCAGCGACTGTAACTGCTTGAGCCTAGGAGTTGGAGATTGAAGTGAGTGCAGATCGCGCCATTGCACTCCAGCCTGGGCGACAGAGTGAGACTCTGTCTAAAAAAAAAAAAGGAGGTGGGGGGGAACTAATGAAAACTTACAGAAAAAGAGGACATCATGCAAAATAGGGGACATTTGGTAAGAGAACAAAATGTATTATCAGCAGCTTTAAACAATACTTTGAATTCCTAGGTGACTCACTGTTGCTTTCAAAGCATACTCAAATGCTAAATTAACTGTGGTAATTGCCTTATGATATAAGTAAGTAGAAGCTATCATAATCATTTATTTCGAAACTTCAAACTTGGACTCGAATGCTGTAATCTGCTGGAAAAATAGTGAGTTTAGATCAGAGGTGAAAATAGAGATCTTTGATATCTGGTAACTATATCTTTATATATAAGTACACTTTAGATGTGTAATGGGGGTAGATATGAATGGGAAAATGGGCATAATTCATGGAAACTTTAAATTGGGACTTTCTACTACAAATGTGTCACATACACAATGAAATTAATATGTCTATCCTTAAAATTAAGACAGAGGGAAGTATTATTTCTTGTTTATTATGGTTAGTTGTACGAAAAGGGTATACACTGATACATAACTTAAACCTACTTTCAGTGTCTGAACTGTCAACACTCCTTGAGTAAGAAACTTCAATTTCACTATCTGTTAAAGAAGGCTTCCTACTGTTTGATAACCTTTAACTTGTGATACATAACTAATGCAACCATTCCTAAGAGACTTGCTATTATCATAAGAGTTAATCAACTTTGATAAAACATCCAGAATATAGAATTTTAAATGGAACCAGAACATTTGGTCAATATACAGCCTTTCGCTACTTGTTTTCAATGTTTATGATGAATCAACTCATACATTATTGGGAACTAAATTCTGTTTCTGTGACAATTTAAGTGCAAGCCTCAAGCATTTGCTTTACTTTAATTTACTTCTAAAGCTCAGTTACAAATGTACTAACAGCTACTGTAAGTTGTTATGTGAAAAAAATCCACTATTGCATGCTGTTAATTATTGCTGATGATCATTTATTTGTAGCTAATTTCCAGAAACGTAAATTTGAGTAGACTTTAGACTAATAAAACAGGCTTGACTGAGTTGAAAAGAAGTGCCAGATAATAAAAGCAACATTGATTTTATAATCTAATTAAAAATTAATAAACTCACAAATTTGATCTATGTTATTTTTAACAACAACAAAAACATCATATACAAAGTCTCTCCAAAGCATACTTGTCTGCACAACATTCGCTGCCTGTTTTTCTGCATGCAGTGGCCTTAAGAGACAGGGTAGAGAGAAGAGACCAACTGAATTCTACAATCAAAGGTTTTTTTACATCTGTCCTTTCCTCCATGCCTTCTCTTTTTAGAAGTGTGCTCACATTGACTGTATACTTCCTAAGGGAAGAGGTCTCATGGTTTGATAATTTCTTCTTCTTTTTTCCTCTATAGTTTCAGGAATTTGAGATAATTCCCACCGTCCATTCAAGGCAGCTATTTATTGAACACGTTCTCAATAAAGTGATTTTGATTATTGAAGGAATGAACATATAAAAAAGCCACATTTTAAAAAATAATAATAAACAAGTTGTTAGGCGCAGCGGCTCACACCTGTAATCCCAGCACTTTCCTTGAGCCAAGGAGTTTGAGACCAGCCTGGGCAACATAGCAAAACCCTGTTTCTACCAAAAAAAAAAAAAAAAAAATTAGCTGAGCACAGTGACGCACTCCTGTGGTCCCAGCTACTCAGGAGGCTGAGGTAGGAGGATCCTTTGAGCACAGAAGGCCCAGGCTGCAGTGAGCCAAGATTGCACCACTGCACTTCAGCCTGGATGACAGAGCGAGACCTTGTATAAAAAAAAAAACAAAAAAAAAAAGTTAAAGTAGTAAATATTTAACAGAAAGTATCTATAATAATTTAAGTGGGCTATGCCTATGAATATCTGGCAAAGAAATCAAGTTCCAATTACATAAACTTTGAATGCTTAATTATGAAATCAATCATTCAAAGTGAAGCCACATAACAGCTTTTTTATGTGTCATTTACTTCAGTAATTCATTCCCTTAGAGAAAGTGTGGCGCTTTTTCTTGCCTAAGTTAGGACAATGCATTTCTACCATATCTTGGGACTTGATTATTACAGTCATATTTAACTTTGGAGTAATATTATACTTATTGAAAATTAAGAGATGTTTCCCGATTCCTCTGGAATGTTTGGCAATGTTCACTTTAAGAAAAGTCTAATGTTAAAAATTTGAATTATTTGGCTGTCTCTCTAAACTTCTGCCCAGTCAACCCAAGAAAATATTCAGAGTCAATGTTTCTTATTTGTTCATGTGTTAAAGCTTCTAAAGTAGAGCTGACAATGGCAGGGCCTCTACAACCATTTAGGCAACTTGAGAAATTTAGGTATAGATAGCAAAATACATACAAAAGATTTTTTGAATAAATATAATTACTTATTGAGATACAACACTCCTTTTGGATCATGAAACTATGATATTTGGGTGAATACAGGTTTATTCATTATTATATTTTATTGATAACTTATTGAAAGAACCACATGTTTATACGTCCAAATATATACAGACCCTGCCATTTTTGAAATACAGTTTATCATCTGATGGTTTTAGGGTTTTAATATACCAACGTTTTAACCATTAAGTCAATTAAAATTCACCTATGATATTTAAATACACATATTTAAATATGTGCACATATGTGTTTATATGTATGTGTGTGCATGTGCATATGGATACACACACATATATGTGTGTATATACATATACATATGCATGCATACATGCCCATGCATGCACACACACACCAACATACAAATTCTATTGGTCTTTCATCAAACTCAAAAGTACAGACATTAATTGAACTGTAACAGCTAGGATAATAGAGGCTGCTGTATATTTTGCCCTACTAAATCAACATTTAATCTGAAAGTTTGTGCCTACACCAAAGGTTGAAAGAATTCCTAAGAGTCTCAGAGAGGAATGTCTTCACCAGCTGCTGAATATAGCCCAGTTGGTGCGCCACCATTATTATGTGGGGAAACGTACTGTTTTTAATGGAAATGGTTTCTTTGAGAACTTGGAAAATCTTTCTTTTTCTCTTACTGAATAATAATTTCCTGAAGGGAGTCTAATATTTATATTCTATAAATACTTTAAAATAAAACCACAGCAATAAGACAAACCTAACATTAAACAGCAAATAGCTGGGCTTTCCACTAAAATCAAGTCAGCCCAAAATATTAAGAAAATGGCTAGCAAATGATGGTAGCTGTAGAATTCATGAAATCTAAGATATGATGAATATTTGGGAGCTCAGTGCCAACCTGCTAACTGCAGGCTATGCTTTGCCTAACCACATCTAGTACAGAATCAGGACTAGAAATGAAAGATAGATGCAAGTAGGCTTCACTGTATATGGATACACTGTGGAAACTATGATTAAGGTTTTCAACAAAAATTTCACCCACAGTGTGCTCAACATTTCACGTGATGCAGGAAAGGCAGGAATGAATAAGAAATCTAGTTCCTGAAGACAAGATGTTCATCAGGTAATAAGTAAGTAAACAAGGAATCAAATGGTTAAAGATTATAATGAGTGTTGTTAAGGCAACAAACAGGTGGATAAGGCAGAGAATAACTCTGGGAAGCTTCCTTAAATACATGTCAGAGAAGACCCTTTAAGGCTACTCCTTAGCCAAGGCCTGCAGAATAAGAAGGAGTCATAACGTAAACCCAGGAAGAGTATTTCAGGTAGAGCACCAGCAATACAAACAGTATAAAGCTGTGGGAGAAGCTGGGCACAAGGAGTAACAAGACAGGAACCAATGAGGCTGCAGTGTGGTGAGTGCTATAAAATGAGTTACAAAGGGTGGTTGGAGCCAGATCCTCCCATCCCTTGAGGGCCAAAGTAAAGAACCTAAGTACATGTAGCCTCTGCATTTCTAAGTAAATATTAGAAGGAAAGGAAAGAACACATTTTGCCTGATATAGTTACTTTAATTTGTGTTAATTTTATGGATCTTGGAATAGAAACAGCATCTTGTATTCCATGAAAATATGTTCTCTTATTAACTTTTATATTAGAGGAGAATGTTCTAACTAGCAACAAACTTGGGAATTTACATCCAGATTCCAATCTTTGAAGACGCTGTGCATCAATCTACATGTGTTTTGCTCTTGGGACTATCTCGTTTCTCCTCTGTTCCTCCCATCTTTCTCTAGTAGTAATTTTAGTTTGCTTTGGGGTTTTAATTTTCATTCTGTGTATGTGTGTGTGTGGGAATAAGTGGGGAGAAGTAAAAAAGTTATCAAATACATAAAAGGTCATAAGAACAAAGAAAGAATAGAAGGCAAAAAGATTACAGTCTTGCATATACTCTTTCCTTGTATTTTTCTAAATTCTTACCATTAGCAATGCGTATTGAAACAGTCTAAATAATTTAGAGTAACAACACTGTGCTTTTTACTTCTAATTTAATATTTCTATTAGTATCTTAATATTATGACCTTTAATTCCTTAAATTAATTCAAAATCTATGGACTAATTTCAAATTTGATACTTCAAAAGAAGTAAAAATCATATGAACTTTCCTGTGACCAACTGACTAGCTACAGTTGATGCTGCTGTTGAAACTGTTACAAACTACTCACAGAACCAAAATAAAGAGGTATTTGTTGTTGGTTTTTTTTTTTTTCTAACTGCAAGTAGAAAAATCCATTGTGAAGTGAAAGCACTCTGCTACGAGTGTAAAATGTAAGGTACTGAATCAACATCCCCAGCTGTTGCTAAGAGAGGGAAAGCTTCCCCTTCTCCAAGTGGCCATGTTCCCAAGTGGAGGTGAATAGAGGACAAGAGGGGGTGGATGGGGGTGATGAGACCCAGATTCTGTAGAGAGCCAGGACCTGTTGATGAGTTAGTGGGTGGTAATAACAGCGTTTTTCATGAGACAGATCCAACAGTGTTCATCCAACAGTGGGAATCATTATGTGCTGTGGTCTGGCTGAGAGAGGCATTCCTTTTTTTTTTTTTTAAAAGAAGAAATAATTAGAAATCAACATAAACAGAAAATGTGATAGTTTAATGGTAATGAATCCGCATGAGTGAGTCCATAACTACTAACTTCACATTCTTGAAAGAAACAAACTTCAGTTTGTGCTAAAAACAAACTCCACTTTGTTATATTATGAATAAACTTGGATATTCGTGCTACATAGCATGCTAAAGTAGCATATCTGATGGCTGAGGCCTTAGCATAAGCAAACAGCAAGTGAGAGACTTTTAGTATTTCAACAGGCACTAGAAGATGTACAAATAGTGAGTATACCATTTTTTAAAAATCCAGCTTTATATATCACATATAAAATTCTGAGCAAAGGAAATAAGTGCATTTTTTTTCCTAGATTTACAAAATTGCTAACAGAATTGAAGAGGAATATACATGCACCTTTGTAAGTATGATGTATCTTTATACTTACATGCATAGCTCCCTGCATTGCGACCTCATTCAGAAATGGATCCCACACACTTTCTAGAAGAGCACAGGACAGGGTGAAGAGGTACTGGCTCTGCACTCATCTAGAGTCTGATTTTGAACCCTAGTTCTCATGTTTTCTAGCTCAGTTACCAATTTTTTTTATCCAGTTATTCATTTAAAAAATTAAATTATTTGACATCCACACAGTGTTCTAGTAGGTAAGCATACAAAGATGAATATAACCAATTATCTGTGTCAATGAATTTCCAGTCTGATTATATATTTAGACAAAAGTTGTTTAATTTCTTTGAGGCTAGGATTCCTCATCTGTAACACCAGAATATCTGCTTGATATATATTTGAGAGGATTAAGTGAGATGCTGTGTAAAGTGCCTAGCACTCTCATAGACAATCATCAAAATCATAGGTATAAAACACTTTAACTCAAGAGGCACTAAACCCATCCTGTGTTATCATCATCCATATTTGAAGCAGCTGGCAGCTTTATCCAATAATAACTCTTAGAAACCTCTAAGCAAGGAGGCTGAAAAGAGGGCACATTCTGAGGCTTTTAATACAGGAAGTGTGAGAAGCTTGGGGAACCAGGAACTCACTAACAGTCATAGAGAGTGGCTACTTTTTAAGGACCATAGACACAGGCATTAACAGGAGTCACAAACAACTCGGGCAAGAAGACCTCTGAGGCACTAGCTGCTCACTGAAGACAAATACCTACTTAAACAGACTGAAAAAGGTAAGATATGGCATAGAAATGATATCAATATGGTACTAAGAAATCAAAGGTCTATATGGTATAGAGAAACCAAAGGTCTAAAGATTCTAAAACTTTACTGTGTGTAAAAATGGCCTGAATTACTTGTTTACAATGAAGAGGTACAGACGCCACTCCCAAATATTTTGATTTGGAAGTGAATCCAGTGGATTTGGGTAAGTGCATTGATAAGAAGCATCCCAGGTGAATCTGATGAAGGTGATATAAATACCGCACTTTCAGTATTACATTATCATTATCTTCACATATAATTGTTTATTCAATGATTACTGGAAGCAGTCTTCTAGGTACTGATCATACTGAGAGACAAAACATAGTCTCTGACTCAAGAAGCCTACAATACAATTAATAAAATAATACTTTTATATTCTAAAAACCATAAACGTATAGACTAGAAATTTATTGCAACAAATTAAAAGGCAGTAGCAATTACTGATAATTGAGATATTTAAAGACTACAAAGAGCAATTAGAAATGGTTATGGAACTTGAAGAAAAAGAAAAACTGAGACAAATGGAAAGAGGGAAAATGTTATGAACAAAATGCTTTATGTAGGAATACATACACAATATCTGAGAGGAAGGTGAATTTACCTACGGAATTTAAAGGGCTCTTGAAACTCTTCCTTCTGCCTTAAATTTGCAGATGAGAATATTGAGATTCATATAGTCAGCTTCCAGCCAATAGAATCATAAACTTTGGTAACTTTAGAGGTATCTAGTTCAAACTACTTCCCTGCAACAGTCTACTTTATTATGTCCAGTAAAACAAATATCATGATACTTTGGGAAAGCCCATACAAATTTCTTACAATGATATTTATTTATTTATTTATTGAGACGGAGTCTCTCTCTGTCACCCAGGCTGGAGTGCAGTGACACCAACTCCACTCACTGCAACCTCCGCCTCCCGGGTTCAAGCGATTCTCCTGCCTCAGCCTCCCAAGTAGCTGGGACTACAGGTTCACACCAACACGCCTGTCTAATTTTTATATTTTTAGGAAAGATGGGGTTTCACCATTTGGCCAGTCTGGTCTTGAACTCCTGACCTCAAGTGATCTGCCCGCCTCATCCTCCCAAAGTGCTGGATTACAGGCATGAGTCACCGTGCCCGGCCTGTAACAACATTTATTAATAAACATCCCTTCACATCAAAACTCAACTATTTCTCTCAGAAAGTTCTACTACCATAGAGAACACCCAGCAAGTTTTCTGCTTTTTCCTGAAGACAGTTTGTGAAACAATGCTTGATGCTCTTGCTTCGTATCTCCTTCTCCCCACAGTAAGCTCATTCATGGGTATTCAAATGGGACAGGACGTTAAAGATCTGCCAGTTCACTTTGTCATCTAGTAAGAATCTCATCTATAATAAAGATTTCCTCTAATCTACATGCATTTCTTGTCAAATCCAAAGGAATTATACTAATAATAGGAAATTGAGGGTAGATATAAGAGAACTGTGGTAGTGCGGGAAAAGTCATAGAACTGTGAAAAAACAAAACAACTATCCCCCTACAAGAAATTTGAGGCTAAGTTTTGCAACTTACTAGCCTTGTGATACCATATAAATCACTTACCATCTTTGAGCTTTAATTGTGAAATGAGTATGACAAAACCTGTTCTGCCCATTCCAAAAGGGTGTTGAGAAAAAAATCAAATAAGATGATGAGAAAGTGTCTATATGCTGTACAAAATCATATTAATATAAGTTATTGCTAATAATGGGCAAAATGATACTTTTCCAGTTCAGGGTCAGATTTGAACTTTCTTCCTTCCCAGGAATAGAATATGTTTGATGAGAAAACGGATAACTGTGCTTGATGAGAGTATGGTATGTGTAATTAGTTTGTTTTTTAAAATTTTGCCTTGTCATGAGTCATCTTAGTTTAGGGCAACAGGTTATTGTAACTTTTTAAAGTTTGGCATATCTTGGTGTAAGGAAATAAAGAGACTGTGAAGCAACTCTTCAGTCAATGAACAGATAATTCTCTCCAAAAAGGCCATTATTAAACACATAAGAAACCAGATTGGCAGAGGATCCATAGAGCCCTTCTCTGGAATGTCAACCCTTGGAACCATCTGCTATGTAGCATTTGGTATTACAGAATGGCAACAGGCGTTATTTCTACACTTGGCTCCACTGCAAAGTGACTTCAGTGAAGTCACTTACTTCTCTGGTCTCTCTTTATCTTCTTCAGTAACACGAGTGGTTTATGCTGCATATAGAATTCACAAAAATCTTCTTAGCTATTACAACTCTTGTACACTTAATTGACATGTTCATTTATTTATTTATTTATTTTGAGGTAGGGTCTCAGTTTGTTGCTTAGGCTGGAGTGCAGAGGCATGATTACTGCTTACTCCAGCCTCGAACTCCAGGGTTCAAGTGATACTCTCATTTCAGCCCCACAGTAGCTGAGACTACAGGTGTGAGCCACCATGCCTGGCTAATTTTGGTATTTTTTGTACAGATAGTGTTTAGCCATGTTGCCCAAGCTGGTCTTGAACTCCTGGGCTCAGGAGATTTGCCCTTCTTGGCCTCCCAAAATGCTGGGATTACCTGTGAGAGCCACCACATCTAGTCAACGTGTGCTTTTCTGTTGCAGCAAATGGCTGCATGAAGATGCTACAATCAGAAATCTAGGAGCCCTCCTCATCCTCATCTCCAATCACCTTTCTTACAGATTCTACCTTTCTGATTAATAGAGTTCACATCTTCCCATTTCCTACTACTACTACTGCTACCATTACCAATCAAAGGGATCTTTTAAGAACAATAGTGGTGATTTTTTTTTTCTTTTTTTTTTTTAATGGAGTCTCACTCTGTCGCCAGGCTGGAGTGCAATGGCATGATCTTGGCTCACTGCAACTTCTGCCTGCCGGGTTCAAGCAATTCTCCTGCCTTAGCCTCCTGAGTAGCTGGGACTACAGGCATGCGCCACCATGCCTGGCTAACTTTTTGTATTTTTAGTAGAGATGGGGTTTCACCATGTTGTCTAAGATGGTCTTGATCTCTTGACCTCGTAATCCACCTGCCTTGGCCTCCCAGAGTGCTGGGATTACAGGAGTGAGCCACCGTGCCCAGCCAAAAGTTGTGATCTTATTGGGCCTCTGATTTAAAAACAGTTTAAGAGCTTGACCTGGCACTTCCTAAGTAACCACTCTGTCAAGTAGTCTGGTTTATTTTCTCACACCCTTATGTTTTGTCTAATGAGGTATTATTAGTTCCATCTCAGTTGCAAAGATAACTATTTCTCATTTAAACCTCCTCTGGCATTCTCTTTTACAGGCTTAATGCAAAGCAGAGTGTACTGGGGAAAGCTATTCATTAGGTCAGAAGATCTAGATGTACATTTCAGGTTTACCATCTCTGGCTATGTCATTTTGACCTGTTCCTTAGTTATTTTCAGCCTCAATTTCTTTACTTATAAAATGAAATAATATCTCATGAAATTGTTGTGAAGGTTGCATAAGATAAACATGTGGAAGTAGCTGGTAGTAGCCTTTCTTTACTCAAAGACCTTTACAAGTCAGTGATCACATACAGAAAAGAATTGAATCAAATTATTTTCAAGACTGAATTTTGGTAACTGATATATTTAAAGCTATCAACTGAGGTTAGGAAAGGTCATAACAAAGTTATATAAGAATCCAAATAACTTGTTGACATATGTTTGCCAAACTGGTGCTTTAAGTAGATTGACTTGTATGTTTTATGTGGTGGTCATGGGGTTACCATAAAAGGTTTGAAAATGCTTCAGAGAGATGGACAAAAAATGCACTATTTTTAAACATACAATATGTTAGTGTTTGGTAAAAGTAATTCCAGTTAATGAACTAGTGTGAAAGTTCAGCTATAGAATTAGTCAATGTGCCGAAAACGGAAATTCACTCAGCTAAACTATGCCACTCCATTACAAGGCTTACTTAAAAATGCTAACTACATTTAAAGTGGACAATAGCATACTTCCTATGATTGTCACAAGCAGCATGCTAAGTAATGACTCCTATTCATTGCTCATAAATTTTAAGACAAGAAAATACCAGAAGGCCTAATAAATTCCCATGTTTTCAGTTAATCTTCCTTCCACCTTCCTGCTTCATCCCCATATGCTGTTTTGTTCAGCTTTGTCTCTATTTCCCAGAGAAAAATCTGGGTAGGCATTAGGTTTATTGTAAACTAATTAATTTCCAATGCTATTTAAACAAATAAAAAAGGAGGTACTATATGGCTTAGAAATGATATCTAAAGTGCTCGAATTCATCTTTAGCCAAATATTGTTTTTTAATTCTGAATTAATATTTTCTTTCCTTAACCACTGTGAAATACTACAAGGGCAAGTTCCAGGTGTATTTTGCTCATTTTCATAATTTTGGCACATAATAACTGTTTAATAAATAAATAAATGTATGATATTGTAGTTAGTGTTAAGTTCAATTTTGATTTTTCCGTATTTTTCCCCTAACAAGATTCCTTTTTTGGCTTGTTAGCTTTTTAAAAATATGGTCTAAAACTTCCATGAACATGCAAAAAGAAACTTAAACTTTTGAATTCTAGCCCTAACTCAGCATTCTAGACATTTGGATGGACAACTCTCTAAGGTTAGAGCATGCTACAATAATGAAAAGGAAAAGCTCATTGATCTTACTGTTGGAGGGATGGCCTTTAAGATCAGTTTTCTGTTTTCAGATAAACGAAAGATTATGAATTCATTTATACTGTAGATGCAATCAAATCACAGACTAAATGATTTGTCTAAATTATATAGCAGTATATAAACTAAAATCAATGTCCCTGCCTCCTAAGATGGGATTTTTCTCACTAGAGTCAAATCAAGAACATCTAGACTCTAAGAAGGTAATTAGAAAGGTAATTAGAAAGACACGATTATCTTCCAATTAAATTTATAAAGTTTCTATTTCATATTCCATAGATCCATTTTGATTATTTTCCTTGCTCATTTATAGAAAATACAGTATTTAAATAGGATTCAATTGGAAACTTAGCAGTGAATGACTGCGATTATGTTTGAAGCAAAACAAAAAGGAGTAAAATTCCATTGCATATGTTTTAACATCATTTACATTGAACTTTTACTAAAATGGTTTTTCACAAAAAAATCTTAAAATTTAAAAAATCCTATGTCTGCAGTGAGGAAAAAAAATCTAGATATTAAGAAGAAATCTCATATTGTGACTTATCAACAAAGAAATGAAATTAAGATTAATGGGTTCTTAAATTTTAATGTAGGCCTTAAATCATCAAGGGAAGGAGGAAACATTAGTTAGTCTAAATGACATATGCCTTTCCTAGTCAAGTATCACAGGAATCATTAATGCTGTAGCATTAATTTGAAATTCAGTCAGTGAAGTTTCTGAGGTTTTAAATTGCTTAGCTGTGTAATTCCCTAGTATATAATAAACACTTGAAAATGCTGTGCAAACAGGAAAGCACAGAAAGGGAACACTGGTTTGCTTTCACCTCTTGAGGTCTAGGGTACTACCCTGTTCTAATAAATAATATTCAATATAAGGCTTAGAGCTCAGCAGTTATCCCTTTTAGTAGTTTTTGAATAATAATAATATGGATATCAGAGCTTATATCAGATCAGATCTCAGATATGTTACTTCATTTTGGTGAGAATTTGGAGAACTAGCCAAGAATTGCATTTGAACTGGCATGATGATAAGATTTGTAAATGCCTCCACTTTTTTTTTAAACCATTAAAGCACTAGTAGTCAGTGTTTACTATTTTTCAATTTAAATGAACTCATTTCCCTTATATCCTGTGCACATTTAAAAAACTCATCTGTATAGTGATAACTTTTAATATTTTGCAGTTCGATTACATACAGTTCATACTAACTCCTCTCTTGATTCTTTTTCCTTTAGCCTTTTCTCCATTATACAGTATCAGAATCTTTGCATCAGATAGCATCAGATCTGCTGTTGCAAACACTACTGAGATCTATCATTTAGGAACAGTTAAACTTTGTTTAATCTCTAATGGAAAGGATTTCTATAAACATTTACACCAGAACAGTTTGTCAGAATGAATCCTGCAAAATTGCTGGCATACTCCCAGGATCAGGGGGCTGGTGTTGGGGGAGAGGGGAGATTCCTGGTTATATAATTTTAAGCAACCCTAGAATTTCAGGGGTCTTCCTGCTAGAATATGAAGGGTTTGTATTAACGAAAAGGTATTTCAGTGCCCAGAGCAATTCAATTAAAGTATTTGAACAGCCACTTTAGTTTATTGCTCTTGTAAAAATGACTCTCCATTTGCTTCAGGTTTAAAGTAAAGGGATTATTTAGGTTTCAGAGACCCAGTAAATAAATTGTCTATGAGGAAAGAAATTTGTACAAGAAGTGTGAAGAAACACACCAAATTTATTCTGTGCAATGGTTCTTGAGGTGCTTAATACGTAGAAATGACTTGATCTTCCCATGAGTTGCTAAGAAGTCAGCATGAAAGAGTTAGTGGGGGGAAAACTGAAATCTGCCAAGATAAATGCAGCACTGTTTATAAATTAACTCGGCTGTCTGTGTCTTTATTTTTTCTTTGGAAGATTATAAAATTAAGACTGTTCAACTCATCTTAGTAAGGGTTTAGAATTTGGGGAGTGGATGAGGAAGTGAATTTGAGCTAGGAAGAGTGACGAAAATATCCTGCACTGGGAAATCTTGGCAATTTTCATTTGAATGTGTTCTTATCTGATGACCTACAGCACTTCAGCCCAACAGCTTGTGAATTAAGTAGTATGGGTAAAAACTATTACATAAAGTTTTCTTGGATTGTAGGCTCTCCTTAGAGTATATACTAAGTTCAGAGGCAAACAGTTTAAAATGAATTCCTGGAATGTCAATGGGATGCCCACATGGATACTGAAGATGGTAGTGATAGCATGAAATGGTTTGGAGCTTCTCTTGCTGCAACTCTCCCTTATTCTGTTAGAAACTAAACTTTGGGGTATGGTCACACAATGCCCACAAGTTTAAAAACACAGGCTGGGTATGATAGCAAATGTACTAGGGCCAAGTATGCATCTATGTGATACTGCAAGCCTAATTGGCCTCCAAGGAAATCCCACTAATCTATGTTAAAAGCTTGCATCTACATCAAGCTCTGGACAGAACTGGAAGGTTGGCTGGATGTCTTAGAAATGTGCTATATGAAAGAGAGACTGGCCTTTAAAAATTACATTCAGTCTTTGTGGAGGGGGCTGAGAGTTACCATCTTGAGGATGGCATGAAATGAGAGTGCGCGAATTAAAGTCAGAGGGACTAAGGTTACCATGTTTGGACCTTGTTCCTTGTTAACAAACAAGTAATGAGGGTCCTTTTGGACTCCAAATGAAAAAAAAATTCATCATAAATTGAAAAAAAAACTAAATTCTATAAGAAACAAATATGTAGCTTCTCAGTATGTCCTCAGTTTCTGGCCAAGCAGCATTTGTCCGTACCATTTGTATTTTATGGCAGAAACTACATGACCAGTGGTACAAGTAAACACAGCAAAAAAATTTTGCTAAGTTTTTAAAAAATTAGAATTCTTCTATTCTTTGGTTATCTTATTGTCAATCTAAGACTAAAGAAAATCAAATACATTGTTCCACAATATTGGCCATAGTGACAATCAGGTAATTATAACTATTAGATGTGTGCAGTGCACAAGGGCAGGGTTTATTTGCCTACCAAATGATACCTGGAGATTTCTAGTTGCCAGAAAAAGCTGGCCAGAAAAAGAGTTTGACTTCCTGTCTGTAGATTTAACATAAGTAATATCACTCATCCATATATTTAAACAGAGAACTGATAGTCTAACCTCAAAAGAATATTGAAATATACTGAAGTCACTCTGAACCATAAAGGAATTTGAAATTTACTGCTGTAAGGACAGTGTCTTTGTTCAGTTAAAGATCCATCATATGAAGTGATGGAGTATGTTTTCTGGGTATCCAAGCCAATGGTTTCAAAGGCAAACTTTTACTTTGGCTATTGAGCAAGAATACTTTTGTGCGACTTGAGTATTTTCCTAGGGAAAGGTTTAACAATCTTTTAATTTCTCAAATATTGAAAGCTTGGAATTATAGCACCACTTACTTGTTGATCATTTCTACTTAGATACTTACATCAGCATGTTTCTAAAGTGAATTGTTTTCAGTACAAGAAATCATAAGTTTGTTCTAGCTCCAGATATTTTAGAATTGCTTGCCTGATATAATGTATTACCATTTTCTTGTTGCCAAACGTTACTTCAATAATATGATATTTAAGTTGACCTAAGGATGTTTACAAGAATTCCTTCCCTTCCATTTCCATGCTAGTCAGACACCTTCTTTTATGAACTTAGATTAAATTCTTTGAGTTCTTTATCTACTCAGGAAGGGAGGAGGAGAACTTGCAGTGATGAATCAGGAGTTCTCTTTGTGGGCATGTACATTCACACAGGCAAACAAGGTGGTTTATGAGGATAGGACATAAACTGCACATACTGATGACGTATTTCCATCTCTTGCATGCTTAGGGTAAATAATCTATTGAGAAAAAAATTAGTGAAAAAGCATTGTTTTCTGGTATATTTCCTACTCTCTGGAACTCATGATTGCTCTCCATCCTTAGGGACAAGTAACTAGGTCTGACGTTGGAGCAAAGGCTAAAGCTTGCTGTGATGACCTTCCTCCCAAGGAGCCTGGCTTTCTTCAGTCTAATTACTCTTGGCAATTGCGGTTATTGGGATTTGGCCTAGTGACTCACTGGAACCCATATTATCCCAAAGAGCCCCCTTAACTAGCAGGATTAAGTCTGTCAGGAAGCCCAGACTTCCACCCCACTTTTATATGGAGCTTTCCTCAGTTTATGGCAAGATTTGAAAATCCTTCACGGACTAAAAAAGACTCATAAACAAGATTTAATGGAGATAACTACCCAAAGAAGAGCACATTAGGAGTGAAGTAGAAATGATAAGTTCATGAATAAATGACCTACTGCAAAATGGAACCTATTAAGGTAGAGTTAAAACTATGCTATTTATAGTCGTTTTACTGATCACCAGTAGTCAATCTAAAGTGAGTCAGGAACTGTAGAAACTATAAAAGAAAAGGACGTTTATTTATCGTTAGGCATTTCCTAACCATTAAGTTTTCCCTAAAAACAAGGAGGACTCTAGGGCACATTAGCAGTCATCTGGTAAGACATAAAAACAGTTGTTTATTATTAAGTAGCTTTGAAAAAAAAGTTGAGTATGGCTGATACCCATTTTCTACAACTGTCCTATTTATACCCCCTCCACACAGTAGAGCTTAGCAGCAAGCACACTCCCCCATGGTTTGTACCTCTCCTAGTAGCTGTGTTTTTATTTTATGAAGCCAGCATTTGTTACATTCACTAGTGTGTCCTACTGTGTGCATTTTGCTGTGTTCTTCTGACTGAAATAATTCTCTATCAGACAGTCTTGTCTGTACCAATCAGGGCTACAAGTTTAATAACAGTCTTGATCAACAATACAGATCAATAGAGTATTGATCAATAATATCAGAACACTTTATATTTTACACTAGTATTTGTTCAAATGACATCTATCTCATTTGTAATCACACTCCACATACACCTATTTTGTCCATCTAGCCTTCCTGAAACTGGCATGGTTTTCAATGTTTGCTTAGCTGCCATAGTGATTCCTGAATTAAGGCTGTTACAATATTCCTCCGTCTTGGCTGCACATTAGAATCATCAGAACTACTTTAATAAATACAGATATTCAGGTCCGATCCCCAAAGATTGTTTCATTTGTTCGAGGGTGGAGTCTGGGCATTAGTATCTTTTTAAAGATCCCCAGGAGATTCTAATGTGAACTCAGGGCTGAAAATCATTGTACAAAGACCCATAAAGCAAGAATTCAGAGTGGAGGTTACTGTTAATGCTCATGGTAAAAGTAATATAAATAACAGACTTTATGAAGTGCCATAAAGATAACTTTTTCTGGATAACAATAACCAGCCAGTAAAATATCTTTTGTGGTTGTAAATTACATAGAAGGATTCTGATTTTTAACTGCAAAATTGTAGACTTTCCCCACATCCTCATGCCTACATTAATCTTTTCTTGGTTACGCACACCATAGATGGAAATAATAATCATAGAGTCTTTCATATAAACTGCAATCCCATTGTTTTTAATGAAAAAAAAATCAGCAAATTTTTATGTTTAAAAGCCATCAATAAGACAGGTTTAAAGAAAGAGGACACAGGGTAAAGGAAAGAAAGCGAGGTAGAGGAGGGTACTTGAATATCAGAAGCAACCTTTATAGTAAATGTTTGAAAAAAGACTTATGATTTGTTAAATGATGATAAAGAGAGAAAGAGGAAAGAAGAGAGTAAGAGAAAGAAAAAGTGAGGTGGAATTTAGAAAATGCACCATGAATGCCTCAAGTACCAACCCTAATAGTTAAGGTGGAGTGAAGAATCAAAGAAGGACCTTGGCTTTGGAGTCAAGCCTAGATTGGAATCTGAGGGCCACCTCACTTCCTTGAGTGATCAACAAAAGTGGGACTATTGGCACATTCCTTACAGGTGGATATGAAGATCAAATGAGATAATTTTTGCAAAAGCATCAAGCAAAGGGTCTGGCACTTACTGGTGATTACAACATGGGAGCTATTGAGTAATAACTATTATCATAATATTCACTTTAGTAAGTATACATGCATATTAAGATAAGATGTATATTAATATAACAGTGGCTCTGAGAGCTAAAAAGCTGTTGTTTGCCATGTAACATTTACGCATATTTTGGCATATCATTTATTCTTGGCAAAAAGTGATTGATATTTCCCTGGTGTATATGACAGTCTTTGTTGAGATGACAGTGTTCTTACCTTTGATTTCTCTTTGAAAACAAGGGAACAAAACAATGAGAAAGGACTGCTCTTTTTCTTACCAACTTATTGAGCATATGTTAAGAAAACAGTATTCTAAAATAAGCAGCTCACAAATTCTGTTATTTTATATTGTGTGGTAGTGGTTTGTATTATGTGGTTATAAAATGGGGGCTGCTTTACCACTTACTCTCAGGAATGTGCTTTGTATTGGGGTATAATTATAAATATGCTTACCAGCTACTTTTCTAAGGACAATTTTTGGGAGTGAATATAGCACATTGCATTACTGTGTGTTCATTTTAGAAAGGTGTTTTAAGGTAACTAGATCTAATCCTATGCCCATGCCAAGTGCTCAGAAGAGGACTAGTAGAATAAACTGCTTCTGATACAGAAGCCCTAAAAATAGGAGGAAAAGGGGGGAGAGCTTAGGGGGCTGACTGTTACTGAGGCTAGACAATTACTCAGTGGGAATGTTGTAGAAGTGATCCCACACTGTGTAGATGGACTGGATTCTTTCAAGTTTTATCCCTTCCAGAGATTCTCTTATATTAAGAGAGCACACTTTGTAGAGAAATCTACTTAAAAGTAGAACGCTACTGTGATGAACAGATACTGGACCCAAATTCAATGGTTCAAAATTTTACTTTTATACCTTATGTAAACTTGCCTTTCATTGTCATAGTTTTCCAGGTCTCCTTGTGATATGTGGCAAAGTTCCACAGGTAAGAAAACTTCTAAGTACAATTTTCAGCTGCAAGATTTGGCAACAAAAACTACAGCTCATGATACCAGTGACCATCCTCTTATGTAACACAGAGAATATTATTAAAAAACCATTAAAAACCACAGTTGAAAATGATATATTAAACTACTTAAAATAAACAAGGTACCTTAATGTAATTAATCTTATTTTGACATTACCAAGAAGAGTGAATCTCAATGTCAGCACAGCACACATTTTTTACACCACCATATCAGTAGGAGAGCACACACTTTTGAGACTCTAAAGTACTTGTGTTCAGCCCTAATACTCTAATCCCAGATGTTTTGAGTTTTGAGTTCCTAAACGTCCTACTTGCTCCTCAGAAGAGGAACAGATTTCCAACAAGACCTGCTTCTCCTATTTTTCTTTTTGTTGATCGTCATCATTTTTCCATTCACCCAGACCTGAGTCCTTACACTCCAAAGTTTATTGCCAAATATGAGCCTACATCTCTTTCCCTTTCATATCCAATTAATTGCCAAGAACTACTGATTTGGTTAAAAGAAATTATCTGCTATATATACTCTCCTGTGCAATCATTCACTGTTGTAGCATAGGGCCTTATTTTCTTAAACCTGGACTATTGTAATCATCTCTTCCTCATCATTACAGGCCACCTCTGAAAGCCTGCCGCGCTAGGGAAGCTCTGAAGTGACCCTTGAGTCAGTATTCCAAACCAGCTCCCTAACCCTGAGCCTAAGGACAAGATGGACCTGCTATAGACTGAGTATGGTGATTGTTGCTGTAACTATGGTTTTCAGACAATAAAAATGTGAATGATGAGGTATATCATAATTAATTCATTATCCACATTGATCACTTACTTATTAACCTTTATGTGATTAATTTACTTATACTAAATGAATGTTTATTTTTGTTTGTACTCAATCTTTATCTGTTAAATTTAGTTGATTAAGATAAGCTATTATTTAACTCCCTAGTTGTGACTTATATTCTCTTACCAAAAGATTAAATGTTGTGAAGATCATAGGGATCACTAGATCTAAGTTTTTGATCCACCTCCTCATTTTTCAGATGAAAAGCTTCAGCTTGGTACAGTAAAAGAACTTTCTTGGGTTATTCAGGCATCAGCAGTAATGCTGGATCTGGAACCCAGATCTTCAACTTCTCAGTCTACCTTTTCTCAACATACACTAAGGAGCCTTCCTTCTCAGATTCTACCACAAACTTATGATACTTGCAATTAATTAAATTCTAAAGGTCAGATGAAACATTAATAAGGCAGTGTTTTGAAGAGTAGATTAGATGTTTGCATAAAACATAAGGACAATTAAAAGCTATTAAATATTTATTTAATTGGACAATCATATTCTTTAGTACCAATGAATTTTCTCTAAAAAAATTCAAGAAAAATTTTAGCTACAGCAGATAGCACCTAGGTCCCTTGCTGAGATGACAAATGAAGCAGAAATGCTCTTGTCGGAGGCGCCTGCAATCCTGTTTTTTAAAAATAAAATTTAAAAATTATTCAAAGAGTTCAAATGTGAAAAGAATTCAGGTATTTTGCTTAAAGGATCTATGTTATTGAAACTTTAGAGCAGAAAATGGGATTCTTAGCAATCGATGACATTTAGATATTTAGCATTCCCAGCACCCCCACAGTCTTTGAGAATGGAACACCCCATTCTTTTCAGTATTGCTGGATGACTACTTTAATCAAAATGTCAGTAATATTCCTAAATGGAAAGATCTGATGGGCAGAATTGGAGAAAGAGAAAAGATGGCTAACACCTTTACATATGTATATGGTATACTTCATGTGTTTAGTTATAGTTGCAAAGCATTTCAAATTTACTAGGTTGTCAAACAGATATCAAATTTTAAGATAATTCAACCATGTGAAACCCTGAGAAAAATCTCTAATTAAGAAAGCAATCTACATTTTCCCTTAAAATCAAAGGCCAAGCAAAAAAAAACAAAAAACAAAAAACAAAAAACAAACAAAAAACAAACAAACAAACAAAAACTATGCAATTTATGATGCAACATTTTTTCAAATTATTATTCTAAAAAAAAAAAAAATGCCAGCACAGAATGCACTGTTAGAAGAAATAGTCCTAACCAAGTTAAACACATAATTTCAACACACTGTCTTGCACGATCCTTACCGTGCTCTTAAAACTGAATGATGTTTTCCTAATGGTTACCAAAGTTTTTTCTTACATTTCATGAAACACAATATCCACTCTGATGGCATTTCAAGAATTCACTACTTGGAAAAGATTTTTTTGGGGTGGGGATGGGATATGCGAATGAATAGTGAAGAAGTAGGAAGAGAGAGATCAAGACATGTCTAAAATGAAACATTTGGATGGAGACAAAGGGGAAAAGACAATTTGGTAAATCAGTATATCGAGAACAGTTTTATTTTTTGATAGCTCATTCTTATAGTTGCGGAGGTGTTTTTTGGTCTTAACTCTACATAGGGCTCTGACAACTCTACATAATACTCTGCCAACATTGCATAGGATTCAAAAGAATTATCACAACTAAAAAAAGATTAACCATTTAACTAGAAAATATTTTAGACATTTAGTAGCAATCTGGAGATCTCTGTCCAGATTCAAATCAACTAAAATAATCCGATGTCTAATAAATTCATTTTGCAGCAAGGGTTTCCCCAAATAACTTGAAAATAAAATTTTACTACACGTTGTAATTTCCATTCATTGCTTTCTGGGGACCTAATTTGTACAATATTAAATGCCAGGGAATTATTTAATGGAGAAATGACTTAGTAAAGCTTATCTACTTACAAGTTCAAATACTCTTCATATTTCATGTTTAAAGGAATATTGAAATAACATTAAATCAGTTTCATACTCATTCTTATATTCTCATTACTTGAATAACTTGGGGCTAAAAAGACAATGTTTTAAAATAATCATTTCTAACATTCTTGTTAAAATACTTCTATTCAAGTAACAAACGGAGAATTAAAATAGCATCACCATGGGATATGTTGAGAAACAGCCCTCACAATGTAATGATGATTAAATTTGAATTCACAAAGACGTTTTTCCTTGCATTTAGATGTTGCTACTACTGCACATGAGTTTGCGTTTGTCTTGATTTATACAGCTATTGCATGATGTATCAAAGAATACACTTCAGCAAATTCTACTCATATCTCTATCTTTAAAACACTGTTACTCTAAAAAATAAGGTAGACTGATGACAAATGTAGACAAGTGTGAAAAATACATTGTAGTCAATATCCAAACCAAACTTTCATTTGAAATTAATATTACAAAATGTTTAGTAGGATTAAAGGTTTTTTCTGTTTTATCAGTTAACTTGTTATTTTCCAGGATTCACAACATAATCACAAAGAGTGTGTCATAATTTCAAAGACTGGCTCAACATCAGAAACAATGTCATGGGCAATGACCAGTACATTCCAATAGTCTGTTTTTATTTTATTACCATGAAAATTATTTCCTTTGTGTTCTTTCTTTCTTTCTTCAGACTTCTTTATGAAAGACTTGTGAAGTTTTACAGATTGTGCAATGAATGCTTTTAAATTATTATGCATATAATGGCTTTTCAAAACTTGCATTTATCTAGAGTCAGAACAATTAAAACCCAGCTACTAGGTGGCATCAAATAAAAAGGATGCTAAATGCCATCTGATGTTTCTAACAATAACCTTCTGGCATAATATAATCCTACAGTATCTTCTAGATGATCAAATAATATATACTATTTAGGAAGCTTTACTATTAGGTATTTAATTATTTGACATTGATCATCATTGTATAATAAATAATAATATCAGTTCAAAAACTTCCACTCAAGGAGAGCAGTTTATTTTCTAAACCTATTGAATAAATCATGGCCTTGAGACCATCTAATTTATTTCTTAATAAACCTAATATCTTCTCTGTGGCCAGAATATAGAATACATGTGTACATAACTGTGAGATTCATGGCAGGAGACAAGTTCCACTTTCTAGATATATGACATTATGTAGGTTACTGAGCTTCTAGTTCTCAGGCCTTTTCTTTGTAAAATGGGAAGATAAATCGTACCTGCCTCTACACTTCAGTGTCTTTTTCAGGGCCCAAATAACTAATCCAAGGGAAAATGTGAGGCTTCACTAAGATATTGCAGCTATCATTGTGGCAAAAACAAGTGCTTCTTAATGTTATTAGCACACAATCTGGAATTCAAAGGTTGAGTCCTTTTTAAGAGCTATATACCAATTCAAATAGATAAAAATTTATTGTGTATTTATTCACCCATAACTAAATAGACATTTTAAAGTACAAGAGTCGTGTTTAAAACATTGTTTCTTTTATGAGAAGAAACAATAGTTTGTAATAACTAGGATCAGCATTTATATCAAAGTAGAGACAAATGGGATTACAGTTGTTTTAGGGAAACAGGAGAATACTGATACGGCTTTATTTGCTATTTCCGAGGATAATCCATGGTTCTTTGGACACGACAATATTTAACACTTCAAATGAATGTTCTTGTTTACAAAAAACTTTCCTACTAAAACAATCAAGAGAGACCACTAAAATTTTTTTAAAACAGTTTTTAACACCTTAATTTTCTACCTGTCATATTTTTACTGATGATTTTAAGCTTAGGAAATTGAAACTGTTTAACTACAGGCCAAAAGATTCCTTAAATCTTCACTTAATTGTCTCTTGAAGAAACAGTTAGGATAGCCAGCCTCTTTTGAAAACACGTTTGACCACATGTTTTCGTTTTAAAAATGTTTCCTAGTCCTTACCTGAGAAACAGGAACTGTGAATTGAGTCTTTTTATTCGTTTATTTTTCCCCAGAGATTTCAAAACAAACGATATATCTGAGTTTGTGCATATGCAGTTTGACCTTGAGTTTCTGGGCATTTAAAGAGGACGTCTCTACCCTCCACTCCTTCCTCATTTAAGTCATACTGCACCTGCCGAGAGTCTAGTCTGTCTCCTCCAAGGACGCAAGGGGTCGCCCCTCTACCAGGATTGCACCAGCAAACCAAGCCGCAAACGCAGACTCAAGTGCGAAGGAGCAAGAGCATCGCTGCGGGAGCTGTCTGCCAGTCCCACTCCCACAGAATAACCGGAATTGCAACCTAGTTCCACCCATTCCCTCTTTCATTCCCGCAACACAGAGGTCGCCTTTGACTTGGCCTTGAGATGATTAAGGCAGGTCGAAAAGCTGTTTGCCTTTGACTTCTCTCGGCCCAACTTAGAGGTGCATCATCCCACAGCTCCCTGAGACAGCGCCCCAGGAAAGCTTCCTGCGCCGTGGTCCTCGCTGGGGGAGGTGGGCATAAATGGACTACAAGCTTTCTTTCCTGTTTCTTCCTTCGGAATCAGGGGCCCCAAAACTGCAAAGCGAGACGCCTCTGACACTCAGTACCCTGTTTCTCCTTGGCAAGTGTGTGGCTCCCAGCCCGGGGGTCGGGGGGGCTAAAGGAGGGAGCGTGCTCTGCGACGCCCAATGGGGACGGGCTGGAAGAGCGGATGGAAAGCAGAGTGGTCTGCGTTTCAGCTAGAGCGGATGGAAAGCAGAGTGGTCTGCGTTTCAGCTCGGGCTCTCTATGCCCACTGACCCCGAGACTCAATTCCCCAGGTCAGACCCTGGGAGGAGAGGAGGCGGGGACCGCCAGGCGCGTGGACACCGCTGAGCCCCAGGCAGCCCCTTCCGCGTCCGGGCCGGAATGAAAGAGTGGGTGGGGAGTTACCAGAGAACACATCATTTGGAGGCCAAGAATAATAAATCGGATGCCCTGACATATTTAGTTTGGGTTCTCCTACCCCCTGCTAGGCGATCCTAAAGGCGGTGAGGCCCGGCCAGGGCCCCTGTCGCTCTGGCCCTGCCACCTTTTTTAAAGGCAATTTTCAGGTGAATCAAACCTTGTCTGGCTGAGGCCAGCAATACAAAGGGAGCTTTCAGGGGACCCTCATGCCCAGGGGCAGGGCAGGGACAAACAGCGGCTGAGAACCAATTACTAAATTTCCATCTCACACAAGCCCGTGTTGTGTCCTCCGCGCTGCCCCGACGCCTGCCCAGAAAGACTTCCCGGGCGGGACACTGGGAGAGGGATCCCCTTGGGGAACCAGGTAGGGCCGCTGGGCATGGGCTGCACGCCGCGGAGGTGCGAGGGGCCAGAGCAGCAGCATCGCTTCCTGCCCCTTGCGAGCTCCAGGAGAGGTTTCCTCCTCCCTCTCCCCACCAGCGCCCCCAGCCATAGAGCCCGGGTCATCCCTGCTTTGCGATCTGCGAAAGGACTCCCCATGGAAACACAGACACTAGAGCAGCGAGGGCGCCAGGATGCCCTGGAGCGAGGAGAGGTGACACCTTCGCATCTGTCCCTTCATCTCGGGAAGATTCCACCTTTCAGACAGACCAACCCGAGCTGAGGCTGCCCTGGTGGTGTCCGCTTAATTCCAGCTACGGCACTGTCTTAAGAAGCCACCACAATCCAACCTTCCAAATAACAGCATTAAGGGCAGCGAGGAGGCGAATCTTTAGGGGGAGCTCACTCTCTGTACGTGTGTGTCTCAGGGGACACACTTGAAAGGGCCAGAGATGGTACAGATGCTCACATGTGACAGTCAACTCTGCACCTCCGGCTCCCCACAGCTGGGTTTCTGCTGTCTTCAACCCTCGGGCGTGGGACGTCCGGCAGCTCTGCAAACGCGCAGACACGCGAACCCCAGCGCCTCGCGCGCCCTTTGGCTCCGCTGGTGCGTGTCGCGGATGCGGCCGCTCAGGGGCTCGCTCCCTGGCTTCCTGGCCGGGTAGCGGGCGCTCGGCTACCGGAGTCTAGCCTAAGGGCCCAGCCGAGGTCTCCCTGCACCAGGCGGTTGCGCGAGGTGAGCGAATGCCGCGGCCGCGCCTCCCTCGGCATTTACTTAGGGGTCAGGGGCATCCTGCGTCTGGGCGTCCCAGTTGCCTAGGGCTGGGTGCCCCTGGCCGATCCTCAAAAGGAAAGCACAAATCCCGGGTGCGAGTCTAACCCAGGACCGAACTTTCCCGCGAACCTGAAGTTACCAGGGGGCGGGAGCCACCTTAGCGCCGCGTCCGCCCGCCCCTCGCACTGGCTAGGATGCTGCGGGAGGCAGTGGCGCCGAGAGGCAGGGGTGAAAGACGCCGTCCATACCCCCAGAGCCCAAACCCGCATCTCCTCTGGGAGGCGCAGGGCGCAGGGCGGGAGAATCGCTGCCGTTGGGAGCCGGCTCCGGACAGGCAAAGGGACCCGACAGGTGAACGCGGCGGGAGGGAGCAAACGCGTAAAAAAAAGCCCTGCACTTACTTCTTCGCTGGCGCCTTCCCCGGGAGGCGTTTTGGCTGCCGATGTATTCCATAAAGTTCAAAATGATAAAAAACCAAGAAATCAGTCGCAAGTGCATAGTAACCCAGTAATGCTTCCCTTCCTTTTCTCCTTTTTCTTTTGATTGTTAATTATATTTAATGTTTTTAAAATATATGTAGGTGTTAGGCGTATATAGAGAGTGCCCGAGCAGCGGGACTTCTCCTCTCACATCCGATAGGCGTGCTGTGATGGCAAGCGAAGCGGGGCGGGTGGACAGGGAAACCAACTATTGTACTTTCAAATTATCCAAGCACTGAACTGCGGCGGCTTCGCTGGGGTGGCTGGCATCGCCGCGAACCGGGGTTCCAGGAGCCGCCGGGGCGGCCGCAGGTAGCATGTTGTGCGGCAACTGCCGCAGGCGGGATCCGGGCGGGCGAGCGGCGGCGGCGGCGGCGGCGGCAGCGGCGGCCCCTTGGGCTCAGAAGCTGCGGCGGCAGCGGCTGCTGCAGTGGCAGGGGCCCCGGGAGCGCAGTGGAGCGGGCGCCGTCGGCACAGCGGCCATGGCCAAGGGGCGGCGGAGAGACCCCGAGCTGCTTCTGGCTTGCGCGAGCAGGAGACGCTCCAGTGTTGGGCTGGGCTCCCGGGAGCACCACATAGGGGAGGAGGAGGAGGGCAGGGAGGGGGGAAGGGAGAGGAGGGCAGGGAGGGGGAGAAGAGGGGGAATGGCTGTGGGGGGCGGGGGGAGCTCGGGGGCGGGGAAGGAAACTGCTGGAGCAACAACCCTGAGCGACCTCAATAACTTTCAATTTCAAGAGGGAAAGAGGGAGCTGGAAAAGTACAGGCGTTGGGATTTGGCAGAGGGACGGGAAGAGGCGCCTAAGGGGTCCCGGGTCTACAGCGCAGCATCTCTGGACACTGCAGTGACGGCGGGAGAACTCGAGCGAGGAGAATGGGAAAAGCAGTGCGTGCGAAGAGCCCCTCAGAAGGGCAGCTCCGGCGGGGAGACTTGGGCGCACTGGGGCTGGCAGGCAGTGTTGAGGTCGAAGACCCCCCACCCATTCAAGTTCGGCTTCTCTCCGCGGCCTCAAGCTAGGCGCACCCGGCTGTCGGTGGCCGTGCGCCCCTGCGCCCCTGTGCCCCGGCGCCCCCACCCCACTCCCAGCGCCGGCGCGCGACTACCCTCTCCCCTTTGGCAGATCGCTGGAGAGTTTCTGGCTGCTGACTTGCTCCCGGCTTTCCTGACCTTCTCCTCTGTTGCCTTTCTCCCTTTCTTTCTCCCTTTCTCGCTCTCTCTCTCTCTCTCTCTTTCTTTCAATAAAAGTGGCTGCAGTTGGTCGCCAGGCGGGTGGTCGGGAGGAAACTCTGTGGGTGCTGCCGGTCAGCTACTCTGAGGTTTACCTGCTCTGAGCCGGGAGGACCCAGAAGTGTGTGCGCTCAGGATCTTCCCATTGGAAATGCAGTTGTGCTACGGCCTTTTTTTTTTTTTTTTTTTTTTTCCCCCAAACCAAGCCTTTTCTGTGGCTTTGGAAGATTCCTTTCCCTCTCAGCAATTCCCTCTATAGTCAGCTCGCCCCCCTTGGAGCTTTCTCTGCCACCCTCCGTCTCCCAGTGTTCTTGAGAGGACCTGCTGTACATATTGATACCACATCTGGAAGAGTGGGAATAAGATTTGGAAAGATTTTCCCAGTCTTGGAGAAGGAAGGGGAAGGTCCACTACTTTCTTATCTTCCCAGCCCAAGTGGAGGCCCAAGGCAGCAGAGAGTAAGATGCCCTGGCCCACCCAGGGATGGGAGAACAGAGGGCTGGCACCCCTGAGTGGGGCACACCCTGGTTGTCAGTAGTAAATGGTGAGCTTTCCTCGTCTTTTCTCTGGTAGCACTAGCCGGTGAACTTTTCAGTAATTACTGAAGAAGTATTTAGTCGAAAGTCACAAGCCTCAAGTGATTTTAACATAAGCCTGACTTATGTATTATATTTAACAGAATATCTGGAGGACTGCACTAGCACTACAGGTTAACACAGCAGCAAACTTCTGGGAGGTTACTTTGAAAGAGTCCCTGATTCATAGGTGCCTTGCTAATTTTTGTGCTCAGCTCAAATAATTCAATCTAAGTAAATTGCTAAAGCCTTGCAGAGAAACAAGTGACACTTGTACTTTTACCTCCTTCCTCCATTTGTAATCCCTATTACTGGATTTCCTTTCATTTATGTAAATTAGGTAAATTTACATGAATTAGAGCATTTTGTAAGTTTGCAATGCTACGAATTTTATGTCTCTGGAGTCCTTTACTGGTATATTTGTTATACATCCCAAAAGTAGGATAGAGGCAATAAAGTGGCCTGGATGCAAAACGAAGGGAACATGAAATATGCATTATTTTCAAGATGCTAAAAATTAGAATCTGAGAGATGGTCTTTTGATGTTAATTATTTAATTAAATATCACTTATTATACTGCATGCTTGTGTTGGAATTTTGAAAGCAGGCATAACTTCCTTTAGGTTTGATATTATGAGGAAGGCAACACCCCAACAAGATTATGATTTTTGCCTTCTTTTTAAGAGTTCCCATTTACAACACCCCTCTTTCAGTGGTGGAACTTTTTCTGTACATTGTATACACATGTGTGTGCACACCCCCACATGTAGCCTTTCCACCCTTTATCTGTTGCAAAATGTCTACTTATAAATGACTGCGTTTATCACTTTGAACCAGCAAAGTTACAGATAACAGGACAATTCCAATAATGATTATCCAAAAAAGAAGCCACTCTATTTTACTATGCCTGTCCCCATCTGCTTTGCTTCCCTTCTTGCTTAATACCTCAAGTCCTGAATATCTGTACCATAAAACATGGGGGATTTAAAGACTATGGGAGGCTCCCTTTGAAAAGGACTCCAGAGACAGCCTTTCTAATCCGGGATACTTGAGCCGGATGGGATGAGATTGCAAAAGGGATGTGAAAAAGCAATTTGATGAACAACTTCAGGGAAATAAACATGAAGAAAGACACTTACTTTTCACTGTGCGGTTGTGCAGACATATGTTAGTTTGGAAGAGAACAGGAATGGCAGTGTAAGTAAATAAACAAACCCGATGAGAAGCTACGGTTCTTGAGCCATCCCAGAAAAGAAGTGCTAGATGCAGTGGGAAGGAAAAACTTGTCAAGGAATAAGCTCTGCTCAGAGGAAACATAAGGAAAACATTAAATAAAAGAGGAGAGTATTCTTTCTCTCTTGATGCTGTGCTTTAGAATAACTTTTTCCTGATCCGTGTTACCATCATATTAAATGTGTGTTTACTTGCCTGGCTGAGTTTTACTTTCCCTCAACTGTCTTAGAAGCTTATGGAAAGCATGCCATGGCATATTTTCTGCAACATAGTACCCTTTTTTTTTTTTTTTCTTCAAACAAGAAAGCAACACTTACAGAAGCCCGTGGCTGCCAGTGGATTTCAGAACTCAAGCCTAAAGAAAGTTAAAAACCATAGGCTCAGCATAGAGGTCAACGTTTGCTTATTTTTCTCCAAAACACATTAGTTCCAGGGAGTTTTGGATAACCAGGAGACTGGGAGACTTGGGCCAGGAGAATAGAATAGCTTTGAACAAAGGTAGGAGGCTAAGCATATCCAGACTAGTTACTGCAACTTCTCATCTCTCCTTCCACTTATTCCAACCAGGCAGTGACAACAGTAACAAGTTATTTTTATCCATTGCAGCAGTGGCACTCTAAGGAAAGAAAATGATTGTCATATTGTTGAATCTATACTGCAAATATGTGAAAGGGGGTGTGCTCCAGAAAGAGAGAGCAAGCCCAATAGGTTGGAAAGGGATATAACTAGTAGTGATGAGAGATGTTTGGCAAAGTTGGGGCTGACATCAGTCATTATACCACAGAGCGAATATGCAGATTCTGAAAATGCGCAGCTCTCCAGTTACTCAGATCGTGAGGCATCTGAGTCAACAAGTCAAACAGGGTACTGCTGGCGGGGTGTGTGTAACTGATGCAGCTAGACGTCATCCCTGAAATACAGAGTGGGGAGCAGCATTTAAACACCATTGAAATTAGTAGATGAAGGAAAACTACTATTTTTAGAGAGAGAAAGAAAGGAGACAGAATTATTGTAGCTATTTAGAAAGTGATTATATGGTTATATAGCATTAAGAAAATGAGAAAATCAAGACCCATGATGGATTACTTTCTGTCAACAAGAAAGAATGTTCTTCCTCTCAGATGAAGTTATGGGACATTTATGTAATTGTGGCAAGCACCATCTGGTATGCCTATGTTTAAAACTTCTTTCACAAATCAGTTGATTGCTGGACTCACTTAAAATGTGAATATCCAATAGTACTCAATATGAAGAATTTAACAGCTCAGAAAACATTGCATGATCATGGAGGTTTAATAGAAAGAGGCTGTATGTTGTAGTAAGAGGGCACTAAATTGTGGATCTGGGGATCAAGGTGAGTCCTTGTTTTGTACTCACATTGTTGTTTATCAGATTTCTTCATCTGAAAAATGAGGAAATTGAACTAAACTATTTCCAAAGTCCCTTCAGCTCTTGCAATAATGGAACTATTTCTAAGAAAGAAAGACACACTTGTAATTGCAAATGTCAGAACTATTTCTAGTTGTGTGACATCACAGCTTTTACTTACAGAATTGTGTTTAATTGAATAGGTCCAGATTTAGAAGTCTGCTTTCAAACTTGTTGATTTTCTGGAAATGCCTAACCCATTACAAGAATCCTAGATGACTCTGGCCCAGCAAAGATAAATTCAGGACAAGTTCAATCTGTCTAGATGTCTGTAGACTTTGGGACAACGAGAAAGGACAAATTATAAACTCGAGATTCTAGGCAGAGTCCTACAGAGAGTAGGGAGAAGGACTTCTGCATCTCATAAAGAGAGCACTCATTTAGACCTGTTTGTAGGAATCACAGATGAGGGAGGAATGTGGATCTCACTAAGAGCCATTCTTTTTATGTTTGTGTTATTACTTTCTTTTTTGGAATAAAAAGTTGGAAATAAAAGTCACATTTTATTTTTCCTATTCTTATCTTTGGATGAGGATTTATATCCATGCACCCTTCATCCCAAGAACCTCTTCTGAAGGTCAGCAGTGAAGCTTGAGTGGTTGTGGTCATAGATTTAGGTTGAAGGGTTACTATCAAAGACATGAAAGTATAAGACGCAGGCCGGGCACAGAAGCTCACGCCTGTAATTCCAGTACTTTGGGAGGCTGAGGTGGGCAGATCATGAGGTCAAGAGATTCAGACCATCCTGGCGAACACGGTGAAATCCCATCTCTAGTAAAAATACAAAAAATTAGCCGAGTGTGGTGGCACATGCCTGTCGTCACAGCTACTTAGGAGGCTGAGGCAGGAGAATCGCTTGAACCCGGGAGGTAGAGGTTGCAGTGAGCCAAGATTGCACCACTGCACTTCAGCCTGGGCAACAAAGCGAGATTCCATCTCAAAAAAAAAAAAATGTATAAGATGTAGAGTGCCAGATGAGCAATAATACCAATGAGTAATTTTTGTAGCTTCTTTTACATGTATTATCTCAAAACTTCCTCAAAACATGGTCTCATAGATGAGAAACTGAATCCAGAAAGATAAAGTTACTTGCTTAAGCTTATAAGATTCTGGCTATTTCGTATTACCCCCAAATCTGTTTTCTCTGCCCTCCCTGTTGACTTCCATAAACTAAATCACCAGAACTCCTTTCCCCTGCTTTCCAGTTGAGTTCAGGCCTAGGCGGGGGTACCTGCGGGTGATCAGATCATGGGAAGGAAAAGTGATGCCACTCCTTCCCTGCTTTGGCATCATTTGCCACATCCTTCAGGAGGCCACAGCCCTGTCATGCAGTCCTTTTTCTGTGGCTCTAGCACTCAAGTAGGTTTCAGAATCACCATTTACCCTCCCTGACTCCTTGGGCTTAGGGATAGAAATGGCTTCCCCGTCTTCTTAGTTCCTTGGTGACCCAACATCTCTTGGTTTCTTCAACCCTGTCTGCACTATAGAAAATGGCCATTTTATAAAAGTATCTTTCAAAAATTCTTGTTGGGTCCCTAAGTGACACGGAAGTTTTAGTGCTTGGACTTGTGACCAGGTTGTCTGATTTAATGCCAGTACCTTCCTACTATGTGGTCCTGCCTTTCCAGAGGAATGCACTCTGATTAAAACTAAGTTGCATGAAGGGAGAGGGTCAGGGTATGTTACAAGCCAGGAAGGCTTATAAAGTATGGAAGTGGGCACACAACAAACATCAGAGCAAGGTCATGGGCTAAATCGCCATGAATAACTAGAATCAGAATGGCAGAGAGTAAAGCAAACTTCATGTTCAAACTTATAGCCAAGCAATCAGAAACAAGAAGTCACAGGAAAAGAAATAGCAAGGGAGTCAAGAAACAGCAGCAACAAAAGCTGGCATTGATTTTAAAGCATGGTTTGACTAAGTCACTTTTTACTTATTTTTTTCTGGTAGGTCCAAAATGAGCCTTGCACAATCCACGGTAAGGGTAGTTTATTGGAAAGCATAGTGAAAGATGGAGCTAACCTCAATGTGCCATCCATTCATCCCATGAATATTTGTTGATGGTGCCTACTATGGGTAACTCCAGGCTACACACTGAAGCAGAGTTTTATGTGTGGCCTTTAAGGCAAGAACAGTGAAGGAATTACATGAGGGGTTGTATTGGTGCTCAGATGAAAAGCAATGCTATGGTTTATGACAGAAATGAACTGGACACACCCAGCAACAAGCTTTAGGAAGTACCTCTTCAAAGCTGCCATATTCATAAACAAAACAGAACAAAAACCTCTTCCACCTGTATTCGTACTATCATTTATGGTTTATGTTTGTTACTGCTGGTGCCACTTTGGGTAGCTACTTTTGGTCATCTGGCTAGTTTTATTTCAGCACTCACTGAAACTCCATGCTAGGTCCAAGAGATACAAAACTAGGGACACTAGGCCCCTGCCCTCAAGTGAAGGAATACCCTCAGTGAAGGAAACAGGCACGTAAACCATATGGTAACTGCTGTGTCGTAAGGGCTCTGCGATGTGTTGTGGGGAAAGGAAGAGGAACAATACTTGAGGGGCAGTGATGGTGTTAGGAAAGAGATAAATTCTGCATCTAAGATAATGCAGCTTTTAAAGAACTAATGGTGAATCTTAGTGGGGATAAGGAAGGATCCCTCCTTTTGCTTTAGACTGGCCCTGATTCAGAGGTAGGGGGGCAAGCTCCTTTTCTGCCTTGCTTTGAGGAGGTCAGTGGTCATGGTTGGCTACATGTTTGCTAGGGAGGCAGCCAGACTCCAAGAGCTGCTACAGGCTTCCTCCTTCTCCAGCAATTCCTGTGGCTCAGTGGTGATCCTGTGGGAGTATAGTTCATGGCTGATACCTGTGTGGGAGTTTGTGTGGGTTAATGATTTGACTGGCTTACTGTAGTGAGAATGTGGGCAGATTCCTCTCCTGTGAGAAAGATGACATTTCATTTCCCCTATTCCTACAAGTGTTTGAGAACGTTTAGGATAACTACCAAAGAAATGGGGGTTGGCCTTTGTAAGTGTCTGGCTGTTCCCATTCTCTTGCCCCAACTCCATGCCAAGCACTCTCCATACATTCTGGTATTCTTTTGGAACATGTTCTCCCCACACAGTGTTTTGTGCACCTATCCTTATCAAAAATCCCCTGCTGAGGCGCATCCCTGCTTCTTTCCAGCTCTCTCCACCCTAGAATTTCCGTACTTTGAACTCTAATCCTTGCTCACTAATGATAAAGGACTGGTTTAGCTCTGCCCCTCTATCCTTCTCTTCCCCTATATAATCTTTTCTTCCCAGAAACATATTTTGATTTCACTTTGGCCTGTAGGGTATGTCACAGGTGTGGGGGATTTCAAGCCATTATGAAAAAGCTTCGGGTGGCTCGTGGTCGTGATATTTTTCCAATTTGGCAGGTGGTATTCTGTATTTGTAGATAACATTGTCTCACTGAGAAGTATTCTGCAGGAAGATAGAGGAGAACAAAGGACTTTCTTTCCAGGGAGCTTGTATCAGTTATGTATTACTGTATAACGAATCACTTCTAAACTTAGTGGCTTAAACTATCAACTGTTTATGGCTTCTCACAATTTTGTGTGTTGACTGACTCTCCTGCTGGTCTCTCCTGGGCTCTCTCATATGCTACATCTGGCTGTCAGGTCAGCTGACATGGCAGAGATAGCAGGCCTCTCTTCCCAGGTAGTATTACATCCCAACAACACGGAGCTCTCTGGGTTCCAGAAATGTGAGAGAGGAAGCTGCAAGGCCCCTTGGAAGTCCTACAAATGTCACTTCTACTGCATTTTATTGACCAAAGCAAGTCAAAAGACCAACCTAGATTCTGGAATTTACCCAATAGACTTTATCTTTTGATAGGAGGAATTGCAAAGAATTGCAGGCTATTTTAAATCCACTCCAGAGCTAATGGGCAGGTTATTAACCTCTGTATAAAGTCAAGCCTGGAGCTCTTTGGTCAGTCAGAAAGTTGACACCTAATGGAAGCAAGAAAGCAAAACTGAGGTTTACCCTATACCCTATCTGACCACCTACACAGAGTGTCTGGTTCTAGATCAGTTCTTTCTCTGAATTGAGTTTTAATTCTAGACTTGAAGCCTTACAATATCAAAGCAGTACAAAGGTCCAGGCCATTGCTGGGACAAATTTTCAGCTTTCGGTACATAAATAAGAAGCAATTATGGTTTGGAACTCATAGAGAAAAATCTTTGCAATGTTCTCATCTTGGGGGAGGTCACAAGTGTTTTTCTTCAGCCTGTTATTTCCTTCCCTTTTCTCTTGTCTTAAGAGCTAGGATAGTATTCCTTAAGGTTTGTGAATGTAATATAGACATCTTCTCATTGAAAAGAATCCCTGTGAAAATGCCTCTTTGTGAGGAGGCCTTCCTTTTGTCTACTAATATTTGCAACAGAACTTATCATTTTAGTGCATAGAAACATGAAGCACTATCTCATTAAATTCCATAATTCTAAGATTTAACGACATGAGGTACAATCATTTTGCCCTACAACATAGATTTACCTTAAGTGTTTAGGAAAGGAGGCAATCTAACTAATGGATTTACTTCCTCACTGTGACTTGATTCTCTGATTTAGTTAGGAATGATATATTGGGTTTTCATGAGTTTTTGGTGAATTTTCACCATTATGATTATAAGAATCAATACTTTTTTAAAGTAACATTGTAGATTATATACAATATGGCATCTTTTGTCTTTTTAAAAAAATACACGGTACTATGGTTTGAATGTGCCCCCTGCCAAATTTATATATTGAAACTTAATCTCTAATGTGATTGTATTAAGAGGTAGGGCCTTTGGTGAGGTGATTAAGTAATGAAGACTCCACTCTCATAAATTGGATTCATGCCCTTATAAAAGTGGCTCCAGGAAGCTCCCTTTGCCCATTGCTCCATGTGAAGACACAGCAAGGAGGTGCCATCTTTGAAGCAGAGAGCAAGCTCTCAGCAGACAATGACTCTGCTGACACCTTGATCTTGGACTTCCCAGCATCCAGAACTCTAATGAATAAACTTATGTTGTTTTATAAATTACTCAATCTAAAGTATTTTGTTGTGGCAGCCCAAATGAACTAGTATACTAGATATTCAAGGACAACCTGGTTTCCAAAAGTCAACCAATGCCTTGAGGATTTCTCCTCCAAATAATTATATTTGTATGTATAGCTTGCTTTCTCTCTGTTCATGTATATTTGTATTTTTCCTCTACTTGTTTTTTAGCATTGTTAAAATTATTCACATCATTATGTATACTACTTGAAATCATCACAATTAGAAGTTTATTTTAAATGCAAATATTCCCAAGAAAGTTAAGAATGGGTGAATTATTTTAGTTAGATTGTTTCCTTCTGAACACATCTCTGAAATGTGACAAGGAGAGAGGGTCTGACCTGTTTAGGGGCATTATGAACTGTGACTCTGAGGGAGACTTGTGTCTGTAAGGACACCGAGTAACTTAGGGAGGTGGAAAAGTGAGCGTAGAAGCAGAAGTTGCAAGAAAAAGCAGCAGCAAAAGGAGTGGTGTGAGTGTGCTAAGGATGAACTTAGTAAAAGGATACACTTAGTTTTCTAGAGATAGTTTTATGAAGTATTAAGAAAAATCTAAATTTGACACATTATGGCAACCTCCTAAACATAGGAGGAGACTGCATAAAATATTATACATAAATTGTTCTCAAAACAATGCCATAAATTCACCTGATGTTTGAAATGAGATAGTAAAGAAAAAAAATTACCTGGAACCTGCACTAAAGATGGAAAGTGGGTGAGTATGTATTATGGAATGCAAGGACGTAGGGCAAAATGCATACAATTTCTTTTTACTCATTTTCTTTTAAAATTTAACTGTTTTCAAAATTGCTATTATTCATACCTGTTAGTGAGGACTGTATGAAAGTATTTTCTCTGTATGACCAACTTCTAAATGCCTCTTTGAGAGAAACTTCAGTGACAACATAGACATGTTTGATTGGATACTAGTACTTATGTTACCTTCTTTTTTAAAGAGTGTCCACATAATAAAAATGTTTTGTTTGATGTATAGCCCTGAAGTTTAATATTCTAGATTGATAAATTTGCGGGTATTGGTTTTTAAAATGTTAAGTGGACATATTTTTCATTCACTGAAAATTGTGTTGCCTTACAGTTATTCTCTACCTATCGAACCAAGGTCATTCATTGTTTGGAGGTAACGGGAGATAACCCCTAGACCACAATTTCACTATTTTGCTTTGAGTCTCAGAGCTGCCTTCCTTGAATCCCTAATAGTCTTGCCACGGATTTGTTGAGAGAAAGAGATTTCTAAACTCCAAGTTTCCTTTATATATACCAGCAAAGTTTTGGTTCCAAATATGCAGTTTCACGGAAAGCCACAGTGTAGTGAGGAATCAGGACTGTAAAAAGTGCCCTTGTCAGAAGGAAGAGGAAGTGAAGAACCTTTCTGGAACTGGAGGAAAGAGTGGGAGTGTCAGAAAGAAATCAGACTCTAGTCTCCTCTTGACAGTTGATTTTTCGTATTTCTTTTTATATCGAAGGAGTAGAATTATTATGCACCTTTAGGGCCTTGTGTAAGGTGTTCATAGAAAACTAATAATCAAAGGTAGAAGATGAACTAAAATCACCCCTGTGCTTGTAGAAATGAATATAATTGTTCAAAGGCAGATCTGCCAGGGGCCAGAGACATCTTGCACAACTCTCAAGTATGGGTGAAAAGTGCTCAAAAAACTTTTCCCTGCAGTGTTGGTCCTGGCATGGCATTGTGTGGAAGACATGGGGCTGTTCAGCAAATCATTCTGTCTCTCCTCAATCTGTTTTCTGTAGACATGCAGAGATTGCATTTCCATGCCTCTCCTTGTCACTTTTTTTTTTTTTTTTTTTTTTTTTTGAGATGAAGTCTTGCTCTGTTAACCAGGCTGGAGTGCAATGGCGCAATCTCGGCTCACTGCATCCTCTGCCTCCCGGGTTCAAGTGATTTTCCTGCCTCAACCTCCGGAGTAGCTAGTATTACAGGTATGCACCACTGCGCCCAGCTAATTTTTGTATTTTTAGTAGAGACAGGGTTTCACCATGTTCCCCAGGCTGGTCTTGAACTCCTGACCTCAGGTGATCCACCTTCTCCATCCTCCCAAAGTGCCTGTTACTTTTAAAGTTAGGCGTGGGATGTATAAATTGAAAGAAATGAGACAGAAGTGAGATTAGTCACTTGAAGATAAAAGTTTGAAGAACCAGGGTTGAGTTTACCACATTCTCTTTCTAGTGTTGTCGTGATCATAGAAGAATAAGACAGAGTGACGTCTTTGTCAGACAAGGTCCTTGAGTGACTATGAACAGCCCCCTCGCTCCCTGCCCATTGCTGACCTATGCTAGACACAGCATGAATGAGAAACACAATTTTGTAGTTATCGGGCCACTGAGATTTCCCTTAAGTCAGCTTCCATATATTTCAGTCAGAATAGTTCCTTGTCTATATAAATCAGGACTTGTGCAGAAGGGGAATAAAGAAGAGACAAATAAACAATTTCCACTGAAATATCAAAGCAGGAAATAATGGATAATTTACAGAGTAAGTTCAATAGATTCTTATTGATCGTGTGCAAGAGTGAATGAAAAATGGAGCAGCTGAGTCCACTGGAATAAGATATATTTGCTGTTGCTGAATTCATAGATATTTAAAAGTTAAATACAGAATGAATTATTTTATGTCCATTGTTGAAGAATGATTATCTTTAATACCAAGTTGAGAAACATATAGAACTTGAAGGGTCCTTGACAAATCAGTTAATCTTTCACACTTGGCAAATATTTCAGTCTGAGGCCATAACTCCTTTCTTCCAAAGTGCACTTTATTGATATGATCTTGGCACTCTGGACCACTGGCTCTAAGGAGTTTCAGAATTCTTTATGTAAAGGGCTGCATGCAGTCACTGTCAATGGATGGGAGCTGGAATACAGTAGAGAAAACTGAAACCTGAACCTGAGGTAGGAGAATATTTAAAGCATCCTTGAGAGACAAAGATGTATACTGCTTGTAAAGACGTTTTAGGGAAAGAATTTTCCCTCTTCTTTAGAAGCTTTAAAAAAGGTAGAACAAATTTTGTTTCAAAAAATATTTTATTTCCCTCTAATGGCAGGTTATGGCAGCATAAGTTTTCTGTATCGAAGTAAAATTTCAAAAGCAAATTGGAATCTTTGTCTAGAAACTGGAAAAACTTTTGATTTTTAAGAAAAAGAATCTAGTTTAATTTGACTTATGAAATTCATGGAATTCTAGAGCTGGAAGTACTCTCAGAGATCATTAGAATACATTATTTTATTTTGAATGAGACCGGAAAGATTAAATGACATGCCCAAGGCCCTACCGGCAATGCTCAGACTAAAAGCCACTCCTCCTCATTACTAGGATATATTTTATTGCACCACCATTCTGAATGCTGTTTCATTCAGCATTCAGTGTTTAATCAGTCATTCTACTTTAGAAATCCATATCTTTGTTTTGTATCAATTGAATCTGAGAACAACTCATTTATTCACCAATTCATTCATTCATTCATTCATTCATTCATTCACATTAATTGAACATTCCCTTGGTGCCTACCTTCTTTGGACATTGTCCTTAATCCTCATTATCATTTTAGACTAAGAACACTTGATAAAGTTTAAAACAATTGTGAATTTAGCCATTTCTTGGGGTAAAACACTTTAATTCTGCTTCTTTTAATAATTCTTCATTGACTTTCATATACTTCTTATTGCAAAGTTTAGGGTTAAGTAAGTTCTGAATGTACTAGAAAGAAGACATAATATTTCTGCATTTATTTTGATTAAAAAATATTTATTATTATAACTAGAGAACTCCTTACGGATTTGTTATACAAACTGACCCTAGGTTTTTTTTTTTTTTTTCAGTCATAATTAAGGAAAAAAATAACCTGCTTAAAGTAGTAAGGCAATGCATTTACATATTATCCTATATTGGCACTGCTGAAATTTATTCATTTCTTTTCAGATTGATGCAATGTATAAAAATCCCTTGGATTCTACTCTAACACTGCCATCAGTAAGCATGTTGAGTACCTACTATGTGGGCAATAAACATAAATGTGTTAAATGTAGTGACAATAACACCAAAAAAATGAAGGTCCCAGGTCTCCAGGAGTGCATAACTAAGTCATGAAGAAAACCTAAAGAAATATATTAGTAATAAAAATTCTATTTATGCCTTTATTACCAAAAAAAGAATCACTCTTAAACTACCAAAAAAAGAGAAGAACTAAGTCAGTTTAGTTAAAATATCAGTCTTTAAAGACTTGAGTCAGGTAAGCCAGATTTTGAAGCAAGCCTAAATCTGATAGAGATATAGGGAAATAGCAATTAATAGAGGGAGGCATTACTATTTAAGGGAAGGCTAGGGTAAGAAGTCTTCCTCTCTCTTTTGAGTGACCTCTCTCAATTGAATGACCCACTCTCTGCTTAGGTTCCTTTGGAAGGTTCAGTTTCACATTTAGCAGTATTTCCTGAGACCTCGTGTTCCAGGCCCTGTGCAAGGCACTATGGTGTGCCATCACATTTGTTTAACTAGTATTTCTTCCCTCTAGATAGGTTGGTAGGTTATTCTCAACCTTTTCTTCCATGCTGTGCGTCTTATTCACCCCTGGAATCTAAACTATATAAATAATGTGTGTGTGTGTGTGTGTGTTTGTGTGGTGGGGAGAGAGGGTGAGTGAGTGATCAGTAGCTTTAGCTCTGTCTCCATTCCCCAAAATATTCAGTTTAATAGGCCTTGCTACTTATAGGCAGTCCAGAGAGCAGAAGCACAGAGATCATCTGGGTACTCATTAGATATGCAGAACATCAGGCTGGGTGCGGTGGCTCACACCTGTAATCCAAGCACTTTGGGAGGCTGAGGTGAGTGGATCACCTGAGGTCAGGAGTTCAAGACCAGCCTGACCAACATGGAGAACCCCCATCTCTACTAAAAAATACAAAAATTAGCCGGGCGTGGTGGCGCATGCCTGTAATCCCAGCTAGTTGGGAGGCTGAGGCAGGAGAATCGCTTGAAACTGGGAGGCAGAGGTTGCAGTGAGCTGAGATTGTGCCATGGCACTCCAACATGGGCAACAAGAGTGAAACTCTGTCTCAAAAAAAAAAAAAAAAAAAAAAAGGAAAGAAAGAAATGCAGAACATTAGACTCCACCTCCGACCTGCTAATCACAATCTACTCAATCATTTATCCAGGTGACTGAATGCACATTGAAGTTTGAGAACCCTTCATGATACAATCATCTGAAAGAGTTTTTCACAGGACAACTGAGTAGGCTCAATTTCAGCACAGTTAAGTCGGAAAGTCTGGTGACTGGGGTATCTGTGTGGTTTAAACACTCTCCAGGAGATTATAGTGTGCACCCATGGTTGGGACACACTGCTCTGCTCTTTCCCAAAATGATATATAGATAAAAATTCCACAAATCCCTTGTAAACAAAGTAGATTTCAGAGTCTAGATTCAGGACCTACAAATCAGGAATCCTAATTTCCAGAAAAGAAAGCTGTTCATCTGTATATTTAACAAGCAACTCAGGCTCTATTTCTTTCATCTGGTGACCTTGTGGGAACTCATTTTTTCCTGTATACTTACATCCTTCACCAGAGGACAAGAGGCAGTGGAGTCACAAAGTAGGGAGACAAACATGGAAAGGAAAGAATGTGGGATGAGAAATAGATTCCAAAATATCCAATAGGGTGAGGGCAGAGGTGGATGTGGGACTCAAATCAGCCTGAATCCCTTTGTCACTATCAAGAGCCACTGCTGCACTTAGATCAGTGAATGATTCTCAACAACTCTAAATCTCTTTGTTTGAGAAAGGACTGGTGTTGAAAGGGCCCATTTCAGAGAAGATAACCATGGTTTGCGGGAAGAGAGAGATCAAATCAGAATGGTTAACTTGACTGAGAGTCTTCTGGTTCATTACGAAGGGAATGAGTCGATATTCTGTAGCACTGTGGGAAACTGTCCTTTGGATTCTTTCTTTGCTTATGTGATTCTCAGTTTGAGGAATACCAATTTCGAGAATGTGTAGTCTCTCTACTGGTAAATGTAACGCAAAGGTCAATAACACATTTCTAATACTGGTATTGATTATATAACATTATAATGCATTATAATACATACTCATTGCATTTGTTCAATGTATCTGCTGTCTTGATATAGAGTACCAGGTTGGTTTGAGAAATTAGTTTTCATAAATTTATGTAAGTTGTATTTCAAGAATTTTTTGAGACCATGCATTGATTTATAGAATTATTTATAGTTTTATTTATATTTTGCAGTAGGAGAAATACCATGTATTTTAAACGTCTACTTAAAAAATATGTGGGGTACTCTGCTAGGTGCTGCAGATAGAAAATAGAGGATACAGCCTCCACTTCTGAAGTGCTTAAAATTTATTTGGAGTCAGAGGTGTCAGAATTTCTATGCACAAAATAATAAGTAACAATGGAGCAGTGGATATGTTGACAGACAAATGGGAGATTTGGATGGTAAGTGTTAAAGGAGTTGAGAGTGCTTTTATGTCTATGGGCATTGTGCTTTGTGCTATCCCTAGAAAACTTGCCAGTGTGAACTAAGAGATTATTTTTTTATTTCATTTCCAATTCTCACTGTAAAACTTTAACGATTATTTAACTTCTCTGAATAATAGCTGAATGCAAATGCAATTAAAAAACATATTTTTGGGATTTCCTTTGGTGCTAACTTAAAGGAAGTTTAGAGACACAATAAGTTATCTTTTCTAGTTTGAATATCTAGGGGAATTAAAAGGCCCTAAGATAATTAGCTTTTGTAATATGGACCCAAACTGGATATTTGGTTGATAACTATTTTCTTGCCTTCTCATTCTAGCAAGGAGTTGTGATTTCCCAACAAAGACAGGGAGTTGCAAAACAGCAGGACTTTACTAGAGTTAGTAATTAATTAGGAGCTAAAAGTACCAGAGGCTCTGAGACATAGTGTGTGACTCAAAGGGATAAGAATCACCCAGCATTTCAAAGAAGTGTCACTTAAATAAACAGAAAGTCAAGTGAGTCCCGTCTGTGGAATGGGAAATGGTCAATTGACATCAGGAGCCACCACACAACTGTGTAATACAATATTATAAGGATTAGTCACTGTATTTTGCAACTTGTGCATGACTGGAAGTTTTCTTCTCAGTTCTGTAGAAGGTGAGCAATTATCTGCCTTGCAGAATTCACGGAAGTAAAAATGAACTCTTAATGCACCATAGTGTTCAAATAAATAACCAATCCTTCACAGGTTCCCACCAGCATGACTTTCCTCTACCCCTTTAATGTATATTAATCAATCAAGTTAATTATTAATATTAGTAGACAAGCTAAAGTACTTTACTAATCAACTAATAGCTGGGGACCCAGGGCCAAGCCAGAGCTTTCATGACTGGGAGGAGCATTACAGAGAGAAAATGACGTAAGTGGTCATTTTGCCTAAAAGGAAATGTGTTTTTCCTATGGAGTAGAAGAATTCCTGCATAAATACAGATAAGTGTTAAGGTGTTATTCAACTTAAGATTTATGATTTGTTTCCCATATTATTTCCAAGTTTCTTTATGTAACTATTTAAATTTTGAAGTGGTAAGTACTAAACACTGTAATAGGGTCTATCAACATAAGATAGTGGAAGATCATCAGAGCTCACAAATAGATCTATAGGTAAACATTGTGTGTGTGTGTGTATGTGTATATGTGTATGTTTTTTAAAATGTAGGTTCCCTGCAAGAATGGGAAAGAAGAAAAAAGATCTGATGTAACTTGATTATCCTAGAATATTATTCTTATGAGGGATTTCATAAACACTTTTATTATAATTGATATATGGTACAGAATGCTTCAGTGTGACATTGAAAACATTTTTGTTACATTGAGTAAGTCTGCCTTAATACTTAATACTTAAATGTATTCAAGTTTTAAGAGTTTAGAAGAATTAAGCATCTCTCTAATTTTGTACTTCTTTTGCAATATGAAATTAATACATGTATGTCTTGCCATAAAGAAACATGTAACTTGCATATTTACAAGTGAATATGTGTTCATCAGAGACATGAGAAACCAAATTTCATTGAATTTGGTTAGTAAACTTTAAATTGTAGACATAAATGTTTCATGACAGGTTTATTTGATTTGATGGCATGTATTAAACGCTAATTCATTAAAACATTATCTGACTCATACTAAAAAAGCTATTACTGCAAATTTGAAATTTTTTTACTTTATATTACAGAACCAGTAGTTAATTACTTTCCTTTAGAGATCTCTGGTCCTGGCACTAGTGGATGAATGAGTTGAAGTTACAAATCAGTAGTTTACTTAACAGAAATATTTTAGCTGTGTCCATTAATAAAGACTGAATATTGTTTTTGCTTTTTTTTCCTTTTTAAGAAAACTTGTATTTTTTTTTTTTTTTTTGAGGTTGGGACAGATAGTTTTGTAGCATGAATGTTCCATATTTTAAAATGTGTATTGAGAAAGAATTTACTGGATCAAGTCTTTCCCTTCAACACACTCTAGAGGGAGTCAAATCTAAGAAAGTTATGTTTAATGCATTTCAAGTGCTGTTGGTTTTTTAAAAATAAATTCTTCTTCTTGGTGACAATCTGTTTTGGCCCTCTTAGTTAATAAGGATGCAGTCCAGGAGTTGGTTAGAACTAGGATCTAACGAGGCTGAGGTAAAGACTGACTCTATGTGTGAACCATTTAGCCACTTACAGAGAAAATACCCCTTCCCTTGGTCACAGACTGCTTGGGTCAGCATGTGAACCAATGCATACTTAGGCATGAATAGGGAGAGAGTGAAAGGTAGGACGCGGAGTAAAAGAATATTTATGGGTCAGGAAAAATTATTCCTTCCCGACTGGAATAATAAACTACAATATGGGTCTCAATAATGCCATTAGTTAGCCGTGTGAACTTGGAAACACCTCTTAACCTCTTTGAAATTCAGTGTTTTAATTGTGCTAAAATGGAAGTTTGAGCTAGAAGGTCCCAGGTCTAAGTTTTATGATATTATTTCTATAGAATAAAGTTTATGGTTTGTATAAAAGTGTATCTTGAAGATCTGAGTATGAGCCAGTAGCTCCTAGAAAAATCTTGGAAGTCTGGGTTGGGCGCAATGGTTCACACCTATAATCTCAGCACCTTGGGAGGCCTAGGCGGGTAGATCACCTGAGGTTGGGAGTTTGAGACCAGCCTGACCAAAATGGAGAAACCCCGTCTCTACCAAAAATACAAAATTAGCTGGCCATACATGCCTGTAATCCCAGCTACTAGGGAAGCTGAGGCAGGAGAATTGCTTGAATCCAGGAGGCAGAGGTTGGGGTGAGCCGAGATCTCGCCATTGCACTCCAGCTTGGGGAACAAGAGCGAAACTCCATCTCAAAAAAAGAAAAAAGAAAAAAGAAAAAAAAATCTTGAAAGTGTAGCATTTTGTTTTTAATATACTTTTGTTCTAAATATTCTTGTATCATGCACAACTGGATTATATGTACTTCTGCCAAATATCTCCTGTACTTTTTAAAACATTTGTTCCTTTATTTGCACTATTTCTTTCACTTGAAGTTTATTCAGCTTCTATTTACAGTTATAGAAATCTTACATGTTCTTTAGACCCAACTCAGCTGATATGAATGCCATGAAACACTCCTTGTCCCTTCTTAACACTATAAGAATGATTTCTACTTTCTCTGAACGTCACTCAAATTTTGCTGTTACTTTTCTTTTGGCACTATCACGTTCTGCCTTGCCTTATAGTTGTTTTTGGAACATGTCTTACTCATCAATGAAACTCAAACTCCTTAAGGAGGTATGGAGATCAAGGGATCTAAACTTTACATTCTCCATTTTAAGCAACGGGATTTGCTAGTAGTAAATATTCAACACAAATCTGCTGACAAAATCAATAAAAGAATGCTGCTTAAAATAACGATCTAGTTTTTGAAAAATTATTTAAATAGACATGTAGTTCATTTTAGTGAGACCATCGATTGCAGTTCCTCAGACTTTATAGCTTTTACGTTTGGGAGCAGATACTTTTAGCAAATTCTCTTTTTAGGAAGGGAGGGAGGAAAAATGCTTGGTATTATTTCTTTCTGACTTATACATGCATACTAATTTTAAGAACTCATACAGCTTTGGTTTTTTTCTTTGGCAACTTGTAGATTGGTATCTACCCGAAACAGAGTTTGAGTGAATGTTTTTTTGAAGATTTTCATACAATTTTTACACAGTTAATCTTCTACAGCCCTTGATGATGAGGCGCAGCCAGCATTTTTCTCATCGAGTATCAATTTCTTTGTATATCTCAAAAGGACCAAATCTCCAAATACAGTTGGATGTGCAATTAGAAATTCTCACATTTAGTGCAAGTATGTGTTAGGATTTTCTTCAATCTCCTCTTAGGTATTGTGTAGCTTTTATTTCTATTATGCCTTCTCCCTATCTTTCTACTTTCATTTCTACTTTTTATTTCTTCCTTTCAGCCCACAGTCATACAAGGCATTTATATAGTAGGTGCACAGTGCATAATTTATTTGGTTTAATTCTCTCTGCTCTTTTTCCTTAATCAACACATGGAATTTTATCCAGGGAAAAGAGTCACATGTGGAGTTCATCCTCTTCATCTTCTATTTTAGCTTTTCTGTATTTCTTTCTTCAAGCAGCTGCCATTTCATTTCTTTTGAGTGTTAGTTTACACTGTGGAATCCCCTCACTTGGTAATTGCAAAGGCTTAAATCTCTGATGATAAATATCAAGCGGTGGGGTTGAAACTTTTGGAAAGGAGGGCCTTGTGCATCATCATTTCCTTCCTTTTTTCCTTCCTTCTTCCTTCCCTTTCTTTTTCTTTTAAAGTCTGGAACTAACGAGTTGATATTTCAAGACTAATATCTTGAAATAAAGAGACATTAATGCCTAAAGTTATTTTCACAACCTAAAACTGAACATATCATAGCTATTATGTTTATCATATAAGCCAGTGTCAAGATCATTCTTTGGGAAAAAAAATTAATGCCATTAAGAGTATTCTCCATGTAATCTGTGGGATACTTATAGCCATGGAAAAGTTTCTGGTGGTCTTTGCTGTTTTTATCCTGGGTGGATGTTTTTGGTTCCTCATATTTTATACATTTCTGGGTGAAGTTCACACCAAAGAGAGAAATAAAGGAAGAGAAAAACATTAAATAACTATCTTTCATTGTAACTGAACATTTTTCTAAAGACGAATGATGTGGACTTTGAAGGAAGATGTATATTTCTAAACTGCAATGATTATCTCAAACATGTAGATAGTGACTTTGGAAAATTTGCTAAAGATTCTTGACATAGAGAAGAATAAGATAAATTTTATTTATAATAATCTAGAAAAAATAAAAAAATTGAAGGAAAAAAGCTATGTTGGTGCAGATGCAGAGACAGAGAAATAAGGAACTTATATATACTCCTACTATGTACCCACAAAAATAAAAAAAAGTAAAAAAATAAGGAACTTAATCATAGTAAATTCTCTTAAAAGTCTTATTTGAATTATTACTGGTGAATTTGTCTTGTTGTCTTTATACTTATGTTGAGTCCTGTATCAAGATTTTTAAAAATAAAAAATACAGAAAAGCAAAGCTCCCAGTGGATCTTTTTCATCAACACAAGGATTCATACTCTTCCTCTATTCTTCCTCTCTCTACTCCACTGAAAAATCCCAATGTTACCATGGTTTCTGAGATTTCAAAAATGATACTTTTTGCATCTCCCCAATACTAAAAACCAAGGAAGTAGACTAGAATTTTCACTGCTATAGATAGCTTGGATGTTGCTACAAATTACTTAGTTATTTATTTATTTTTTATTTTTTGAGACAGAGCTTCACTCTTGTTGCCCAGGCTGGAGTGCAATGGCACAATCTCAGCTCACTGTACCCCCTGCCTCCTTTCAAGCAATTCTGTCTCAGCCTCCCGAGTAGTTGGCATCCTCCAACCAGGCCTGGTTAATTTTTTTTTTTTTTAAATTATTGGTAGAGATGGGATTTCACCATGTTGGTCAGGCTGGTCTCAAACTCCTGACCTCAGGTGATCCACCCACCTCAGCCTCCCAAAGTGCTGGGATTACAGGCGTGAGCCACCATGCCCAGCCACAAATAATTTAATGAAACATTTAGAGTCAGACTTTCAGATTACTCAGCCCTATGCAGAAGTTTTTGCGTAGACTCTAAGAATATTCATTTATATTTAATCTATGCATATTTGGGCTCTCTTTCTATTGACAGCTAGCAATATTTTGCATTACTAGATGAAAGTAATGTCTTAGTTTGTGCATTGAGAGGTCTAAGAACTGATGAGGAGTGTCTTGCTGGTAAATACTTGGATGTTGGCTTATTTATTTGCTTTAATATCATCTGTGTCTCCTTGCCTCCTGATGGGGTGTTAACGGTTTAGCATAATTGAAATGTATGATCTTTCTTTTTGGTATTTGTTTAATGCCTCATAATTTTGTGCTTCCTTGCAGTTTCTTTTATTTCTGTTATGAACTATATTTTAGTTTTTACTTATTTAGAAATTTGGAAAGTAAGTACTCCATTTTTAATTCTACTAGTGATAAACTTTCATTTAAAAAATTTTAGTTTTATTGTTTCCCTTATTAGTGAAGGTAAAAATATATTAGTAAATTTGTTTAATTATTCAGTTTTAATTCTGAACTTAGCATATTTACATAATTTAATAAACACATTATAGAATTAAACATTTATGCAACTTCCCAGATTCACTTGGCCCCACCTGCTTCCCAAGGTCTTAGCCACCTTCTCAATAGAGATCTTTGGCTATGTCACTGAGGAGTCACTTCACCCCAAATATCACTTGCTGTCTCAGGTTACCCTGGCAAGAAGTCAAGATTCGTTTGTTGCCCCTGAAGAAGTGGGACCTGCAGCAGCATCTAAACTGGGCTCAGCTTATCTAAATACCTGACAATTCTGTCTCTCTCCACTGGTTCTGCATTCACCAGGAGCACTGAGCATTGGGCATGATATCTGACTATTCAAAGGGGGTGACCAATACAAGCCAGAAACTCAGGGACTTGTGAGGAAGAGTTGACCAATGAAGAATAGGAGATGCGAGGGCTGATTTTCTAGTCCACTTCCCATCCAGCTCCCAACTGTTCCAAAATGGAGGTGCTCCATATGGCTTGCTATGCTTCCTGTGAGGCTATGCCAGCTTCACACGGACCCACCTTGTTTTTGCTTTTCTGGCTTCCCTTCCTCCGTTTCCTATTTCTCTCACTCTTGCTGCCCTGGGATTGCATACCCTCCACCGAGCCTGCCCATTCTCCCCAACAAAGCAGTAAGAGCCAAGTTTTACCTTTTTTGCTGTTACAAATAATGTCCCCCCAAAATATTTTTACAAATGCTTCTCTATGATCGTGTTCAAATATTTCTTTGGGATAATGAAGTACTATGAGTGAGCTTGCTGGGGGTGAATGTTGCACACATTGCAAATTTTATTAGATATTCCTAAGCCCTGCATCTGTCATCATGTACAAAGTTTTACTGTGACTCATTTTACCTATACTTCCAACAGCGCTGGATGTTATAAATTTATACTTCATGCCAAGTTCACTTGTGAAAAATAACATTTTACTGTTTTTTTTAAATTTGTGTTTTCTCAATCCAGGAGGACAAATAGTTTTTTGTTTTTTTACTGGTCACTAAAATGTCTTCTTCTAAAAGATCTCATTTTTATTATTTTCTTTTGGTAGCATATGTGCCACACATATGATGAAATATATGGGATTATTTTACTCTCTTTGGCCCTTTGCTACTGAGGTACTATTTTTTAAAAAACACTGATTTTATAATTGATTATTATTAGCACATAATTATTTTTCTTGTGTTTTCCTAGTTTTACTATCAAGTGGATATTTCAACTTGATTCTATGTTTAATACAACTCAGCACTTACCATCATTTTTCAATATTATCATTGTTCGTTCGTAAGTTCCTAATTTTAATTAATTCCTTGGTTGCCAAAAAACCCAATAAAAAACAAGAAAACAAAAATGACCCAAAACAAATAAACAAAAACCAAAACTTTTAAAATATATTTACACTTGGATATATAACTCTGAAGTTTTTTTACACATACTACATATTTGTAAAGATATGTAAATATATTTTAAAAGGTTTAAATTACATGCAGTATTTTATTTTTTGTAAAATTCCTAATTGACAATGATTGTATGTATTTATGGGGCATAATATGATATTTTAACAGCTATTGTTTTACAACCTCTGTTTCTACTTAAACATGTAATGCAAACATTTTTTGAGTACGTCTTTTTTTAAATAAATGTTATAAGGGTGGTATATTTCTGAACCTTTGAGTATCTAAGAATGTGCTTCAGTTGGCTTCACAGATGAATAATAGCTCGGCTGAGTATTAAATTATTGGCTCAAAAAGTTTTCTCCCAACTGCTTTTGCCAATTTTTATTGCAGAAAAAAAGCTATGTAAGCTGCTCTGTTTCTTTATTTTCATAATGTAAAATTTTTGTGTAGTTTGTATTTATTTTTATGGATTTATTCTGATGTTCGATGTAACTTTTCAAGTTGTTTATAAGCTAAATTCTCTTTTTTCCTTTGGCTTTTTTCTCCCCTAGATGTTCTTATTGAGGATCATTATATCATAGTAACTAACAACAGACTTTGGGGTCAAATGACCTTGATTATAATTGTTCTCCCCATATGAACTTTGTGACTTTGGGCTAGTCATTTTAACCTTTTCTAAGTCAGTTTTTAAATCTATACATACAGGAATGAATTGTTGAGAAAATTAAATGTGTAGCATGTATGCATTTTTTTGTAAAATGCTTTGAAAGATGTTTTGATGCTATGAAAGATGTTAACTATTGTTGCTTATTTAGACATTCATTACCTCTCCTACATATCTATCTTTTAGTTTTCTTGTTTTTCTACAATATTTCGGAAAACTATTTTAACGTGTTTACTGCATCACCGGTTTGAGACCCTGCAGTGCGGATAGTGCCATTTATGCCTTCCAATGTGGATTTTATCTCTGTTATTGTGTTTTAGCTTAAGAAAGCAGTCATTCCTCATTTCATCTTTCTTTCTTTCCTATGATTCTGCTGGTTTTTAATCTCACCCTTATGGCTTTCTTTTCTATTTTATAAATGTTCTGACTTCTTGTGTTCTAATTAAGATAACAAATACATATAGTTTAAGGCCGGCCCATGCCTGTAATCTCTGCACTTTGGTAGACTGAGGTGGGTGGATCACTTGAGGTCAGGAGTTTGAGACCAGCTTGGTCAACATGGTGAAACCCTATCTCCACTAAAAATACAAAAATTAGCCAGGCATGGTGGCATGTGCCAGTACTCCCAGCTACTGGGGAGGTTGAGGCAGGAGAATCGCTTGAACCAGGTAGGTGGAGGCTTCAGTAAGCTGATATTGCATCACTGCACTCCAACCTAGGTGACAGAACCAGACTTCATCAAGAAAAAAAAAATTATGTATATAAATATATACAGTTTAAATTTATTTTTTAAAGTTCTATTTCTTTACTGGAACTTAAATGTAATGTAACCGTCTCCAAGCTGTCATTCTTTATTTTTTTTCACAGAAGTCCAGTTTTTAATCTTTCTTCTTATTTTTATTTTTCTATTCACTCACTTTTGGTGTTTGTCAACACACTGGATATGTGCCTCTCCCTTTGGCTTCAGAGTCTGTTTACTTTAGTGATGGTTAATTCTACTTCTCTATGGCTATAATAGCTGGTTGGTATATGGAGTTCTTTCCCAGTTTTTAATATCTACAGCGTTTATCTAGTGCCACTATCTAAGATGTAATTTACTTTTACATTCCACTGCCTGTAGTGTACACATGTACATTAAAAACTACGTTCTGCAATATATCTTTCTCCCACAAATCTTGTCTCTACCTATACCTGTAATGACTTACTTGTATGCCTTCTAGAATTAAATAAGTACGCCTTCTAGAATTAAATAAGTACACCTTCTAGAATTAAATGTGCCATTAATACTATGCCCACGCTATATTGTCTGCACAGTTCTAAGCTTGGAGGCTTAGACCAGAGTTGAACAGGGAGGTCCTCGTGGTGAGGTTAGGTGTAGGTGGTGGAGGTGGGAAGGAGCCTCTATCGGCTTCTCAAACCTGTGCCTACTGCGAGGGATATCGTGTGCTCCCCTCTGCATAGTGTATTTTTGATCCAATGAGTTGTGATTAATTAATTTCTTATCTAAAGTATCTACTAGATTGCTTGACATACAGTAGGTGCTCAATAAATGTATATTGCATCCTCCTTTCTGGTAGGCAGCCATGCTTGGACTCTGGCAGTGCCCTTGACTTATTTCTAAATGCTTTCTGAATTCTAGTGTAGTTTATTGTCCATCTTAATTAACAGTTTTATTTATCATCTTTTCATGTTTTTATAGATGATAGTGAGAAGGTTTGTCAGAGACTTCCAGCCTTTTTATAATGAATTATTTATTTATTTTTTTACATTTTGTTTGGATGTCCCTAGGGAAGATGCACCAATGGGGAGTGACTTTGAGGAAGCAAAAATTGTTAGTGGCTATATTCATGATCCTAACCAAAAATGATGAAGTCTTGAGCATTGGTAAGAGAAGATTACAGAGAAAAGGATATGATATTCAAAAGAGATTTGGGAAGTGCAATAGCAATGCTTAGTAATTATACTTGATGTCTGGAGGAGACTGTTGAGTAAAAGGAAAGAGCTCACGATGACTAACAGATTCTAACATGCACTATTATTAATTCAATAGCTTAGTGCAAAGAGGGAGTAGGCTGCAGGGCAGGAATTTAAACAATTTAATTTTTGACATATTAGACAGTTGAAGCCTACAGAATGTCCATTTGGAGATGTTCAGGGGTATTTCTAACTATGGATCTGTATTTCAGGAGATCAGTCAGGGCAGGAGGTATGGTTTTGAGAGTTACCAGCATATGGAAGTAAGATTAGAGGAATGAATATACTGCACAGGAAGGAACAAATGCCAGGAAAAGGCAAGACTGTAGGCAGGGAGATCAGTTATAGAATTGCAATAATCCAGGAAAGAAATGATAACTGACTTTACCAAAACAGTAACAAAGCAAATGAAGGGAAGGATCGATCATGTTTCAGGAAGCTTACTGTAAATGCGCAGTCAAGAACAAGGTAGGGAGGTAGGAGGAAATCATCTGCTGGGCTGTGGCAAGTGGGATAGAACATGGAGCCTAAGAAAAGTTGTAAAAATTTGGAAGGGCTAACATGAGCAAACAGGAGTGATGGGGCAGACACAAGGGTTAAGCAAAACATCATAGGTCCAGCTGAGGCCAGAAACCATAAAATTGTAGGGGCAACAATTTTCACAATGAATGGTTTTCGCCTTGTTTCCTGAGTGTACAAAGCAAAAAGCTAGATTTCTTACATTGAAACAAATTTGGAGGCTTTTCAAATGGGCACTGTAAAAGGACCATGGACTGTGAACTGGTAAAAACATAATAGAAGTGTTATCGGGGTATAGGCTGTGCACAGGAGCAACTAAAACAAGCATATGAGGTGGGATAGTTAATATTCTGGGAGAGAAAACCTGGGTAAAGGGACCAGAGATCTTAATTTGATTGAAGATTGGGTATCTTAGCTTTTGTAAAATAAGTTTGGATGAGGTATGAGTTGCATTAAGTGGGGAAAATTTCATTTACAAATCCTCTTTCGAGCTCAGGCTGCTCCAGATATTAAGCACAGATCATATACGAATGAACACAAAGTGGCTTTACAGTCTGAAGTCGAGGACAATATGCTCTAGAACATGAGCTTTCCTTTTTTGTCCATATGTTCTAAGATCATCTGCATAGATCTGATGCAGATATGCTAGTTGCCATTTGTCTACGGACTGATACTTCAATATAATAAATACCCTGTGTGTGACAATGGAAGTGGATGTCATTAGGAGGCACCCCAAAAATACATCAATAAGATGACTGTCAGATATTGTCTGAAGGTAGCAGGATGAGTCTTCCACATCTATTGTATTTTTTTATCCTGGCCATGCTGTCTGACGCTTTCTTTAGATTCACTTAAAAAATACAAACCAAACACCGCATGTTCTAACTCATAAGTGGGAGTTGAATAATGAGAATATATGGACACAGGGAGAGGAACATCACACATCGGGGCCTGTCTGGGATTGCGGGGAAAGGGGAGGGAGAGCATTAGGACAAATACCTAATGCACGCCGGGCTTAAAACCTAGATGACGGGTTGATAGGTGCAGCAAACCACCATGGCACACCTGTACCTATGTAATGAACCGGAACATTCATCACATGTATCCTAGAACTTAAAGTAAAAAAAAAAAGAAAAATACAAACCTCATGATGGTAGTGAATTTCACAAGGAAATTGCATTGACTTAGCTCCTTGTTAATGCATGACTGAAGAATGGAGATTATAGTGGTTATAGAAAAACCACAAGTTACTATCATTGTTAATTTTCAATCTCAGGCTGATTTTTATATTTCTAGTACCTTACAATTTAATAAAAATGAATGACAAGAATGAGCCTAGCCACTTGTAATTTTGCTTCACTTTTAACTTTGTAAAAGTATAGTAACAATTGTATATACTTTGCACATGTATGTCTCTATATAATATTTATAAAATGTCTTTTTACATTTATTTCGATAGGTCAAATCACTTAATAAATGTGGCAAGTTGAACCAACTAACAACCTAAATATTTTTGTTGGAGTGGCAATATGTGTTTGCCTCTGTGATGGTCTGTTTCCAAAGATAACTGCCCATTTTAAGTTCCTTTAGGGTAGAGATTTTGTTTTATTCATCTCTTTCCACCCATGCTAAGCACAATGCTTTAAATATAGTATATGATCAATGACTTTTATTGCATAAATAGCAGAGAGTGAAAAACTATAAACTAAAAGGAAAATTATAGTTTAAAACGTCGTCAACTCCATTGACAGAAATAAGAACTCTGCTTACCCAGAGGCCTATCTTGAAGTCCTGAAAAATATCAAAACCATGAATTCCAATGTGTGGTTATTGAAATAAACAATTCCTCTTTTGTGTGACACCAAGTTGAATAAGCACATAAATCTGATCTTGTCCAATTAGGTGTGGCCAGAAGGCTAGCATAGATAAGTTTAGGTGGGTGCACTATTTCCCATTGTCTCTGAAACCTCTGTCTCTTTGTCCCCTTTCGAACAGCCTTTTTCATGATAAAGCCTTTGCTTTTGAGTAGGAGGACTTTTTAGACCACAAACTACCAAACTCGATTTTTGTATATCCTGATGAAAATTCTCAAATTTCTCTACTGAATGTAAACATCTATGTGATGTATTCAAATGGATACTTACCGAGCATTTGCAAAGATTTGCTGAAGGGACTAGGATGCTGCATTTGCATTGATTGGGTTGTTCAGAATGTTAAAGTGATAAAAGACAAAAATCCAAGCCTGGTGTGCACAGGCATGTTTACCTCAGGCCCTCACCTGCAGTGTCACCTCTACCTTTGCCACTTTTGTCTCTTCCTCTCATGGACTTCTTTGGAATTTATTGACCACTTTTCCTCTTTGCCTGATATTTGAGTTTCTATGTTTTGTTTCTTCTCTAATACCTACATATTTTGATCCTTCATTGCCTCTGTCTGCACCTTTCCGAAGCTATATTCCAGCATGACTGCCCTAATTTAGATATAATTCTGATAGCATTTTAAAAGGGAATTTCTCTAAAAATCCCAAGGAACTTCTATGAAGAATACCATATAGACATAATTCATGTTCCCTAGCACTTTTAATAAAAGACGTGCAGTACTGACCTGGCCAAATAAATTAAATGTAGATGAGATAACTAAAAAACAATACACCAATATAATTTAATTTTAAATTTTTAGTAGCATTTGAGGTTTGCAACATCCTGAGGACATAAATAAAAATCAGGTATAAATTGAAACAGAAATCAAGGATAACTTAACTGAAACATAGAGTTAAATTCATAGGATTTCTAAACCCAAATTTTACCAACTAAGAGGATATCTGGTTTAGGAGAGAGATAATGCAGTCTATGTATCTTTAGGCATGAATGAATTTACTTTTAGTAAGTATGTATAGGCTTTTTAAAATGAAGTTATATGAAGCTAATATTTTGGTATCTAAAATATAATAGAAAACTAATACATGAAGCACAAATATTGGTTAGTTCACCCTTTTAATTTTCCCAAGCCTACGATAAATGTAAGTATCACTTATCACTTGAAGACGACTAACAGAAATAAGTCTATTAAGACAGTTTTTACAAGCATACTATTCTTAATTATTTTTAAAATCTCAGTTGATATTTTACACTGCTTGCAAGCTAACAAGTTAGTCTGCCAAGTTTCATGGATGCTGGTGAAAAGCGTAAGGCTCCTGTTTCAGAGAAAAAGACCTTATTATCGGCAATAGCAAAAGGCAAATTATCTGCATTTTATTGTGCTGGTTTCTCATGCCTCAGTTTCCAAAAGCAACACAAAGAAGATTTAGGTAATGCCTGCACATACTTATTAAAGGCAATGGGTCCTGAAATAGAGAAACTGAATCTTTTATCATGGGCAATAACCATTCGTGTCTTTACTCTGAAGATAGACCTATTTTCTATCATACAAGACAGTAAGCAAACCTTCCCTTTCCTTTGGTGGGAAACACCATCTCTACTTTCCAAGGCTTTTTGTTTTACAAGCATCCTTCAAAAGATAGTCTGGAAAAGTGACAGAAAGTGCCTCTGCTTACAGATAATGGAAAAATGGAAAAGACCCATGGAAAATTGTCTCCCAGTAATATCCACCTCCTTTTCTGCACCATTTTGATTTCTGTCGAATTTTCCCATGAGTAGGGAATTTGACCAGCCACTCTGATTAATATGACCAACAGAATCTAGGATCAAATCTGTTCAATTTGACTCAGAAAGCATTTTATTAAATGTACTATCTACAAGACTCCAGGTAGCAGAATGAGGCCAATCTGTAGGTTGAGTATGGTTGGGTTTGCCATCTCTACTTTGCTAGGGAAGTTACTACTATCTATTTGCTGTGTGTTTTTAGAAAATTTGTGTATGTGTGTGTGTAATTTCAAAAGGAGGAAAGATAAATTCATGTATTCTATCCACCATATATAGTTGGAAGTCACATTTCTTCCATTTTTAGACCATATTAATGTCCTAAAAGACCAATAAAAGGCCATAAAGAAGTGACTTTACCTTTCAGTAGTGTTTTACTAAGAAATATTTTAAAACTGCTTCACCCAAAACTGAAACATTAAAAAAAAAAACCCTCTGAGTCCAAAAATAAAAAGCCTTGATTTTTGGCATTTGGTATTTTTTATGCTAATACTCCCAACACAGTCAATATCAAGCAACTAATGTGGTATCATTGACCAAGAAGTTGGGAAGAGGTGTACACAATGGATTGCCATGAGCCAGTGTGACCTGGCTCTAGCACACCACTGAGTCTATGAGTTTAATATGAGAAAAACACTAAAATAACATCTACAAAAATTCTTCTCCTTTAGATATCTTACCCTTGATTTATAGAGTGATCTCAGAAGGCTATTACATATTCTGCCAGAGCAGTGGTGCTAAAATGGCTTCAAAAGGGTCTGGGACATTTCAAGAGGGTTTGGCATTTTTCTCTTGGTGCAAGATTCTACCTACATGCCTTCTTTACTGGATAGCTGTGGGGGGAAATATCCAGCCTAATATTCCTTTCATCTGACCAGTCTACCCACCATTCAAAAAGATAAAAATTCTGGAAGCCTTGCTTCATTCATTCACAGCCAATGTAGCACTATCATAAACATTTCACTGCATGCCACCTCTCACTCTGATTTCAGACCCAGTTGTGTCATAATCTCTTTAGCGCCTGACCTTTTGTCTCATTTCCTGTCTATGTCTTAACATTTGTTTCTTGCATCTTCTGTTCAATAATATTCCTCTGATAGTCACTGGTAATCCCTGTGATTATAATAATGCTGGCTCTTTGGCTTACATTTGCTGTCCAGTGCTCTGCAAAACAAATCTGATCCATCCAGGCTGCTGGATTCTATCTCATGTCTGAGAGCTGTCCACAGGGTTGAAGTCCCACCCAGTTTTCCCCAGCTTTTACAAAAGAGGCAAGAGTCTACCCAAAGCATGAATGTCCCCTTTAAAATCCGCACCAGATGACCATCAAATTTTTACCTGATTTGTATCTTCTGGGTTGGCAGTAGAATCACAGGAATCAAATAGTAATATACACTTGGGAGGTATATTTTGAAAACTATTTCAATAAAGATTCAGACCTTGGATTTGGAATTGACTTCAGTATGAATCAGACATATGCATTAAGTATATGGGATATATTCTTTTCATAAGGCATATAGAATTGCCCAGTTTCAATGTTTCAAATATTATCTGAGTCCATCAAATATTATCTGAGTCCTAGGGAATTTGAAGGTGTGTGACAGATAGGACTTTTTCTGGATGAAATAGATATTTTGCAGGAAAAGGTCATAAATATTTGAAAACAGATGATCTTGAAAATAACTTTACTACCCCATACAACAGTTTGTGATATTTAAGCATGTAGAAAACAGAGTCTGAGTACTCATATGAAGAATGATATTAGCAACTGCATAAGACCTTTCAACCGAGGCAAGTCTTTGTTCTGTCTTCCTTTATGCTTAATGTTCTTTTCTACTCAACATTCCCTTATTTTACTTTTTTGATATATTTTTTAAATATTTTATATATTCTTATATGTTGTGAATTAAAGCAGGGTATGAACAAATATGTAAAATCTTCACTAGTTTTGTTTCTGTTTAATTCTTGAAAAAGTTTAAAATAAAACATGGCTTTAGCTAAATTTCCTGTATATTCTAGACTTTTTCACGTCCTATCAGAGTATAAGGAGAATGTGCTCTACTTAGAAATACTACCTCAGTGTTTGGCACCATGGGAATTTCTGTGGATTGTTTGGAAGTCAGAAATTCATAAAATTTTAGAATGTATTAAAGCCTTAGAAATTAAAAATGACTTTTTTTCTTTCTGAACAAAGGAAAAAACTGAGCTCCTTGGGGGTGAAAATAACATGACCAATGTCATACAATTAGTTAATGGCAAAACCAGGATCTCAATGCAAATCTCACTATATCAAATTCATCATTTTATTTGCTATAACCTGAGTTATTATTTTAGCTTGATATTGAAAAATGAATTAGAATTGCACAATTCAAAAATGAAAATGAATGCTACTTAAAAGACAAGATAATACTCTTAGGGAATGTGGAGCTAATTCATAGAGAATTACTTGAGGAAATTGAACTCACAACCAGTATGTAGAGACAGGTCCCCAAGTTCAAAAGTGAGTCTCAGATTTTAAAAACTCAGAGTATTTTGTGACCAATAGCATTTGAAGTTATACAAATCAGATAAAGATAATCAAATCTCATACCACAGCACAGAAATTGATTGCCCCGGGGATCCAACGCCTCCTTCTCTTTCTCCCTCCCTCTCCCTTAGATGAAGTAATTTCTTGGCCCTTAGAACTGTTTTCACAATTTATTCAAAGTGTTGCTGCCAGAGTCCCATCCCATTTGGCACAAAGAAGGGAACAAAGCCCCCAACAACTCCGTTGCTTTCTTCAAGGGACTTGACTCCCACTGTCTCTTCATTTCTTGGCTTTGGGAAATGACAGATTGCAGAATCAGATGTTGCACAGAAGTCGTGATAACAACTTAGAAAGATGATCGTTCCTTGCTTGCTTGTTCTGTCAGGTTTTCTTTCCTCCATCTTTTTTTTTTTTTTTTTTTTTTAACTAGAAAGTTTATAATATGTATTTCCGAAATTGAAAGAAAGATATTTTAGCTCTATCTTCACAGGTATCAAATTCTCTGTGGCAAGAGAGCAACTACTGACCCTCCGGAAGGCCAGACTGATTATTTCTGTAGGTCTATTAATTTATTTCACAAGATGCTGGTGCATTTCAATCACCTTAGAATTCACTTAGCAACTCTCCTTCATGGACTTGATGAAATAAGAATCACTTTTTTTACTATCTTGTAAACAATTGTTTATGTATGTCAGAAACCAAGCTCAAGGGAATGTGCTTTCTGTAGTAAGAAGAGCACATACATACTGAGAATCAGGATTAGTGGTTTGAGAGCAGGCCCAGCTACTTACTAGCCTAGTGGCTCTGCGAAAATCACATCTTAGCTTCAATGTCCTCACCTACAAAATGCAGATAATAATACCTACTCTGTCTACTGCATAGCAATGTGTGGGAATCAAATGGACAAATGCAAGTGAAGGCTTTTCTATAAACCATAGAGTGCTGTGCAAATGGAGGTTATCATTATTACTATCTGAGGAATGTGAAAAGATTAAAGAATAGTTACATCACAAACAGCAAGACTGATGAAAAATATCAACTTCAATTTGTCTCCAAATGATTGTGTATTTAATTGTCTCAGCTCTGTAATATTGCTATCTGTGATGAAGGGTTATAATTCATTTTTATCAGGGCATTTATCCTAATTGACTGTGCTATGGTGAGGTTGTGGAAAGTACATACATGGTGGTGTTTGCTGAAACAGAATTCTGTTGTTGAAAGAGGTATGGAAGAAGAAAGCGTTTTTCCAACTGTGTTCCTGTTCAGAATCATTAACTTGAAATTCTGCAGCATACATTGAAACTAGAGTGAAAGAATGATGAGATAGGACTCGTGAGGCCTGGATTCCAGTGTTGCCTTTGACTAGCACTGAATCACAAGGAGGCAAATGATGTGGGTAATGTTGATGATGATGAAGGTGATAGCAGTAATAACAGTAACTTTTATTGAGTAATTACTTTGGGCCAGGCACTAGGCCAAATGCTTTATAGACATTAAATTATTGAATCCTCTCAACAACTCTGTGCCATAATTATCCCCATGTTACAGATGAGGTGATTGAGAATTAGACCTAGAAATCATTGCTACTAAGAGCCAAGGTTTAGTCCCGACAGTCTCATTTCCAAACTCAAGCATTTACTGAATACTCTATCACTTTAATGTTTCTGTGCTTTGGTTATTTCATCTGTAAAATGCAAAAGTTAGCACAGATTCTCATATAGGGCTCTTCAAACCTGCTATCATTTTGTAGTTATGAATCATTTAAAAAACTTGGTGGAGAAATACAGAATTTCTAAAGCTGCACTTCAGGCATTCTATACCTCTGAAGTAGAAGAGGAAATAGTACCACCTGAATTTCCCAACACATATTTACTGCTATCTGGTTTATTTCTTATTTAACATCTAAACTCTGCTAATGCTTTTCAGAGAGTAGGCAAAGATTCAGACATGGAATTTTTTTTTCAAATCTAAATATGACATATTTACTAAGTTAAGGATGCTCTTTTCAATTACAGAAGTGTAAGAATGGGGGCACTTAGGAGTTCAAGAAGAAGAGAAAGTTGGGGAAGAGCAGGCATTGTTAGTACTAGTCAAAGAGCTCATTTTGGAACTTTGCTTCATTGGCAATGAAAGAGTAGGATGACTTGCCCAATAGAGTACTAACACAACAGAGCTAGAAAGAATGTTAGAGTTGGAAGGAATCTTAGAGAACATCTAGTCTCACATATTTATTTTACAGATAGGGAAAGAGTATAGCAGGGAAAGATCACAGGCTTTGGATTTACCTATATCCACATTTAAATCCCTGTGTCGGTACTTACTATTCTACCTTTGGCCAATTATTAACTTCTGTGAGGCTTTTCAAAGAATAATAGTGCTGTCTATCTCGCTCAAATATATGTAAAGCAGCTAGGATAATTCTGGGTGTCTAATAAGCATTCAATACAAATTAGTCCTCCTCCCACTTAAATATCTTATCCTTTGTAAAAGAGTCACAAATTCGACCTCACCAAGGTCCATAAGGTCCTCTAACTTCCAGAATCAGCAGTGGAGATTTGTAGCACTGCTAAGAATTGCAATGCTTGCTTTTCTTCCTCTATTGCATCCTTCCACCTCAAGCTGCCATTGTGAAAAAAAGGCATTATTTAGTAGGAAAAAGAGAAAGAATAGGAAACTTCTAACCTAAAAAATTGTATCCTAAAAAAAATTATTTGTTCTTTTTCTTTCAGTCAGTGCCTCTTGGAAACTTTTTTCTTCAATTTCCTGTTTTCTGTGATTCCTTCTCTTTGCCTACAGACACACTAAACAGTGATATTAAATGTAATGTAATGATATTACAACTTGTAATATCACACTAAACAATGGTATTACAATTTGTTTCGTATCTCTGAAGAATCATGCAAAGCCTTTATTTAATTAGTAATACCTTAAAATGTTTAAACTTATTAAAATAACTGAAAAAGTAGCGGTAGTAATTTTAGTTACTGTCCTCTCTTTCTCACCTTTCATTTATTTCTTAAGTATTAAGAAACTCCGTAAAACATAGATAGGCGTATCTTATGCCTCGCTGTCTCTTACAAATGAGTCAAAATTTCTTGACATTCCCATTATCAACTCTATACTCATGAAGTCAATATTTCTACTTTACCTAAACTTTATATTTATTTTTCCAAGTATCTCAATTGATGAAACAAATCTTACTATTTTGCCAGTTCTCCTTGTTCCCTGTCTCTTGGACTCTGATTTCCTTAGCATTTCAAATAATTTTATTTTCCTATATTCAATTTCTGTTCATCTGCATAAAAACAATATGTAATCTTAAGTATCCTTTTGGAACATCTGGATTTATTTATGTATTGATACATAATAGTTGTACACATTTATGGGGTACATGTGATATTTTGATACAAGTGTACAGTGTGAAACAATCTATTGGGATATTCATCATCTCAAACATTAATTATTTCTTTGTGTTGAAAACATTTCAAATCTTCTCTTCTAGCAATTTTGAAAAATACAATAAATTATTTTTAACTATACTCACCCTATTGTGGTATCTAACATTGGAACTTATTCCATCTATATAGTTGTATTGGCATTTACCAATCCCTCTTCATCCTCAACAATCTGAAAATTCAGCAATTACAATGCTGGGTAGAGATTCAAAAGAAAGAAAATCAATATATTGAAGAGATAGCTGCACTCCCATGTTTATTGCAGCACCATTCACAATAGCCAAGATATAGAATCAATCTAAGGGTCCATCAGTGGATGAGTGGATAATAAATATTGCATATACACAATGAAATAAATATTATTCGACCACAGAAAAGGAAATCTCTCCAGTATCTATCTGAAGATATTTCCGTTTTCACCATAAACCTCAAAGCGCTCCCCCGTGTGCCTTAGCTGACTCACCTAAAACAGTGTTAGAATACCGCCCAATGAAAACAGAAGCTTAACAGTGCAAGTGGACTTCACGTGGCTTAGAGCAGTTTCACAGAAAGTTTCCTTCCGGTTTTTATTGGAGGGTATTTCTCGTCATAGACAAATTCGCACAGGGACATTCGGAGACACATTCAGGTCGGTGAGTCAATCGGAAATATCTTCTGAGAAATACTGGAGTGAAGCTTTCCGAGGGAGTGCTTTGTGATGTGTGCATTCCACTCAGGGAATTTTACCTCTTTTCTCATAAAGCATGCTCGAACACTGTTCCTGTAAAACTGAAAAAGTGATATTTTGCAGCGCATTGAAGACTATGGCAAAAAGTGAAATATCTGGAAATAAAACCCAGAAAGAAGCATTCCAAGAAACTGCTCTCTGATGAGCGCATTCATTTCAGAGAGTTAAAGCTTCCACTACGTTGCCCAGTTTGGAAAGTCTGTATTTGAGGAATCTGGGAAGGGATATTAAGTGGCGCCGGGAGGCTTCCGGTGAGAAAGGAAACGTCTTCCCATGAAAACTGGTGAAAAGCTTTTGGAGCAACTGCTTTGTGCTGTGTGAATTCATCTCATAGTGTTGAATCAATCTTTGGATTGAGCAGTTTGAAATCACTGTTTCTGTGGAACCTGAGAAAGGATATTTGGGAACGCTCAAAGTAATTAATTACTCAATAAAAGTTACTGTTATTACTGCTATCATCTTCATCATCATCAACATTACCCACATCATTTGCCTCCTTGTGATTCAGTGCTAGTCAAAGGCAACACTGGAATCCAGGCCTCACGAGTCCTATCTCATCATTCTTTCACTCTAGTTTCAATGTATGCTGGGATTACAGGCGTGAGCCGGTCCCAATGCTTTATTTTTATTATGAGAAATATTATTTGACATTTCAACCTCCCTTTAGTTATCAGTTATTAAATATTTTCTGAGAACAAGGTGTGGCTGCTTAGTTTTCTCTGAAATGGAAGAGATGTGGGTTAGCTAAGTAAAATCAGTATTATTCCACTGTGATTAACCCCAAGATTGACAAACAAAAATTTCAATTGGTCACCCTATGTGACCTTAAATAATCTTTCTTAGCTATCATGTTACTTTTACACTGTTAAGTTATCTCTGCTTGGCTTGGACATGTTCATCTGACACAATTACACATGACAAGCCAAGAACAAATAATATCAAATGCATACTAACATTTCCTAGTCTTTTGGTATTCAATAATCTTGGGAAAACATAATAGATTGGAAAATCTTTCATATACCAAAATTGTATTACATATTACATATACTTATTTTAAGTAAACTAAACCCACATCAAATTATATATTTAGAAAATATTTATCTATAATTATTACTGATCTTTAGATTTGTCAAATTGTGCTGCCTGAATCATATTTCTTAAATGTTTATTCAGTGAGAAGATCACAACCAATCAGATATATACATATAGCTCTCACTGAAGATGGAGTATAGAGATTTTATCTACCCGTAAGAAATGGAACCAGTTCTCAACCATGTTTCCTACAAGAGAGGTTTCTAAAATTGTTTTATCTGAAATATTAAATTATTCAGATGATGGGTTCTACTTCCAGAGTTTATAATTAGTATGTGTGGGATGAAGCTTAGGCATCTTTCTCTCCCTAAGTATATTTATAATACTCTGCAGATGATTCTTATGACTGATCAAGGTTTTGAATTGCCATTTAAGAGATTTGCCACCACTTTTACTCTGAATTATTTTTCTCTTGCAATACTTTTGTAGGCTGTTTGCCACTTGCTTAGGCATGTCTCGCTTCAAATGAGTTAGATGTAGGAAACTCTGACCTATAAAGACAGAACAGAATTCATTCATTCAATGAAATTATTTGAATATCAAAGCCCTCAGAATTCAAAAAAAGTTGCTACTCTAGCCCTTTGTTCAACTCTATACTCTTTACTGGACCCAGCAGTCTGTTGAGATTCAAATAATCTTAAAGAATATCACACTTGAAGAGATTGTAATTCTTTAATTTTACGATAATTATTAGCATCTACTTAGGAAGAGGGCTATATTAGACTCATCGAAGCAGCCATTGCCATCTAATGACTTGCCATAATAATAACAACAAACATCTCTATGAGATATAGAAGGATAAGACAAGAGTGTAAAGGAATGTAATTTAAGACTAAATGTAATAAGAATGGCACAAGGTCTTGGGAGAAGAGTTCACAGCCCAATTAGCCGATCAAGATTGCCTGCAAGGAAAGCAGAATTGTTATTAGAGACTAGGAAGGGAAGGGGGCAAAAAGGATGGGGAGAGGTTGGTCAACAGATACAAAACTACAATTTGGAGGAATAAGTTCTAGCGTTACATTGCACAGTAGGTAACAATGGTTTACAATAAGGTATTGTATATTAAAATATAGCTAGAAGAGAGACTTTTGAGTAACCTCACCACAAATAAATGACAAACGCATAAGATGATGGTCATGTTAAATACTCCAATTTGATCATTATGCAATATATATGTGTATTAAGACATCAATTTGTAGCCCACAAGTATGTACAATTACAATGTGTCAATCAAAAAATAAAAAAGAGATGCTGCATAAGGAAAATCACATTTGTGCAGGCAATACGTGATGAGTGAAATTTGCTAGATAGAGATGAAAAAGGACAGATTTCTGTAACAGAAAAAGGAGGCTAAACAAATATTTGAAGGCTGGAAAACACAGATGCTATTTGAAAAACGTTACCTAGTTCAGCTTGTTTTAAGAGTATGGCACATCCATAGTATAGAATAAGTGAGAGGTCAATGAACCAAGTGACTGGGTGTTGAATGGATATTGATACCACCAAACATATTACAGGGCTAGTGGTAAAAATAAAGACGCTCTCCAAAAAATAAAATATTCAGTGAATGAGAGGGAATGATTTGGAGAATGATAGACAACTGCAACAAGGTGGGGTTATCACGTAACAGATTCTGAAACTATGCACTTAAAAATATACGGGTTTTTGTAGGGGGACAGAAGTAGCTATAAAGGGCAGAAAGAATACATGCCTCATCTTGTTGACTGGGAGAAAAAGCCATCAACCGAGGGGCATACAAGTTATGCTGTATCTAATATGATAAGTGTACAGTGGAGAGGAGGTTGAGAATATTGAACTTGTTGAGATGACAAACTCATGAGTTCCAGGGAGCACTGTGAAAGAGTTGACAAGGCATGGAAGCTTCAGTGAGACCAGTGGATGTGCAGATGCAAGTTGGGGTACAAGTTCAGTTGATGCATGGGGAGTAATTGGGCAGGTCAGAGAGGGTCTATTATGCCACTGTATGGGCTTGGGATATTACTCCAGATGAGACTGAGCTATTGGAGTGTTTTGAACAGAAAGTATTTCTCTGGCCTCTTTTGAGAAAGGAAGTAAGGAAAAAGTGTGAAACAGAGATACCATTTAGGAAATTTTTGCAAAAATCTGAGAGAGAGACAATGTCAATTTAGGATAAGGTGGTAGAGATGGGCATGGTTATAACGGGTCAGATTCTGGAATCATTTAGAAAGTAGAACCAAGAAGATTTTCTGAAGGATTGGATATGGAGTATAAAGAAAAGAGAGCAATTTAGCATGACTCGAAAGTTTTTGTCCTGAGTAGCTAGAAGGAGGAACTTGTTATTAACATAGATGATAAAGACTGTTCAAAGAGCAGGGTTTGGGGAAGAATATCAGAAACTCATTTTGGAGTTTTATGTTTAAGAAGTAAATTAAACATCTAAATGGACATACTGAGTAGGCAGTTGGATATACAATTCTGTAGATGAGTACTTCAGGGAAGGTGTATAGGCAGGAGTATAAATCTATGAATTGACTGTGTATAGGTGGTAAAAGAGAGGACAAGATGAGCTTCGTTTTCTCTTTTTCTGATGCTCTTCCCAGGAGCAAAACTTCCTAAAACAAAAATGTACCTTCTACCAAATTTTATTTACCAAGACCTGATTTCAGGCTGGGTGAGATCTGGTGGCATGTTGGAATCTAGTTTCTTCCTCCAGGTCTTCAAAATTGTGTTGAGTTCAACAAAAAGTAGATTAAGCTCCTTTGAAAGGCAGGATATGCATCATAAATTAAGAAAAAGCATGTACTACTGCTATTAAGACAGATTTGTTGATAGTTCTTAGAAGCTTTTCTCATCAGGAGTCAGAAGCCCAGTAACATTTCCATTCATTCACTTCCTGATTGAGTCATTCATTCCTTAGCCAGAAACACTCATTAAGTACCTTCTATGAGGAATAGGATGGGCAACACTTGGTGTGGAATAATGTAAGGTGTGAGGGAGGAGAAGGAAGATTCTTGCCAAGACTTCCGAGGTGTTTAGCTTGTGTGATGCCTCTTAACCAAGCTGGAAATAGCAGCAAGGAGCAGCAGGGCAACTGGGTTTGTGTAGGAAATTATATTTTTACCTCTTAAAATCAAGAAAATTATAGGCTACTCAAATGAACTGTCTAGTAGACAATTGCTGCAGTATGTTCAGAGCTCAGGAGGATATTAGGAAGGGAGAGATTCCATGCCAGAAATCCTGGACCAATTTTCTCCCAGATCATAGCTACACTGGATCTTTCTTTTTTCTAGGTCTCAGCTTAAATGTCACATCCTTAGTGACTTTCCTTTCTCCTACCTTATTCTCTTCGTGTCCTCTTCTTCATGGCACTATACCATTTAATTTTTCTTATTTATTTACTTACTTGTTTGGTGTATTTATATATTTAGTGTATGGCTGTAGTACTCCACTTTAAGTTTCAAGATGGTGATGACCATGATTATTTTATTTCAACTAACATAAATGTCTGGGACATAGTGATCAACAAAGCTGTGTACAATAAATGAATGAGATATACAATTGGGAATTTATAGCACATGACTGGCAATAGAAGCCCAGGATATTAATGAAATTTCTAAGGTTTACAAAGAAGAGGACCAGTGAAATAATCTGAGGACATTTCAACATGAAAGTAAGAAAATAAGAAAGTAATCATTAAGGTGATTTTAAATAACCGAAAGAGATCTATGCCTTGAAACCAAATAAAGAAAGTATTTCAAGCACTGCATGGTTTTTTTTTTTTTTTTTTTCAAAGAAAACTAAAAGTTAAACTCCAATTCTTGGTCTTTATTTTTGTAGAAAAATAAAAGAAACACAAATCAAATAAAAACAGTCTCTAGTCATTTATTATTTTTGCCCTTCTCCTTCTGATCAACTATGTCTATGAACTACAGATATTGAGTGTATTTTCCTGTACATTTCTAGTTTTTCTTTGGATTTGGAGCTATTATTTACTTAGTTTAAAAAAAAAATCTTAATTTTCTTATACCAGTGTCCAATGTAGTTAAACAATAAAGAATATGCATTTGCGTGTCTCTCAGTGTGTAATATGTAGAAAGAGTGTATGTATGTGTGCTCCTGTGTGATCTTTTAGATAAAAGGAGGGTTTGAGTCAATGAAAATATTTCATGAGTCCTATCTAGGTCTACATAAGAGAGCTCTGAAAATACAAAGTGCATAGGGTCTAAATGTACTGATTAGAAGATCTAAATGTTGTCAAGAATGACCCACGTAGTGAATAATTTGTTTCTCTAGGAACATATGGAATCCACTGACTTCAGGAAATATTTTCAGAGCACACACATATTTCTTTAAGACATTAACATCCCAGGGGAAAAGGAGGGATAAAAACATGACAGGGAGTAATTTAAAATGGCAGGTACTGCAGTTTTCTTTTCCTGTGCTGGAAACCTGATATTTGATACCAATGTAGATGATTTTCTTAAGATTGCTATAAAAAGTTGATACTGTTCTTTCCAAATTCTCTAAGATTTATTTTTTCCTCCTCCTTTGTGGAATTTTGTTGTTTTTGAATGGCTTGGCTTGTGGGTACAAAGAAATCAAAACATTGCACATTATTTCTTAAAATGTAACCACAAGAAAACGCAAATGTTGAGGCTCTGATTCACAAAAGAATATTGCCTATTAGTTATGGTATGGTTCAGTGGGAAAATGGAGTCTAAAATTAAATTATATTTCACTAGACTGTAACACAATCAATCCTTGATTTTTGTGCATCAGTTATGTTATTTCTCTGTTTCATTTTAATCTTTTCAGCATTTTAAATAAGATTATAACACCTCAGGTGACTTAAATGCTGGACTTCAGTACAGGCAACATAGGTTCTAAGTCTCATTTTGCTACAGATGAGATATGTGACTTTTGGGAAATTACTTAAATTCTTTGAGTTTCAACTTCTTTACCTATATAAAAGGGCTGATACTATCCATCTTAAAAATTATTGTGAGGATTAAATCAGACAATAGAAATAAGTGTGCATTTTCTTTCTTTGTTTCTAAATGTTCAGTCTTTGGCTGGCTGCTGAAAATGTTAAAATTACTGGGTACATTATCCACAAACCTTGGAGAACATAGTCTTCTACCTGAATCTAAACTTATAAGGCAACACTTGTGGGGAAAAAATTTCAGAATTACTTAGATGATGTGGTTGTCCTGAAATAAAGCTGTGTTATACTGTGGAAAGATGGTTCCTGCGTTTATAAACGATAGACTTCATCTGAGGATACAGATTTTTATGACAATGGCATTTTTAATGATGACCCACAGTATGAAATACATCCTAATACTGCAACTCTGCACATTCATGAATCCACTAATGAAGCCATCCCATAACTTAAAACCTTTCTTTACTTTAGATATGAATATATCTGTAACAGAGCCTTTTTCTCTGATTGTATTACTACAAAGAGTATCTTTACAAACTTTAAATTTACAAAATTCTTGGCAATCATCTTATTAGCATTTCTTTTTACAGTCTGAAAGATAATATTATTTTTGGACACAAACTAATCAACAACCGGTCTTCAACCTAAGGCAAAACTTAAGTCACCTGCCCTCTGATACTAATAACTTTTACAAGACAATTTTGTTTGACCACTTAGCTTATTTATATTGCCGTGGTTGTTGTTTAAGAGACAACAGGGGGGCCCTTGCAGGGCTGGCTTCATGAATATAGAATCTGTTTAGGTCACACAGGTTTCTGTCCTCAGAAAGGCCCTGTACTTGGTTTAATGCTATGCTGTTATCATCTTGAAATTCATAATAATTTTTTTTTTTAAAAACTTGTGATTTGTAACTGAAGTTTGATGGACTAATAAAGCATGCCTATGAGTAGAGAAGGTATGAGCAATATGTGTGTTTACAGTTCCTTACCATCCATTTGTAAAGAGCCTTTTTGATGCCTCATCAACAGAATTGCAATGAATCCATGAGGCTTGGGGTTTCAGCAAGACTCAAAGTAAATACAAAGTTAAGTGTGTTATGGAAGCTGCTATGCTATAGAAGGAAAGAGAGAGATAAGGCAAACCCATAGTTGTTTTTTCTTTCATTCCTTCTTCACTCATGGGTAAACTGAAGGTAGAGAGTGTTAGTACAATGTGTGCATATCAAGAAATGAAATGAAAACAGGCGAGTTAGCTTTGTGCAGGGTTTATATTGTTCTCGTAAGAACAAAGTGCATATGCATGTATAAACTACAAAATAGGAATTGTATAATTTCAATGATTCTGCTTACAATTGTATGTTTTTATATTTTTTAAAACTGATGTTGTATAATATAAAAATGAACAGTAAAATTTATGTTAAAATTTAAAATTTTAATTGTTCTTTTCTTAGAATGACATTAAATAGCAAATAAAAGCACCGTGACAGTTTAAGAGAAAAAGCACAATATAAAAGAAAAAGCTTTATATTTTAATAACTTTTAATGGTACTTTTTTCCTGCTTTGTGAACAAGGGACTTTGTATCTTCACTTTGCATTGAACCCCATAATTTATTTAGTTGGCCTAAACTGCAAAATTTAATCTCTCTCTCTCTGCGTGTATATATATATGTCAATTAAGAAAAATTAGTGGTTAGATAAAAAGGATCACAGGAATTCATCTATCAATTCATTTCTTTATTTGTTTGTCCACTCAATTATTTATTGAGCTTCTATTAAATTGTCCTAGAAACAATAGATTCACACAAGTGAACAGGACAGAGCATCACTGCTCTCATGGATCTTGGTATGTGGGGAAGACATTCATTATCATTAAATATTTACAATGTCAATTATTTAATAAAAAATATGTTAAGGGATAAGAAGAAAAAATCCAAGATGTATGAAGGTATAAAATAAATGACATCTAACTGCTAATATTGGTTCAAGAGCAACTGTAAATTTCCTCTTTCCTACCTAGTAGATGTCAGGCACTATTTGAGGCAATAAAATATAATAAACATTGGCCCCAAGAAACTCCCAATTTATTACAAGTATCATGTATTCATCGTTAATATGTAATAATGTGCAATACTGTTATGACAGAGATGGATTCAAGGTGAAGCAAAGACGAAGCAATCATTTTCTGAGTGTTGGTGTTGGGGTTTGGGGTAGAGAGCCCTTAAAGAAGCCTCCCACTAAGAGGAATGTGGGAGCAATAATTTTTGTAGGATTTGGGAAGTCATTATTTTAAATATTAACACCTTAAATCGAATGAGTGGAAATCAGAACTAGTGAACTTTCCTATGATATGTTGCCTTTCCCTGGGCTCTAGTGAGAGTGTCTCCTCCAGATCTTTATATCTCTCTCTATTGAAACAGATTTTACTTGCTCCTGTTCTAGAAAACTCTTCGAATACCACGTAATTTTTCAACAGTCAATATCTCCTTCTTTGCTATTTAGAACTTTGTTGCTAGGTTAATCATTCTCTGTTGCTATGCTAACAGAAGTGATAGCAGCTGTGGTTTACCTTAGTAGAGATTCTGTTTATTTGATTAATATTGCTCATCATTGGCCAAAAGATTCAATTCCTTGTCTAACTTTCAAAATGCCCTGGCATATTTCTCTTATCTTTAGTTTAATGTCTTTTAATACATAACTTCTGTGATTAAATATTCACATCTAAGTTCTTTCTAGTATTAGATTGTAACATTGCCAAGAACTGTAACCTACCTAAATCTTTAAGAACATTCACTAGATTAAAATTTCTTTATATATCACATTGTGCTGAGTAGGCTACAACATTGCAATATGAAATATTTTCCCTCTTGATTTGTAATGAAATTATCTCTAGCTACTAATAGTAACTAGTGAAACTAATGGTAATTTTCCTTGTTTAAAAAGTGGATTTTGGGGGGGATTTCATATCAATTAATGGACTCTTCATCTTAAATACTTTTTCACTCTTTCCTTGACTGTAACATCTTGCTCTGAATTTTATTCCCTGGTTGCACTGATATACAGTTCCTGCTGTCCCTTTTCTACAGTGCTTAAATTCTCCTAAATTCCAACATTGACATGGATACCACTTAACTGTCTTTCTACAGTTTGTTTTCTGAAAATGAATACTTTATTCAGATTACTGATCTACCATATTATCTCATTCTTATGTCTATATGGATTTATAATTGTTTTCAGGTTCCATTACATGTTTGTGTGTTATGTCCCTTCTTGAGAGTGAGGGTCAGGTTACTTTGTAAACGTGCATAGTTTGACTGACATTTGGAATGTATATGTCATGAGTGCATAAATTTGAACATTTCTAAAGCAGGTTTAATTTAAGGGAATTTTTTTTTCTCCAAATAACGAGAGGTCTCCAGGTAAATGTAAATGTACCCATTACATTTACCCAAGTAAATATACCTGTTTTTGTGTGATTTTAGGAAAGGAGAGTCATTTTTTAAAAGTCTTCAAATTGTAGACAGTGGACTAATAGGACCTGAAGGACCAAGTACAGGTACCTCAGAAGTGGTCTCTTGCCATGAATATCAATGGAAGTATTATTAAAGGTTTTTTTTGTTTGTTTGTTTTGTTTTGTTTTGTTTTCCAATTTCCTTCTTTCATATCTGCATTAAGATATCTTGGGGACAAAATTCAGACTCTTAAAAAAAAGTTTAAGACCACAAAACACCATGACTAAATTCATTTTTGATATAGCACAAAGATTCTAGTTCCTCCATTGAGGATTTCTTTCCTTTTATGATTTTAATAATTCATCTAGAATCACAAAATAAACCTCTTCCCAAACCTCATATTATATTCCAAAGCAGAAGTTGCAAGTCAAGAAGCTCATGTTGTAAATTCTAGGGTCTTCTCTGTTAGGATCTGTGTAGATCTCTGGCTGGTTGCTCTATGCCTGGTTCTGGAGCCTCTGTTAGTGCATTCTAAGAAGAACAAGGGAAGACCAGCAAGCCACAGCAGAAGAAACTCAGAAGGAAATGTAATTAACTTCGAGGCTTTCACAGCTTTAGACCTTGGTTTGTGATGAGTAGAAGAATGTCCATCATGAGAATGAAACAAGTGGAATGAAACCTTATGTTGGTACAACTGCAGTTATCAATGAGAGTGACTTCACCTTCATCCAAATATGTAAGAACAAATTATCTTACCTGACTGAGGGCAAAAAACTGAGGAATTCCCATTGTCTGACCTGTTATTGAGACATCAAGTACCTCCACAAATAATGTTTCCATGGCCCAACACACTTTGAATATCACAATGAACCAAAGACTGTCATCACTAAAGTAATATATTTAGAATATGGTTAATGGAACCTGAGTAAAAAGTTTCTGATTGTGCTGTTCTGATCATTCTAAAGTTCAAAGCATTACCATTTCACCAGGGAGGAGAAAACTAAACTAAACTAAACAGAGTAAGACTGAATTAGTCTCTAACTTGGAAAACAGAGGACATACCTGACAGAACTAGTCCCAAATAATTCAGATCAGATATCATATTCTTCATCTTATATCCAGTTCCTAACTTAAAAGAAAGTTGTCTACTGTAAGTTCACTTGGTCAACATTGTTCTATAATAACACTATTTTAGGTGGTGGTTAGGTTTCCAAGATTAGTGCAAATGTCTACTTTATTCAAGAAAACATATGCCTGAAGTATAAACATGTACAGAACATGTTTTGTTTTTCACAATGAAATTATATGAGAAAGATTCAACAATAGTTTCCCGTAGATTGGTGCTTGAAGAAAAAGTATACTTCCATTAGACAGAGAGTTAGAAAAGGGCAAATTTGTGTGGGTTTTTAAGGAGATACATTGACATTTTCAAGGTCTTCAAAGCCTGATAGTATTCATAGAATTTGCGGTTAACTTTCCTTAAAACGTTTAACCTTTCTCTTTTCTTATACAGGTAACGTTCCACAGACCCACACCTGCGTTATCAACCATACCTTAGGACAGAAGGAACGAGTTTGCGGAAAGGATGGTAAGTGTTTCTGAATAAATTGAAAATGTAATAGGAGATACATGAGAAGGAGTAAGTGGCCAGAGCAGTATATTTATAGACAAGGAATAGTACCCAAGATGGAATTATCTCTGTCGTGATAGAAATGAAAATGTAAGAACATTATTGCAGACACAAACCTTCTCAATGAAAAGAAGTAGGTTGTGGAGAAGAGATGCTGACACATGCATTGGACTTATAAAGAGGACAGGGCCAGAAAGGCCAGAGCAGACACTAGTTCAAACGAAGGAAGAAAATAAAAATGAAGACCCGACCTGTAGAAAAATTGCACGAGTAAGCAGTATAATCAGGGATCGTTTCACACCCTTGATTACAAATGAAGACAGACTAGCCAGGAAGCTAGACTATTGAGCTAGACAGACTAGATCAATACAGAAACAATACTCAGTTACTGAGTTACTAAGGAGCAGATCTTATGATAATCTTTACATGGGTTATTGTATCTTTTTTTTACGAGAACCTCAATGTGGATGTTATGATTATTAACGGCCATATAGTACATTCATATCCTCAATGTGGATATTACAATTGTGAAGGGCCATATAGTAGATTCCAGTTTTATGGATGAGAAGACTCTAGGATATAGAAACACTAAATAATTTTTCTAAAGTAATTCAGATAGTAAATGGGAGATGAGAGATTTGGACTTAAGAAGTTTGATATTTGCTGTATGTAAATATCCCAATGGAGCATTAAATGCTCCAAACTCAAAATAAGAGAGTTCAGGTGTGTGACTATTAGAGCTGAAATTGGATTCTTCTGGGGTTTATTTATTGCTCCTGCTGTCATTGATAAACCCTATTTCCAATGGTTTAAATCTCCCAAGTCCCTTGAAGGTGGCAGGTAACATATATCAAATCACATAGTTCCCATCCTAGCCACTAGGTGGTGGTTAATACTATCAACTCAAGAGTGTTTCCCGATACAGGCAGGGTGGAAAAGGACAAAATGTTTGCAGTTTTTAGTGGTCAAACTAGGTGCTCTTATTGTATAGTGGTGAGATGGCTAATTGTTTTTAAAAAGAAAAAATAATGTTGAAGGGACAGATTCTCTCATTCTTAACGTACTTATTGAGTGTCTATTGTGCTCCAGGCACTGGGATAGATGCTGGAAACATAAAGGTAAGCAACAGAGTAGGGCAAGACATATAAACACCTAACCAGGGTTACATATCAATGTGGTGATTGGCTAAATAGAGACATATGCCAGATATAAAATTGAAGAGAAATATTGCAAAATGAGGTGTGTGTGTGGGCACACCTACATGTATAGTCAAAGAAAGATTACAAAAAGTTTAGGAACGAAGAGACCAACACCTAAGATAAAGACTTTGACACTTATGCAACAGGATGCAGTAACATTTATAGAACAGGGTTATCAATGATAACTATACTATCAGAGTATGAATCATGTATAGTTCCTTTATTTTTAGTGGCAATGACTCAAATTATAATTGGTTACATCTGATCACTCTGTCACTTTGGAACTATATATTTGATGATTTTATCTACTTATTATTTTAAAATAATGATCAATTCTACACTCATATGAATGAAAGACATCAATCTTCTAATTAGAGGTTCTGGTCAGATGATATAATTAGTGTTATTATAACTGTTGAGTAATAAATAAATAGAATGCAGCAAACTGTGTGTTGTATAAATAAAAATGGACTGACATTCTTTGTTTTGTGCATATACGTATGTGTGTGTGTCTGTTAGCCAAAGATATCAACAACAACAAAAAATTTTGAATTTCAAGCTTAAATAAATTTGATTTTTCTCAACTTGTCATTTTTGTGTTTTGGAAAGCCTACATTTGTGAAGCTGAATTTTGTGAGGTCAGATATAGTTTTTGTTCTTATTATGCCAATTAATGTTAGGATTGGTTTCATGCTTGTGGCTCAGAAAAATACCAGGGTTGATATTACCACCCATATTGGCCAATGTGAGAAAGCAGAATCCTCTGAGTTGGCTCTGAACCCAGTAGCATTGGAGAACATCCATGCATGGTTAACCCACTTGCCAGAGGCCCTCTGGGAGTAGTCAGAGATTTGCCCTTCCTGTTGCTTGAAAACCCTAATACTGAGTTCAAGAATATCCAGACCAGTCATCTATACACATGATAATCAGGATATTTATAGTAGAAAACCAGATATGGGCATTCCTGCTTAAATACTGTAAAAGAATGAAACTTAAACCTATTTTTAAAGATAGATAATTGAATATCATATAAAGCTATGTAGGCCAAGGAAACTAGAAATTTCTCTTAATTATTAATTTAAGTGATCTAGTTAAATACAAAAATTTAAATTTTCATTCTACCTCTATCATTGTGTTAGAAAATATGTCTGTAATCTTCTTGAGAAAACTTGAGTATTTCTCACTAAAAAGCATGCTGTAGCAAAAGCAAAATCTCAACAAAATAACAACAACATGAAATGATTAAATACCTACCTATATACATGAAAATTAACCTACTACTCTTAAAGTGTAGTAATTTTTTTTTCAAATCAGACTTTATTGATTCAACAAGTTGGATGTAATTCATGATAAAGAAAAAATCCTGTAATTTCTAAGCTAGAAGAGCTCATAGAGCAACTCAATGAGGTTTTGATGGTGCCAAAGTAGACCCAGAATTTAATTAGTGGAGAAGATGGAAGGATATAAGCAATTTCATAATAAAAATGAAAGAATTTTACATTTTTGTCAGCCTAAAGAAAGGAATGAATAAAAATAAAGACTCTCAATAAAACAGACTTTTCTATTTCTTAATGAGATGGCAGTGGGTAGAGACTGAAATACTTTTTAAAATGTCTAATTTATGTCATCTGCTGTGCTGTTATATTATTATCACTACATTAACTTCTCTACTACCCCTGCCTAATTGTAAAAATTATAAAACAGTGCTCGTTCTTATGTGCACGGTGTTTTTAAAAAGTTAGGTCAACAGTGGCAGAAAAAATTGGGAACCTTCTGGATAAAATTAGAAGTATGTCTAAATTAAAACGTAGACTAAAAAACACTTCTTTGCCCAATAAGAATGTAAGTTTTTTTTTCCAGGCTAGACACTGAGGAACAAAGAAAACCACATTGATTTGTGACAATACTTTGCATTATTTATGAGTTCCAGGAGTGCTCCTAGTTATATAATTAATGAAATAAATCATCTTGAACCAGTAATACTTTTAATTTACCTGGTAGAAGTAACTAAGAGAACACTTTCACACTCCCGGCCACATGCATTTACCAATAGAGAAAACGATTTCCAATAAGATGAGCTCACGATAAAATAGTTACCAATGAGATGAGGAAAAAAATCTAATATGAAAAGATACAACGAAGAAAAATTAGGCACTCAGAACTTTAGAATACAGAATTAGAAGTTATGGATTATAAAGCAAATATGTTTAAATTGATCATATCAACACAAAATAAATTGAAGAGTACAATGTGTTATGAAAAAAGAGTAGACATCTTTGAAAAATAACCAAATATAATCCCTAGGGAAAACAATGTAATCATTTTTTAAAGACCACTTGAAAGCAGATTAGGTGTTGCTAAATGGAGAAGCTCTGAACTAGAATATAGGTCTGAGGAATTACCCAGAATGCTGCACATAAACATAAAAAGATTAAAAACATGAAGTACAGACTAGACACATAGGGCCTAGAGTGAGAGTGAGGAGATGCAGTATTTGTTAAACAGTGTGGCAAACTCAATATACAAAGATAATTTCTCAGAACTGATGAAAGACAGGAACACTTACATTAAAAACAGCAACTCATCGAGTCTCAATCAGGACACATGAGAATAAATATGTACCTGTAAATACTGTAATGAAATGCAGAATCACTGAAGATTAAAATAATTCTTCGAAGCAACTAAAGATAAAAAATGTATTACCCAGGCCAGGCACAGTGGCTCACGCCTGTAATCTCAGCACTTTGGGAGGCTTAGGCAGGCGGATCATGAGGTCAGGAGATCAAGACCATCCTGGCTAACACGGTGAATCCCCATCTCTACTAAATATACAAAAAAAACTAGCCAGGCGTGGTGGTACCTGCCTGTAGTCCCAGCTATTCAGGAGGCTGAGGCAGGAGAATCCCTTGAACCCGGGACGTAGAGGTTGCAGTGAGCTGTGATTGCACCACTGCAGTCCAGCCTGGGCGACAGAGCAAGGCTACTTCTCTAAACAAACAAACAAATAAATAAATAAATAAATAAGTGAATAAGTAAATAAATAAAAGTATTACCCATAAAACAACTAATTTCTCAAGACAGAAAAAGACCAGATGTTATAGATAAAATTGTGTCTGCCTCAAATTCATATGTTGAAGTCCTAACTCTGAGTACTTCAGAATGTGACCTCATTTGAAATAGGATAATTACAGATATAATTAGTTAAGATGAAGTCACCCTAGAGTTACATGGTCCCCTAATCCAATGTGACTAGTGTTCCTATAAAAAGGAAGATTTGGAGACAGATGGGCACAAAGGAAAGACAATGTGAAGAGAGAGAGAGAAAATGGTTGTTTTTACAAGCCATTGAGAGAAGCCTGGAACAAATCCTTGCCTCATCTCTCTGGAAAGGAACCCACCCTGCTGACAGCTTGCTTTTGGACTTCTAGCTTTGAGAACTGTGTAATGATAGACTTCTTTTGTTAAAGCTACCTTATTTGTGGTGGTTTGCTCTAAGAGTCCTAGCAAATTAATACAACAGATAACAATGGAACATATTATAGCTTCAGAATACTGAGGAAAGTTAACTTTTCACTTGAAATTATATACCCAGCTATCATTTACATATAATGACAGCACAAAGATAATTTTCAAACAAATAAGAATAACTTTCTCCATTCAGAGATTCTCATAAAAATTTCTTTAAAGATGTATCTTAGGAAGAAGAAAATTGAACTTAGAAGGAATAAATTCAATGCAAGAAGACATGATATGCAATTGGATTTCTGAACCTGGAGATAAATTTAAGCAATCATTAGTTTATTAAAATAAAAATTCTAATGAGTAATTTTACAGATGCTAAAGAAAGGTGCCAAGGAAAAATATGATAAATATAAAATAAAAATAGCTCCCAAGTTTAGAAAAGAATAATTAACATTAAAGCACAATAAAGTTCTTATATTGTTTTGGAAGAATATGTTACGATAAGATTTATTTTTTATTCATCAAACTGACTGACAGGAAGTAAGACAAATAAAAGTTTTTAATACTTCCTGATTTATGCAGTGATGGGTTGAGAAAGAAAAATTAGCAAGGGAATATATAATTAATGCTGTTGTGTTTGTAACAAGTGAGTAAATTTGGTTTCTTAAAATAAGTATATTCTAATAAATACAACATCATAAAAATAATATTGTGATATGTACATTTCCTTCAGTAAACAAATAAGGCATATCTTTTGTAGTCATAGCTTAATTCTATGAAAAATGATGATAAAAATCTTTGTAGTTAATAGCAAATAATACAGTAAGTTTTCTTGCTCTTCTCATTTAACAAATACTCAAAAATGTAAATTTTTGATACTAAATTACAGAACATGTAAAGATTTCATGAAAGTACAATCTTTGTATCACTTGGCAAATGCTTTTTAGTTTATCACCTTTATGAGAAATCATATGTAAATATTCTCCAAAATTCTGTTATTTTTGCAGCACATCTCTATATGGTTTGGGACTGGGGGTTTCAACTACAATCTCAACTAAAACTGAATCACAAAATTTGGATTTACAATTTTCTATTTCCACACTAGAGTTATTAATAACAGACATTGCTAAAGCAAATGCATTTATATTAAAAATTAAATGTAGCCACTAGAAAAACTTTTTAAGTATAAATATGGAATAAAATGGTACAACCAGTATGAACAATATTAAGTTGGATAAGATAAAAACTAGCAAATAAAAACATGCTAAAAATAAACCAAATTTAAAAAATAATTCCAATAAATGTAAATGGAGTAAACTTTTTTTATTTTTCTTGAGATGGAGTCTTGCACTGTCACCCTGGTGCAATCTGGGCTCATTGAAACCTCTGCCTCCCAGGTTCAAACAATTCTCTTTCATCAGCCTCCCAAGTAGCTGGAATTACAGCCATGTGCCACCATGCCCAGCTAATTTTTCTACTTTTAATAAAGATGGGGTTTCACCATGTTGGTCAAGCTAGTCTGAAACGCCTCACCTCAGGTGATCCACCCTCCTCGGCTTCTGAAAGTGCTGGGATTACAGGTGTGAACCAACACACCCAGCCAAGAGTAAACTCTTTAGTTAAAGGCAAATAATCTCAGATATAGAAAAAAGAATATATTCAATTATATTTATGAGAATCACACCTTAAGCATAACAAAAAATAGCTAGTGTTCACCTAGGAATAAGCACATTTCACAGTGCTTAGAATTATAATTTCTTCCAACCTCACAAAAACCTTTTGACATAGTATTCAGCTGGATTGACCTCATGTTTATGTCCAGAACTATCTGGAGTAATCACCCTTGGCCAATGTTATGATAGATTTTAAGTAGTGATAAATTATTTTCTATAACCATGGGTTCATGAGTTGTGGATGCACCAATTTGTCAACACGATTTTGTAATTGATGATTTGCATCTGTTTTTGGTGGAACCTGGGTAATTTTTATGATTAAGGATGATCACATAGCTGGAATGTACCTATGTGACCACCTCTCTATAACAGACCCTGTCATAAGCAGACTTTGAGTTTGTTGGTGCCAAGATGCTTTGCATACATTTTGGTGGCGATTCAAAACCAGGAGAACAAGTCAATCCAGTGCAATCCATAGTGAGAAGACAAGCCTGCATCTGAGATTTCCAGACCCCTTTCAGTGAATACCTTCGTTTTGCCATTGTTGCATTGTATTCTTAACCCATAATAAAGCTGTTTTGTGAGTATACACTATTTGAGTCCTTTCAGCAAATAATCACTTACGATAATTAATGTAAAATTAAGGCAGATACATACTAAGTTAATATCTCTGTTTTAAAAATGAGAAGAGGGAGGCATGGAGATGTTAAAAAACTTCCCCTGGATAATACCATTATAAAGTGACAGAGCAGGGACTTAAACTCAGGAAGTCTGAGAGCTTGAGACTTGCTGTCTTCCCCACTGCACTACATTGCATCTCTGGTGGAACAGAAAAATTAAAAACAAAGATGAGAAAAACATACTCGGCAAACAAATTCAAAGAGGAAACTTGTTCAGCTTTATAATTAATGAAGAGAATAGATTTTGAGGCAAAAGATATTGTAGAGAGAAAACTTTGCTAAGTAATTTTACATAAAAATACTAATCAAAAAGATGTAACAATTCTGAACACATGTGCACCTCTATCAAAAGAATCTTATTATGCATAAAAACACTGACACAATTTCCAGAAGAAATTGATCAATCCACTATCATGATGCATAGCACCACTTTTAATATTTGATAAGTCAAGCAGATTAAAAATAATATTGATGTTGAAAATTTGAACAACACATAAAAAAGCTTGATAATCTGGGCACATATGTAATTTTGCTCTTAAATTAGAGAGCACATGTGACCACATATTATTTTAAAAGGATTATTAAGGTATATAACAGGTATATATAGCATATAAACAAAATGCTTTTTAATTTAGGTTACATTTTCTTATCATTCAGTGACAAAATTAGAAACAAATAACAAAAATGACCCACAAACCTGTCTTATATCAGGACATTTAACAATGAACTTCTTCACTTAGACTTTTGGTACAAATGGAAAAATATAAATCAGAATATTTTTCCTTCTCTTCCTGGCACACTTAAAAAGCAACGAGAAAAAAAACTATAAAAACTCCATCTTGAGTGTGAATATAGGAGAAAATTATAATATGAATATATATTTGAGATTAAGAGCAGAGGACAGAGAAGGGCTCACTAGCAGAATATCTCAGAATGCCCCAGCAAAGGCTTGGTGTGGTGGCTCATGCCTGTAATCTCAGCACTTTGTAAGGTCGAGACGGGTGGATCACCTGAGATCAGGAGTTAGAGACCAGCTTGGCCAACATGGTGAAACCCTGTCTCTACTGAAAATACAAAAATTAGCCAGGTATGGTGGTGTATGCCTTAAATCCCAGCTACTGGGAGTGCTGAGGCAGAAGAATCACTTGAACTGGGGAGGTAGAGGTTGCAGTGAGCCGAGATCACACCATTGCACTCCAGCCTGGGGAGCAGAGTGAGACTCCATCTCAAAAAAAAAAAAAAAAAAAAAAAAGGCCCCAGCAAAGTGTTCTTGTGAAGCTGAGGGGAGTACCATAAAGTGCAAAAACCACATTCAGCATTGATGTTATTCAGTGCACACAATAGTGTTAATTATTAAAATCCTGCAATAATTCAGAGTAGATTTGTACATAGTTGCTGTTCCATGCTCCCTGAGTACGTTCACCAGCCCCTTTTCAGCTGCTTTGGCTTTCTCTGCTCCCTTCCTTTCTGTACTATTTGCTAAATATTTTAAATATTACCCTGGCTAGTCACTTTTTTACAATAAGCATGGGAGCTAATGAGATTAAGGTTGATGGCAGAAGGCCTCCTTGATCTGGGAACAGGGAGTTGCAGAGGTATGGTTACAACACACACACACACACACACACACACACACACACACACACACACACAGACACATATCCCCATACATGCAGGAAGCACTTCACCTCTACAGTAGTGGTAAAGGAGAGAATTTGGTATGTAAAGCCTGTAAGGCTAATCTGGCCCATTCTATCTTTGCCTTCAAAGAAAACTCTTACAAACAGTTGATCCAGAAAATCCAACGAATTCAAAAATAATAAAATGTAAAAAGAAAAAATGGAATTTATACAAAGATACTATAAGAATAAAGAAGAAAATGAGCATTACAATATGCCAATAGATTAAAAAAATATATACCAGAAGAGGGACACCACGGAGTAGTTGAAAAGCATTATCAATTACAAGGATGAAAATAATAAAATCAATGAGTTAATAAATTCCATGCTGGAAAGCTACAAAGAAGAAATGAAAAAAAAAAAAAAACCCAACACAATTAAATGGAAATTAGAGAAAGAGTGAAAAATGAGAAAGCATGATAAAGATTGAATATAGATGCAAAGAAATCCAACATATGTGTAATTGGAGTCTCCGCAGGAAAAAAATAATGGGAAAATATGAATATATAGATAATTCTAATATATCTTTTAAAAGAGCTAACAAAATCCACATATTGAAGTGTCACCATGTTTGACAGAAAAAAATTGATCCAGAAGTGTTGACACTGAGATATATTCTAGTAACTTTTAATTTCAGATATTAAAAAAATACATTTTAGTCAGTCTATATGCTCACTTATTTTTGTGTGTGTGTTTGTGTGTGCGTGTGTGCATGCGCATGCATGGTGGTAGAGAATGGAGACTATTCCGAGTTTTAATTCCACTGTGGCAATGTAAGTTTCCTGTACCTCATCACTATAGTTCATAGTAAGGACAAACTTTGAAAAAATACGAAAGTAATCATAACAAATAAACAAAAACCCCAAGTGACCTAAAGTTTCTAAAAAGTAAAGAAAAGTAGGCAATTTGTAGAGGTGAGTTAAAGCCTGAAAAAGCAACTGGAATAAGGAGGTGATTTCTTTTCTTTCTTCCTTTGTATGGTTTTGCCCCAGGTTCAGCCTCACTCACCAGGTGTGCTGCATGGGCAGGTAAAATTTCAGAATAAATGCTGACATTTTTCTGACCTAAGCAATAAGTCTCGAATAGGGGATTTTGTCCCACGGGAAACATTTGGCAATGTCTGAAGACATTTTTGGTGTAACTGAAGGTAAGAGTTTGAGATGCTACATATTTTTACAATACACAGGACAGCACCTTACAACAAAGAATTATTTGGCCCTAAAAGTCAATAGTGCCAAAGCAGAGAAACCTTAAAGCAGAGTTACTGCAGGAAAAAGCCTGGGCAGGTGAGAGAGTCAGGGGAAAGTCCCAGAAGAGACACAGCCAAAGAAGAGGATATCTCAGTTCAGTGTAAAAACCCATTCAGAAAAGTGCACCTTTTTTTTCTTTTTCTTTTTTCTTTTTTTTTCCGTGATGCAACCTTGCCACGTTTTTCTGGCTGGTTTCCATTTCCTGGGCTGAAATGATTCTCCTGCCTTAGATTTTTGAGGAGCAAGGACTACAGGCACACACTATCACAACTGGCTAGAAAAGTACACACGTCTTAAATTTATAATGTATCAGTTATTGTGAAATGATAATGCCCAGATAACACAACAAGGGCAAGAAATAGGATATTACTCGAGTTCTAGAAGGCTCCTATATAGAAGAAATAATGGTTAAGAAACCTGTTTTTCTTATAGACAAATCTGCTTCAACAATTATCAATTTAAGTCCAATCTTGTTTTATGTGTTCCCTTACCCATTTTTCCTCCCCCTATATCATTTTGAAGCAAAATCAAGAGATCTCAGATCTTATATCTACTTTCACATATATTAGTATGTGTATCTAAAAGAAAGGAACTCATTTAAAAAAATAACTACAGTCACATTATAAACACCAAAACACCAACTATAAGTCCTGAATATCATAAAAGCTTCAAATCTCACATAAATGTCACTTAATGCTTGGTGTTTTGTTTGGATGAGATGCAAGTAAAGTCTGATTGGTTGATTTGCCTTGAAGTAATTTTTAGTTTGTTTCTCCTCCGTTTCTTTTCTTTTCTTTTTTTTTTTTTGCAATTTATTTCTTGAAGAAAAGGTCTTCCAGGGTTTACCAGTCTGCAGTTTGCTGATTATATTCTTGTTGTGTTATTTCACGTGTTCCTATATCCTCTGTATTTTCTATAAATTGCCCTTTAGATTTAGAAGCTTGATTAGATTGAGATTCAATTTATTAAATTATTTTGAGGGACAAGACCTGACAGAGGTGCCTACTATCTCCTTTTCACTCCATTAATTCATTAGAGGTTGCAAAATAGTGATTTTTTTTTTCGAATACGATTATTTTTATTTGCTGGACTATCTATATTTAAAGTTTGCTTTTTTTTCATCATTCTTTGCCTGATGTTTGTGCCTTTAAAAATGCTTTTTTTATGTACTTTTGTCCAGGTTTTAGGGTTGTTTTAGGATGGGCGGCTAAATCATGCCATCTTGGAGAGAATCTGAAGTTTCTTTGTTATCTATTAATAGAGTTTCACAATTTTTTACAGGTCTTGCATATATTTTGTAAAATTTATTCCTAGAGATAAATTGATTTATATAAAAATCTAGAAACTCTTGTACTAGATATTCAATTATACATTCATCCAGCAACATTAATTGTATTTAACTACCTGCAAGTCTTATTTTAGACAGTCTCCTGAATGAAATAAGTCAGAAATTGTCTCTGCCCTCAATGAGCTAATGGAAAACAACAAACTAATGGAAAACATGTTGTTTTTTGTTAGCTGTTTGTATTAGTCAGGGTTCTCTTAGAGGGATAGAACTAATAGGATACACACACACACACATATATATAGGAGTTTATTAAATATATATATAGAGAGAGTAGTTTATTGAGTATTAACTTACATGATCACAGGATTCCACTATAGGCTGCCTGCAAGGTGAGAGGCAAAGAGAGCCAGTCTGAGTCCCAAAACCGAAGAACTTGGAGTCCGATGTTCGAGGGCAGAAGGCATCCAGCATGGGAGAAAGATGTAGGCTGGGAGGTTAGGCTTGTCTCTCCTTTTCATGTTTTTCTGCCTGCTTTATATTGGCTGGAAGCTGATTATATTGTCCCCACCAGATTAAGGGTGGATCTGCCTTCCCCACCTCAATGACTCAAATGTTCATCTCTTTTGGCAACACCCTCACAGACACACCCAGGATTAACACTTCGTATCCCTCAATCAAATCAAGTTGACACTCAGTATTAACCACCACACTGTATATATTCCATTAGCTAAGATATATATGTATTATGATCTGTGTGTATATGTGTGTGTGTGTGTATATATATACACACACATATATATATATATATAGAGAGAGAGCATTCCTAATCCAGAAATGCAAATTTTAAAATGCTCCAAAATATAAAACTTTTTGAGAGACATGATGATGCTGCAAGTGGAAAATTCCACAGCTGACCTTATGGGATGGGTCGTTGTCAAAATGAAGGCACATAATGCACAGTATATTCAGTGCCTCCAAGGGAAAAATTACCCTCCAACCCCCTTCAGTTTTGATACATCTTTTCCTTGTACAGCCAGATTCCGCTTTCCAAGTATGTCAACAAAGGGTAAAAAAAAAAAAGTGGTCCATGCGGAGGCTGGATGTGCCCATGGCAGGTTACTACGATGTGCCACATGGAGCCAAGCCCTATGTACATGATTCACTGTGGGTGTTTTGCTTATTCTCTGTTCTGGGTGTAAAGATACTGTTGAAAATGTCAAACAGACCTGCAGCTATTACTATGGTAAAAAAGAGGCTAAAAAAAGAGGAAGAATTTATATTTATTTATATCACAGAAAGTCAAGTTGTTCTAGAAATTGGACAGTGGTATAAGTGTGAAACATCATACAAAGAGGATAGTATTAGAATTACTACCATATATGGCCTGAAGAAAAAAAGTATACATTGTTGAAATTCTATGCTGAAAATGATGGACAAAGTTAATGAAAAATGGAAACACTGCATAAAGCTAGAAATGAAGATCTTGGTCTTTTATTGGAAGAGAGAATCCATCAGTATCGCAGTGAACACATACCACTTAATGTTATGCTAATCATGAAACAAGCAAAGATCTGTCCTGATGAACTTAAAATTGAAAGGAACTATAAATATTTAATAGAGTGGTTGCAGAAATTTCAGAAAAGATGTGGCATTAAATTTTTCAAGATTTCTGGTTATAAAGCATCTGTTGATCATGAAGTAGTGGAGAAATTCACTGACGAGTTTGCAAAGGTCATTACTGATGAAAATCTGATGCCATACCAACTCTATAATGCTGACAAAACAAAACTGTTTTGACATTATTGTTCCAGAAAGATATTGACTGCAACTGATAAGACAGCCCCTATAGGAATTAAAGATGTCGAGGACAGAATAACTGTGTGGAGATGTGCTAATGTGGCAGGCATGTGTAAGTATAAACTTTTTATGATAGACAAAAATTGGGACCCTTGCTGTTTTCAAGAAGCAAATTTCAGACTAGTTCACTATTATGGTACCAGAAAGGCATAAATCACCAGGGACATATTTTCCAATTGGTTTAACCAACATTTTGTACCAGTGACTCATGCTTAATGCAGGGAAGCTGGACTATATGACAACTGCAAGATTTTATTAGTCCTTAACAACAGTTCTGTTCATTCTGTAGCTGAAGTTTTCATGAAAAATGTTTATGCCATGCACTTTTTCCCATTTGGACTTCATTGATTCAAACATAGAACAAGGGTATGTTTGATAAACTTAGATAAATAAAGGGCAAATATTAAAAAATAGTGACACCTTTTTGAACAGCCTGTTAGGAGCATGAACAGAGGCATGGGTGTGAATGTTTTCAAAAGGAGTTTAGCCTGAAAGATGCTGTTGCCAGTACTTGGAACACATGAATAAAGACACAGTTGTGCATGCCTTGCACAACCTCTGGCCTGTGACAATATTCAGAGATGGATGATGAACAAGGTGGTGGTTTTCAAGGATTCCATATGTCAAGTGAGAAAAAAAAATGATGTCTGACCTTCATAACCTTTCTGTAAGATGGAAGAAGTATATATTAAATACGTTTTTAATATTGATAATGAGTCTCCAGGTTTTCATTTACTGACTGACAGTGAAGGAGGATAAATGATTCTGAAAAAACGAGATCATGATAACAGTGATGATGAAGATGATGTTAACACTGCAGAAAAAGTGTCTATAGATGACATAGTGAAAATGTGTGCTTGACTTTTTGAAGGACTGGAGCAGCATATATGATATGGGTTGGCTGTGTCCCCACCCAAATCTTACCTTGAATTGTAATAATCCCCAGGTGTCAAAGGTGGGGCCAGGTAAAGATAATTGAATCATGGGGCAGTTTTTTCCATACTATTCTTGTGGTAGTGGGTAAGTCTCATGAGATCTGATGGTTTTATAAGTGGGAGTTCCCCTCCACAAGCTGTCTTGCTTGCCACCATGTTAAGCTGTGACTTTGCTCCTCATTTGCCTTCCACTATCACTGTGAGGCCTCCTCAGCCACATGGAATTATGAGTTCATTAAACCTTTTTCCTTATAAATTACCCAGCCTCTAGTATGTCTTTATTAGCAGCATGAGAATAGACTAATACAATATGTTATAACATAACAGGAAATCATGTCAATTTATAAAATCAAAGAGACACTTCTAAGATAAAGACCATTGCTAATGAGGCAGATGACTGTGGGAAGCATTTTAAAAAGCCATCCAACCAAATGCCTCCTCATTCCTACAGGACCTCTTGGCACTTCTCGGTCCCTCAGCTGTTTCTGGTGTTTATTCTTATCTAAAAAATTAAATACAATGTAAACTTTTAATCAAAACACAGTATCATACACAGAGATTGAAAGTCTGCTGTTGATTGCTGTTGCTGTTGTTTAAGAGCTGATACAAACAACTACAGACTGTGATGCCAAACAACCATAGATTGTCCACATGTGTGGCTGAGATGGTGACACCTATGGTTTCTGATGGTTTAATGTGTACAAATTCTGTTCCATGCACAAAATTATTTAAAACATATAAAAATGCATTAGGCTATGTATATAAGGTGTATATAAAACATAAATGTATGTCATATTTAGGCTTAGGTATGTAAATGCAATTATTCCAAAATCCAAAAAAAGAAAAAAAAAAGAAATCTGAAGCACTTCTGGTTTCAAGCATTTTGGATAAGGCGTACTCCACTTGTAATGGTCAAAGACAAGGTGGTTCAAATGAACATTTTGATAATTCTCTTGAAAACTCATCAGGAAGAGTTTGGAGGACATATCATTTGAGCTAGTATCTGCAATCTGGAGATATTTTTAGCATAAAATGATGGACAATAGATAAAATCCAGGAAAAGAGAACAGAATCAAAGCTGTGAAAAATGTGAAGTTGTTAAAAGATGTATTAAGTTTTCAAATGTGGCTAACATTTTGGGTTATTAATGGGAAAAGCTTGGAAAGTAATATAGGAAAGGTAGTTCAGTAGCAAGTTCCAAAGAATCCTGGATGTAAAACTAATTGCTTTGGCCTTCATTCTGTGGCGAATAGAAAAAATCTGAATAGGATGATAACAACTTAGATGCAGTGATATTTAATATTGAGTGTCAACTTAACTGGATTGAAGGATGCGATTGTTCCTGGGTGTGTCTGTGAAGGTGTTGCCAAAGGAGATTAACACTTGAGTCAGTGGACTGGGAGAGGCATACCCATCCTCAGTCTGGGTAGGCCCCATCTAATCAACTGCTAGTGCAGCTAAAATAAAGCAGGCAGAAGAAAGTGGAAAGAGATTTAATTTGCTGAGTCTTCCAGCCTTCATCTTTCTCTTGTGCTGGATGCTTCCTCCCTCAAACATCAAACTCCAAGTTCTTCAGCTTTTAGACTCTTGGACTTACACCAGTGGTTTGCCTGGGGTTCTCAGGCCTTCAGCCACAAATTGAAGGTTGCACCATTGGCTTCCCTACTTGGAGGTTTTGGGACTTGCAGTGGCTTCCTTGCTCCTCAGCTTGCAGATGGCCTATTGTGGGACTTCACCTTTTGGTCATGTGAGTCAATTCTCCTAACAAACTCCCCTTTATATACATATATATCCTACTAAGTTCTGTCCATTTAGAGAACCCTAACTAATACAGATGCATTTCAGATAGAATAGACTGGCTGCTTCATGTGAAACAAAAATTCAGTCTGTTGTGATTGAAGAGAACAGAGAAGGTATGAACAGTCTACGAAGACTTCACTGGAACTCCCTCAAACACGTAACAACTAAGGCAAACTTAATCAAATGGATTCTAGGGTGGACTTGGATATGTACTGTTTAAATGAACAATAATTATTGATACTGGAATAAAAACTACCCAAATTCCAGCCAGGTGTGGTGGCTCACACCTGTAATCCCGGCACCTTGAGAGGTCCAGGTTGGTGGATCACTTGAGGCCAGGAGCTCGAGACCCACCTGGGCAACATGATGAAACCCTGTCTCTACTGAAACTATAAAAATTAGCCGGGCATGATGGTGTGTGCCTGTAATTCCAGCTGCTCGAGAGGCTGAGGCATGAGAATTGCTTAATCTGGGAGGTGGAGGTTGCAGTGAGCTGATTGTACCACTGCACTGCAGCCTAGATGACAGAGCAAGACTCTGTCTCAAAAACAAAAACAAAACAAAACAACAAAAACAAACAAACAAACAAAAACCTACCTAAATTCCACAATGTCAATTTCAGTTTTTAAACCACATTATATTTGTTGATTTGGAGAGGGGGAGGCTGATAAAATATACCATTGAATTAACTTTATCTTTTATTCATTTCTCTACCAATGATAACTGCTTTGTGTGATTTTCCATTCTGGAAGATGATTTGTTTCACATTTTCAATATATAGTTGATTTACTGCTGAAGACCACATCAGAAGAACAAAGTCAGTCATAAAGCAGCTTGCACTCTCTGATCATTCATTTTAAAAATCTCATATTCAGCATCAAAACATTTATCCACTTCAGAGAAACCAAACCTTGACATCTGATTCTGCACCGTGTGATGATATTAAACATATTATATGTTAAACAACTTCAGTTATTTTGCCTATTTCACAAACTTCATTTTGAATCTTATTAACATTATATCTTTGATTTTATTCAAAATAGTACTTTAAAACTTAAGGAATACGACACTCAAAATAGTACCATTCTCCATTATCTTTACTGATTACTTCTATAGCCTCCCTACCCACAGCTGCCATTTTGCCAGGGTGGCAAACACTCAGAAGGTCTTAATGGAGCCTAAAGAATAGCTTGTAAGCATGTCTTTAAATTCCCTGAGGAAACTGTGACTGAAAAGGAGATTCTAATCTAAGTGTACACCACTCTTAGTTTTGAACACTCTAAAATAATGCTCCAGTTTGAGAGCAAGCCTGAGATTTTAATTAATTTGTGATAAAATGATTCACCACATTAACAAACTACAAGAGAAAAAAATAGTCATGTCAAAAGATGCAGAAAAAGCATTTGACGAAGTTCAACATTCATTCCTCATAAAACACTCAGAAACTTGGGATCGAAGTAAACTACTTTAACCTGATAAAGATGATTTTCAAAAAGCCTATAGCTAACACTATACTTAATGGTGAAATACTGAATCCTTTTTGCCTAAGATAAGAAACAAAAAAAAGTGTCTGTTCTTACCACTTCTATTCAACTATAGTAGAGGTTATATCTGGTACATTCAGGCAAAACAAAACAAAACAAGGCCTTCAGATTGGAAGGGCAGAAATATACCTGTCATTTATTGTCTATGCAGTAAATCTGACAGAATCTACAAAAATGCTTGTAGAACTAAGTGAGTTTATCAAGGGTACAGAATATAAGATCAATATACAGAATCAGTTAGTTGTACTTTTATATTCTAGCAATGAGCAATTAGAAAATGAAATTTTAAAATATAATTTAAAATTACAACTAACTATGAAATACTTTAGATAAATCTGACCAACGATGTCAAGGACTAGTAAGTTTCTTGAAACTACAAAATATTATTGAGAGGAAGTAAAGAAAGCTGACATAAATGAAGAGCTATTTCCTGTTGATGAGTCAGAAGATTCAATATTGTTAAGATGGCAATTCTTCTCCATACGTATCTTTTGATTATGCACAATTTCATTCAAAAATTTAGCAGATTTCTTTTTTGTAGAAATTGACAAGCCAATTTAAAAGTTCACATGGGAATGTAAAGCAGCGTTACATTAGTTCTCTATTGCTCTTTACAAATTACTACAAACACAGTTGCTTAAAACAACATCCATTTCTTAGCTCACAGTTTCGTAGGTCAGAAGTCTGGCATAGCCTGGCTAGGTTCCCTACTTAGGATGTTAAAAGGTGTTTACACAGGGTATGAAAATCAAGGTGTTACTGGTCTGAGTTGTTGTCTGAGGTTCTGAGGAAATACTGCCCTTAATGTTCATTACTGCTTGCAGAATATAATTCCAAGTCATTTTAGGACTACAGTTTCTCTTTCTTGCTGACTGTAAGCCAGTGGCCACACTCAGCTACTAGAAGCTACCCACATTCTTTGACACTTAGCCCTCTCCTCCAAGCCAACAATGGTATGTCCAATCCTTCTTATGCTTCACATGTAAGCGTGATCGTCTTTATGAATATCACCTAGTGTGATACACTGAAATTCTCTAAATTTCTTGAGGAATATTTGTCTTTATGCTAAACAGTCATCCACTGCTACAAGCCAGGGCTCATGTACCAAGCTGTATAGTTTTATTGTTTCTTTCTTTAGTACTTATCTGCTTTCATGTATTTTGCTAGAAAGCAGGAACTGTGCAACCAAACTTGATGGTTTTTATAAAATAGTGACTTAAACATATTTCTCCAAGAGAAGGATTGTGGTCCCCTCAAACAGTTGAGCACATCTATTCTGAATACTGAAAGGTTTATTTTCCCTCTTTCAACATTTTCTGTTGTTGTTTTTTTTTTTTTTTAAATAATTTAAACTTTTACTTTAGATTCAGAGGGTACAATTTATCAGTTTCTTTCATGGGTATATTGCATGATGCTGAAGTTTGGGGTACAATGATCCCATTACCTAGACAGTTAGCATCATACCCAATAATTGGTTTTCCAACACTTACCCCTCTCCTTCTCTCCCCTCATTAGTAGTCCCCAGTGTCTATTGTTGCCATCTTTATGTCCATGAGTACCCAATGCTTGCCTTCCACTTGTAAGTGAGAACACGTGGCATTTGGTTTTCTGTTCTTGTGTTAATTCACTTAGGGTAATGCTCTCCAGCTGCATCCATGTTGCTTCAAAGGACATGATTTAATTCTTTTTCATAGCTGCGTAGTGTTCTCTGATATATATGTACTACATTGTCTTTAATTCACCACTGATGAGCACCTAGGTTGATTCTATGTCTTTGCTATTATGAATAGCTCAGTGATGAACATACAAGTGCGTATGTCTTTTTGGTAGAACAATTTATGTTCTTTTGGCTATATACCCAGTAGTGGGATTGCTGGGTTGAATGGTAGTTTTGTTTTAAGTTCCTTGAGAAATTTCCAAACTTCTTTCCACAGAGGCTGAACTAATTTACATTCCCACCAGCGGTGTATAAGCATTCCTGCTTGTTTGCAGCTTTGCCAGCATCTTTTGTTTTTTGACATTTCAATAAAAGCTACTCTGACTACTGTGAGATGGTATCTCATTGTGGTTTGGATTTTCATTTCTCTGATGGTTGGTGATGTAGAGCATTCTTTTCATGTTTGCTGGCCACTTGTAGCTTGTATGTCTTCTTTTGAGAAGCGTTAGTTTATGTCTTTTGCCAATTTTTTAATGGGGTTATTTGGTTTTTGCTTGTTCAATTGTGTAAGTTCCTGAGAGTAGACCGTTGTCATACGCATAGTTTGTGAATATTTTCTCCCATTCTGTACGTTGTCTGTTTACTCTGTTGATAGTTCCTTTTGGTGTGCAGAAGCTCTTTAGTTTAATTAGGTCCCATTTGGTAATTTTTGGTTTTTGGTGTATTGTTTTTGAGAACTTAGTCATAAATTCTTTGCCAAGACTGATATCCAGAGTGGTTTTCCTTAGGTTATCTTCTAGGATTCTTGTAGTTTGAAGTCTTACATTTAAATCTTTAATCCATCTTGAGTTAATTTTTGTATATGGTGAAAGGTAAAGATCTAGATTCATTCTTCTGTATATGGCTAGCCAGCGATCACAGCATTATTTTTTGAAAAGAGAGTTCTTTCTCCTTTGCTTGTATTTGTCATCCTTTTCAATGATCAGATTGACATAGGTGTGTAGCTTTGCTTCTGGATTCTCTATTCTGTTCCATTGGTCTGTGTGTCTATTTTTGTACCATGCTGTTTGGTTACTGTAGGCTGAGAGTGTAGTTTGAAGACAGGTAATATGATGTCTCTAGCTTTGTTCTTTTTGCTTAGGATTGCTTTGGCTATTTGGAATCCTCTGTGGCCCCATATGAATTTTAGAATCTTTTTTTCTAATTCTGTGAAAAATGACATTTGTAGTTTCACAGGAATTGTGTTGATTCTGTAGATTACTAGACTACTTTGAGTATTATGGTCATTTTAATGATATTGATTCTGCCAATCCAAGAGGAGCATGGAATGTTTTTCCATCTGTTTGTGTAATCTATGATTTCTTTCAGCAGTGTTTTGTAGTTCTCCTTATAGAGATCTTTTCAGTTAGATGTATTCTAACCAAAAAGTGTCTGTGTGTGTGTATGTGGTCATGGTAAATGGGGTTGCATTCTTGATTTTGCTCTCAGTTTGAATGTTATTGATGTATAGAATTGCTATTGATTTTTTTTACATTGACTTTTTATCCTCTAACTTTCCCAAGAGTGGTAAGTGAGCATTTTTGTCTTGTTCCAGTTCTCAAGGGTTCCTTTTGTCCATTTACCGTGATATTGCCTGTGGGCTTGTCATAAATGGCTCTTATTATTTTGATATATATTCCCTCAATGCCTAGTTTGTTGAGGGTTTCATGATGAATGGAGATTGGATTTTGTCAAAAGCTTATCCTAAATCTATTGATGATAATGTGGCTTTTGCTTTTTATTTTGTTTATGTGGTGAATCATATTTATTGATATGTGTATGTTGAACCAACCTTGTATCCCAGGAATAAAGCCAACTTGATCGTGGTGAATTGAACTTTTTGATATGTTGCTGGTTTTGGTTTGCCAGTATGTAGTTGAGGACTTTTGTGTCTATGTTCTTCAGCGACATTGGTTGCTAGTTTCTTATTGCTGTTGTGTTTTTGGTAGGTTTTGGTATCATAGTGATGCTAGCTTCACAGAATGAGTTGAGGAAAAGTTCCTCCTCATTTTTTTAGACTAGTTTAGCAGAATTGGTACTACCTCTTCTTTTCACATCTGGTAGAATTTAGCTGTGAATTTTGGTTGGTAGGTTTTTTTTTTTTCCTGTTTCAATTTCAGAACTCATTATTGAATGATTTTTGGGTAAACAATAAAGTTAATGAAGGAATTTAAAAATTCTTTGAAATAAATGAAAATAGAGTTACAACATACCCAAATCTTCAGGATGCCATAAAAATAATGTTAAGAGGCATGTTTATAGCACAAAAACACCTACCTCAAAATGTTAGAAAAATCTCAAGTTAATCATCTAACATCGCTCCTAAAAGAGCCAGAAGAACAAAAACAAAACCAACCCCAAAGATAACAGAAGAAAATAAATAACTAAAAACAGAGCAGAACTGGATGCAATTGAGATCCAAAAATTCATACAAAGAGTCGGCCAGGCACGGTGGCTCATGCCTGTAATGACAGCACTTTGGGAGGCCAAGGCGGGTGGACCACCTGAGTTCAGGAGTTTGAGACCAGCCTGGTCAACATGGTGAAACCCCGTCACTACTAAAAACACAAAAATTAGCCAGGCATGGTGGAGGGTGGCTGTCATCCCAGCTACTGGGGAGGCTGAGGCAAGAAAATCGCTTGAACCCAGGAGATGGAGGTTGCAGTGAGCCAAGATTGCACCACTGCACTCCAGCCTGGGTGACAGAGTGAGACTCTGTCTCAAAAAAAAAAAAAAAAAAAAAAAAAAAAAAATTCACACAAAGAATCAATGTAATCAATAGTTGGTTGTTTGAGAGGATAAATAAAATCAATAAACCACTAGTTAGATTAACAAAGTAACACGTAGAGAAGATCCAAATAAGCACAATAAAAAATGACAAAAGTGACATTGCATCCCATCTCACAGAAATACAAAAGTTCCTCAGACTACTGTGAATACCTCTATCAAACAAACTAGAAAATCTAGAGGAAATGGATACATTCCTGGAAACACCTGACCTCTCACGATTGAATCAAGAAGAAATTGAAAACCTTTCTGCATTTTTAAAAAATTATATTTTAAGTTCTAGGGCATATGTGCACAATGTGCAGGTTTGTTACAACGTGCAGGTTTATTGCACCCATTAACTAGTCTTTTACATTGGGTATTTCTCCTAATATTATCCATCCCCCCACCCCCCACTCCCCGACAGGCCCAAGTGTGTGATGTTCCCCTCCCTGTGTCCAAGTGTTCTCATTGTTCGATTCCCACCTACAAGTGAGAAAATGAGGTGTTTGGTTTTCTGTTCTTGTGATGGTTTGCCCAGAATGATGATTTCCAGCTTCATCCATGTCCCTGGAAGGGACATGAACTCATCCTTTTTTATGGCTACATAGTAATTCATGGTGTACATGTGCCACATTTTCTTAATTCAGTCTACCATTGATGGATATTTGGGTTGGTTCCAAGTCTTTGCTATTGTGAACAGTGCCATAATAAACATAAATGTGCGTGTGTCTTTATAGTAGCATGATTTATAATCCTTTGGGTATATACCCAGTAATGGGATTCCTGGGTCAAATGGTATTTCTAGTTCTGGATCATTGAGAATTGCCACACTGTCTTCCATAATGGTTGAAATAATTTATACTCCCACCAACAGCACAAAAGTGTTCCTATTTCTCCATATCCTCTCCAGTATCTGTCATTTCCTGACTTTTTAAGGATTGCCATTCTAACTGGTGTGAGATGGTATCTCATTGTGGTTTGGATTTGCATTTCTCTGATGACCAGTGATGATGAGCATTTTTTCATGTGTCTGTTGGCTGCACAAATGTCTTATTTTGAGAAGTGTCTGTTCATATCCTTTGCCCACTTTTTGATGGAGTTGTTTTTTTCTTGTAAATTTCTTTAAGCTCTTTGTAGATTCTGGATATTAGCCCTTTGTCAGATGGGTAGATTGCAAAAATTTTTTCCCATTTTGTAGGTTGCCTGTTCACTCTGATGATAGTTTCTTTTGCTGTGCAGAGGCTCTTTGGTTTAATTAGATCCCATTTGTCTATTTTGGCATTTGTTGCCATTGCTTTTGGTGTTTTAGTCATGAAGTCCTTGCCCATGCCTATGTCCTGAATGGTATCGCCTAGGTTTTCTTCTAGGGTTTTTATGGTTTCAGGTCTAATGTTTAAGTCTTTAATCCATCTTAAATTAATTTTTGTATAAGGTGTAAGGAAGGGATCCTGTTTCAGCTTTCTACATATGGCTAGCCAGTTTTCCCAGCACCCTTTATTAAATAGGGAATCCTTTCCCTATTTCTGTTTTTTGTCAGGTTTGTCAAAGATTGGATGGTTGTAGATGTGCGATGTTCCACTGGTCTATATCTCTGTTTTGGTACCAGTACCATGCTGTTTTGGTTACTGTAGCCTTGTTGTATAGTTTGAAGTCAGGTAGCATGATGCCTCCAGCTTTGTTCTTTTGGCTTAGGATTGTCTTGGCAACATGGGCTCTTTTTTGGTTCCATAAGAACCTTAAAGTAGTTTTTTCCAATTCTATGAAGAAAGTCATTGGTAGCTTGATATGGATGGCTTTGAACCTACAAATTACCTTGAGCAGTATGACCATTTTCATGATATTGATTTTTCCTATCCATGAGCATGAATGTTTTTCCATTTGTTTGTGCCCTCTTTTATTTCGCTGAGCAGTGTTTTGAAGTTCTCCTTGAAGAGTTCCTTCACATCCTTTGTAAGTTGGATTCCTAGGTATTTTACTCTCTTTGTAGCAATTGTGAATGGGAGAGTTAACTCATGATTTGGCTGTTTGTCTGTTCTTGGTGTATAGGAATGCTTATGATTTTTGCACATTGATTTTGTGTCCTGAGACTTTGCTGAAGTTGCTCATCAGCTTGAGGAGTTTTTGGGCTGAGAGGATGGGGTTTTCTAAATATGCAATCATGTCACTGCAAACAGGGACAATTTGACTTCCTCTTTTCCTAATTGAATACCCTTTATTTCTTTCTCTTTCCTGATTGCCCTGGCCAGAACTTCCAGTAGTGTGTTGAACTGTAGGGCATCCCTGTCTTGTGCCAGTTTTCAAAGGTAATGCTTTCAGTTTTTGCCCATTCAGTATGATATTGGCTGTGGGTTTGTCATAAATAGCTCTTATTATTTTGAGAAGTGTTCCATCAATACGTAGTTTATTGAGAGTTTATAGCATCAAGGGCTGTTGAATTTTGTCAAATGCCTTTCCTGCATCTGTTGAGATAATCATGTGGTTTTTGTCATTGGTTCTGTTTATGTGATGGATTACCTTTATTGATTTGTGTATGTTGAAATAGTCTTGCATCCCACGGATGAAGCCGACTTGATCGTGGTGGATAAGCTTTTTGGTGTGCTGCTGGATTCGGTTTGCCAGTATTTCAGTGAGGATTTTCGCATCAATGTTCATCTAAATTTGGTCTAAAATTATCTTTTTTTGTTATGTCTCTGCCAGGCTTTGGTATCAGGATGATGCTGGTCTCGTAAAATGAGTTAGGGAGGATTCCCTCTGTTTCTATTGATTGTAATTGTTTCAGAAGGAATGGTACCAGCTCCTCTTTGTACCTCTGGTAGAATTTGTCTGGGAATCCGTCTGATCCTGGACTTTTTTTTCGTTGGCAGGCTATTAATTATTGCGTCAATTTCAGAGCCTGTTATTGGTTTGTTCAGAGATTCCACTTCTTCTCTGTTTAGTCTTTGGAGGGTATATGTGTCCAGGAATGTATCCATTTCTTCCAGATTTTCTGGTTTATTTGTGTAGAGTTGTTTATAGTATTCTCTGATCTTAGTTTGTATTTCTGTGGGATCAGTGGTGATATCCCCTTTATCCTTTTTTTATTGCATCTATTTGATTCTTCTCTCTTTTCTTCTTTTTTAGTCTTGCTAGTGGTCTATCAATTTTGTTGATTTTATCAAAAAACCAGCTCCTGGATTCATTGATTATTTGAAGGTTTTTTTGTGTCCCTATCTCCTTCAGTTCTACTCTGATCTTAGTTATTTCTTGCCTTCTGCTAGCTTTTGAATGTGTTTGCTCTTGCTTCTCTAGTTCTTTTAATTGTGATATTAGTGTGTCGATTTTAGATCTGTCCTGCTTTCTCTTGTGGGCATTTAGTGCTATCAATTTCCCTCTACACAGTGCTTTAAATGTGTCCCAGAGATTCTGGCATATTGTGTCTTTGTTCTCATTGGTTTCAAAGAACATCTTTATTTCTGCCTTCATTTCGTTATATACCCAGTAGTCATTCAGGAGCAAGTTGTTCAGTTTCCATGTAGTTGTGTGGTTTTGAGTGAGTTTCTTAGTCCTGAGTTCTAGTTTGATTGCACTGTGATCTGAGAGACAGTTTGTTGTGATTTCTGTTCTTTTACATTTGCTGAGGAGTGCTTTACTTCCAACTATGTGGTCAATTTTGGAATAAGTGTGATGTGGTGCTGAGAAGAATGTATATTCTGTTGATTTGGGATGGAGAGTCCTGTAGACTCTGCTTGGTGCAGAGCTAATTTCAAGTTCTGGATATCCTTGTTAACCTTCTGTCTTGTTGATCTGTCTAATACTGACGGTGGGGTATTAAACTCTCCCATTATTATTGTGTGGGAGTCTAAGTCACTTTGTAGGTCTCTAAGGACTTGCTTTATGAATCTGGGTGCTCCTGTATAGGGTGCATATATATTTAGAATAGTTACCTCTTCTTGTTGCATTGATCCTTTTACTATTATGTAATGACCTTTGTTTCTTTTGATCTTTGTTGGTTTAAAGTCGGTTTTATCAGAGACTAGTATTGCAACCTCTGCTTTTTGTTTGCTTTCCGTTTGCTTGGTTGATCTTCTTCCATCCCTTTATTTTGTGCCTATGTGTATCTCTGCACTTGAGATGGGTCTCCTGAATATAGCACACTGATGGGTCTTGCCTCTTTATCCAATTTGCCACTCTGTGTCTTTTAATTGGGGCATTTAGCCCATTTACAGTTAAGGTTAATATTGTCATGTGTGAATTTGATCCTGTCATTATGACATTAGCTGGTTATTTTGCCCATTAGTTGATGCAGTTTCTTCCTAGCATCATTGGTCTTTACAATTAGGCATGTTTTCGTAGTGACTGGTACCAGTTGTTCCTTTCCATGTTTAGTGCTTCCTTCAGGAGCTCTTGTAAGGCAGGTCTGGTGGTGACAAAACCTCTCAGGATTTGTTTGTCTGTAAAGGATTTTATTTCTCCTTCACTTATGAAGTTTAGTTTGGCTGGATATGAAATTCTGGGTTAAAAATTCTTTTCTTTAATAATGTTGAATATTGCCCCCCATTATCTTTTGTCTTGTAGAGTTTCTGACAAGAGAAGCACTGTTATTTTGCTGAGTTTCCCTTTGTGGGTAAGCAGATCTTTCTCTCTGGCTGTCCTTAACATGTTTTCCTTCATTTAAACCTTGGTAAATCTGACAATTATGTATCTTGGAGTTGCTCTTCTCGAGGAGTATCTTTGTGGTTTTCTCTGTATTTCCTGAATTTGAATGTTGGCTTACCTTACTAGGTTCAGGATGTTCTCCTGGATAATATCCTGAAGAGTGTTTTCCAACTTCATTTCATTCTCCCTATCACTTTCAGGTACACCAATCAAACATAGATTTGGCCTTTTCACATAGTCCCATATTTCTTGGAGGCTTGTTCATTTCTATTACTCTTTTCTCTCTAAACTTGTCTTCTCACTTCATTTCGTTAATTTGATCTTCAATCACTGATACTCTTTCTTCCACTTAATCAAATTAGCTACTGAAGCTTGTGCATGCATCACATAGTTCTCATGCCTGGTTTTCAACTCCATCAGTTCATTTAAGGTTTTCTCTACACTGTTTATTCTAGTTAGCCATTTGTCTAATCTTTTTTCAAGAGTTTTAGCTTCCTTGCGATGGATTCAAACATCCTCCTTTAGCTTGGAGAAGTTTGTTATTACTGACCTTCTGAATCCTACTTCTGTCAATTCATCAAAGTCATTCTTTGTCCAGATTTGTTCTCTTGCTGGTGAGGAGCTGTGATCCTCTGGAGGAGAAGAAGTACTCTGGTTTTCAGAATTTTCAGCTTTTCTGCTCTGATTTCTCCTCTTCTTTGTGGTTTTATCTACCTTTGGTCTTTGATGTTGGTGACCTACAGATGGGGTTTTGGTGCAGATGTTCTTTTTGTTGATGTTAATGTTATTCCTTTCTGTTTGTTAGTTTTCCTTCTAACAGTCAGGTCCCTCAGCTGCAGGTCTGTTGGAGTTTGCTGGAGGTCCACTCCAGACCCTGATTGCCTGGGTATGACCAACAGAGGCTGCGGAACAGCAAATATTGCGGAACAGCAAATATTGCAGAACAGCAAATATTGCTGCCTGATCCTTCCTCTGGAAACTTTGTCCCAGAAGGGCACCTGCCTGTACGAGGTGTCACTCAGCCCCTACTGGGAGATGTCTCCCAGTTAAGCTACATGGGAGTCAGGGACCCCTTTGAGGAGGAAGTCTGTCCGTTCTCAGAGCTCAAACACTGTACTGGGAGAACCACTGCTCTCTTCAGAGCTGTCAGACATGGATGTTTAAGTCTGCAGAAGTTTCTGCTGCCTTTCGTTCAGCTATGCCTTGCTCCCAGAGGTGGAGTTTATAGACACTGGCTGTACTGTGGTAGACTCCACCCAGTTTGAGCTTTCAGGCCACTTTGCTTACCCACTCAAGCCCCAGCAATGGCAGACATCCCTCCCACTGCTGGGCTGCTGCCTCACAGGTTGATTGCACACTGGTGTGCTAGCATGAGCAAGGCTCCATGGGTGTGGGACCCACCAAGCCAGGTGCAGGATGTAATCTCCTGGTGTGCTGTTTGGTAAGACCATTGGAAAAGCACAGTATTTGAGTGGGAGTGTCCCGTTTTTCTAGGTACAGTCTGTCACAGCTTCCCTTGGCTAAGAAAGGGAAATCCCCTGACCCCTTGCACTTCCAGAGTGAGGCAGCACCCCACCCTGCTTTGGCTCGCCCTCCATGGGCTGCACCCACTGTCCCACCAGTCTCAATGAGATGAACCAGGTACCTCAGTTGGAAATGCAGAAATCACCCTTCTTCTGTGTTGATCATGCTGAGAGTTGCAGACCAGAGTTGTTCCTATTCGGCCATCTTGGGAAAACCTTTCTGCATTCTTAATACCCTTCTAGCTTACATAAAATTCTGGATGAATAAATAAGTAACAATTAGAAAAATAATAAAATTTCAAACGTTTTGTGTTTACTTAAAGATTGATACTGTTCTCAGACTTGCCCTAAAGGGCAGAAATATCATGAGCTATATGAGAAATGAATTATCTGAAATATCATGGTATTTTTATTTTACAAGGAACATAAAATATTTAATTATGGGTTTCTTACTCTTATGGAATACCACATGTTTGCTCTTTTTAAACTTTTAAGTTCAGGGTTGCACTTCCAGGCTTCCAGGTTTGTTATATAGGTAAACTCATGTCATGGGGGTTTGCTGTGCAGATTATTTCAGAACCCGAGTGTTAAGCCTAGTATTCAATAATTATTTTTCCTGATCCTTGTCTTCTTCCCACCCTCCACCCTCTAATAGGCCCCAATGCCTGTTGCTTCCTTTTTTGTGTCCATGTGTTCTCATCATTTAACTCCCACTTATAAATGAAAAGATACAGTATTCGGTTTTCTGTTCCTCACATTAGTTTGCTAAGGATAATGGCTTCCAGCTCCATTCATGTTTCTGCAAAGAACATGATTTTATTCTTTTTTATATCTGCATAGTATTTCATGGTCCATATGTACCACATTTTTTTTTTTCTAATCCACCTAGGTTAATTCCATGACTTTGCTATTGTGAATAGTGCTGCAATGAACGTATGCATGCATGTATCTCTATGACAGAATGATTTACATTCCTCTGGGTATGTGCCCAGTAATGGAATTGCTAGGTTGAATGGTAGTTCCATTTTAATTTCTTTGAGGAATCATAACACTGCTTTCTGCAATGGTTGAACTAATTGCTTTCTGCAATGGTTGAACTAATTTACACTCCCACCAACAGTGTCTAAGCATTCCCTTTTTTTCTGCAACCTCACCAGCATCTGTTATTTTTTGACTTTTTAATAATACCCATTCTGACTGGTGTGAGATAGTTTCTCATTGTGGATTTGATTTGCATTTCTCCAGTGGTCAGTGATGTTGAGATTTTTTTCATGTACCTGTTGAAAACATGTATGTATTCTTTTGAAAAGGGTCTGATCATGTCTTTTGTCACATTTTTAATGGGGATATTTGTTCCTTTTCTTATAAATTTGTTTAAATTTCTTAGATGCTGAATATTGAATCTCTGTCAGATGCATAGTTTGCAAAAATTTTCTTCCATCTGTAGGTTGTCCATTTATTTGGCTGATAGTTTATTTTGCTGTGCAGAGGCTCTTTCATGTAATGAGGTCCCATTTGTCAAATTTTGCTTTTGTTGCAATTGGTTTGGGTGTCTTTGTCATGAAATCTTTGCCTGTTCCTATGTCCAGAATGGTATTGCCATTCTTCCATGGATTTTATAGTTTTGGGTTTTACTTTTAAGTTTTTATTTTAATTTATTTTATTTTAAGTTCCAGAATACCTGTGTAGGATGTGCAGGTTTGTT